>NC_137156.1:69240939-69849634 GCF_951394435.1 Stenella coeruleoalba
TGGAACTCAGACACGATACCGCCACCCCATCTCCATGCCTAGCGCCAGCTGTGCCTGCCCCACCGGTGAAGAGCCTGGGGAAGTGCTGAGACCGTGTGTGGCCACCCCAGTGGGCCCTGGAGGGTATGTCCACCCACGTTTGCTCCAGCAGTTGCTGGATGGTCAGGTACGCCCACAGTCTCTCCATGAAGCTGTGGAAGATGTATCTGGGGCTCCAGAACGCCTCCTCCTGCTCTGCCACACGGGACTCCGTTACAAAGGTGATGTTCTCCATGTGCTGGAAAGAGGGGCCCAGCCAGGGCAGGAGCAGTCAGGGTGTGACGTCTGCACCTGGCCTGGCGCTGCCCAGCAATGCCACGAGAAACCTGGCAGGGGCAGCGTTGGCTGCAAGGCCACATTTCCTTTGAGTAGAGTGGAGGGTAGGGAGTGTGTTTAGGGGTGTGAGGGGCTCAGCCACAGAGCCTCCAAGGATGACAAGGAGGTGGAGATAAAAGGGAGCAAACTATCCCAGGTGCTACACAGCAGGCGCAGAACCAGGAGCTGCATGAATTTTGCCTTCTCCACACATACAGCTATTTGTTTGATGGTTTTTCTCCAATGAACTTTAAGTAGACTAACACTCTTGGTCTTGACCTGAGCAGTAATACCTGTGAAATCTTAGGTCTGCGGTTTGAGTTATTTTTCAGAACACATTAAAATAAATGCATAACTAAACTACTAAAACAAAGACATGTTTGTTTGTAAACTACTCCAAGTCACCTTGGGTTCTGCACTTTGGGAACCCCTGGCCTCTAGGATATCAGCAGCTAACATACATGGAGTGTTTATACCAGGCGAGACCTTAATCCCCACTGCAGCTTTACCAGGTGTGGGAGAGGTGACCTACTTTCATTTGTATACAGCAGGAAACTGAGGCACAGGGAGCTTAAGTGCCTTGCCCCAGGTCTCACCTCTGGGAGATGGCAGAGCTGGAAGTGAAGCCGGGCAGGCTGGCCACAGGGCATGCCCTGCCCATCATGACACTTGGCTACTTCTCCTGAGACGAGGCCCTGGGCCCCCCATGCCCGCTTGCCTAGCCCACCTGCTATTCTCCCCACACGTGCTGCCTGCCTGCCACGCAAGCCTGGAACATTCCTCCGTCCCTCCACCATCTGGCCTCTGCCGCCCTCTACTCACCTCTCAGTCTTAGCTGAGCCTCCTCTGGGAAGCCCTCCCTGATCCCCGAATTTATCCAGCCTGTAGCTCCTTGTTTGTGTGACAATTTACCCATGCTGTCTCTCCCGTGAGGGCAGTATCCCCAGGGCCTAGAGAAGTGCTGTGTTTCTCTTTGTGGAATGAGAGGGCCTCCCATGGCACAGAGGCAGGGAAGGCTGGGCGAGGACAGGACGCCACACGGTGAGCTGGGTTCTTGACCTGGCTGCAGTGGGGCCCAGGGCAAACCGCCTGCTCTGCCTGGATGTCAGGCTGCTCATCTGTGAAATGGGAGCAGCCCTCCCTGCCTGACTGTAACCTCAGAGGGCTGGTGTGAGGACAGGAGGGGATGCCAAGCACCTGGTGCCCTTGGGAACAGCAGCAGCAGCACTGACTGACCATGGAGTGACTGCCGCATGCCGGCCCCACACAGGTGCTCTCAGAAAATCACATCATCTCACTGAACCTCTACCAGGAGCCAACACAGTGGGGATGCGTCATCCGCAAGTGGCAGAGGGCACTCTGCAACTTGCTCAAGGTCAACCGGCTGGAGCCTGGCAGGGCTGGGGTTTGAACCCAGCCGCTGACTGCCTGCCCCGGCGGCCCTTCCCCTCCAGGATGGCTGGCCATACCTACCAGCTGCCCCCTGACTTTGGCTGAGAACACATCAGGGCTCTGGTCCCGGAGCTTCCCGGCCACCACCAACTCGGAGCCCTTGAAGAACAGCCGGAAGGCGTCCTGTGTGACCGCCTCCACGGTGTTGCTTGGGTACTCGAAGGCCACCGATGTCATCAGTGGGTTGGCCACCTCTTGGTAGAAGTCCTGCAGGGTGGGGGTGTCATGAGGGCCGTGCTGGGGTCTGCCCGCCTGTCAGTGCCATCCCTCGCTCACGTGGCCCAGCAGGGGCGCGTGGGCACCTGGAGCTGCAGTGCGGAGTCCGAGTCCTCATAGATGCGCCGGGCCAGGCCACCGTTGTCCAGTGCCAGCTTCTCCAGGAAGGCGTAGCTGACGTCGAAGCCGAAGCCCAGGCAGAAGAGGCTGTGCTGGCCGTCTATGGCTTCCTGAACGTTCTTCTGGATCTCTGAGGGGTTGGTTTCCCCTGGACCCAGTGGTTTGGGAAAGGGGTGAGAAAACAGTGATTTGCTCAACAGATATTTCTGGAATCTCAGAGCCAGAGGGGCCTCAGAGATCCCCCCTCCCTGCCCCAGGTCCCACAGCAAGCCGGGCCAGAGCCCAGCTACTCCCTCTGGGCAGCACGTCCTGGGGCTGCTGGCAGGGCCTCACCCACAGTGGGGTCGCCGTCGGTGAGGAGGATGATGAGGGTGACGCTTCCTGGGGGCAGCAGCTCCTCCCGGTTGGCTCTCTCTAGCAGCTGCACGGCCATCAGTATCGCATCGTTTATATTGGTCCCTGTGGGGCACACACTCTTAGGGTGGCTCCCAGCAGGGTGCCCCAGGCTGGGCTCAGTGCCCTGGAAGTTGCGTGCAAGGCTGCAGAGGCGCTCACCTCCCCGGGCCTGGATGGCAGCGGCGTAGCTCTTGGCCGCGTTCACGTTCTCAGCCGAGGCTGCCACTAGCTGTGGCTTCCACGGGGTTGCTTCCCCACTGAAGCTGATGAGGTTGAACTGGTCACGGGGACCGAGGTCACCCAGGATCTTGATGAGGGCTTCCCGGGTCTGGTCAGGGGAAGGGGACACAAGGTGGGTGTCTCAGTGGGGCCTCCCTGGGGGCTCATGTGCCCTTGGGCTGGACCCCCAGGCTCACATCTGCAGTGAGGACATGGTGAATGCTCTAGTGGCAGGACCTGCCCCAAACTCTGACCAACCTCGATCCATGGGAGCCCCCCACCTAGGAAGATGGAGGAGGGCAGGTCTGCCTGTTCGACCAGAGCTGAGGGTGTGGGACATCTGTGAGTTTTCAGGACCCCGCCTGGCCCATGGAACCCACCTGCTGGATTTTCCTGCCGCTCATGGAGCCGCTCTTGTCAATGACGAAGATCACGTTCTTGGGTATCGTGGCCAGGTGCTCAGGGGCAAAGTAGTGCACAAAGTAGCCATTCTCGATCTGTGACCAGAGTGAGACACACCCAGGTGTAAGAGCTGCAGCCCTGCCCTGCCCCAACCAGCCTCCTCATCCCCAGTCCTGGGGGTCCTCTGCTCTCTTCATTCCATCCCCCTCCATCCCTGTCCCACCATTAACCTCCCCAAATCCTTGCCATACTTTAGGGTTTAGTCCAGCCCGTCCCTTGCAGGCTTCCCTGCTCATGCATAGCCCACCAGAACTCTACCCCTACTTCACCTCTTACTTGTTTTAGTATCTGAGGCAGCTTATACTAAAAGGTTCAGACATAATAAACCTGAGATCCATCAAAAAAGTGAAGAATCCAAAAACAAGGTCCATCTATGGCTTCCTGCATGTTCTTCTGGATCCTCGAGGGGTTGGTCTCCCCTGGACCCAGTGGTTTGGGAAAGGGGCGAGAAAACAGTGATTTGTTCAAAAATAAAGGGGAAGCACAACGATGCCAGAAACTTGTGTGAAAGAAGGTACTGTAATTGAACATAAACGTGAACTGTGAGTCTCCTGGCAGCCAAGGCTACAAGGGAAACCCTGCAGGGCAGTTCTTCATCAGAGACAAACTTTCTTCCCTCCAAAAGAGAACTGTTTCAGGGACAACACAACTAAACTGCCTGTTTGCCGTCTGTGCTGCCCCTGGTGCACACTGGTAACTAGGGGTGGTTATTTTGTCTGTTCTTTTAGAACCCCCAGGCTCAGGTCCTTGAGGGTAGATGGACTTTTTGGTGGCTCAGCTCTTCTCTGAAGCCCACACACCTGAATGGAACCCCCGGAGACAGTCCGGTCCACATCATAGCGGACGATGAAGTTGCCATCCAGGACTGTGTCCTGCTGCTGCTCTGGAGACTTTTGCTGCTGGGACAGCGTCGGCCTGAATCGGACATGAGCCTGGAAAAATGACCAGGCTGAAGTTGGGAGGAGCAGCAAGGCCATGTCAACAACACCCCTCACCCCCACCTGAAGAGAGAATTCCAGGAGGCAGCCTTGGGTCAAATTCCAGAGAACTTTCTCTCCAGCTGAGCTATCAGATAGACTGCCTCCATGTAGGGGAGTGGGTACAAGTGAATCCCCTGCTCCTAGATCTGTGCAAGCAGAGGCTGGGCTCAGGATGTGTGCGTCCAGTCAGCTCCTCCTCCCTACCTGGTCCTGGGACCCTGACATCAGTCGTCTCTCCCGATTTCAGGGTTCAAACCAGCACCCACCATCCTTCCCTAGGTCTTGCCCTCTCCATCTGCCAAATGACAGCATGGACACAGGAACCTCACACGTCCCTTTAGCGCAGAGATTCTGCCCAATGGTCCCACTCTCTGGAAACCCAGGCCCATAGAGCCAGCCTGAAGACAGGCCCCTGGGAACTCTCACCCGCAGACCATAGCAGGCCCACCTTGGTCTTGTTCTGTGTGGTGGTGAGGGCCTCTGCCAGTTCATTGGTCATGAAGGTGCTCTCTGTCTCCAGAAAGCTGATGCCCTGAGGCTCAAAGATGTAAATGTCCATCTAGAGGCAAGAAGTGGGTTACTGGGTCTGCTGGGGGACAGGGCTGGCCTCCATAGGAGGCAGAAGGGGAAGCAGGGGCCGCCCTCAGGAGAGTGAGGAGGGCTTCTAAGAGGAGGCGGCACCAGGTACCTGCAGGTGCTTGACCAGCTGCTGGGGCTGGACTTTCAGCAGCAGCTCGTACGCTCCCAGATGCCGCACCAGGAGCTCCTCATACACCAGCTCGAAGGTGATCTTGGCAGCGGGCGCCACACTGACTGACACCTGGAACTGCTCTGTCTTTCTCCCAGTGGCCCTGGGGGAAGAGGGCATCAGGTCTGCCCCTCAGACCAGGGGTGGCTAAAGGCAGTGGCAGCCCCCACCCCCACAGGGTCCTCCCCACCCCGTCGGGCTCACTTGATGAGGCCGGCGCTCTCTCCCCTCTCCACAGCCGCGCTGTACTGCTCCTGGGCTGCAGCCTTCTCCTTGATGTTACCGGGGTAGGTCACACCATCAATGATCCTGGGGCAGGAGGGAGGGAGCTGTTGAGAGCCCGGTGGGGGAGGCTCCCTGCAATCCTGCCTCCTCCGGGACTTCACATGCCTCTTGACAGACTGACTCCCATCTTTACCTGAGCCCACCCGTTTATTATGCACCTACTGTGGACACGACTCTGTGCGGGGCCCGGTGTCAATGGGGGCTCTGCAGGCCTCCATCTACCCTGAGACGTGCACTGTGTCGGCAAACATGCCTTTTACTAAACAACTGGGATGAAGGCTGCAGGGGAGGCAGGTCCCGGCCTCTCTTCTCCCTTCCTGTTGGGCTCCACGTCCCAGTTGCCCCTTCCATCCCACAGACTGTTCTCAGAGGAACTGGTCAGCCACCAGCGAGATCTCTGAGCCACAGTTCACTCAGCCCCGTGGGGCAGACTCAGCAGGAGGGAGATGCCGGCTCCCAGGCCAGTGGAGACACAGGACTGAAGGCTCTGACCCCTCTCCCCCATGGCTGCCCCCTCTTCCAACACTGGACAGGCCACTCTGCAGAGAGGCTGGCCTCTGGGGAAGGAAGTTTTGGACAACTGGTGGACAGGGCTCCTTGGGGCCTGCAGACAATCCTAGTGGCTGTTTCTGGGGACCGAGAGTGAACTGGCAGGCAAACATAAGCCTGCTCTGTCTGGGGGTGGTGTGAGAGGGTGAGAGTGTACAGGGGGGGAGGGGGGGCAGCCAGGACCTCAGGACCAAGTGTCCTTCCTCCACACCCTCCTGACCTCCCTGGTCAAATTTAACTCTGGGCTAGGGATTGGGCTGCTGCTGGGCTGCAGGGCTTCTCCTCCCAGATGCCCAATTTGGGATCCCAGAGCAGGGCACCCTGCCCCCTGCTTCCCTATCTCATGCAGCAACAAGAGCTGGGCCCAGAGAGGGGTGCAAGTCCAGGGCCCTCAGAAGATGCGATGGGCCTGAAACCTCGTAACTTTCCGGCCGTGGCACCCACATGGGGGGCGGGGTGCAGCCTGTGAAGTTGGGCAGCACAGGCCTGGCTCCAGGGTGAGGAAATCAAGGGCTGCTGGAGGGGGTGCGGGCAGAGAGATGAGGAGCCAACCATAGGGACCAGACCCCCACTGCAGGTTTTCAGGGGTCCCAGGGTGCACTGGGGACTGCACCTGAGATGCTCGCTCTCTGCCTCACCCATCGCCCTCCCTGAGTTTCTGGGATCAGCCTCTCTCTGGCCTGTCCTCAATCACTGCCTCTCCTGCGGGGCCAGGGACAGACAGTTCTCTTGCATTTAGTAAACATTGCAAAACCCGGTCGGGAAGGGTGGGGGAGGACAGTAGAGACAACGTAAGGATCATCACCTGCTTACAGAGTCCACAGAAACCCCAGGGGCCTCCCAGTGCAGCTTCTGACCCAGAGCAGAACCACCCTCTGCAGTATCCCAGTTGGAGGTGTGGGGGGATGAGCCTGGCTTAGAACTTCTGTGACAAGGAGGTGGTCCCCCTCCTTGAGGCACTGCTTCATTGTGGGGCAGCCCAGGGGTTAGGAAGTTTTCTGTATTCTGAGCTGGAATCTGCCTTTTGGTGACTCCCTTCTGCCTGGGCTTGGCCTCAGGATGCCCTAAGTCTGTACTTCTCAAAGGCAAAGACACAAAGATACCGTGGTCCTCCATGTGCCACCTGGGCAGCACTCAGGGAAAATGGATGAACAGATGGAGAGATGGATGGTGGGAGGGACCAACGGAGGGAGGGATGAAGGCACAGCAGGATGGGTGGAGGAAGGGAGGGAGGAAGGGATACAGGGAGGGAAGGAGAGAGGGAGGGAGGGACGGAGGGAGGGACACGTCTCTGAGAATGAATGAAGTTCCTGGCTAAAGCCTCTGCTCCCTGTATTGCCTGCAGGTGGAGCACACACACCTCAGGCATATATCCTGGCACATCTCACATCAGGAAGATGCCCTCTCTTCCTGATCTGGCACAGGGACCATGGCGTCACAGTGCTGGATTGGGGAGGGGGGACGAGGAGGAGAGCAGGAGGCACCTACATGGAGAAGTTGGTGATAAAGGCTTTCTTGGGCAGCTCCATCTGGAAGGTGACCTCCTGCAAAGTACTGGCCTTGTTGACCACCCGGCTGGTGACGACTGTGTGGGCAAATCGGGATGAGACCCTGGAGTCTACAGTGAGGCTGTAGATGTCGATGTCATTCTGGACCAGTGGAGGAGGAAAGGAAAGGGTAGGACTGTTCAGTGTTCTTCAAGAGTGGGCCTTGACCTTGGTCCCAGACCAAGCCCTGGCCCCCAACCCCAAGCGAGACACTGATCAAGCCTCAGGCAAAATTCCATGAAGCATTTCATTTGTGAACTTTCATCTCAGATCAGAGGCAGCTGTGTGCTTCATTCCCCATCCTACAGTGCCACGGGGCAGGGATCAGTCTGTCTTGTTCAGTGGGGGCCACAGTGCCCCTCGGAGAACAAGCAGGCAAGGGGTGGGGGGGTGGAGCCTGAGCCCCACTGTGTCTGGGAGGAACTTACTTATCCTTGGGGCAGAGGTGAGTGGCAGAGGGTCCTGTTAGGTCAGGAAGCTTCCATGCCATCTTAGCTCTGCCCAGTGAAAGGGCAGTGAGCAAGTCCTGTGACTGGAGAAAACAGCCCCTGCCAGCCTCCCCCCAGGGGCCTGCAGGAGCTGGGAGAACTGGAGGGTCCATCTCTGAGGCTGGGCATCTTCTGCTTTGCCCCCTTTTCCCTGCAGCATTGGGCCTCTCCTGTTGCCCTGTCCACAGGGCACCCCCCCAGGCATGTGTTTCGCTCGAGGTCTGCGGTCTCCAAGGAAGGGCATGTGCAAACAGGCAGAGCCTACACACCTCTCGCCCGCCTGCCATGTGGCGCACGTGTGCTTAGCACAGAGGTGCGCGGCGGGCCGTGTGGCTTGTCTACACGTGAGTGTCTGCTCCATGCCAGACACTGTACTCAGCATTTTACAACACTACAGGTTTCCTCTTCACCACAAACTTCTAAATAGTTCTATTATTACCTTCTTTTACAGATGAGGAAAAAGAGACACGGAAAGCATCCATGACTTCCGAGAGGTCACGCAGCCAGGAGGCGTGAGCTGGGCTCCTGAGGCCCATTCTTACCCGCCCCACCCACTGCCGCCCTCCAGGGCAACTTGTTAGGCTGCACTTCCTCCCCGTGAACTGGGGATACCGGGATCACCCCTTCTTGTAAATGGGGGACTCTCCATAGAGCCCTCAGGGTGGTGCCTGGTGGATGGGCAGCATGACTTCTCTGCACACACACTGACCCGTGCTCACTTGCACACACCGAGGCTCTCCTCCCCTTCACCCACTTGTCCCACTCACGCTCAGGTGCACACACACAGGAACCCGTGGACACCCGCTACCTTTTGGGCCCTGAGGGTCTGGAGGGTGGCCAGCGAGAGCAGGACCAGCACGACGCCGCAGGCGCGGCCAGGGGCTGGGGTCTTCATTTTGGCTCTGGTGCCTGGCAGGCTGCTTCTGAACTTGAGAGGAAGAGCGGAATGAATTTGTAACTTGCTCGCTGCCCCGCCCCTGTGGGGGCAGGTTCTGGGAAATTGGGATCTGCAAGCCAAACACTGCAGTGGCCTCAGATAAGCAGGCAAACTGCGAATGTCCTGTGGACCTTGGCTGGGGATGGGAACGTGTACTGAGCAGGAGCAGGCTCAGGTGGGAGTTAGGTGCTGGCGCCCCTTCTGAATGGTCCAGAATCCGACCAAACCACCACCACCCCTTGCACGGCTCATCTCGCCGACAGGCTCCCTAGGACTGGAGGACAGAGCAGTGAACTGGCCTGCTCTCCATAAGCCCAGCCTGGGAGAAGCACAGGCGTGGTTGGAAAGAGGAGGGCCAGAGGGTGGTTTGCAGGAGGCAGGGGCCTGGAAGTCAGGTCAGTGTGACTGGGCAGTGGGACCCCAAATGCACCAAGCAGCCCTTGGGGTGCCTGAGTGGGGCAAGATCTGCTGGGGCCAAGGCAGGATGGATACACCTTATTTCTGGGATGAGAGAGGCTAGGTCAAGGAGCCCCCCTTCTCTCTGCTGGGGCCTCAGGATGCTGTTTGGGCCCCATTATTCTAGCCAGGACTCTTGGTGCAACTCCAGCAAGGCCTCTGAAACAAGATCTGCACTTGGCAATACAAACCGAGGGCCATAAAGACGCCCACACGTGGTGGACCAGAAGTCCCGCTCTGGGGAACCTCCTGAGGGAAGCATGGAACAGAGAGAGCCCAGAGCTCCTGAGGGGGACGATGTTCAGGTGGCCCACACGGAGGTCAGCCGTGTCAAGGGAGCCCGTGAGTCACGCCTGGAGTGAGAAACGGCAGAACGCCGATCTGTCAGCACGCCAAGGCAGTGCCGGTGTCGTGGGCTCAGACCACAGGAGGTGGCTGGAGGGCCTGGGGTAGGATTACAGATGATGTTTTTTCGATTTTCCTTTAATAAAGTTGAAAGACTGCTTTCATAACAAGTAGCAATAAAGCGAATAAATACTAGGGGATCTGGATGCAGCTGGTGCTTATGTCCCTGTGGCTCTGGGAAAGCTTGGCTCCTGAGTCTGGGGCCACAGATGGGATAAAGAGGCTTCAGGAAAGTGGCCAGGTGCCAGATCCTTGGTCGGGGAAGGAGGACTCAGTGACACTATCCCAGGGGTGGGAACTGGGGAAGGGTACCATCTTCAGGGCCTACTTGGGACCCTGGGGCAGTGACAGGCTTGCAAGGGCCGGGAAGGGGGCTCCTCCATTAGCCCTGCCTCGGTCAACGCCAGTAGCATCTGCCCCAAGGGAAGGAAGCTGGGTCTGTGGCTACAATATTCCCCTTCCTTAGCATGACTTAGCCAGAAGCCTCACCTCTGGGCGCATCTATACAGCTCTCCCTTTGACTATGGATGTGATTGGGATTACTCGGGAAGACATACCCGTTCAGCAATCCGGGGAAAGAGCCTCCCCAGGAACCCAGCGAGCAGGCCCAGGCCTGGTCGCCACAGAAGGTCTGCTCCCTTGGGGCACAGAGCATGGACCCAGCCTGGAAACAGCTATATAAGGAGGCCGGGCTGGCCAGGAATGTGGGAAAGGCTCTGTGCAGCCCGCTCCACCTGCCCAGGGGACAGGCGGGACTTCCCTGTAGGCACTGGCCCCGAGCCAGGCACTGTAAGCCCAGACCCTGCCAGTCCATCTCCGGACTGCCTGTGGTCTTGCTGTCACAGCTGGACAGGCCTCTGCAGTCCCCTGAGTCTGACAGGTCCATGCGCACAGAGACACTGAGGCCTGAAGCGGGAAGAATCGCACATGAGCTGAGAACCTGGTGCTCCATGCCTCAGGCAGAGCTGTGGGAGTGGCAAGGGGGAGGCTTACCCTGTTTGGGAGAGGGGACAGTAGCTCAGGAAGCAGACTGCCACTGGCCAGAGAGGAGCCTCCACCTGGCTTTGTCTTTGAGGGGATGCGAGCTGGCAGGGAGGCAATATGAACAAGGCGGGGCGGCGGGGGGGGGGCGCTTTGAGGATCCTGAGTCCCTCAGAGCCTTGGGGTCCTTGGAGGCATCTCGATGGCTTCTGTGAAAACCAAGGGAAGGGTGAGCCCCAGGCCCCCACCTGCTTCACTCTGAGCAGTGTGACTATGGCCTGTTTTGCGCAATAGGCTCCCTTGCCTCATACAAGGGGAAACAGTCTCAGAAAAGGAGGAGAGACAGTCTGAAGTCACACAGATCAGCTCCAGGTCTCCACACCCAAGGTTCTTTCTAGTACGTGGCAGTGGCCATAATGGCACCTGCATTATCCTCTGGGGCCATCCCCAAAGCTGAGAAGCGTACAGAACATGCCCCACACCTACGTTGCCCACCCCTCCCCTGCATTTAGTGGCCATGGCCAGTGACCAACCAACACCCTCCAAATGCTGGGGCCACTTGGGCATCCTCTTTATTGGTGTTGCCCAGGTGCTGGTACAGAGTCCCTGGGCTCAGGTGCCAGGGCTGTTGGGGAGGGTGCCAATCCCAGAGGCCGCGGGTGAGAAGCTATGCTCTGGCATAAAAAAAGAGTTCTTGGGAAAGGCTCCTGTGTCTAGGTGTTGCTGACGGTGAGGGGCGTGGTGCGCACTTCTCAGCCAAAGACACTCTTGGCGGGTCCGGCTTTGGGCTTCTCAAAAACAGTCTCGGTGCCAGTCCGGGCGAGGCTGAACACCGATGGGGCGGCAGAACCAGCTTGCTCTGTGGGGAGGATGGGGAGGAGGTGTAGTCAGGGGCACAGCCTGACTTCCTAGGGAGGAAAGGCCCCTTTTGTGGGGAGCACCCTGCTGAGCTCACACGCTCTGAACTCTTAGAAAAAGGACTCATGGGACCTCCCCCCCAACCCCATCCTCCCTCCTATTGACACACATCTGCGCCCTTGGAGCCCATTGTCCCAAGAACACTCACCACACTCCTGCATGACCTGGTAGGTCTTGGACTTGATCTCCTGGTTCTTGGTCAGCTTCCCTCGGGCCCCCTTCAGGTCCTCCTCCTTCACAGGGGGGCGCTTCTTCTTGATGGGGGCTTCCTGAGTGTCAGCCTTGGAGAGCCCAGAGCCTCATCTTACGACCCGAGGCCTCGAGGCTGAGAGCCCTTTCCCAGCACTGTGCCTTGGCCGAGACCCCTCTTCCCTGCTCACTTAACTCAAGCCAATTCAAGGCCTCACTCCTCTTCCAGGAAGCCTTTCCGACTATACTTCACAGCCCCATACCCCGAGTCTCTGCCCTCTTGCCACAAACTGGGAGCTCTGGGGCTATGGCTGTTGTAGCCTCACACCATCTGTGTGCCTGTCTTCCCTGAGCCCCGGTCTTCCAGGGGAGGCAGAGCCTCCTATGTTTATGCCCAGAGCTCAGCTCAAGACACAGCTGCTAAAGACGACAGCGTCCACCCTCCACCCCCACCCCCTGGCACGAGCAGGGCCTGTGCTGGGCCCTCCTACCTGGGACATGGTGGGTATGGGGAACTGCTCCCTGGAAGGCAGTGGCTGTGAAAGAGATCTGAGCGGCGCCCAGCCCTCTGGGGCTTATATAGTTGGCTTGCCTGTCCCGGGAAGTCACTCCCCCTCCTCTGACAGCTCCCTGATGATTCAGATCCACACAGCCGCTGGCTTCAGAGTTTATTCTTGGAGATGATGGGGGCTCGCTGAGCACTGCTGCCTGGGGGGCTGCAGTCCTGGTGAAAGCAGACAGCTGGGGAGACCCCGTACCCTTGAGGACAGCTGCTCTCTGGCAGGTGGGAGGTGCTGGGCCTGGCAGAGACTCGCGTTTATGAACGTAGGTCCTGTAACGTGCGTGTGGCACTCCGAGCTGTCCATCTGCGATAGTCCATCCCAGCGTGGGGGGTGTCCCGGAGGAAAGAGAGGGCCCTGAGCCAGGGTGGACAGCTCTGAGCTTGTTTTTCTCTCTCTCCTACCCCTTCTCTGGATTCCAGAGGAAAGAGACTTCCCAAACCCACATGGCAGCAGGGCGGACGGCTTCCTGCATGTGCCGCTGGGGAGCATGTGCTCACACCCAGCTCGCTGGGCTCTCACAGTGGACTCAGATCATGGGGGCTACCCCTGGCTCACAGGTACAGAAGCTGCTGCCAAGGGAAGCCTGGGAGCTGCTCCATCTGCATTTTTGCTGACGCCCCTGCCCTCTGTCCAGCTCCCAGTGCAAGTTTAGCAACAGGATGAAGGAGGGAGCAAAACACCCAGGAAGGGCCGGGAGGAAACCATGCTTTGTGGTAAGGGGACCGGTGAGCAGAAGGCAGGAAAACAGCACAGAGCCTCTGAGTGAGACGAGGTCACCGAAGGGCACCCGGCCCAAGGACACTTAGGTTGTGAGAGGGTGGGCAAGAGTGAAGCCCACTCAAGGCATGGACAGAGGCACAGGCTCCCTGAAGGTCACTTAGCTCTCCTCTGCTAGTTCCTAACACCCCATCCTTGAAGGGAAGACCCCCGGGGCACAGGGAAGGACTCCAGGCCTGAGGTGAGGGTAGGAGTGGATGTGGGTAGGAGGTCAGGGTCTGCCCCATTGGATGAGACATGCCCAAGCTCCTTGTCAGTTTGTGATGGAGAGTATTTTTATCCTTGAAGGCTCCGGGCAGACAAAACCCAGCCAGGCACTGATGTCTGGCTGTCTGGAACACCGCTCTGCTGCTGTCAGACCTCAACCCACCCCGATACCCCCTGCCTGGTCCTGGCCCCAGGAGGCCAATGCGAGCCCTGCCAGGCTCCATCTGAGACGAGTGCTGACATGAGAAATGCCTCTGGACGGGCACAGACCCAAGGCTCCAAACAGGGGCCAAGAGGCACTAAGGGCAGGCCTGGCCTGTGAGGGCACTGCAGCTGGCTCCCAGCGCTTCAGCTTGGCCCCCACAGCCAGCTCTGCCCAGGGGGGGCACCTGCCTTCCAGCCCCGTGGCCTCAGGAACAAGGATGTGGGATGTTCACTCCTCACACACTCCATCTCTCCGGCACCCTTCGCTCCTCGGGGGGCGGGGGGCAGGCAGAGTAGCTTTTACTCGCATTAACAGGGAAGTGGAAATGGCAAGAGTATGTTTGGTTTGTTTCCCCTTGGCAGGTTTTGGCTTCCACATCTGCCAGAAGGAGATGTCAGATTCATTCTCACTCTATTTTCTGGGGAGAACCTTCTAACTCACTGGGGACATTTTCTTGACCCCCCCACTAAGCTGTTTCAACTTCACAGAACACACAACCAACAACCACAAAAGTGATGGTTTCTTTTTTTAAAAAACTGTAATAAGATGTCAAACTTTATTGTAAACCACTTTACAATGTTAAGTACATCGTCTTCCCTTTCATTTCAAAAATGTGTTTCTGTGAATCGTAACACCACAGATTTAACCACCCGCGCTGGGAGGGCAGTGGAAGTCGGTCATGGTTTGCTTACGTAGGTCTGACCTCTAATAAACTTCATGAAAAGAGAAATCAAATTAAACCAACCCACCCACCCACTCAGGAGCTCAAGGCCCCTCCCCAAGAGCGAAGCCCTTCAGAGCTGCCAATGTTTCACAGGGTAAAACACAGAGCTCTCCACTCCTAGTTGGAAATGTGTGAAACTTCTAAAGGCCAGCCCTGCCCCCTACAAGGTGGCTGCCTGGCTGACGGCAAGTTCCCAGAGCCGTCTGCATTTGCTTGGCTGCAAGAAGGCCAGTGAATTGCAGTCTGGAGGGCAGAGAGAGCTGCTGACAGCTGCTGCTCCTTCCAGGCTCCTGGGGCAGCCTTCAGATGGGGACTCTGGGCTACAGCCTCCAGGCCCACACTGAAGAGGGGAAGAAATAACCTGAATTTGAGCCTTTATGTATTTCCCCTTTAAAGGCATGACAGGTCAACCTAACCCATGACTCCTTGTTGTCAGGAAGAGGCACAGGTTAAAGCTTGAGGCAGGAGGCCACCAGTGTGCCCGAACGCTAATTGACAGGCCTTCACGTGGCAGGTCTTTGGGCTGAGCAGACCAAGAAGCCACTGCCTGGGATCTCACCAACATCCCTCCTTGCCATTGTCAACAACCCACTGTCAGTGAAAGGAAAAATGGGCAAGAACGATCTCTTCCATTCGGATACGACAGTTCTACCTCATCGGGTTATTTCTCTCAGTTACAAGAAACTTGTTCATGGCCTTGACTTACAAGTTTCCATTATGGGTGGCTTGGCTGAGGTCCAGATTTGGACAAATCAGACGGATGGCGCACAATACACAGTTGGTGTTTTGTGGTTTCTCAAGCACAAGGATGCTTGCCATGTGGCAGGTGAAGAGCTGCACCTCATAAGGCACCTTGGAGCAGGTGGTGAGGAAGCTTATCCTAGGGATAAGGCCAAACACATCAGGCCACGCCGTTTAGGCCCGCACGCTGACAAGGCCCTGTACGATCAGACTCCCTGTTAGACGTCCATGTCCTAGTTAGCCAGCTATACAACTGACGCTCAGAGACTAAAGCCCTTTCAAAACCAGGATACAGGGAGAAACCACTGCTCGCTCGCTACCTCTTTGTCCCCCAAACCCACTGCCCAGCAGGCGCTGGGATGAGCCTTGAGATGAGCAGATCATCTGGGGTCTGTATAACCCAGCTTCCATCCTTTACACCTGTGGCTTCCCCACCCTCGTCCCTGGTTTGGAAACATGAGGAGCTCAAGACTGAAAGTGAAGCTCAGATTCTGGGCTCAGGGAGGTGCAGAAAACAGCTGTGGCCAAAGGTTATTCAAACCAAGACAAAACAGGAGGACAGAGTAAGGCAAGTCAGCGATGCCTGCCACCTACCGGGACCGATGTCAGTCCTGGTCTTCCCAGTGGGGAGCCGCCCACTAACACAGCGGAGGGTGGGAGGGGGGAGGAGCATAAAATGAGAGCAAAGCTAAGGGAGAGTGGAGATGGGCTCCGATCTCACCCTGCTCTCCTCTCCAGCTGCAGGTGCCCAGCGTAACAGAGTCGCCGCCCACTGCAATTCAGGTCCCAGCTCCTCCGGCCCTCTGGACTCCTACAGGACGACAGGCTGAGAAGGCCTCCGCAAGGCTTGTCCCTCCATGACCCACACAGGTGAGACCGTGGGAGGCAGAGGACAGGCCCAGGATGCCTGGTTTAACAGCGTGGCTCACATGCCACAATTCAGACACAATCTGTTTGAGTGACACGTTTTTCTGTAGGTTTTTAGGTAGGAACCTAAAAAGAAGGTTCTGGGTGGTGTGGCCTCCCTGCACTGATCTCACTTCCAGCTCGCACCTTAGCCACGCGGTTCTCTATTCCTAAACTTCCATGACTGCCTCTGGGTTGGGACAAAACACTGGGCTGCTGCTCCCACAGCAGGGCAAGTGCCTGGGTCTGCCCATTCCACTGCTGGGCAGCAGACTCCCAAAGACACGGGGCCTATGCCCATGCTGGGGAGTGGGGGCTACAAGCTTTGAAACACCTCGTCCTGCCTGTGGACGCAGAGAGCAAGCTCGCTCACCTCCACCCGCTGCTCTGGAGGATGTGAAAAACAGGATCACTTGGTCAGACAGGCGTTCTCTAGAAGATGAGTTGACAACACTAAGCTGACAGGCAAGGCGTAGCCTGAGAGGAAGTTCCCAGAGCTGGGTCCAGAGCCTGGTTCTGAAGGCTGCACCATGGGAGGCGGGGAGGCCAAGACTGTGTTTTAAACTTCAGATCTGGAGGCTCTGAAGAGAGGCAGGGAACAAACAGGAGTGGCCTCAGAGTCTCAATTTCTCTGGACACAAAATCCTCTTACTTACGCTTCTTTTTCCAGCATGTTTCAGTAAGACCTCTAACCTGCCGG
The DNA here is from genome assembly GCF_951394435.1 of Stenella coeruleoalba. Taxonomy (NCBI): domain Eukaryota; kingdom Metazoa; phylum Chordata; class Mammalia; order Artiodactyla; family Delphinidae; genus Stenella; species Stenella coeruleoalba. Next base: position 69,257,465 of record NC_137156.1, read on the forward strand.
CAGAAGTGCCAAGGAGCTGGTGGGCCCTGGGCAGAGCCCTTCCTATTCCACCCTCACAGGGCCCTGGATCCACATTTGGACTGGCCACCTCCTGCTCAGGCCTGACCTTTGCAGAACCACCGGGTTTGTTGATTTCAGATGAGGGCCCACCTCCCTTCCTACCGGAATCATTTACCTCATCTGATCGTAGATTACCTAACAATATGCCAAATAAAAAATTCCCGACTTTTTCCACCCACCAGTTCACAACCCACGAAAGGCAAACAAACCCATTTCTTTGGGGATTAAAAAGAGTTTTTAAATACAATAGTATGAAAATATAACTTAAAAATATAAAAGTTAACAGTATACGGAAGACTTAAAAATCTATGTTTTGCCCATGAGTCCCATAGGAAATAAACATATACTCAAAAAACATTAACACTGTGACAGCTCATAAAACCAGCTATAGAAATCAATAGTTACAAAAGCCATTTCGAGTAAGAAAGCGTTGCGGTTCCAACCTGGTCAATGTGTAACTTTTAGCCCCCAAACGTGTTACGTCTTCACATTCCCCCGAGCCTTGGCGAAAGGCTCCACCCACGGTCTGTGTGCACGTGAGTTCTCATCCTCGAGGCCACCCGGCCAGACGCAGGACAGGGCTTCTGGGTCCCTCACAACACCGCTTGGGACGACAACACACAAACAAAATGCCTCGCTTGCATATTTGGTCAGTGTTTGTAGTGCAACTGAGTGGGGACCTCCAGCTGCCACGCCGGGCCAGCGGCCTCCCTCCCTCGGGTCACAGTAGTCTAGGAGTGGGCAGAGACCGTGGGAGGAGTGGAGGTAGAAGAGGGGCAGAGAGAGGAGGGGAGGGAAGACGCAGCGGAGTGACCCTTGGCCAACTGGCGGCTGGCCGGGCCCCGACCCGACCCCAGCTTGAAGATGCGTCATACAGGCAGCCCGAAGCGGTGCTTCTTTTTCTTCACGGACTTCAGGGGGGTCAGTCTCCGGAGGTCCTCCTCCACATCGGACTCCTCCATCTCGTCATCGGCCGAGATCAGGATCTGAGTGGTGGAGAGGGGTGGCCCTGAGTCACTGCCTGCAGTGCCCTCTTCACCTACCCACCCTGGACCCCAGCACAGAATGCCAGCCTGTCTAGGAGGCCTCAAGTGTCGGGTTTCTTTAGGAGACGGTGATGGGGAGGCCCTCTTTACAGAGTGAGACAAGCTGGCCCACCCCAGACTTTTTTTTACACCACGTACATCCACGGGCTACTGATACCAGTGCTGAGTCGATACGCCTCCCCTCTGCTCCTGCTTCTCCATCCAACCTCCGGCTGTGACCGAACCCAGGTCAGAGCAAACTTAGCCTACGGTCATCCTGGCAAAAAAGCCCAGTCTTCATACATGGAGCCCTAGGTCCTTGAAATTGGTTCAAATACAGCAAAAGCAGACTGAAAAGCCCCGTTCTGAAAGGAAAACACCTGTGGGGCACAACATAAAGCAGGGAGATTTCAGAGTGTCTGCTCTGAGCCAACCTGGTAAACTTCTGAAGACAAACAGAAGCCCTCCGCTCTTCTGAGCCCCCAGAACGATGCAGCCACGCAGCTAGGGCATCCAGGGCAGACACTCGTTCACTGCCCACCTGCCTGGCTCCACAGACCTCAGAGCACCAGGGAAGGACTGGCACAGCCCAGGTCGGGATGGAGAGGCCCGAAACGCACCTATGCAAGGGGAGCTCATTCTCCTCCCCGGCAGGGCGGTCTCACCACCCCTCCCTGCAGGGCTTCCTGCCTCCAGTCTTGGTCCCCTGATCAAACACTCTGGCTCCCTATCTGCTGCACAAGCACATTCCCATTCCTCACCCTGGATCACAAAGCACCTTGCCCAGCTAGCTCAATCCTCTGCCTGTACCTACTTCTTGTCATTCCGTCCTACCCTCCGGAATATATGCTACTCTGGCCACAGTGAATTTCACATTAGTACCCAAATGCCAAACCACATGACCACAACCGCTCAGGAGCAGCTGCTTCTGCCTGAAACACTGTTTGTCATTCACCTAATGTTCAGTGCGCTGTTACAACCCGACAGGCCTCGTGCCAGATTCTAGGGACACCTAGAGAAGAGACGGGCTTCCCCTCTGTCCTCCATCTAGTCAGCTTTCAAAGCTCCCTCCAGGACGCCCCCAAGAGCTAAACCAACTGTTCCAAGTCCTCACAGGGCTTTGTCAACGCCTCAACCTCCGAACTTATCGCAGAGTGCTACGATGGGCTGTGCAGGCGGTCATCTTCCTTGTCCAAAAGTCTGAAGGCCTCAGCCATTTCTGTACCCCCATCCCCCAGCGCAGTGCAGGTGCAAAGTGAGTGCTGTGGGCTGCCTAGGACACACAACCTCGCCTGCACGCTCCTATTTATGACCACCAATCTCCCTGAAGTCCAAATATTTGAACTCAGGAAACTTGAAAATACGGGGAGGTAAGGTTCTCCCTGGGAGGTCTGGCTACTCCTACAGAAGTTTCCTGGTGGCTTAGCCAACACTTCCCTTGCTCTTTGGACAGGCAGGGATTCAAACGCCTTGATGCTTAAAGGTCGACGACCAGGTCCACACATCCGTGACGGCTTCCCTGGAACAAGGCAGCTCCTCCCTTTCCTGTCTTTCTCCACTGACAGAGGGGCTACTGGAGGCAAGCCACCCCCAACAGATGCTCCAGCTCCCAGCCCTAGGAAGGCCCACGGGACAGCAGGAGTGGGTCCAGGCTGGATGGGAGCTGTCAGCCTCCTCTCCCTCCCGCTGGCTGGCGCTGGACTCAGCACTCAAGAGAAGGACAGATGCAAACACGAGACCAGACCCCTCCTGGGTCAGCGGCACGAGGGCTCGGCCCTACCTCAGACTCCGACTCCTCGTGGGACGCGGCCCTTCGGTAGCGGACCTTGCTGCCGTTCCTCGAGTCCTGGTTGGCTCCCCTTTCTTCTAGTTTAGCTTTCGTCCTTCCCTTTCTCATGAGGAAATTGTCCACTACCCAAAACATCAGAGCCTGGGGGAAGGAAAGTGCAGGTTACTCCGGGATAAGCCATTTGTGAAACCAAGCTGAGCAGCCCCACACCCATCCTTCTCACCCCTGCTCCAGATCACAGCATCGAGAACCAGGGAAAGGAAAACATCCGGGCCCCCTGCTCTCTCTCTCAGCAGTCTACGAAGAGATTCCCAATCTCTATGCCCCTTCTTCTGTTTCACCCCAAGGGGTTCTGTGGTGGTGACTGATGGGGACAGCCTGCTCCGGGTGCCGCAGCAGTTGGCAGAGCGGGGCCTGAACCAAGGTCTCCGGACTCCTAGTGGGGGCTCCTCCCCTGGGCCGAGCAGTTGGCCGGCACACCTGCCACATCTGTCATCCCCAGGTTCCTTTACCGTTTTCTTTTCTTATTTCTTAATTTCTAGCCAGAGTGCTCATGAGTTCCTCTTGGAGCCCTGCGGTCAGGAATAAACGACGGGGGTGAATTCCTGACGATCTTAATCTTAATCTAGAAGCTGCTGTTACACACAGAGCAGGGAGGGCAAGACAAAGATCCCAGAACCCTTCATTTTGCACAGAGGCCCCGGAGCAGGGATGTGCATGTTGAGGAAGCAATCCTGCTATTTCCAGGTCCGGGGTGGGGATAGGAGGTGGCAAATGCTTGCATGGAGGGACCCGAGGGCTATAAGGTGTTTTCTCCATCAGACTCAGAATTCTGACAGACGCGGGAATGCAGGGGGCGAACAGGGTAAAAAATGCAACAAGGCACTGACATTGACAAAGAAGGGGACGATCAGCATGACGATGGCCAGCTTCAGGTCTGGGTTTTCAATGGGATTCAACAGGGCCACCTGTAAAGAGAAGCAGACTCAGTGAGGGTGGAGGAGACCCCAGAGAAAGTTTGGGGCAGGGGTGGGGGAGTGGGGGGTTGATGCGGCACTGGAAATCACCCACGAGGCCTTGCGAGGGGGCTTAGCTTAGACACTCCCCCCAGAGCCCTGATGAGAACAGCACCTCACACCCAGGGCCGCACAGCCCCCAGACCTGACAGCTAACAAGGGACTGACGCCCTTGGAGACCACTGGGAGCGGTTAGTGCTTGAGAAGTGAAGCGACGCGGGGATGGGGGACAGGGGTGGGGCGGGAAGCACTTTACGAAGCAGGCACGGGGTGGGGTTGGAGAGTGTGAGGAGAGGAGGAGGTTGGTGGGCGCTCATCACAGCTACTAGCAATGAGGTGCCGACCACTTTCTAGCAGAAACCCTGCACCCCAACCGCCTCCTCAAGGGCAACAGCTCCCAAAAGCCTTGGTTTATTTTCTTAAAAAAATAAATCTCAGCCACAAATAAAACCAAAGCAGGCCAAGATCTGAGTTACTTGTCCCCAGAGTCTCTTTGGCTGGTTTCCTGTGGGCAGTGGAAGCTTAACTGCACAGCCCTGGGGCCAGAGGGCAGGGTTAGGAACCATGGGAACCTGTGACCAGCCACACTGCCTGTGGCACCAAAAGCTTGGTTAAACCACTGGCCAAGAGAGGTGTATGAGGAAGCACCTGCAAACGGAGAGAACACCCACTGACAACACTTACAGTTAACCGACCACCGTAAGCAAGCCCAGGGTGGGGACTGTATTTTCATGGGCTTTATATATTCCAAGGCTTAATCTAGAGCAGACGTGTATGGCCGAAGTGGAAGGATGCTACGTAAAAAACTGACATGTTACTGCTCTTGATAGGTAGCCAGGAGCTGCCCCATCAGAATCAATCCAGGTGTATTCATGGAGTTAAAAACAACAACAACAACAACCAATTTGGTTTCCCAATAGGGCTGGGGTCGGGGAGTACTGTCCTGCTTAGCGTCTCGAGGAGCTGGTAAAGAAGGGAACAGGAGGCAAACCTTCTTCCACTGAAGTATGAGGAGGACAATGAAGACGACAGATTTTTCAAAAATCATGATCACGATGTAAAGGGCACACTGTCCAACCCAGGCTCCGCACTGCAGAGGGTCTCCTGCAGGGAGAGCGGGCTTGGTCACGCGGGGCGCAGACACCAATGCCCCGCCCCCCCACTGCCCACAGCTCCTGTGAGCCCTCACACCCCACGCCACCCCAGAGCTCCTGAATGAGCCCTCCAGAGCACCAAGAATCAGCTCGGCCGAACAAACAAGTGTGGGTGTTTTAAACAAAATCAGAGAATTCCTAATTTGGAGACACCAAAGTGGCCTTTCTTCCAAGACAGCCCTAGATATAATTACAAAGCACTAAAGTTAGTAAGTGCCCATTGCTGGAGCTCAGAAAAGCTGGCTCTTTTTGTCCACTGGCAGCAGAGGCTGTGTTAAGCAAGACTGCTATTATTATCTGTTGTTGATTTTTCCAGTGGCTGTAGTGCTACCCATCCTTTCCTCCGTCCATGAGTGGGCTGAGGGTTTGAATCATGAAGGCAGCAAATGACCTCTCTGTTTGCCTCCTACCCCTGGCCCACTCTCCCGGCCATTCCTGCTGCCCTCAGCCCTGAAAGCAGAAACCTGACTCTGGGGAAATTCAGATTCTGTCTAGCGGGGCACCCCAAAACACCTTGGGCTGGGGACATGGAAGAAAAGAGAGGAGCCAAGGTGAGGAGGTGCTGTGACAAAGGTCCCTCTGTGATCCCATTGGTCACTGTGCTAGAGAAACAGCACAGGAATCACAGGAATCCAACAGTCCGTACTGGGGGACACTCAGTGCCTCCAGAAAGTTTCAAAAGGGACTTGATGAAGGGTGGAGGACCCCTCCAGGGAACATCCTACATCCTCAGTGACAGGCAGAACCCAAGGGATGGGTGAGTCCCTGGGAGCCACAAACGCCTCCAGAGCGAGAGACCCAGGGGAGAGTGGGGGGGTGGGGGGACGCCGCCAGGGGCCACTCTGGAAGCCCCGCCGGAGCTGTGTGACCACGTTGGCCCGGAGAGGGCTAGAGAGTAACGCTGCGGGGGAGACAAAGGCCCCAGTCCAGGCTGTGAGGAGAATCTGGCCTCCAGAGGAACATCCGGCTTCTCATTTGATTCTGCAGTTTCTGCAGCAATCCCTGTCCAGCATGGGTGCCGGAGGCCCGCAGCCTTGCCAGCTGTATGTGGTGGAAACCCAGTGGACACCTTCCAGCAGCCGTAATGGACACAACCCCAGGCCATTCCCTTTTCTGGAAAACCTCTGGAGAAGCGCACAGAAAACATGCAGAAAGACGTCACTGCCTCTTCTGCGGTGTCCTATTTACTTTCACATTTGAGCCAAAAAGCCATTTCAGAAGTGCAATTTCTCCTAACTAGATTTTTAATGGAGTTTTGTAATCCTTTCGGTAAACTACCTGATGTTATTGAGGAAAGTCCTCAAGAACAGCAGCTGAAAATACTTGTTAAAAACTGTTAAGTGAAACGGGGGACAGTCAGACAGAAGCACTTGGTAGGATTGGGACTGAATCCCAATCTAGTCTGAATTGGGACTAGTGTGTTTAAAAGTCAACATAACGAGTTAACATTTAATATCAAAAGAAAATATACTTGCTCAGAGCATGCTCACTTCATTTGCTCCAAGTTTTAAGTGGCCGACAGAAAAAGAAGATGCTTTTCCTTCTCAGGGGGCCTCACACTGCCCCCTGAATTCCACTGCTCTGAGTTTCAGAGCCACAACTTAAGAGGCAGCTGCCTCTGTTTTTCATGTAGATGCTTGAGTAAGAAAGTCTAAAAACACGGTGAGGACTTCTCTGGTGGCACAGTGGTTAAGAATCTGCCTGCCAACGCAGGGGACACGGATTCGAGCCCTGGTCCAGGAAGATCCCACAAGCCACGGAGCAACTAAGCCCGTGCACCACAACTACTGAGCCTGTGCGCCACAACTACTGAAGCCCACGTGCCTAGAACCCATGCTCCGCAACAAGAGAAGCCTCCACAACGAGAAGCCCGCGCACCACAACAAAGAGTAGCCCCCACTTGCCGCAACTAGAGAAAGCCCATGCACAGCAACGAAGACCCAAGGCAGCCAAAAATAAATAAATAAATAAACAAACACAAATAAATACATGGTGGAAAAAAAAAGTAAAAAGTCACATGTGACCCCACTCTCACACACCGTTTCCTCCAAGCATCCAGCCCTCGTAGCCACAGCTGGAGTGAGCGCACATGAGCTGGTTTTTCTGGTTTGTTTCATTTGAGAGTCTGTCCACAGCCTCGTCTTTTAAGGACAGACAAGCCAGGCATTCTCGCGTGCTCTGCTTTTTACCACACTGGACACACTGAGGTATGTGGGCGTTTGTTTTTGTTGGATTATTTCCTCAGGATAAATCACAGGGATGGATGGGACCAAAAGGACGGAACACGTCTGTAGAGAGGTCTCTGGAGGGAGCACAGGGACAGCGGCGGGCAGCAAAGTCCACACACCACTGGTGCCCAAAGGACAGAGACCTCGTTTTCAGGGATTCTGCCTAAGGAAGAGCAGCCTGGTCTTCAGACTGCAGACACCACGTACTCCCTGGACCCTGTCTCGCCCCTCAGGGCTGTGTGGTCTATTCCCCACGGCCCATGTTTTTGTTAGCAAGTTCACCTTCTCTTCTAGGGACCATGGAAACACCTAGAAAACAAGCCCCTTTTCTTCTCTCACCTGAGAAGAGAGCTCTGTGGCCTACCTGGAACTACTGCCTCAAGTGGATGGGCCGGTTAACAGGTGCAATAGGTAGAATAATGTCCACAACCTAATCCCCAGAACCCGTGACTATGGAGCTACTGTGGCAGAGACTCAAGGCTGCAAGTGGATTAAGGCTGCTGATCAGCTGACTAAGAGAGAGCAGCCTGGCCTATCCAGGTGGGCCCAATGTAATCACAAGGGCACTTTAGAGTGGAAGGAGGTGGGGGAAGGTCAGAGCGATATGATATGAGAGGAAGTCAACCTGCATCTGCTGGCCCTGAAAATGGAGGAAGGGGCCACGAGCCAAGGAATGTAGGTAGCCTCCAGAATGTGGAAAAGGCAAGGAAACCGATTCTCCCCTTAGAGACGCCAGAAGGAACCAGTCCTGCTGACACCCTGGTTTTAGTCCATGAGACCCATGTCGGACTTCTGAACTACAGACAGTAAGATAATAAATTTGTGTTGTTTTAAGCCACTAGTTTTGTGGGTAATTTGTTTTAGCCGCAAGAAAAAATAATAGAAATTGACAGAAATAGAAACCAGGTAACTGACATCCACCACCCTTCCTCAGCCTGGGGAGGGAGGACCCGGACGGTCCTCGATAAAGGGCAGCTTCACATGGAAACACCCTGGCTTGAAGACTCTGGTTCCCAAAGGCAGGGGTGGGATGACGCAAGGGCAGGGGCTGAGGCAGGCTAAGTGGGTGGAGGAGGGTGGCATGGAAACAAGAGGTTTAAACAACCACTGCCTTCTTCCTTTCAATCTCTCTTAAGGATGCAAACAAAACACACTGGGAATAGGTGGTACCATAATGTCCAGCGTATCAGGACCAGACTTGGCCTCCACTCCCAGGTCAATGAGAGGCATGACTGGCTACGAGTGGCTCTCTCGTAGCACTGCTCAGCTACAGTGGGGTCGAGAGCCCTGCCTTCCGGAAGGGATCTTAACAGCAAAGAAGAAGCTATGAGCACTGCTCTTGGAGATGGTGGAAGGATTGCACATCTCAGTGTAGTAGCCAAGAGGCCCTCCAAGCTGTGCACTGTCTGGGTGAGCTTCCTGTGTCACTCAACCCCTGTGGATACCTATCCTATAAATGAGGATGATGTTGCTTTGGTCCATGTGCGCTGTGGTCCATTTCCATCCTCCAAGTTGAGGAGTCAGTGACTTGGAGCTTCTCTGCAGCCCTCCCTGGAGACACAGGGGCGCACGCTGTGTGTCGGACACTATCTTAAGTCAGTGACTCATCAGGCATCAAGTAACAAGGCTAAGAAAAGCCCTTCCCTGAGCTCATCTCCCGTCAATGGAGACAAACAATTACTTAAGATTTCTAGAAATACCCAAGGCACTCACAGCCAGCTCCACGAACCGGCTCCCCTTTTAAATGTCAGTCCCTTGTGAGTCTTCAGCCATGTAGGAGTGAGCGGCCATTGGGCCCAGAGCCATGAGCTCTTCAGGAGGTGTGACCAGGAAAGGAGAGTGGGATCCAGAATCCCACGGTCGTTCCATCACAGAATCCCTCCTTCTTGTCCCACGTGCCCCTCTCATGGCAAAGGCTCCACTGATGTTGTTCCCATGAATGGGAGCTCCTGGCTCCAGACAGCAAGGCCTGTTGTGAAGGTGGGAGACAGCTAAATCCCCAGAGCGGGGCAAGGCCAAAAGAAGCCCCTCTCACCAGCAGCCCCGCTGAGGGCACATCGAGCTCTTTCTCTGGGGGTACCAAGTAAAAGGCACTGCATTTGTGCCCGGAGCCAGCATGAAGGCAGCTTCCTACCCAGGCTATATCCCATGGGGTATGGCAAGATGGAGTGGGTCAAAGCTGGGCCAGCATCCCCAGGTCACCTGTTTCAAGCTGTGTCTCTGTGAGTTGAGGATTCACCTGGTGTCCCTGGTGACCGTACATGCCAGATGCTGGGGTGGGGGCAGCCCACGGTCAGCAAGGTGACTTGGCCCCAGGGTGGGGGGATGGACACTCCAGTCCTGACCTTGTGAGCCCCTGTAGTGGAATGGCCCAGTGACAGGACAAGCACAGACATGCAGCAAAAAGAGGGGCAACTCCCAAACTGAGAGCCGCCTCCCATCTCTCTAGTGAGGTGGGCAGGTGGTATGAGCCTGGTGGGAACTGTGGCAGAGTGAGGTGGCCTTACAGCCCTGCAGGTGAGGGCTGTGCCCCTCCCTGCCTCTAGGGTGTCTCCTGTCTCCTAGGAGCCTAGGCAGCGAAGCAGGCACCCACCTGCCTCGGGCATGTGGCAGGAGGTTGGAGCTCAGGCTCCAGAACGAGCCTCCCCACCACACAGAGGACACAGCCACCAGCTCTTGGACCTTCTCCGAACCCAACGGCCTGGAGGGCTGTACGGGGCAAGGAGCAGAGCCCCCTCCAGGAAGCCCCCTCCACAGCCCTGTCTAGCGTCCGTGGTACGTTACCATATTCGCCAAAACGCAGGGACTCCCACTGCTGCCACTCCACCAAGACGCTGACGGCGCGCACGCCCATGTAGATGAGCAGCATGCCCACGGTGGCGTCCAGGAGGAAGTTGATGAGGTACCTGTGAGGAGAGGGCACAGTGGCACCATCAGGAAACACCACCCAGGGAGCTGGGCCCACGTGCTTCCAGGGCCAAGGTCAAGGCTGGGGACCCAGCACTGTTTGGTCCTGTTCTGGGAGGTGGGAGCCTCCAGTGTGCCTGTGCAAGAGGCTGCAGGGCTCACCTCCGGGAGCCCAGGAAGGCCTCACGCCCCGGGACAGTGCACTGCTCAAAGTGGATGGAGGAGCGACCAAGAAACTCAAAAGCCCTCAAGTGTTCCTGCCAAACGAAGACTGGGACAGAGTGCCTGGAAGCAGCCAAGGAGGCCGGCAGCAAAACAGAACTTAATCGATAAAAATAATTTGTGCCATAACTGTTCACTCCCTGGAGGCCCAGCCCTCCCAAGGCCCCGAGACAGTGCTGCTGCAGCAGAGCAGTTCAGGAAACGGCCCCCAGGGTTTCCTAGACCAAAGAGGGCAGGGCCCTGTGGCCCCTGCTCATCCCTGTGCTTCAGAGCTTGCCATGGAAGCAAGCACAAGTAAATATTTCTAAAGAGAGAGCTTAACCCCCCATGGAAAAGACAAGATGATGGAGGAAGGAGAGGAGGGTCAGAAGAGCATGCCCACCCTGACCTCTCGTTCTTGTGGGGTCTGTTTTCATCTGTCCGACACACACTCCTTCCCTCACCAAGGAAAGGCCCCTGGCTCACTGGCCTTCCCTCGAGGGCCCTGAACACAGGCTGCAGCTCTCCAGACAAAGCAGGAGACAAGCAGTCACGGGGTCAGGTGCTAGCCCTCTAGATGCCACATGGCTAGGAAACCCCCCTAGGGAAGCTCTGGATACCACAGACCAACTGCAGCACTGCTGAGCTGCTCAGGCTTGAGACATTTTATGCAGGCCCATGGCCCCAACCCCAAGGCCCAGCCTCAGCGGCCTCAGTGACATGCACAGCACTCTGAAACCTGAGGGAGCATGTGCTGAGGGGGGAAGGGGGCGGCTGCCAGTGCCCTGGAGTGGTGAGAAGACCAGAGGGAGGGGACGGCCTTTTCTTCCTGCCTGCCCTTCCTCTTTAAAATCACAAGGGGTCACTCTCAGACCACAGACCAGAGGAGGCATAGCGACTGCTTCCCAGGCAGTTTCTCCAAGTTCACAGCTGAGCTCTGGCCCTAGGCTAAAGCTGCTCTCAGATGCTTAAACTGCATTGGTTTCAAGTGGTTCTGACATCTGGGACCCATCCTGAAAATATCAAGAGAACCTGATACACATGCATGCATTAGTTCATTCATCCCTCACCAAACACTGATTCGAGTCTACTGCGTGCCAGGCCTTAGGAATAAAGACAGAAAGCTCTAGACTCTATACGCAACACAGGTGACACTGGCAGCCAACAGGGTATCCTGTGGGTCCCGGAGCCAGACTGGCTGGGATCAAATCCCCGCTCCGTCACTCTTGAGCTGTGTGAACTCAGTTAAGTTATATAAATCTCTCTGGGCCTCGGTTCTCTAACTGTAAATGAGGATAATCCAAGTATCTATATTGCAGGGCTGTTATGAGGATCAAACGAGTCAACATACGTGAACAGTGCCTGCCACGTATCAGGTGCTACACAAATGTGCTGTTACAATCACAGCCCCGCGGATGTCACAGAAGCCAGACTGCCACCCAGAGCAGTACCCCCAGCACGGGGCACCCCTGCAGCCACAGGAAGTTGTTCACCCTCCTCTGTTTGTACACTTCTCCTCTCCCTGAATTGACTGGCTTCCCTTCTAGGTCTGTAGAGTACCAAGACGCCCCAGGTCCAGCCCAACCCTCCCCCCACTTGTAAAAAGTCACAGGGCTATTCGCGGATGATGGGGCTGCAATGAATCCTGCTGCAGCACTTGCTCTTCCACAGGCCAGGACCTCTCCACTCTGTGGGGCAAGGCCTGCTCTGCCTGCCTAGTCTCCCTCCAACAGCTCTTCAACCGACTGCTGGAGCTCACCTGTCTTTCCTATGTTTTAACGACAATATCCTCTGATTGAGCTATTAACATCTTCATTGGCAAGTGCCTCTATGACTTCCACCGTTGCATGTACTCATCATCTCATGAAACCTTCATGGTGATCCTGGGGATCTGGATGAGGAAACAGAGGCTCAGGGAAGTTGAGCTGCCTTTCCGCTGATTGGCCTCCCATTCAAGGGCTCTTTTCACCACACCTAACTCCATTTTGGGCCTTTTCTCCTTTGGCTAAGCACTCCAGATCTGTCAGCAGTCCCCTCTCCATCCCAGCTGTGATTCAGTTTGTCAAAGTCCACCAGTGACCAAGGCGGCACCAGGAGACAGGGTTCCTCACCCCAGTGCCTCCAGGGTGAGCAGCTGGCTCTCAGCATATCCTGGCCAACCAAGAAAATCCACCAGAGGATGACACAAGCTTGCCGCTGGGCTCAAGGGTTAGAAGAACAAGGCCCTTTCCTAATCAACTGCCCTATGGGAGGATCGCCCTTCCGGCCCCATGCTGTGGGACTACACCCTAACAGATTACAACCTATCCAGGTCTTAAGGTAAAAAACCCTGGGGAGGGAAGACTTTACAACCTCCTTCTGAATCGGGACCTGAACTAAATCTCAAAATTACACACTGTCACCGAACAAGAGAAGCTTAAAGGAATCTTCCAGTTCAAATGGTCTTAAATATACACTGAACCTCTTGGCAAGGGACTCACCAGCCCTCCACCCCACTCTCCCTCAGAGGCACAGCAGGGCTGGGGGGCATTCCAGGCAGATAGCAGTGCGAGCAAAGGCAGAGAAGCAGGAGACAGCTGGTGGAGTTGAGGGCCACCAGGAGCAGCCCAGCATGGCTGGGGCACTAAGTTTGAGCGAGGAAGGCAGCAGATGGAGCCAGGATAGGGAAGGGGAGCATCCTCTTCTACTCCATCTGCTAAGAGTGGCACTGTTCGGGTGCTGTCCGCAAGGAGGACAGGTATCATGGGCCAACTGGGGTTTTAGGCAGACAGCTTTGGGGGCTGTGTGGAAGGCACACTGACTGCACTGACAAGGCAGAACCACCCATGGTCTTCAGGTCAAAGAGGTCAATGTTGGTCAATGAATGGTCAACAATGGCTTTGACCCTGAATGGCTGACACCACAGAGAAGCCCCTATGTGTACTGCTCCAGCACAGACACTCCTTTGGGGCATTATGTTGCTTTGCCAGGGGCTGCTTGGAAACTGGGAGACATAAAGGCACTAGAAGGCCAAGGGACAGAACTTAGGTTGATTAGCAGAAAGCCAGAGCACAGGGCAACTGTCACTGGGCAAAACCTTAACACCCAGCACGCACACAACAATCTCTCAGATGAGCACAGAGACGAAGGGGAGTTGCCCCCTCCCTAAGCTAGAGGGAACATGACTGGCCGCAGAAAGCAAGGCATGGAGGCGCAGGTGATGTTTGCACTCAACTATGGGCCACTTACAGTGAACAAGGGTCCTCTTCAGTGAGATCTGCTAGGTATACATTTGCAAAGTGGATGAACAGCATTCCTATGGCTTGTTTGGAAGTGTCTAAAAACCTGTACAAAATAGAATCAGCACTTATTATCACTCTGACAGGAGGGTAATAACCAATTTGGGGAAAATGATAAGTCTGAAACATGGAAAAAAAAAAAAAGCCACTGGGGAGACCCCAAACTTCCAGTTACGAGTCACCTCTTCCTGGGACGTTGGGACTAACTCAGGCTTGGCGTTTCAGCCCCCTTTCAAAACCGTAACACTGCATCCCTGAAAGGCCACTGATTAATAACACAGATTGAAACACACGAAACACGTTTAAAATGTGTGTTTTCACTTTTTCTTTTTCTTTTTTTTTCTTTTTTTTGCGGTACGTGGGCCTCTCACTGTTGTGGCCTCTCCCGTTGTGGAGCACAGGCTCCGGACGCGCAGGCTCAGCGGCCACGGCTCACAGGCCCAGCCTCTCCGCGGCATGTGGGATCTTCCCGGACCGGGGCATGAACCCGTGTCCGCTGCATCGGCAGGTGGACTCTCAACCACTGTGCCACCAGGGAAGCCCTCACTTTTTCATTTTTGTTACTTCAAAACAAAATGCTTGAACGCAGCTTTGGATGGGGTCTGAGGTGCCTCTACTTTAAAGAGCTCCCAACCGACTTCACACACAAGCTGAATGATGTGCAAGCTTAACGAGACTTGCACTCATCCAGCACTGCCTCTGGAACCCTAAACAACCTTCAGCTGCTGCCGCTTAAACAACGGGCTCGTTTGGGGCAGACAAACTTTTCAGTAAAGGGTCTGAGAGTAGATATTTTAGGCTGCGGGCCATCGTCCTCTGCAGCAACTACGCACTCTGCTGCTGCACTGTAAGAGCGGCCAGTCACTAGCAGCCCACTGACACTTTATTTATGGAGACAGACAGCAGTCAGATTGGGCCTGTGGGCTACAGCTTGCCAGCCCTTGGACTAGAGGACAGGAGTTTCAGAAAAGAAAAAACAAAGTTGGTAGTCGCTGGGACAGGTGGCAGGAGCACTGTGGAGATAACGTGGGCCCTCAGTTTCTCCTCGGCCATGAACACCTGGGGACCACTCACAGTTTGCGGTCGAGGAACCTTTGGATTGTGGTCACCTCTCTTGGCCTCCCAGGCTGGGCATTCAGAATTGGGCCAGGCCACTGACAGGAGTGATAAAGGGGGCACACAGGCATGGGTCTCAGGGCTGGAACAGACCTTAGAGATTATCCAGACCAACCCTGCAACTGAGGCCTGAAAATCATTTCCTAAAATCACGGCAAAGTAGGAGCTACCAAAGGGGATTGTGTGTAAAACCCAACTCCACATTCCCCCAGGCCCCCCACCTAAGCTAGATACCCAGACTTGAGAGAAACCGACTGGTGGAAAATAAAAACGAATTATCAACATTGAGAAATAATGCACTGAAGATCAATCAAGAATATGCTTATAATTTTATTAAGGGGCCTTTATCACAGAGATTTATCGGAAGTTTCCTCTGGAGGGAAAGTAGCTATTGTTAGGACAGGTGCAAGAAAGATGGCTTCTTGAGGGCATTATGTTGTCCCGAGGAGCTGGCTGTCTCCTTCTAAGTGATTTATTTTTTTGGAGTTTTGTCTTTGGAAGCTATGTCTGAAGCTTTAACCACCATTTCTATGAAGGAAAAACTGTTGCCACAAGGTCATCCTGGGACTAAGAAAGACTAGTTTTGGGGAGAGGGGCATCTACATGGTACATTTGACTTATCTCCAAATTTAGATGATTTTTTTGCTTATGCATAGAGAGTCCAAAGATTTAACATAGTCCAACAACAGGCAGACATAACTAACAAAGCCTGCAGCATGGACTGACACATCTGTATCATCTTCCACCTCCCAAAACTAGACAGCAGAGTTATGACAGAATCGCCACCATATGGCTGTCACTAGCCCTATAGTGGGCTCAACAGTTATCTGGAGAAACAGAAGTGCTTTCATATTATACACAGTTCCTGATGATTAACTGGACTAATGGATTTCAACACTTTATGTTATGTATAATTGCTCACATTCCATGCCCCCCCCCAAAAACCCCCCCCAAATAGTCAAAAGCATTCTAGGAATGAGTTAATATTTAAATACGCACCATATCCTCCAAGGACGTCTTTCATGCTTTGGTTCTCTGAAGCGTTTGACTGAAAGAAAAGATAGATATTCAGTACCTTTCTACAGTGATAAGGAAGCAAAGTGCATTTAACAAGCTGGGGGTTCTCGGCACACTCGGTGTTTAAAACCACTGAGTCAGGGTACTTGCTCTTTAACATGGGATGATGTGCAAGAAGCCATGAAGGTCTCAGAGGCCCTGTTGCTACTGACCAGTGGACTCTTCCGAACGGGCTACTTAGGAAGAGTGGCTCCTCACAGCATGTGGAAAATTGTATTTTCTTCTTTGTGACAAGGGTCGCTCAGACAGGGGCTGGAAACCGCAAAGGGGAATGTAGCTACTTCTAAGTTCAGGGTCCAACGACAACCCATCCATCCGCCCACCCACCCAAACGTTCACAGAGTGCCGGCTCCAAGCCAGGCGCTGTGGAGACAAAGGCAGAGGCAGCTGTAGGGGAGGGCAGACACGTACCCGCAAGGGTGGCGAGCGCTTGAGAACAGATAAGTCTGAGGCAGAGTGAAGGCAGGAGCCCGCCTGCCTGCCTGGAGGAAAGGCACCAGTCAGGAAGGTGGCCAAGCCCAGTCCTGGGGACCAGGGACGAGGCTGGCAAACGGACCAGGGAGGGGAGAGAACAGCCGTTCTGGACAGAGCACACACCATGAGCTGACAGGCACAGGGACATGACGTGACAGAGTGTGTGTGGCATAATTTGATTTGGCTTTAATATAGCAGGTAACAAGGGAGACAGGTTGAGCAGCGTCCTGAGTGCCAGGCCAAGGAGCCTGGAATGAATCCTGCTGGGAAGGAAAAGCCAGGGAAGAGACCTAAGCAGAGGCAAAGACACGGTGGAAATGGCGGAAAAGCGGCTCTGAATTGTGTAGATGGTGGGTTTCTGGAGGTGGAGAGGACTGAGCAAGGATGCTGATTGTGTCCCAGCACCGGGCAGTGGCACTCCCAGCACAGGACAGTGGAGGCGGGACGCTCATTCAGCAACAGCCTGACCACGTCGAATGGCAAAGGGCTCCCCAGACTGACATCTTCACCTCAGGTGGGTCTGAGACATAATCGTTTACACTGAAGGAAACAAAAAAGTTCTAAGTGTCTTGTCCTCCACTGAAGCCCTAGGCAGACTTCTTTCTACAACGACTCTATCCACTAAAACAAACAATGCAAGTGCCGCATGTGTGATGTTCTCCCACACAGAAGTACCGAGGAAGAAACAGACATGATGGTAGCAGGCAAGAACAGACTTCTGGCAGAGCCCCAAGCTGCAATGAGGATGCAGGAAGAGGAAGGCAGGGAGAGAGAAACGGGTGGCCAATCAATAAGCCCTACTTCTCTAAATAAATACAGGCAGCCCCTGGGTTGCAAAGCAAGGACTGTCTATGCACAGAAATGAAATGTCTGGTGTTTAGAGACATTTTGATAGAGAGACCAAAAAGCAGGTGAAATTGTGAGGAGGGCTCTCATCCCGTGGACACATGACAGATCCAAAACATCAACAAGGCCGAAGAGTCTTGAGGGAGGAGCTGAGGGAGGCCCAGAGGTTCTGCAAGCATCCTCTGGGCTGAGGGGCTGGGGGCTCAGGAAGGAGATGCGGAGGGAGCTGGGCCAGGACAAGCCATCTGGAGGGAAAGCCCACAGGCAGGGCCAGAGCGCCTCCTGCTCATGTGTTCTTCTCCTCAGGGGAGTCTGTCCCCATCAGCATAAAATAAAGGACATCAAAACATAACCCAGGAAGAATGTCCTCATTCTTAGGAGATACATGCTAAAGTACCAGAATGGGTACAACTTACTTTCAAGTGGTTTAGGGGGAAAATTATACATTATTTATGATAATTATATATAATAAATATATTATAAATGGTATAACTTGTAATTATAAATAATTACACTATAATTATAAATAAATACAAAGTAATTATATAATATTTATAATTATATTAATATAATAGACAATAAGTAAAGAGAAGCAAATACGGTGTTATGCGCCAAATTGTATTCTTCCTCCCACCCCCCTAATTCCCATGAAGAAGTCCTACCCCCAGGACCGCAGAATGTGATTACTTGCAGACAGGGTCTTAAAAGAGGTAATGAAAGTAAAACAAGGTCCATGGGTGGGCCCTAATCCACCATGGCTGGTGTCCTTACAAGGAGATTAGGACACACACATAGACTGAGGGGTGACCATGTGAGGACACAGTGAGAAGACAGCCACCTGCAAGCCAAGGAGAGAGGCCTCAGG
The DNA here is from genome assembly GCF_951394435.1 of Stenella coeruleoalba. NCBI lineage: Eukaryota > Metazoa > Chordata > Mammalia > Artiodactyla > Delphinidae > Stenella > Stenella coeruleoalba. The sequence continues at coordinate 69,275,501 of NC_137156.1, forward strand.
AGAAACCAAACCTGCTGACACCTTGACCTGGGACTTGCAGACTCCAGAACCGTGAGGAAGTAAATTTCTGTTGTTTATACACCCATTCTATACTTTGCTACGGCAGCCTCAGCACACCAATACATGTGGCAACACAGTAACTGATAAACCGAGATGAAGGACGTTTGTGTATTCATTAAATTTATTTAGACTTTTTTTTTTAGGTCTAACATTTTTTGAAATAAAAAGCTGGGAAGAAAACACACTCTAGAAGAATGAACCAGTCCAAGCGTTCATCTGGCAATATCGATCAAAACTGTTAATACCCACACCCCTTAACCTGCAGTGCACTGACAGGTACGTGTCGCACAGGTCTTACTGCAGCACATGCCAAGATGTATATAGGTCTTCACTGTCATAACAAAAACCCAGGAAGAAGCCATCAATGTGGGGTCGGGTATATACATCACGGTACGAGGCAACACCATGCAGTTACTAGAAACAAGGTAGATCTGCATGGATTAATATGGAAAGACTTCCAAATTATATTAACAAACTGCAGAATAATATGCCTACCATGATTCTGTTCAGACCCATTTTTAAAGAATATATATTTCTGCTGGTGTTACGCAGGGGTTTTTTCCCTAGGATATGTAAGTGACTGTTAACAAAGGCTTCCTTTGATGAAAGGAATTATGGGTCAGGGGACCCATAGACTTTTTGTATCATTCTGAATGGTTTAAACATTCTTCCATGTTCATATTGTTTTTATTTCCAAAAAAAAAAAGACAAGCCTGTGTCAGAGACTTGTATTAATGTAGCAAAGTGGGACATGGGAGAAGTGATGTGACTCACAGCTGGGCTCTGGTTCAAGAAAGGGAGAGGAAGGGTGTGTGCAGGCTGTCCGTGTGCGGGAGCGCCCTACATGGGACTCAAGAGTGGATTCAGATTCTTCTGAAGAGCAGACATGTGGCTCCTGCCTTCTCCCTCTCCATGTCCTACGCCCTTTCCCTAGAATATATGAGTCTAAAATCTTTTTTTTTTTTTAATTAAAGGAAGAAGAAGCATTAAGAGAGCTACTCTAGATCTAATTTGGAAAAGAACAGAAGATCCCGTTCACCCAGCCATGTGTTATTGAGGGGCCTGCTGTGCTATGGGGCCAGTTCAGCAGGCGACGAAATAGACAAAACCCCCCACCTTCCTTACTTTCAAGGGGGGAGAGAGGAGTAAACACAGAGCATGGCAGGCAGCAACAAGGGATAGGAAAGCAGGAAAGGAGTGAAGGGGCCTGGGAAGTGGATTTGCAGGGACAGATGAGGAGGTCCGGAAGGTGAGCATCAGTCAGTGAGAATCACCCGTGTCTGCGGAATAGCCGTCAGGCAGAGGCCAGGGATAGGCAGGAGTACGGGACATGAAGTCAGGCCTCCCAGGCCTGTGGCCCAGGGAGCAAAGGCTCCCCTTTGCCTGCAGTGACGAGGGGGCAGCTGCAGGGCAGGACGCTGTGACCTATAGTCGAATAGGCTCACCCCTGCTGCTGTGCTGAGCAGCCTTCAGGGAGACCAGTATGAGAACCCATGGCGAGGCAGCGGTGGCTTAGCCAGCTAGCAGCAGGAGAGGACGACAGGAGGTGGGATCCTGGCTGTATCTTCAACACTAAGCCGACAGGACTTGCCGACAGGGTGGATGGGGGGGTGTGAGAGGAAGAGTTGTCCAGGACAACTCCAGAGCTGGGAACTTACACTGTTCCACTGCACTTCTGGTTCTGGTTTGGTGGTGGTGAAAGGTGGGAAACTGAGGGGACACAAGACTTCTCTGCAGGTAAGAGATGAGGAGCTGCCTCCAGGTCCCCGATGGACGACGAGCCAGGTAACCATTCCCAAACAGGCCTGTTCCCCACGGGGCTGTGGCAGCTGCTCCCTCAGAAGCTCCAGAGAGTGATTCAGGCTCGGCCCTCGGACAACCGATCTTTTCTCAATTCCTGGTGCTTCCACAGGATGGAGAGAACTCAGACGGTGCAAGAGGGCAAAGCAAAGGGCAATCCATCCTTTCTAACGTATCCACCAACATCCCCTGAGGCCGGAGGGCTAGTGGAGGGGAAGCAGGCACACCTCAAAGGTAGGCCAGGCCCCCGACACTCTGCGACACTGGAGCTGGAACCCAAGGTCGACGGAGCAGCGCCCAAGAGAGGCCCTCGTGAGACAAAGAAGGGGGGGTGGGGGGATGTTGAGAGTGGGGGACAGACAAGGGGGCCGTTGGCGCGCGCAGCCCTCGGGGGGCTCCCAGCAGGCTGTCTGCCTTCATGCACACACGTCCCAGAGACAGGTGTGGGGCCCCATCGCCAGAAAAGCAGTAGTGGCCAATAGCCAGAGAGATGCGCTGTGAGTCCTCTGCTACTATGTGACTTTATGTAAAAAGAAAAAAAGGAGGGGGGCCTCTATGATCTAGCAGGTTGACCTCAAAATTAAACAAGAGAAAACAGGTGGAAGCAGCTGGCACAGAACATGTGCTCAGGAAAGCAAACCACACCCTGCAGGCCGTGTCCTGGACCGTCTTCCCTCTCCTCCCCTCTGTGTCCACTCTTCCCAGACCTGGGGCCCAGCCACCCCATCCTGGTCCTGGTCTCTGAGAAGCGTGTGACCTAGGGTCTGCCAGCCACAACCTGACCTCTCCACACCAGCCGCCCTCTTGCGCCTGCAGGCAGCTCAGGGTTCTAGGAATCCCCCCAATGTTCTGAGTGTTCCTCTGTGGCTCCTTTCTACCTCCCAATGGCTCTCTCCTCCCTCCACAGGCTCTCCTTCCTCTGCTTGACCCTTGGGGAGAAGCCCCCCCTCTCAGGGTTTCTATGCCAAGGGTTCATCAGCCTCCTCCCCCAGCCCTGGCCCCCAGTGACCCTCCAAGTGCAGCCTGGTCCCGCAGAGTCGTGTCTCCTGCCCACCCTGCCAGTCCTGCCTAGCTTCCCCGTTTCTGCATAGAATGGAAGTCTCCTCACCTCTGGGGCCTCCATGGTCTCCTCCCCTGACTCTGTCAATCTCTCCCACCAACTCTGCAATTGAGGAGGCATCTGGATGTGTCCCTTTCCCCGTTTCTACCACTGAACTAGTCCAGGTCCTCATGACTGCTTTCCCATGCCAGTGAGACTGCCTCTTCCCAGGCTTCCCAGTCGCCTTACCCACCCACCTGCCCACCCATTCCCCTCCCCATCCCACCCACAGCCAGCAGGTACTCTGTGCTGGGGATACTAAAACGCATAACACAAACACAGTCCCTGCCCTCAAGGAACTTTCAGTGTAATTACACTGCACATCATTTAACTTGCCTGAAGCACAGCTCCCTTCTTTTCCAATCTTACTCATTTTTGAATTAAAATACATCTTTTGGAAGAGGTAAAGTGTATAAAATCCAGAGAGTACATTCTTTTGGTTAGAACTTGTAGGGTACATCTTTTTCAATCTCCTTTCTTTCAACTTTATATTTAACGTGGGTCTACTGTAAGCAACATATAGCTGAGTTCCCCCCACTCCAAATGTGGCTGGCAACTGAAGAGTGGTCCTCAAAAAGGTATGTCCAAATCTTCACCCTCAATACCTGTGAATGTGACCTTACTTGGAAAAAGGGTCTTTGCAGATGTAATTGAGTTAAAGGTCTTGAGAAGAGATAATCCTCAATTAACGGGAGGTGTGGGGGGTCCCTAAATCAAATTACAAGTACCCTTATGAGAGAGAAGAGCAGAGAAGAAGAAGGCCTTGTGAAGACAGGAGCCTAGGAACCTCTGAAGCCACCAGAAGTAGAAGAGGCAAGGATTCTCCCCCCTAGAGCCAGTGGAGGGGGTATGGCCCCGCTGACACCTGGATTCTGGACTTCGCGCTTCCAGGACTGTAAGAGAATAAATTTGTTTTGTTAAGCCAAGAAGTTTGCGATTATTTGTTATGGCATCCCTAAAAAACTAATCAGGCAATTTTTTTTACTTTTACTTTTTGTTTTCTTGGCCGCACCCGGATTGCTTACGGAATCTCCCTGACCAGGGATTGAACCCCGGGCCCTCGGCAGTGAAAGCACAGAGCCCTAACCACTAGACCACCAGGGAATTCCCTTTTCTTTTCTTTTTCTTTTTAAATTAAATTAATTTATTTATTTTTGGCTGTGTTGGGTCTTGGTTGCTGTGCAAGAGCTTTCTGCAGTTGCGGCGAGCAGGGGCTACTCTTCGTTGCGGTGCACAGGCTTCTCATTGTGGTGGCTTCTCTTGTTGCAGAGCACGGGCTCTAGGCACCTGGGCTTCAGTAGTTGCGGCACGTAGGCTCAGTAGCTGTGGCACGCGGGCTGTAGAGTGCAGGCTCAGTAGTTGTGGCTCACGGGCCTAGCCGCTCGGCGGCATGTGGGATCTTCCTGGACTGGGGCACGAACCTGTGTCCCCTGCATCGGCAGGTGGACTCTCAACCACTGCGCCACCAGGGAAGCCCTTAATGAAACTTTTTGCTTTGACAATGTGATCACTGAAAGGCAGCCTCAGCATGGCTGTAGAGTGCACTCATCAAGGCACGTGGGCGCCCAGGAAGCAGCTCAAGTGAGGTTGGCAAGACTCCCACCTGCCCTCCTCTCTGCCCACCTGTTCTGGGCCTCGGCTCACACCCTCCCCTGAGGGTACCAGGGCATAGTGCTCACTCTTCCAGAAGTTTTGTGTTTTTGGTGCCGCACAACAGGAAGGCAGTATGGGTGATCAGATTCTACCTGTTTCACACCGGCAACCTCGTCACTTGGTTTTGCACACACCTCTCTGAGTCAGCACCTAGAGGGCAGGTACCTGGCAATCCACTTCCCTGTCCTCCTCGGAGCCTCGCCAGTTGATGCCCCAGGGACTTGCTGAGTGGAGGAAGAGAGATGGGATTTTATACAGGGGTGTTTCCTTTTATATCACAAGGAAGAAGACCTAAGAGGTGGCATTGCAAGTCAAATCACAGGAACTGGAAGGGAAATAATTTCCTCAAAGCAGCTGCAGTCCTACTTAGAAACCGAGTCATAAAAAGCACAACTGTTTAGAAATTAAACCGCACAATTTAAGACAGCCATGTTCGTGCCGGGCGCACCCTGAGAGAATTAGAGTTAGACGCGTGTAAGGGGCAGTAAGAGGCTCCTGACTGGTGAAGAGAAAGCAGGGCTCAACTGAATGACAACGGGGTAAACTGGGCTTCAGAAGATGTGATTACCAGGAGGTAGCAGTCCCTTGAGCCCCTCTTTATCTGACGGCACTTCCCAAACCAGCATGAGGAGGGTGTAAAATCACCCCTGCTGCGGATACAGTACAGGAAGGGGCCTGTGAACCCGGCAGGCTTCTTGGCAGAGAGCTTCTCTTTGCCGTGAAAATCCACCAAGGCAATTCAGTTACAATATAAAACGTGTGGGACATTCACATTCTTACTGCTAAAGTGTAATCTTGAAGCTAGAAGGTGATCACAGACCACACAGCAGCCACTTCAGCATCTGGCATTTCACAGAGTGATACAACAGAAGACACCCTGGATGGTGCCACGTCACAGGCTACGGAAATGAGTTACAGGCTCTTCACCAGTCCCTGTGTGAGATCTCGGGCCTCGGGATGTGAGCAGGTTTCCACCCCCTGGGGTGGGGGAGGCTCCAGAGACTATGAGCTCATGCTTTCTTGTTCATCCCTGGGGGCAAACCCTCTCCTTCCAATGACCTGCAGCCAGAAAAAAACCCAGAGTTTTAGAGCCTTCTGCCCAGTGACAGGCTGCTGACCAGGACGACACGCTGATGGCCTCATTTCTCAAGCTGTACCACGGTTCAGTGGCTCACGCAACAGAGGCTTCCTGTCGAGGGTAACAGGCTGTTTACCAGGGCAAATGGCAAGCAGCCCCCACCCGTGCCAGCTGGGGATCAGTTCATAAACTAGGCAGTTTGGAATCTGAGTCAGAGCCGGAAGGGTCCTTGAGGGGCCAACCTCCTCGGTGTAAAGGGTGAGGAAAGTGGGAGGGAAGAGCTGATTTGTCCAGGAGCACCAGGTACTTAGTAGTGGAGCTGGGGTGAAATCCGAGCCACCTGAGACAGGCCTCCTTCTGTAACTGGTACCGGCTGGGCCAGTGACCTCAAACCACAGCTTGCTGGCTCTGTGTTCCCAGGACCCCAACCCCAAAGGACAGAAACTCCTGGGGGTGAGTAAATCCACCCTCCCCGATGGAAGCAGCAATCTAGGAAGAACCCAGAAGTGTTTCTGCACTTTCCCTAAATTATAAATGATCATCCCAATATCCAAGCCTCCTTAATGCTCCCTAGTGGTGTGAAAACCCCAGCGGTACTCAGTGTCTTCAGAGCAGGGAGAAAGTTCCAGGAAGACACTGAGGTAGCCTGCTGGTTGCCCCCCAAACCCACCGACCCCTCTCTTTCTCACTAAGGAAGTCCCTTCGGTAGCTTGCAGACTGTGTCCTCAGCCTCCCCTGCAGCTGGGTGCGGCTGTGTGACCAAGTTCTAGCCTAGGACAGCTGTACACCCAGACTGGGCTGCTTTTCAAGAAGTGAAGAGCCACGTGATTCTTACAAGGGACTAAAGGCAGTCCAGCTGGGGGTAGTTTGAAATCTAGTCCCGGCTTTATCAAAAGTTTTATTATTTTAAGCCAGTCACTTAACTCTTCCGGGTCTAAGTGTCCTCAGCTGTCTACGTCACAGGGTCAATGTTGGGACAAAAGCAGCTGTAGCAGGTGAGTGGTGTGACTGCCTCACCACCACCCTTCGTCAGGCGTTCAATCCAGGATTTTACATCATTACTTCTCATCTTCACAGCAACCGTGAAAGGTATCATCCTTGTTTTACGCATAAGGTCAGAGGATCTGCCAAAGGCCCAAAGTGGTACAACCAACATGTGCATCTACATCTACCTGATTCCAGCACCCACATCCTCCCCCCACCCCACCCCCACCAGCCAACCCGAGGAAGCCTAATCCAAGACAACGCTGGTTCTTGTAGGGCTGGACCGCAAGGGCAGAGAGAGCCCAGGAGGCTCCCTGAGGTCAGGGCCCACCTCCTCCCCGTAACATGTCCTCACGACTCTGGTTCTCTTCCCTTAAACACCTCCACACAGCAGCTGGAGTGAGCTGAGATGCCATGCCTTGCTTAGAAGCTTCCAGAGTCTACCCCACCTCCCATCCCTCAGGGAACACAAGTTTGACTTTTCAAGTTGGCAAACAAGGTACCCGTGGCCTGGCATCTCCCAACTTAGTTGTCACTCACATTGTCCCTTTGGCTTGGGAGGGCCTCCACATTTCTTCTCCTGGAAAACTGTTAGATTAAGTTCAGACAACTCTAAGACATGCCTCCTTTGCAACGGGGCTAAGCCTCCTGCCTCCCTCTGGCTCCTCAAGGTCTCCTATGCACACTCCTGGATTAACACTTCACGTGCAATACTAAGGCTCTGTCTCTCCCGCCAGACAATTAGTTAAGGAGGCACACGCCTCCTCAACTTATTCGTGTTTACACCCTCCGCACCCAGCTCAGCACCTTTTAGAAGGAAGCAGGAACTGACCGAACAAATGGAGCAGAGCACACTGGGCCTTGCCACAGGCCAGAGGAGGTGACACCTTAGCACTCAGTGTGCAAAGCTCTGGGCTCAAAACCTCACATCAGCAACTTACGTGGGGCCAGGGAATGTTGTTAACCTTTCTGGGCCTCTATCTGCCTCTCTATAAAGTGGAAGAAATTACAGCACCCGGTTCACCTCAGCATTAGCAAGACAATATATTCATAGAGTATTTAAAACTGTGCTTTATACTTAGCAAGTACTGTGCACATCACAGCAAGAAGGAGTAGAGGTGCTACTGTTAGAGGAACAGTGCATCCTCAGGTGCAAAGCCCAGCTGCAGACAGCAAGAAAGCACTCATCTGATTATAATTTGTAGATCCAGAGCCTCCCTAAAATCTTTTTTCTTATAGATTATAAATCATTGTGGTAAGTTTGGAAACCAGAGAAAGTGAAATTTTCTAAAATGTCACCATCTGAATACAACCAAGATCATTAGTTGTTATATCACTGTACTTCTGGTTCCAAATCTCCTGGCCTGCACTTCCCACGTGGGACCAGAACGAAGCTATAGCAGGCTGTGCTCTCTGTTCCCTGGTCCGTCAGCCTCCATCAGCCCCAAGGGTTGGCCACTGGAAGAACTCTCCAGATGCTGGTGCTCTGAAAGGTGAGCACTGAAGAGTGGTGACAGGGACACCCTGGGCAGAGCGGCAGGGCACAGCTCAGGCTGGCACGGCTGGGCCTCCCGCCTCACCACAGCAGGCAGCGAACACGGGACATGCTCAGGCAACACCGAGGGACTGACAGGACAGAGGGCTCAAGACCAGCTCGGAAGGCTCAGAAGGTCACTGGGGAAAAGGGCTGGTTCTTGTCAAGACACCTCACGCTGCTCTTAGCTGAAGATGGGAGATGCACCATGAAATCAACTCAGGGCCGCTGCAGAATTTCTTCTACAATCAGAGCGAGGAAAAAATTTGAACCGACACGTCACCGATTCAAGAAACCATGGAATGAGACCCTGTCATCACACTCCGATCCAGGGGGAAGAGCAGGTTGGTGCTGCTGTCCCACAAGCTGGCTGAGCAGGTGCCTGCAGTGGGGGTTGCGGGGGGGGGGGGACTGGGGTCAGAGTTCAGCTGAGGGTGTCCCTCCACTCCACTTAAAACTCGCATGGCCACAAATCTGTCAAAAGGCAAACTTTATACTTCAGAGCTGTGCACTTTATGTAAATGACACCCCCATAAAAATTTTAAAAACAAACACAAAGCCCTCCCATGCCTTTCTACAGCAGTTACAATAAAACGCAGGCTCCTTCTCATGGCCAAGGTATCGCGTCACTTTGGGTTCTCTCTGCTTCTCTGACTTCATCCCCTCATCCCCTCCGGCCTTCTCTCTATGCACCACACTCACCTGGCTCCATCCTGCCGCAGCTGCACTTTCTGTCTGGGACACTTTTCTCCCAGTTTGCCAAGTGGCGGGCCCCTCGTCTCACTCTTGTCCCAGTTTCCGGGACACCTCCTTGGAAGCCTCTCCCAACCACCTCAGCTCCAGGTGTGCGCGTCCTGCCTTGCCCCCATCCCTCAATCTCACTTCCCTATCTCGTTTTCTTCACAGCACTAATGCCTCTCACCTCAGAAATTCTTTTGTGTTTTCCTGACCACTGTCTTTTTTCTCCCCACTAGAAAGGAAGCTCTGTAAGACCAGGAACTTCTGCTCTGCTTACCCCACATTCCTAGCAGCTAGAGGGTGCCTGGCTCTTAAGAGGGTGCTACACAATATTTGTTGAACAAAGGAATTCCTTCAGTCTGTCACTTAAAGACATAGTTATTGAGTACCGTCCAGGTATCTATTTTTAATTCAATAAGTTCCATGAATTTGCACAGTGAGTTCTCCCAGAAGTTTGGTTTGCAAACCATTAGTCCTGCAACAGGACTAAAATTGCTTAGCTTTCTCTTTGGCGCCAAAGTAATCTGCCAGCAAGACTGCCAGAGGACACTACTCCAGATCTTTCCTCCTCCTAACTAACCACAAGGCAGGGTCAACCATCCTGTCAAGGCCTCCCTCCCCATATCTGGCCTTAGATGCAAGAACCGGACACTCTGTAATCAGTTTAAGTGCCCATGAATATTTTCTGTAAGGACTCTTTCTGGACAGATGAAGCCGAGGTTCTAAGTCAGCCAGCTTTAATCCTCCCATGCGTGGGTGGGCCAAAGGCTGAGAGAGAAGCGAGAGAAAAAGCTAAACTGTCTGGCAAATAAATATGCTTAGCCTTCTAAACACGGGGCCTCCTTAGAAGCACAGCTTCCCTGGGAGCAGGGTGGCGGTGCCATTTGCTACAGCTGATGACCTCAGCAAGGGTGGGAGTGTTCCATGGGGAACTCTTGGATGGAAAGAAATGACGGCTGATAAGCACACAAGAAGATAACGCAACCTCAATAAGGTCAATTTTTAAAATGCAAATTAATAATTATTCTTGCCCAGATTAGCAAAGATTAAAACATTTGGTGAAGATATTAGGAAACAGGCACTCTTTAACTGCAGGTAGAAAAGTAAATGGTACAACCACTAGGGAAATGTGTGGAAGTGGATCTGTGATCCTGGTCCCCAGGATCATTAAATTGACGTCAGGATGGTCACAGTGAATGGAGCCTCCTGGGACCAGGGATGCTGTAGGCAGAGATGTTAGAGATGCTGCTGGAGGTGGACGAAGAGGTCTCCAGGATGCAGTGTGACTTTCAGAAGCAGGAGGAGCTACAGACCTATAAATATTCCTAATGAAGGCTTCATGGGTAGTGTAAATTCTCCTTGAACACTGACGGAAGCCGCAAGCGTTCAGGAATGGGCTGTCCTAGAAGGACTCTGCCCTGAGAGCCAGTGTCCCTGGGCAACTGGGGACCCTCTAGGCCTAGGGAACTCACAGAGATTTGCTGCATCTGCTCTTGCTGCGTCACCACCACACTGCTAACTGGATTCCTTGGCCAAATACATTTATGAACTTCATTTGATCTCCTAGTAGACGGAGACATGCATGGTTTTCTCCCTATCAATCCACAGATCACTTAAAAAGTTGCAGCAGATATTTTGGTAATGTCTGTTTTGATTTTAAATATTTACACACTGCGGCCCAGAAAATCCACTTCTAGCATTTTCTTTTATTGTTACACTCATACAAATACCCCAAAGTCTGTGTAAGAGTGTATTGCAGCTTTGTCTGTAAGAGTGGAAGACTTAAAAACCACCTAAGTGTCTATCAATAAGGGAGGGGTTAAATGTAAGTTATCATACAGTGGAATTCAACTGTTAAAAAGTGAGGTAGAAATGGTACACTTGCAGTGGCTGAATTTTATGCTATATAAATTACACCTCAGTAAAGTTTTCTAAAAAGTGAGGTAAATCTATCTGCATTGACATGGAAAAATGCCATGTCACCGAAAAAAAAAAAAAAAGCACTCACTACCTGGCTCACTCATGGAAAAAAGCAAGTCACCAAAACAGTAATGTGTCATTTTAGCCTATTTTTATTTTAAAATGATATATACATGCAGAAATTTGAAGGCACACGCAATAAACTGTTAACCATGGGTAGCTCTCTAGCGCATGGAATTATAAGGAACTTCTGCTTTTTATGCTATGTATTTCCATAATGTTTTCTTTAGTTGTTTACAAAGAGCATGTATTACTTTGTGGTAGGCAAAAAAAAAGGGGCTAAAAACAATTAACTGAGAAAAAGCTTCTGTTGCCAAAAACAATAATTTAAAAATGACAATAATACAATTTTGCACATTAGGTTAATTTATAGCCTTCCTCAAACCTAACTCCTTCATAAAATTTCTTTCTGCCAGAAAAGCTTCCAGCAGGCAGGACTCACTAGAGATAGGAAATATGTCACTTCAGCCCATTCAGTCCACGTCAAGCAGGGGCAAGGATCATTACTGCGCCATTTGTCATCCCTGATGGACAAGATGTTCCACCATGCTCCTGTCAGTCAGGTCAAGGGCTCCCCTCACACCTGATGCTCACAGGCACAGGTTCAAATAAAATGTTTATCGTATATGTTTATATTTTACAGGATTCCCCAGATTCCCTGCCTTTTCAAAATTAACCAACCAATAATCAATCCTGATTGTGCTGGGTAAGAGGCCTCTGACTACAAAATTTCTTTACACAGCCCTTCACTGCAACCTCAAGGCTAATCAAACAGAAAAAGGAGTGGCCCCAGAGTCTGTTTCTCAGAGCTTACACCTGCAGCCTGGGCCCAGTGCCACCATGGAAGATGATCGTCGGCTCAGGCAGTGCAGAAGCTTGTCAAGCTTGTCTCACTGCTGCTTCCGACAGGCAGAGGAAACACCCACTCGCCCCACTGCTCAGTGATGAGCTGCAGACTACAGGGTGGGTTTTCATCCTTGTAACCCAAGGCTCTGAAATGATTCCAGCTGCTCAGGGTGGTCCAGACTCAGCAGAGAACAGAACATATACAATGCGTATAGGGACGTCGTGTTCACACCTTGAGCCTGGAAGGAGAGGGTGGAGGTCCAGCTGTACATTCACCCACCAAGAGTTAAACAGAAGCTGAGGACTGGACACAACGCTGCCACTCACTACCTGGCTCACTCAGCTCCAAGAATCTTACTAGGAGGAAAACCCCAGTGTACTGTTTCATTCATAAAGATGACTCCACTTGCCCTCTGACCTTCTGCAGGTCATATACTCTCAATGCCACTCCCTGGCAGTGGTGAAGGGGTCCCCTGGCCCCTCATCTCCCTCATCCAGTAGCCGCTGTGAACACTTTGGAAGCTGTGTGAGGGCAACTGGCCGAGGACAGGTTCACACCCAACAGGGTCTCCAACCAAACCCTGCCTCACCTTCGAAGAAAAACAACCTTGTCTCCTACCTAAACCCAACATGCATGGCTAATTCACCTGAGTTTCTAGGAGGGTTTCTGAGAAAGCCTCATCACGTACGGTATCATCGTCATCATCAGAATACTGAAGTCTCGAGCTATGCCAACTCAATCACTCCTCACATCCACCCTGGGAGGATAGTATCATCCCAAGTTCTAGATGAAGAAACTGAATCTCAGTGCAGTTAAGGAACTTGCTGAAGTCTCACAGGTGGCAAGTGGTCGTCAGGACCAGAACCCAGGCCACTGCTGACCCTCACTCCCCACAAAACAAGTCTCAGCATCAGGACCGCCTGGGCTTGGCCCCTCGGTATAAACTGCAAAGTTTCTGAAATGCAAACCTCTATGTACAATCCAGACAGCATTAACAAAAGTCAAGAACAGCCTCCCGAAGAGAATTCACTCAGAAAATTTAAGTATAGATAGAAAAATAGTTCAAAAACTTTGTTCTGTACTGACGGTAGCTACAGCATATATATCCACAATACATGCATCATCCAAAATTTCAAGGCTTGCAGTTAAAGTCAATTCAAGTCTTAATGCAGGTGGAAACTGAAACTGTTTGCTGTTGAAGTTCGTTGGTACAGGCAGAGGCCACACCGGCTGAGGCTACAACAGGTCTCTGACAAGCGCTGCCCAAGGTTGGTTGCTCCTGCCACCACTCGGCCTCCCACACACAGCCCAGGCTCTTGGGCAGCCCAAGCAGCTGGAGCGGGGAGGGGGAAAGCCCCAGGTCTCCCAGCGTCTGCAATATCCCTCCACCATCCCCACAGCCCTATGCCCCCTCCCACTGGCTGCTGCTCCAGGCTCTGTGCTCCTGGGCTGTCAGGACCAAGTGCCACAGTTAGGAAGGTCTGCTCACAGACCAGAGAGGCTCCCACCGCCCATGCAAGTGAGGGGCACCGCTTTGTGAGAATACCACACATTTACCCAGCAGAAGACTCTTCCTCTGGGAATGTACTGGGGCTTCACCTTCTAACTGAAATGAGCTGATAAGCACCCTTAGCAGAGGAATTAATAGAAGAGCAGCTCTTCTCTTGATACCACAGTTATAAAACTACATTTAAGACCTTTTCCCTAGCTTCTCAACTCAGGGCAGCTGGCATCCAGAGTCTTCTCTTTTTCAACAATATACGTTGTGTAACCAACCAGAATCTGAGCAGAAGACAAGCAACAGAGTTCATTTCCTCAGTCCCAAAGCCTGGGAATCAGGTGTCAGGGCAGCAGAGACCAGCTGAGAAAACCTTAACTTTACAATAATATCCTGACTCCAGGGAGCCTTGGGACCTTAAGTGAAGAAATCATCAGTCCCCTATGAACTAAAATATCTGTAAGTCCTCCTTGGCTGGCAGTGGGAATCCCATCTAGAGTAGTCTGTCAGATGCTTCAGGCACCTTGGGTTCCTCTCACAGCTATTTTCACCTCTTCTCCACTTAGGAAGAACAAGTGGCCTGGGTGAGAGGAAGGAGTGATAAATGAGAAGTGTGTACGTCAGTACAGGTTGAGAGACGACATAATAAACCACAACCCCCAGGACTGGGCCCCAGGCTGTCCTAGGAAAGGCGGGTCTGGGTCAAATTAGGATTCCTGTACTCCCAGTGCTCTCTCTGTTCGTCTGTCTACTGGGATCCCTCCAATTTACCTTCCATGAGAGCGCTGGAAAAACCCCCACCACATGGCGTGGTGGTCATGAGAGGCACCATCAAGTTGTTCTGCATCCCTTGTCCTATCATGCAGGATGTGCATGAGCGGCCTCAGGGATGCCGCTAGGCTAGGCTGACAGCTTGGCTGAAGAGCCGGTGGAAAGGAAGTCAGCCTCCATCTCCTTCATTGAGGGCTACGAACCACACCTACAGGTGGTGAGGAGAAGCCACCTGAGTGTGCTGGGTTTTGGAGAAGCACTTGCTGGGTGATCCGGGATTGTTTCACAATAGTGTCCGCCTTTGTTCCAGCCTTCCTAGAAGTCTAGAATGAACATAAATGAACCCCAGAGAACCAGCATGCCTTGGTCCTGCTATTTCTCACTTGAAACAGGCCTGCCAATGCCAGCTCCTGATCAGAAAGTCCTGGCACAATTCACGAGACCTCAGGAAAAAAGGAGGCATAGGGCCCAGGTCAGGCCTGCCTACCTGTCCTCAGACTCTCCAACTCAGCAACAGTGCTGGGAATATGCTTCCTTTGGGCTTGCTCCTCAACCAAGCTACCCGCGGGAGACTTAGCTAATAAGCACCTTACCACACCTGACACTGTGCAAGCAGAGCCAGAGGCCGAACCCCTGATGTGGGTGGACAAGGACAGAGCTCACTCATTTACTCAGGAAATGACCAAACGATCTGACACAAGAATCAGGATAGTGCTGACTGTGCCTAAGTACATTCTAGGGGCAAGGGAAGAGAAGGTGGCTCTGGAGAGACTTACTGAGTGCTCAGGGCACTGAACAACAATTCTATACAACTCTGTAGAACAAAGCTCCATACTGTATACAGGCTAGAACTTGAGCACTTCCTCTCCCTTAGCATTGAGATATGAGCCCCCCTTTGAAAGAGGGAGGAGAAGGAAGATCAATTGCCTCCTTACAGAAAAGCAACTTGAGAAGACTGAAAATGTGTAAAAAATCACCTGCACAGAATGAGCAGGCTCCACTTCAAAGATTAGCCCCTATTTGACTCCCACACACAACTCAAAGCTCATTATACAGCAAATTAGTCTGAAATTTATCTTGTATCAACAATCCAGTGTGGAATGTAGAAACTCTGATTTCCTACCGGTTATAATACAAGCAGTGAGCCAACAGGCTGGCTTGCTAAAGACGAGGTAAATAATAAGAATACAGGCGGACCTCATTCTACCGTGCTTCGCAGATAACTATGTTCTTTACAAATGGAAGGTTTGTGGCAACCCTGCGTCGAACAAATCTATCGGTGCCATTTTTCCAACAACATTTACTCACTTTGTGTTTCGGTGTCACATTTTGGTAATTCTCTCAATATTTTAGACTTTAAA
Source organism: Stenella coeruleoalba (assembly GCF_951394435.1). Lineage (NCBI taxonomy): Eukaryota > Metazoa > Chordata > Mammalia > Artiodactyla > Delphinidae > Stenella > Stenella coeruleoalba. Next base: position 69,290,904 of record NC_137156.1, read on the forward strand.
ATTACTATATTTGTTATGGTGACCTGTGATCAGTGACCTTTGATTTTACTATTGTAACTGTTTTGGGTTGCCACAAGCAGCGTGCATATAAGATCGAACTTAAGCCATAAATACTGTATGTTCTGACTGCTCCACCAGTCGTTCCCCTGTCACTCTCCCTCTCTTCAGGCCTCCGTTCCCTGAAACACAACAATATTGAAGTTGGGCTAGTTAATAACCCTGCAGTGGCCTCTAAGTGTTCAAGTGAAAGGAAGAGTCAGTCAATGCAGCAAACGTCACTGCTGTCTTGTTTTAGGAAACTGCCACGGCCACCCCAGCCTTCGGCAACCACTACCCCGACCAGTCAGCAGCATCAACATCAAGGCAAGACCCTCCACCAGCACAAGGACTACTCCTTGCTAAAGGCTCAGATGATGACTAGCATTTTTCAGCAATAAAGTATTATTTATGTTTTTTTTTTTGCGGTACGTGGGCCTCTCACTGCTGTGGCCTCTCCCGTTGCGGAGCACAGGCTCCGGACGCGCAGGCCCAGCGGCCATGGCTCACGGGCCCAGCCGCTCCGTGGCATGTGGGATCCTCCCGGACCGGGGCATGAACCCATGCCCCCTGCATCGGCAGGTGGACTTCCAACCACTGCGCCACCGGGGAAGCCCTAAAGTATGTTTTAATTAAGGTGTGTACATTGCTTCTTTTAAATTAAAAAAAATATTTATTTATTTTTGAACGTGGAATGGGTGAACCTTTCAAGGGGAAACTTGAAGCTGTTGCTTTACTTTTCAACTCAATCTTAGCTGACACTCTCACGCTCTCTGCTGACCTAGGTGGCTAACAGCCCTCCAAGGCAAGAAAAAAGAACAAGGCACTAGATGCTGTCACCAGTGTTTCTGTCCATCCCTACAAGAGCTTTCCCTTCCCCTATTCTACTGCAACAACCAAAAAGGTATTGTAAGCTCAATTCAGGTTCTCACTCACCCAGACAAGGGGACATCCTATCAGTGCCATGAAGTCTACTGACGAGGGCAGCATGGACCCAAATGATGCCCTGGAGGGGTATCAAGAAGGACGTAGGGCCTGGTATTTATAGCACGCCTCGGCAGAGCAGGGAAGGGTGGAGGAGCTGACAATACAGAGGAGGCACTGGGATCACGATTTCCCAGCATGCCCTCTAAGAGCTCAAAGCCACACTGCTGCATTGCTATTTGTTAATGTGGTGAAAGTTATTCTTAAAGTTAGGAACACAACTCAATTTCTCCCCAATTTTGTAATTTGCTACCATCAGACTTAACTCTTGAGATTATAACTAAAGATGACAAAACTTCTAAAAGCTTCCAGGAGCTGAGTTGATATGGCAGCATGTAAGGACTGGAGGCACTTGCTTTGGGTAAAAAAGGATCATCCTTGTTTTTTCTTTTTCCTGCCTTCATTTATGAAAGATACTTCTCACCGGATATAGAATCCTAGGTTTACAGGTTTTTACTTTCAGCATTTAAATATGTTGTTCCAGGACTTCCCTGGTGGCGCACTGGTTAAGAATCTGCCTGCCAATGAAGGGGACACGGGTTCGAGCCCTGGTCTGGGAAGATCCTGCATGTCGCAGAGCAACTAAGCCCGTGTGCCACAACTACTGAACCTGAGCTCTAGAGCCCACGAGCCACAACTACTGAAGCCTGGAGCCCGTGCTCCGCAACAAAGACAAGCCACCGCAACGAGAAGCCCATGCACCGCGACAAAGAGTAGCCCCCGCTTGCCGCAGCTAGAGAAAGTCTGCGCGCAGCAGCGAAGACCCAACGCAGCCAAAAATAAATAAATTTACAAAAAAGATGTTCCATTGTCTTCTGGCTTGAATAATTGTATGAAAAGTCTGTATTAGTTCTTATGTTTATTTCCCTCTACATAATGTCTTTTTTCCTCTCGTTGCTTTTTACAATTTTGTTTTTATTATTGTTTTTCAACAATTTGATTATGATGTGGCTTAGTGTGATTTACTTTGTGTCTATCCTACTTGGGGTTTGTTAAGCTTCCTGGATCTGAGTTTACATTTTGGTTTTTTTTTTGGCAGTGCCTTGTGGCTTGTGGGATCTTAGTTCCCCGACCAGGGATCGAAACTGGGCCCAGAGCAGTGAAAGCACCCAGTCTTAACCAATGCACTGCCACGGAATTCCTATGTGAGTTTAGTTTTCATCAGCTTTGGAAAATATTCGGCCATTACTCTTTTTTTAAATTAAATTAAATTTTATTTATTATTTTTGCCTGTGTTGGGTCTTGGTTGCTGCGCACAGGCTTTTCTCTAGTTGCAGTGAGTGGGGGCTATTCTTCGTTAAGGTACACGGGCTTCTTATTGCGGTGGCTGCTCTTGCTGTGGAGCTCGGGCTCTAGGTGTGCAGGCTTCAGTAGTTGTGGCACGTGGGCTCAGTAGTTGTGGCTCGCGGGCTCTAGAGCGCAGGCTCAGTAGTTGTGGTGCACAGGCTTAAGTTGCTCCACGGCATGTGGGATCTACCCGGACCAGGACTCGAACCTGTGTCCCTTGCATTGGCAGGCGGATTCTTAACCACTGTGTCACCAGGGAAGTCCCTCAGCCATTACTCTTAAAATATTTTTTCTGCCCTTTTTCTCCCACCTCTTCTAGAAATCCAATTACATGTTGGACCTTTGATATTGTCCCATGAGGCTCTGTTTATTTTTTTTTTTTTTTGCGGTACACGGGCCTCTCACTGCCGCAGCCTCTACTGTTGCAGAGCACAGGCTCCGGACGCGCAGGCTCAGCGGCCATGGCTCACGGGCCCAGCCACTCCGTGGCATGTGGGATCCTCCTGGACCGGGGCACGAACCCATGTCCCCTGCACTGGCAAGCAGACTTGCAACCACCGCGCCACCAGGGAAGCCCTCTGTTCATTTTTTTTGGTCTTTTTTCTCCCTGTGCTTCAACTTGTAAAGCTTCTGTGGTTGTATTTTCAATTCACTAATCTATTATTCCTCAGAGTCTAATTTTCTGTTAAGTCCATCCAGTAAAATTTCCAGAAATTATATTTTCAGTTCCAGACATTCCACTTGGTTCACTGTTCTATCTCCCACTGTGCTCATTATTATTTTTTAGATTTAATTAATTAATTTATTTTTGGCTGCATTGGGTCTTCATTGCTGCATGCAGGCTTTTCTCTAGTTGTGGCGAGTGGGGGCTACTCTTAGTTGTGGTGCGCGGGCTTCCTATTGCAGTGGCTTCTCTTGTTGTGGAACACGGGCTCTAGGAGCGTGGGCTTCAGTAGTTGTGGCTTGTGGGCTCTAGAGCGCAGGCTCAGTAGTTGTGGTGCATGGGCTTAGTTGCTCCGCAGCATGTGGGATCTTCCTGGACCAGGGCTTGAACCCATGTGCCCTGCACTGGCAAGGAGATTCTTAACCACTGCGCCACCAGGGAAGTCTGTATATATTCTTTTTATCTGCGTATTTTTGCTCAGCGTACTCAACCATGTTGTTTTATCAGTGGCTCATTCCTTTTAGCTGCTGACATGGATTCCACTGTAGGAATATACCACAATTTGTTTATCTGCTCGTGTGCTGATGGACATTTGGATTGTTTCCAATTTGGGGCAATTATGAATAAAGTTGCTATGAAAGTGCTTTCGTGGACATAATGTTTTCTTTTCTCTTAGGTAAATAAATATCTAGGGGTAAAATTGCTAGGTGGTATGGCAGGTGTAATTTTCTTTATAAGAAACTTTCCAACAGTTTTCCAAAGTAGTTGTACCATTTTATATTTCTGCCAGCAGTACTATAAGAGTTCCAAAGCTCACAGTCTCTTCAACTCTTGGTATCGTCAATCTTTTTAATTTTAGCCATTCTTGTCAGTGTACTGTGGTATCTCATCACTGTTTAATTTGTATTTCCCTGGTGATTAATGATATTGAACATCTTTTCATGTGCTTACTGGCCATTTGTATATCTTAATGTCTATCCTTTGCCTATTTTAAAACTGCATTGTCTTTTTACTGAATTGTAAGAATTGTTTACATATTCTGAATGCAAATGCTTTGTCAGATATTCATATTGCAAATATTTTTCCCCAGTCTGTGGCTTACCTTTTCATTTTCATTACAGTATGTTTTGAAGGCCAGAGATACTTAATTTAGATGAAATCCAATTTATTATTTTTTTTAATGGTTCAAGCTTTTTGTATCCTAAGAAACCTTTGCCTTTCCCAGGGTCACAAAGATTTTCTCTTACGTTTTCTTCTAGAAGTGTTACAGTTTTCACATTTACATCTAGAGCTGTGATGTATTTTCACTCAATTTTTTAAAAAGTTTATTTATTTTTGGCTGTGTTGGGTCTTCGTTTCTGTGTGACGGCTTTCTCTAGTTGTGGCAAGTGGGGGCCGCTCTTCGTCGCGGTGCGCGGGCCTCTCACTATCACGGCCTCTCGTTGCGGAGCACAGGCTCCAGACGCGCAGGCTCAGTAGTCGTGGCTCACGGGCCTAGTTGCTCCGCGGCATGTGGGATCTTCCCAGACCAGGGCTTGAACCCATGTCCCCTGCATTAGCAGGCAGATTCTCAACCACTGCGCCACCAGGGAAACCCTTTACTCAATTTTTGTGTATGGTATCAAGGCTTGTTTTTAAGCCATGTACTCTTTTTTTCTAGGGCTAGATAAAGCATGGCTCTTTTGAGGTGTCTAGTGAATGCCCCCAGTGTTCAACAACGTCTCTCACGTTAACTGGAAAGAAAAACCTCTTCCCGTCCTAAATAGTCCAGCTCATAGTGAAACTGAGCAGGGCCCTGTGGGGCCCCCAGGCACGGAGGTCTTTTTTGTCCCCCGTTTCTTGTAGGCAAGAATCCAGCCTCCATGACCTTATTCTAAGTTCCAAAGGGCAGATTCGAACAGTTGCTAATCAAGGGAGGAGCAGGCAAGAAACCACTTGAGGCAAGATTAAAGGGACCAGAGAAGCTCATCAAGATCAGGAGACCACCTGAGACGAGACTAAAGGAGTGCAGACCCTATACACACCCAGATCTTGTCAGAGACCCCATCCTTGAACCACGGTTGTAAAACCCTCATCAAATCATCTGGGGTTGGGACACACAGTTTTTTGAGGCAGGAGCCTGCTGTGGCCCCCTGTGCCGGGCAAAGTAATAAAGCTATTCTCTTCTACTTCACCTAAAACTCTGTCTCCAAGATTCAGTTTGGCACTGGTGCACAGAGAGGCAGAGCTTTTGGTAACAACAGCTTCCCCCTTGCTCTGTCTTTTGAGTTTCACCTATGCACACACAGATTAATATCCAGAAAAGGAGTTGAGACCTCTGAACAAATGTCTTGAGCTTTTCCTCTATGTAGCCCTTTTTTCTCCATATTGTCCCTGAAATTTCCAATTGTTCTGGCTTCCTCAACTTTGTCTTCTCAACTCAGCAAGGCTGCTGGACTCCGGGTTGCGCCTCACTACTCTGAGATCTGGAAACTACCTCCAGCAGAAAGCTGAGGGGAAGACCAGAGGGCTCAGTTCATTATTTTCTTTTCCCTCAGGGATCCTGAGCTGCCTGTTGTCCAATTTCTGCAAATGGTTGTTTCATAATATTTTGGCCCCTTTTCTGACTGCTTATAGAAGGAGGGTGAGTTGTATACCAGTGGCCCCTTCTCTGGCAAAAGCCTCTTCATCTACGTTTGCATGGGCTCAAGTGTTCAATTTACCCACATAGGAAAGATTCCTCCAGCTTCAGCGACATGCCCTACTGGATTCCAATCTCAAAATGAAAAGCCTTTGGCTTTTCCTAGTCCACCTGTCATGCCTAGAAGAATAACTGCATTGATGCTCTCAGCGAAAAACCAAGCCGATGAGGGACAATGAGAACCAAATGGTGTTGAAGAACTCCACACACAGAGGACATGGAAACCCAGAGGTTAGAGAAGCAGCGTCCCTGCACCACGAATTGCATGTGAACACTGCACACACAGCAGTGAAAAGCCCCAGCACTGGAGTGAGACCCACCGGGTTTGAATTCCAGTATCCCACTTATTGGCTGCCACAACCTTAGACAATTCAATTAACCTCTCTGTGCCTCCGTTTCTCCAGGTATAAAATAGGGTAATACGAGTACCCACCTCACGTGGCTAATGTTAGAAGTAAATGGTAAGGCATGTACAGGGCTTGGCACATAATGAACACTCTACAAATGTGAGTGCTAGTATTGTCACCAGACCCAAAACTGGCCAAAGCACCTTCAGAGCCTGTGGTTCTGCCCTCCCACCCAGAAGAGGCTTTACAAGGAAGACTGAAAATAGATCCTACATTTAAATGGTCTCAAAATGCCTCCCCACAATTTACTTATTAAGTACTAGGGGGAAATGTTTCCTTCACATTGGAGACACTCAGAGGAACCACCTTACCCAAGATGTCAGAGAATGTCACCAATACTGGGATAAACCAACATCAGGTGCCTGAGGGTCTGACACACTGAAGAGGGCACAGCATCACTTATGCAGCATCCCCACCAAAAACACACAGCCTGGGTGTAATCATGAGAAAACATCGGACAAACCCAATCTAGGACATTCTACAAAGTCACTGGCCTGTACTCTTCAAAAGCATCAAAGCTAAGACGACAATGAAAGGCTGAGGAACTGTTATAGACTAAAGAGATGTGACAACTGAATCCAAAGTATGACCCTGGACCGGGAGAAAATAGCTATGAAGACAGTACTCAGGCAATTGATGAAATCTGAATATGGACTGCGGATTGACAATAACATGTTAATGTTAAACTTCCTGAGCATTAATAATTGTACCATGGTTCTAAAAGAGAACACCTGTGTTCTTAGAAAATGAATTCTGAACTATGTAGTGATTAGAGTGTAGTGATTAGAGAAGAGAAAGATCTCAGTTCCCCCACCTCCTAAGCCCCGTTGCTCTCCCTCTGAGCAGCTTCCCAGTAGGGAGCAAGCTTCTGCCTTGGCCTTGAGCACCAAGCCAGGGCGCCAGCACCAGCGCGGCAGCCAAGCCAGCCCAGCCCAGCCCAGCGAGAGGCAGAGCCATGCAGAGGCCTAACCTGTACAGTACAGACTGTATGTCCTTCAACTTCAAAGGAGAGTAGTAATGGCTAAGGTCGTTAGGGAGCGTGCTTCTTGGAAGATGCGGAGGATATGGCGAGGTGGGGTGGGAGGAGAAAAGCACTTAGGGGAAAGAGGACTGTGGGTAAGGGGAGGAGGAACGGGTCTGGCAGGTGCTGGGGCTGAAAGAAGAGCAGCAGGTGGCATCTTGCTGCAACCCACTGTCTGGTATCATGGCTGTGGTGCAGACTGTGGTGGCTGGAATGTCTGTAGCAAAGAAAGAGCTCAGAAACGAAGATGGGGGCACCAGGTCCAGGAGCCTGGCTGTCCTTCAAGATGCAGGATGCCATCTTAGTCCTAGGCAAAGAAGGACCCACTGCATAACACCACTGGCAGCCATGGCCAGTGGGAGCAAGGACCCAGGAGCTCCTGGTATGGTTCAGCGGTCCACCTGCTCTGAACAGCGTCAGACAACGCCCCCCGGCCCGAGCTCTCCTTGCCCTCACGCCTCACATCACTGCTGAGCAAAATTCAGCCTGAGCCTTGTCCACGCTGGCCCGGCCCGAGAACCTCCACTGCTGGGAGAACAAGATCACTGTATAACGGCTGCACCCAGGATGCTGTCCCATCCGCAGCAGTGGTCCTTGAACTCAGGCAGGTCCTTAGCAAGACTACAGTGCTTGTTGGATGTTTCCCCGGAGATTTTTACCTATTTGGTGTATTAGTAAATTATTTAGTTTAACACATGTTGAGAAAAACAAATCAATATGTAATCTGCTAAGCAGACTGAGACGCAGTTTAACATTCCTGTTTACTCTAATTTCATGTAACAGAACTGGATGATTTTTTTTTTTTTTGCCAGTAACTGATGAGATTTCTCACAGAGAATTTGGGGACAGAATTATACAAGCAGGGCTCTTGCCAGAATAAACACATTCATTTAAGTCTCCCTACTCTGTGTCTGTGGGACCCCAACACCTGGCCCTCGTCACCAGCCTGAGGGTGGGGCAGCGGTGGAAACAGCAGACCTGCAGTCCTCAAGCCTGCTGTCTGGAAACCCCAAGAGCAAAATCCCAGCCGGAAGGTCAGCGCATGTGTGCAGCGTGCCGTTCAAGGGAGTGCTGAGTGAGTCTCCGCTCCATGCACGGCCTAGATGGAACCACCTGCAAATATTTTAGCTCCAAACTCACTACCCAGATAGAAAAACCTGCTCTCATGCTCTGATGCCGCCGGGGCCAAGACACAGCGTACGCGGGGCTGGCAAGAGGCTCGTGTGCGCTCCCACTGTTCTCTCTTTCCTCAGGACCGCGGCCCGGCTTGTGTCATTTAACCCAGGAGTCGTCACTGCGTCATCTTTCTGCATCATTTTTCACGTTATTAAGCGAAAATGTCTTCAAAGAAAACGGAAAAGCCCATGAAGAACACTGATGAGCTTAAGAGGCTGGAAAAGCCCACGGACTAGAACACAAGCTGGGGGGAAATAAAGCCTTTTGAGAAAGGTAAATGTGTAAAAAACGCATGTGTCCCAAACTACTGTGCACACAACTTGGTCCATGAGAGAGAACAGAGAAAAAACATGAAGCTCTTGACACCTATCACTCATTGGTGATAGGAAAAGCCACAAATCCTCGAAACCAAGTCTTTAGAAGAAATTTTAGAGCCAAGGAAAACACTGGTTGAGCGCCCCAGCCTAACCCTTCCTCCCCCCTCTCCCTGGGGGAGGCTGAGCCTCGCCAGCTCCTGCTTCCTCCTCTAGCAAAGTGGCTCAAGTGGAACCTGACCACAGCGCAAGATGCCCTTTAGAATGCAAAGGATGCTCTAAATCAAAGGGAACACGGTGCGGGGGTGGGGTGGGTCATGTCGGATAAGCTGGGGCTGCAGTAACTCAAATGAGAAGTCCTTTTCTCACAGGCAAACATGCGATTTCAGGGGCTGGCAACCCCGCGGTACTAGTGCAGGAGTTCTAGAACTTGCTGAGGACTGGAGTTCTCACGGGAGAGGTTCTTTAGCAAAGCCCAACCCCACCACAGCCTGGGGCCCCAAAGGGGCTAGAGGTTTCCAGGCTTATTCTCTGTGACCACACCCAACAGCTGTCCACAACCAAGGCTGAACCAAAAATCCAGGGATGGAAGCATCTCCACTTTGTCTACACCTGTGTGGAGTGTGGTGGACAGCCAACAGAAGCCGGTTACAAATAAGGAGCTGCTTCCCTTATTAGCTAAAAGCAAAAAGCAATGTCTCCAGAGCCACACGGCCTGGCTCTACCACTTCCTGGCTGTGTGACCTTGGGCAGGTTACTTAACCTCCCTGTGACTCAGTTTCCTTATGTATGAGAGGGAGACAATATTAGCACCCACCTCTCAGGGTGGCTGTGAGGACTAACTGGGCTAATACACGATGCCTGGCACTGAGCAGGCCCAGCAGGTCTGCCCACATCATCACACCACCTATCTCAGGAGGCACACTGCCAATAGGCTAGGGGGCTGGGAGAAGGTCAGTGGGTTCCCCTTTCTTTTCCTGCAGCCCCAAAGATACAAACAGTAGACCTTCCCTGGGAGACCCCATGAGGTCTAAAAGGAATGTGATGAAACTGCTTTAAAACAAAGGTTCTCAAAGAAACAATGCAAAAGGAGCCTGAGGTAGGGACTTCCCTGGCGGTCCAGTGGTTAAGACTCCGTACTTTCACTGCAGGGGGCGAGTGTTCAATCCCTGGTCAGGGAACTAAGATCCCACATGCTGCATGGCCCGGCCAAAAAACAAAACAAACAAACAAAAGGAGCCTGAGGTAAACACAGAACCTGACTTAATTCACCATCCTTTTTAAATTGTAGAAAATAGGCCTGAAATTGAAAAAAGGCGGCTCTCTGGAATCCCTCCAAGCACACTGTCTCTTTTTCTGGGAGCCTCTGTCCCCACTATCTCCAGCCCCCAGAACGGATGGCCACGCTTATGATCTCCTACCTGGACCTTTGCCCTCACTACTCCCTCTGTTTTGAGAGCCCCTCACATCTCCTTCACCTCCAGTATTGTGACCAAGCAGGGCTTCCTCAGAGATGGTTCCCAAGGTCTCCTGGCAGAATCCCTCATCACTCCTCTCAAGTCTGTTCAAACATCTACAGCCCTCTTCACACTGCAATGGAATGATCTGCCAGCACGCACGCAGCCCACTCCAGCTGTGAGTCCCTCAGGGACAGGGGACTGGGTCTCAGCTCTTCTTTGTCAAGGCCACACTTGGCACCCAGGTCCTTAACAGATCCATTCTGCTAGAGCTCACATCAGAGTCTGCATGTGACTGAGTCTACAAACTGAACAAATGTAGGTCTTAACAGGGGTGATTTTCCCCCCAAGGGACACTGGGCAATGTCTGGAGATACTTTGGGTTGTCACAACAGGGGTGGGGGAGCTACTGGCATCCAGTGGGTAGAGGCCAGGGATGCTGCTAAACATCCTACAATGCGCAGGACAGCCCCCCAAAACAAAGAATTATCTGGCCCAAGATGTCAATGGTGCCAAGTTGAAAAATCCTGGGTTAGATGGATAACTTCCTAGCAGTGGAGTGATCTAAAAGAGATGCACGGACCACTTCTATGTACACAAGAAGAAAAGGATAACTCTTAGGGGCCATCCCTGACTCTTAAGATTATTAACTGTGCTCCTTATAATCATATAGCACCAGGGAAACAAATTCTGTGAAAACTTGCCGGTAACTTGAAATGCCGAGGGCCCTGGAAACCCCTCCTCACGAGTTACAGAATGGACTCATGTACGCCTCCCTGCAGCTCCGGGAGGCTCCGCCTCAGAGGCTGGACCTCACTCCAGGGTGGGCTCGCCATCCTCACACAGCCAGGGCAAACCTTCACAAAGGCCAAGGCCAGAAAAGTGAACCTAAGATGGAATTCAAACATGCATGGAAGGACTGGTAGGTCTTTTCAAATTGATACGTTTAACGTTACCAATAGCCACAAAATAATCTGAAGTTCCAGATAATACTCTGGACATAAAGAAGAATCGTTAAGAAAGAAACTCGGAATTATACAAATAGGAAAAAAAAAGCGGGGGGGTGAAGTAGCCAGGGATAGAGAGTAATAAGTGCACCCGTGGAAAGGGGTGAAAAAAGGCATCGGGGGAAGTGGCTGAGAGAGACTGGGGCCTGAGGGACCCGGCTTACATCTCAGCTCTGCACCTACCAACTGGCACCTTGTGCTACACACTTCACCTGCCCACTGTCCTTGTTTGCAGAATGAAAACAACGCCTCCCTTCCAGGTTCCTGTGAAGCACTGTCAAGTGCTGAGCACAAGAGCCGGCATACTAGGGACTGAGTAAAGAGCCAGTTGCAGGAAAGTGGGCTCCAGCAGCCAGTGTTACCACCTGCTACCACAGGACCTGGGTATGTTGAAGCCAGGGACTTGGATGCAGGTTCGTCACCTGTAAATGGGTTGCCCCAGTCCACCCACTGCCCGCTCAGGGCCCACATGAGACTCCGTAGGCGAAAACACAAGAAAGGGTCAGGTGAAGGAAGGAGATTATTACTTACACCAAAGCCACCTGGTTTGAGTGTCTGCTAACTTGGAATTGGCAATCGCTATACTGTCTGGGTTACAGTTCTTTTTACTATTATGCAGTCTAAGAGAAGAGGGCTAAAGGTAAACATGTTGAGTAAACAAGACAGAAAGGGAAATGTTTAACCTAATTCAGAAAACAAGTTACTCAAGCACCTGTGAGATGTTCTTCAACTGAGTTCTGAATGTGAATACTGTAATGACAATGAGGATGACATCCCCCCTCCTACTATGGAGGGCCCAACATGTGCCTGACACTAACCCAGCTTCCTTACACACACCCTTCTAATCCTCAGTTCCAGAAAAATCATCACTCCCATCTTGCTGGGGAGGAAACCAAAGCTTCAAGAAATACGTGGGTTGCTCAAGGGCAGTATGTGGCAGAAGCAGAAATGAAACCCAGGTCAGATGGGTTCCAGAGCCAGGGATTCTGCTATTTTTAACCATTTGTAAAACTCCTTCAACAGGAGGAGACTTCATCTTCATGCAAACACTATACTAACTGCAGAGGATTTTAAACAGCTCATTAAAGCAGTTGATAGGTTCCAATAGAGCAACACTTGAAAAACAAAGGTATTTAAAAGGCAAAAAATGCATTACAACTCAGATTGTCCCCTAATTCAGATAACTCCCTCCTGCCCTGATTTTATTCCAAATTAGTGAAGTTTTATTATAAATAAAGGCCATCACCATTATGGATAAATGCTACCAGATGAATCAGCATTTAGAAAACCGAAAACTTTCTGAAAATAAAGACCCCCTAATGGGCCTCCATGCTAATGTTGGCTGCACTCCTTTCCCCTGTGGGCACAAAAGCAGCCTGGGGCAGAATGCTCTTCCTGGGCCTTGGCTGGCACTCCGGGGTGGGGTAGGAAAGGAAGGCGACATTATTGACCGTGTGATGGGTGCCAGGCCCAGAGATGGCACCTTCACATATGAGCTCCAGCTCCATTTCAGCCATCACTGAGTTTCGTTATTTTACCAGAAGTGAAAAGTTACCGGGAAACAGGATATTCACAAGATCTCAAAGTATTACCACCAGAGAGATAATGTATTAACTGCAAAGGGGAAAATGTACCCTATAAGGGAGAGAGCTGGAGACGTGCCCTCTCTGCTCAGTAACTGACCTTATCACTAACAGTGGGACTGATGTCACGTGCCACCTGGTGCTGTGTAACATGAAGCACGCAACACTGCTCACGCAGTGTTCTCGCTGTAAAAAAGGTTATCGCAATCTAATGGCTCCTCCAGACCAACTCAGGAAACAGGGGTCCATGAAACGCCCCAAAACCGCAACAAGGTAACACCCAGACAACTCCAGAAGGTGGGGCACCGTCCACAACAACTGGCCAGGACACTTCCAAAGGCAATGTCAGTAAACAACAACAAAAAACAAAAAAAACTCGTGTGTGTGCGTGTGTGTGTGTGTGTGTGCGCGCGCGCGCAGGGGAGATTCTTTTAGGGTGAAAGTGACTTAAAAACATAACCAGGTGCAAAGTGTGGACCTTGATTAGATCATAGTTTTTAAAAAACTCCAGCTATAAGAGACCTGTGATGTTAGGGGAAGTGTGAATATTAGATATTAAGTGATATTGCAGGGTTATACATTTTCTTAGGTGTGATCATGAAACTGTGGTTATGGGGACTTCCCTGGTTGTGCAATGGTTAACAGTCCACCTGCCAATGCAGGGGACACGGGTTCCAGCCCTAGTCCGGGAAGATCCCACATGCCGCAGAACAACTAAGCCCACGTGCCAAAACTACTGAACCTGCGCGTCTAGACCCCGCGAGCCACAACTACTGAAGCCCGCATGTCTAGAGCCCGTGCTCCACAACAAGAGAAGTCACTGCAACAAGAAGCCTGAGCACCGCAAGGAGGAGTAGCCCCCACTCGCTACAACTAGAGAAAGCCCGCGCGCAGCAACGAAGACCCAACATAGCCAAAAAATAACAAATAAAAAATAAATTCATTAAAAAAAAAAAAAGAAACTGTGGTTATATAGACAACTATTCTTATCCTTAGGAGACTCAACTGAAGTTTTTAGGGATAAAGTGTGATGCTGGTTGCAACTTACCTTCAAATGGGTCAGCTAAAATAAAAAAGTATAAAGAGATAAAGTAAATGTGGCAAAAGGTGAACAATTTCTGAATCGAGGTGGAGGGCAGATAGGCATTCATTGTATTATTTTCATCTTTTCTGTATACTTGACATTTTTTAAGATAAAAATTAGGATGGCGTGGGGACAGGTGATCCCAGGAAAGGTTGTCCCAACATGCCTATGTCTGTACAGAACACAAAGGGAGGCCAGTTCACCACGCGCCAGAACAGCAGGGACCCATTTGAGATTAAGATTTCAAAGCTGGGGGGCTTCCCTGGTGGCGCAGTGGTTGAGAGTCCGCCTGCCGATGCAGGGGACACGGGTTCGTGCCCTGGTCTGGGAAGATCCCACATGCCGCGGAGCGGCTGGGCCCGTGAGCCATGGCCGCTGAGCCTGCGTGTCTGGAGCCTGTGCTCTGCAACAGGAGAGGTTACAACAGTGAGAGGCCCGCATACCGCAAAAAAAAAAAAAAAAAAAAAAAAAAAAAAAGATTTCAAAGCTGGGTAGACTAGTCTGTGATGTTACTTTGGGCCTCAGGAAAAATGCTATCATTTCTCAGCACCATCAGTGTCCTCATAAAACAATGACACCTTCTCTCAGTTGGATAGTCCCCAAATCTGTAACATGAAAATAGGCAGGTAGATTTATCCAAGCTCTCAAAATGCTTGTTTTGTTAAAATGCCAATCCTGTCTACACTTCAGCCCAGGACTCTGATGGTGCATGGTGAAGGAGGCTTGAGTCTGCTTTGCATTTACAGGTCCTGAGAGTAAATATACCCCTAATGCCAACACACACACTGGCCAATACTGACCTTTTGCTGATGGCTGGGCCACTGCCCTGTACTGGAACACACAGGGCAGCTCCAGGACTGCTCAGTTCTGCTGTGCTGTGACTTCACTGAGTCACACACTACAGATAAAGCCACCAAAACAAGCTGCTCGGCAGGAAGAGCATGACAAAGGTCCCTCGTTTAAAGCATTTCCTTCTACTCAGACCCCCGACGACTTTCAGTGACACTCCAGAAAACCTAGAGGGGGAAGGCCCTTTAAAAGCTTGCCTCTGAGTTTGTTTGGCTTTCCTTGGACACACAGGGTACCTTAGCCGAAGCCTCCGGAAAGTTCACCCCCTGAACAAGGCGATGCTGACACTGGGACATGCCAGCAGATGGCGGCTTGTATGTTTATGCAGCTTAAAGAATCAGCTATATAGATCAACTGGCACACCAACTCTCAACTGCCTGGCCAGAGACGTCTGGAAATCCGCACACAGTGAGTCGAGCACCAGGATGAGAAATCCCTGTGAGAATCAAAATCCTCTCCTGAGATATAAGAGGGTCTTCCTCCAGGTAACCCTTACTTCTAGGTAAAAAACACAGCAACCTGTAAATGGAGAAAAAGTAATTTTCTGGGTAGAAAAAGAAACATAAAAACAGTGGTCTGAGGATTCACTGAAATCAGGATGTGAAGTGATGAAAAATACCACACAGCCTGTCTGGCAGAGAAATGGGTCCATCCTATACAACAGAGCTGGTCCAACAGGAAAACGGAATAGTGCCTGCCCCAAGAACCGCGGAGTTGTCAGAAGTGTCCGAGCCCATTGCCCTGGAGGAGGAAAGCACTGGAACGGAAAAGACTGTGACTCCAAAGAGGAGAGGGACTGTTAGTTTCAACTGCTCAGGAGAGATGACTGGTATTTAAAATGTGCTTGGGAACTTCCCTGGTGGTCCAGTGGATGAGACTCCGTGCTTCCACTGCAGGGGGGCACGGGTTCGACCCCTGGTCAGGGAACTAAGATCCCGCATGCCACGCAGCATAGTCAATTAAAAAAAAAAAAGAGAGGGAGAGAGAAAAAATATGCTTGAAGAAACCAATGATGGAATTGACAAAGGATGGAGTGGCCTCATCTTAACGAACCCAGACCTCCCTCAAGGGCTGCAAGGTGAGCAGCCTTTTCATGGGAGCCTGGCACTCCTGACAGCAGCTCTGCCAGACTGAGGAACAGGCACTGTGACCAGGAAGACAGCCAAGCAGCTTGCAGGAGCAATTCCTTGAGACCACCTCCACTCCCTTTCGTTTTCCCCAATAAAGTCCATTTCAAAATGTAAAGCAGTTCCTAAGAGATTTCCTCCTCTTCCCAGCCCTGCAAAATGGAAAAGCCCCACAGTTCTATTTTAATAGAACCAAGAAGTTAAAGAGAAGAAAGGTACTTCCCTGACTGGGTCTCGATCAGTGGGACTCCCCTTGGGCTGGTGTCTGCTTCTAGGTGGGAGAATAGGGCTCTCGATCCATGTCCATGCCTGTATTCAGGGCAGACACGGCTCTAGCCTTTCCAACTCTTCCCCCCATCACCCCTACTCATCACTGTCCCAGGACCTACTACCCAATGCCACAAGCTCCCTCCACATCTAGCCTTACACTGAGCAAGAAACCACTTCCTAGTTCCACCTTTGCATACGGAATATACCAACCACGGCGGGATTTGCACTTGTGCTCACAGTGAAGATTAAGAAGTGACTGTGTCCCTGAAGACTCGCAGGGCCAGCACCATCACTCTGAACACATTCAACCCAGCACACTTCTCAGCTGTGAGCAACTCCGCCTGTCATAATCACATTTCCCTCTCTGAATCACAAGTATCAAACCCCAGGGAATTAGTGGGGCCATCAGCACCAATCAAACCCATGAAAATAGCCAGGGCTATGCTAAGAAATCTTAGGTCAGGGAACAACACAAAACCTAAGCCTGGAGTTCCTTTAGGGAGAAAGGAAGGCCAGCTGGAGGAGAGAAACGTGGGGAGGGGAGTGCAGACCCACGCACAATGTCTCGAACATACAGACATACAGTTCATGCACCCAAGTCAGAAGCTGATTTTCGCTAAGTCATCACAAATTATTACTGTGGGAACAAGTGGGTATTTGTTCAGCAGGGAAAACAGCAAGGCAAGTAGAGACTAAAAAGGAGAGAAAAAGTAGCAAACATATACAGTCTGGGACTTGTTGCAAGACTTACGAAGGCCAGGCAACCAGAAAAAAAGTGGTGTCCAAGAATAGCCTCTTCAAGGTTCCCTAAAGCTTGGGAGAATTCACCCAAATAAGCCACACATCATAAACAAGCAAAGCTGCAACTCCAGCAACTGGACCCTACAAGACGCACACACACAGCTGCAGGATCCTTCCCAGATGCCAAGGAGCATAACTTCTGCAGGAACTTCCCATTCTGCCCACGTGAGCACAGTGGGGAAATTTTGAGAACAAGTCATTTTGGAAATAACACCTCTGTCAAAATAGTTATAACTCTTCCTTTCCCCGAAATGCAATCACAGAGCTACTAGGTCTCTTGTCACTTTAATAAAAGGAAGGATGTACACTAAGAAAACATAACCCCTCAACACGTGGCACACATGACAACACGTTGTAACTTCTAGTTTTCCAGAAGGGCTATCTGGGGCTTTCTTCCCCATTATGAAGCTCTCAAGGAAGGGCCCCTGATGACTTAGCACAGGAATTCTAAGACCTCCTCAGACCCTCTGAGTCTGCTTCTCCACTAAGCTCCTAAGTTGCCCAAGTCTCATGGAAAGGAAGGATACCTGAAATATAAACAAAAGTGGGCTGGGAAAGGGAACAGCCAGGGGAGACTTGAGATGCAACTTAATTAGGAACGGTTGGGGCAGAGATGGAACAGGTGAGCCTGTTCAGGAAAAGGAGAGGAAAAAGGAGATGCGGGGAAGAAGGCACTCTGGGTGGGTCCGGCTCCAACCAAAACAGAAAATTAAGCTGAGGGTGAAGGGCCGGGGCCGGGGGAAGTAGTCCTGGGAACGGAATGCACGGCCTAATAAGCCAGGTATTGCAAGGTGGCAGAATTTATATGCGAACGGGATATAGTAAATCCTGAAGTGAAGGTGAAGAAAAAAGCTCAGTATCAGACTGGGGGCGAAGGGGAGGCTAAGAAGAGCCTTTAAAAGGGGGCAGAAAAGAATATGCCTTCCGGGGGTCATGGCCGTAGGCTGTTAAGTAGGGTAGCTTTAATTTGCGATGACACGGTTGCAGGGGGGCATCTCAGAAGAGAGGTGTGCGCGGGTGGGAGAAGAGTACTAGGGGTGACCCCTGACAAGAAGCTGCCGCGATAAGGCAAGGGACCCAGGACCCTGGGTCGGGGCCAAAGCTCCCCCTCGTCTGGGAATGCCCAGCCTGGGCTCGCGGGAGGAAGACACCTTCGCCAAAGGGCCCGTGTCCCCAAGGCCTGAACTCCTCAGGCAGGAGGGTCCCCGAGGCCGGTGGGCCCGAGGCTCGCGGCGCAGGGCTTCAGGAGGGCGGGGGTCCCGGACTCACGCATCAACGTGCTGAAGGCCACGACGCCGAGCAGCCCCTGCAGGAAGATGCCGAAACTGTGCATGAGCGCACCGCTCTCGCAGCGGCCCGCGCCGGACGCTACGGTGGAAGGCGGCCCACCCGGCAGTGAATGGCTCGAGTTCCCGGCAGGACCCTGCATGGCGGGCCTGGCGAGGGGCGCTGGGCGCCGCCGCCCGGCCGCCCGCCCGGCCTCGCTACCTGCGGGGCCCTCGCCACCGAGCCCAGAGCCCGGGGTCCGAGACGGGAGCCGGTACCTCCACCCCGCGGCCGACTCGGCGCCGCGCGTAACGCGACGTCTGAGACCGCAGCGCCTGATTGGCCAGGCGCGGCGTGGGGGCGGGCCTTGGCCGCTCCTACTCTCCCCCCCACCAGGGGCGGGGCTCCGGCCGGAGAGGGAGCGGTGTTTTGGATCCTGACCACAGGTAGGACAGACCAGGTAAGCTGGGCTGCGCAAAACGGATTGAGAGCCCAAGCCCGGACTCCGAGCTCCAGGTCGGGAGGGCAGGAGCAGGGAAGATCTGTGACGAAATTTTTTTTTCCCCTCTAAGATAAACCCCTGAAGAATTTATGAAAAAATACTTCTGGATTCCACCCCCAGATTCCGATTCAGTTGTTCTGAGACGGTGGCCAACAATCTGCATTTTCGGCAAGCAGGCTGGATTATTCTGAGGCAGGTCGTGGAGGAAAACAATCTGACTCCGCACACAAGCATATTCTTTCCAACCCAGACCTTCGGTGTCCTTGTACCTTCCTTGTTAGTACCAGTATCCTGGCCAAAGGCTTGTCTTAGATTCATCATTCAGGCCCCAAATCGACTTTTCCTCCCATAAACGTAATTTAAATGGTCATTTCAATCCAACTGCCTTCATTTAAAAATATACAGGGTATATGCTGTAAACACGTGGATGTAACCCCATCTTGTTCATTCTGAATGCGATTCATAAAAGAAAATCAGGTTGTTGGTATTTGTCAGTCTCCAGGGCCTCCCTCCACACACACTCACATTTATTCCCACTCAACCCTTTCTGACTCCTCAGAACCTGCTCCCTTCCTCTACTAGGGCCTTTAGTCCCCATTCTGTCACCTACCCTCTGAGCTGCCTCTGGCTTTTCTCCCGACACCTCTTGTTGGTGCTCTCAGGTCCCTGACCAGGACTGCATCCACTTAATGCCAGTGTACACACAGTATTATTCTAGTAGACACTGGGGTACACTTGTTGAACAATAAATACCAAACCTAGGGAAAGTTCCCCTAAAGATAGCTGTCAAGAAATTCCAATTACATAAAAGGTTCAATGATATCCAAAAGCTTTCTTGGTTAACAGGAATATTAACTTGATTATCTGGGGAACACAAATGCTACTGGCTCCCTAGAGCCAATTCTCCATCCCTTCTCTTACAATGCACTTCCACACCTCTGTGCCTTTACATGGCATTCTAGCTGCATGGAATACTGTTCCCTTTTCCCTGCTCCATGAACTGCTACTCATGCTTGAAGGCCTGCCTGACACCCCTGTCCCCACTGTGCATCCACATTACCTTGTGTGTGCTGCTCCACTAGCACTTTTCAGACTGCTAAATTAGACGGCTGTACACACCTCTCTCTCCCAGCTGAGTGTAAGCCTCCTGAGGGCAGGAACTGATTTTCTCTCAGCCTTGAATCCAACATAGTGCCTGGCACAGAGAGCATGCAACAAAATGCTTTTTAAATTAAATTGATTTTTAATTTATAAAATTAAAAACTCTCCACAAGTACTGACCATGGGAAAATACAGAAAATCAGGTTAAGAAAATAAACAGGTAAGGAAAAACTGCATTACCGTCTTAAGTCTAAGAAGGTCCCTTATGGGTATGTATGCTCAACAGTTACAGTCCACGTTTAGAGAGAACCAAACAATAGGATGTGTCCTTAAAGCCGAAGAGATTGTAGTTGGGCATAAGGAGATTATTAATTGTTTGAAGACACAGCTCAAGGAAAATTGCACACAGAGCTGAAAAATGAATTTTTTTGACAAAGCAGTGCTCTGCACATCCAGATGTGGAGGAACCCTAAGGCCTGTCGCTGCTGTGCCAAGGCAAATGTAAAGAACAAGAAGCAGTCTTCAGCGATCGGGGCAGAGTCCTCGGTGCCGGGAGCAAGCTCACTATGGGAAGTTCTGCTCTTCCTACCTTTTCTGAACGGCAATTAAAAAGTACCCAGATCCAGAGGGGAAAGGATCAGACAGAAGGATGGGGGGAGAATTCTGGAAAGGTTAATTTTATTGAAGCAGGAAGGAACTTTCTCCTCCATTCAGAGATGATTCTCTGAGGTCCCACTGGAAACAGTTTTGAAGGATTTACTCTGGTCAAGATGCCTTCTTTGCTGTCAAAGGAAGTTAAATATACCTTAAGACCTGTTTTAATTTTCTCACGACCACTTAAAACTGTCATAACATACCACACGTTTATATACACTCTTATTTACAAACCAAAAAAAAAAAAAACCCACGCAAAATATTCATCCAAAATAGTTATTTTTTAATCCCTTGAAGTTATACCATCAAACTTGATGGGAGTTATTTTAATAGGTATTCTTGTGCATATTTCTCCTTAAGTATACTTTATCCTCAATGCATAACTTTTAAAATTAAGAGAAAAACAGTAAGCAGGAAGGATACAACGCAATATGCATTTCATTTTGTTCCAAACAAGCAGCTTAAAAAAAAAAAAAAAAGGACAACATACATTAAAGTGCATCAGTTCCAATGAGTTAGTATTAGAAAAGGGCCTAAGGACAGTGCTGGAACCAGCCAGGAGTCCCACACTGGCAGGCCTCTGATTGTCTTCAGAGAATAGTCAACAGCAAAAAAAAAAAAAAAAAAAAAAAAAACGGAAGAGAAAAAAAATGAGCACTTAAAAATCTCAAGAGAAACATTCAAAGTACACTTCCCTAGAGACTTCTTGCAAAAGGAGATAAGTTTTAATTTTGTCTAAACTTTGTAACCTCCCTCAGTCATCTGCTTTGTGACTTGATTTGCCCCAAGAGCCTACCTTCATCCTTTCAACACTATTTGCTCATGCTCACATCCACTCTGCCAAGTTAGGCATGCAGTTGGATAAATGAAAACACGTAGAAACCCGCAGGACTGAGTTCCCATGCATCCTGAGAACAGGCACACCTATTAGCAATGGTAGCTTCATGTCACTAGCCAGTGTCATCCTTTGCCTCCAGAAATAGTCGGAGACCCTTGCCTCCCACAGCTTTAACTCCATTACTGCTGGAGTTAAAGACATGTCCGGCAAGGCTGTGGCTTGTTTCCCTTTAAGACAGTCCTTTGCGATAGGCCACGGCACCAGAACAGACCCAAATGGTGTGTCAGGTCAGAAAAGACATAAAGGAATGGAGTTTTAGGCCTACTTCTCCATTCCTCCAACCCCCACTCCTGGTTCTGCTGGTTCTTGCAAAAATCTAAGACTTCTGAAACCCTAGAACGAAGAAAATCGATCTCCAGTGCACTTATGGCCCACCACCTTCACCCCTAAGGCTGCCCTCAGAAACAGAACTACCTGTCAAATCTGGTACAAGTACAGAGGAGATCCCAGGTGAGCAGGCTTGGAACCAGATCCATTTGGACTGGGCTTGGAGTTTAGAACTCTCCTGCCAAAACTCCAAGTCCATAGGTCACTTATTTAGATAAATTCAAATTTCCAAAGCATATACATCCTGACACAATGGGAGGGAATCATCAAAATTCACTAGCAAAACATTGTAAAGTGAATAAAATCAAGGAAGAGTTATACGTGCATGAAAGTGATTGATTTCTTTTTGGTTTTGCAGGAGGCTCTGTCCTACAGGGTTTCCGAGCCAGCACCATGACCATGACACATGGTTACTTTGGGTGGACCCAAGACCAAAGACATTCAAATTTTTAAAGGGGGTACCCAGTCCCTACTGAGACTTATACTCCATTTGCTAGTGCTCCCTTCTCCTTCATCTTCAAAAGGCCAACTGATAACACGGAACACTTTTGAACTTACACACACACACACACACACACACACACACACACAAACAAAACATCTCCAATATACAGGACCAAAGTTCAAACTTAGTGTGTGTTTCCACTGCCGAGGCTATGCTCCTAACAGCTCTCTCAGAGTATCTGTGGGCATCAATCAAACCAGCACATGGTGTCTTAAATAAATGTCTTTGGTGATAGGCACCAAGTAAACAGAAGTGCCTATGATAGTTTTCCCAATGTCCCCATTTAGTTAAATCTTACCTACAGTTCCCTGATGTTCTGTGTGTGCCCCAGAAATACTTTCTGGCTTGGGGGAGGGGATGGTTCTGAGTACTATCCAACCTGAGGCCTCCTAAAGCTTTTACTCTGTATTCAGTTATGGTATTAGTGACTGAATTGGTACAAGAGAACAAGTAAAATGTATTCAAGTCCTCAGGAAGCTTTGGTCCAATGCCCTCTCTCTCACAGTGAGAAAAATTTTACTTCCAGGAGAAGGAGCATATAAAGGTCAAGTTCTGAACTGGTTTTCTATGACTGCCTCTATCGTAATTCAATAAATATTTACCGAAGAAGCCCATCCCTTCCAGAGGTTGGTAACTATCCTTCCCTGACCTCTTATATCTGTAATGTAGATGCTGGGAGCCACCTACAACGCTAAAGAAAGGCAGATAGGACGAAAGCTCCCATTAATGCATTTCCTGCATTAGCCACCACAGTTCTGCTTCAACGGAGAGGAATGGAGGTGGTTTACAAATGAAAACAGCACAGTCCCCAGAAGCCCACAAAATATAGTCAAAATGTCACAGCAAATCTTCGCATGCAGTAAAAGGTTTCCCTAACACACCAACACTACAATAATAGGCTTATATTGGTCAGTCAACTTCAAGGTCCAGGAGCATGATACAATCCATTCACCTGTTTCCAAGCTTGTCAATTCAGGATCAAAAATGGATCCTGGAAAACTTTCTGACCTTAGGGAGGCTATGGAGCCAGCTGAAGGTGAAATTTAGACAAATGCAGTCCCTCATAATGTACCTCGCACAGATTTAAGAGGTTGGTATCTTTAAAAACCAAAGTTCATATACCTATTGCAACATAACAAACATTTTACCCCAACATGGTGAGCTGTTATCAGGCTTAATATATGTTTTAGAATCACGATAATCAGACTGTCACTGCTGGCCAGTTCAGCCCCAGCCACATTATGAGGCAAATGGAGTCTAAATTTTATACTTAAAAAATAAAAAAAAAGCCCCGTGCCAAATTCCCAAACAATTATCCTCTCTCCTGTGACAGCCAGGGATAGGGACTGGGGGTATATAATACTTCTTTAATGTAGTTGCCTGATAAACTATTATCTTGGTATGAGAATGCAAAAAATAGGAAGTAGGTAGGAATAGTAAGTAGGAAACCCTACTTACTTGTCTAATTTAGAGTCAGCTTCTCTCTGGGAGAAAGCTGAGCTTGAATAATCATGGCATAAATAGACAAGCTGGCTGGGGCCCGACTCTACCTGATCAGAGACTACTACTTAGGGCCGTGTGTTTCATCTTGCAGGGGCTTTGCCCCCTCACCTGTGAAGGGAGGTGTTTTAAATTCTATGGTTTCTGAAGAAGTCAAGAGAGAGACAATGTAACATATTCACTGTTGCATTTGGTAAATTCTCTCTTATAGAAAATCTCATTTTCCTAAATAAGACAACAATGTTAATTAGTTCCAGACTTTTTTTGTTTCATTGATCTTCTTCAAGGAACTCTTTGCCTTAGTGCCTTGACTGCTGAGCTCTCAGGAAATTTTATTATGCAAGATACCCGCCTCCCCCACCCCCACCCCCACCCCCACCCCCCTCCCGCCGAAACTCTATCTACTTAATGCTAACTGTTCCCAAGCATCATATATATGCTTCTCTTCCAGGGGCATAGAATGAATCAAAACTTTAAAAACTATATCTCCGATAAGTTCAAACATATTAACTTCTACTTAAATGAAGCGTCTTTCCAGGTATATCTGGTAGTAACCTAAGCAAAGAGTTGATGCTTTAATATATGGTTTGGTTGGAGGGCCTGAGTTAAGGTGGTTCATAAATTATCCAATGAAGAGAAGATTCAGATTACAAATGTTTGCCAAGGTCCATAAAAACACGTGGGGCAGCGGGGGAAGAAAAGGAAAAAATCACAATCAGTTTAAATTTGTAATAAAATTACCTTATATTTGTATAGCTGTTTAGAATTTACCCAGTTTGTAGTTTTAAAACATTTTAAAATCTTGAAGAGGAATGATTAGGTTATATATTTGCAGGTAACTAGGATAATTAAAACACACACACACACACACACACACACACTCAGCAAAGCAAACCATTTAAAGGAAGCAACCTATGTATCTTTCCTCATTCCACATGGTTGGAACAGTACAGCAAATGCTATTATTCTATAATAGCTAACAGTGCAATCATAAGTGAAAATTTGCCTGTTTAATACCAACTTGAGCTGGGTCAAAAGAAACACCTAAAAGGAAACTTGAGTTGTTGAGTGGGAATTGACCGTAGAATACATTCAATTTAAAGGTTCAACCAAAGAAAGAGTAAACGTGACTAGGCAAAGACGTTTCTAGAATCCTTAACCATCTCTCAATCTCTATCCAGCCACTGAGGACATACTGTGACGGAAATGCCATGCTCTGCATCACCCCTCCTAAAACTTATTTTCTCTGTTGTGCTTCTACACTATCTGCCTGGAGACACCGAGAAAGACGGGGAAATGGGCTTTACTGTGGGTCCAGGGAACACCTACTGATTTTTACCCAAAGTGAGGACTCTCAAAATGAAAGACAAACAACTATAGAGAAAAGTAAACACAAAATAAAAGCCTCTGAAGTCCCTCTGAGAACTAACAAGGAGAAAGCAATTCAACTGAAATAGCAACAATCTTTGAACTACTTGAAACAGGCAGCCCAACCTGGGTCAAGATGCAAAACAATGACAGTAGAGTTCTTAGATCAGTCAGTTAAGGAATTGGTGTTAAGTGCCACACATTATTTTTAAGAAAGCAAACAGTGTTTTTTTTCCCTCCAACTCTGTCATAGTTTTAGTGTTCATGTAGCTTAAAAATGGTATCATTAAAACAACCTCATACATGGCTATAAGCTCAATTATCAACAGAGGTAGTAAACAAAGGAACTCCTAAGAATAGATTTTAAAATGGATCAAAGTGTGACTGTACATTCAAAACCCTAGAGCCACATAATCATCCCCAAAATGAACTGTTTTAATTTAAAAAAGCTTAAAAAACACAATGACAATGAAGCACTGATGTGCCTTAGGCACAGTCCCATATCAGTGCTGACTTAAAGCTATGTTCTCTCTTTCCAAGAAAGAGAAAGCAGAGAACAAAGTTCAATCTACAATGGGAAGGAACAGAAAGAACAAAAAGAAAACCAAAAGGGTGCTTTCCAGCAACCTAGATTATTCTTCGTTTTCAGGCCACACCAGTGGAAATGCTTATTCTTCTATAGGAGTCTTTTCTTCACAACCTTTATTTTTTTTAAACTGCAATCTGCTGAACAAGAGATGCCCACATTTTCACTGGCAGGAGAGCCACTTCTGTGCAGTTTTTGCTTACTCAGTGTGGGTCCTCCTTCCCTGAAAGTGCAAAGAGAGCAAGCCGACACCTGCAGGGCCCAGAGCCCCAGGACTATTTCAGCTCCACTTGTAGAGCAGGGCGAAGGATTTGCTGCATTTGTGCTTCAAAGATACAGCTCACTTTGGTTGTCCTTCTCAGTTGGCAAACTGTTCATAAAAAGCAAACTTGATCCTCTCTATGTGATGGCAAAGTTTGATGGCAGGGCCCAGTTTTAAGTCCATGCACTCTTGAACGGTGGGAAGGGTAAGGAGCAACAGGGCCTGCCCATCAATTTCCTGTTAAAGCATAAAATACAAATCATCTGTGATGTGCATATGAGTGGCAGCTCGACCATTACAGCCCTGGTTCACTTCGCTTTGTCAAAATCAAAAGTCCCTGTGCTTTTCCTTTCATCACTTTTTCCCTTTAAATAAGTATCACACACTTCCTTTTAAATGCCTCTCATAGTCCTCCATACTAATCAATCTTCAGAATTAGTAATAAAGGGGACTTCCCTGGTAGTCCAGTGGTTAAGAATCTGCCTTCCAATGAAGGGGATGTGGGTTCAATCCCTGGTTGGGGAACTAAGATCTCACATGCTGTGGGGCAACTAAGCCTAGGCACTGCAACTACTGAGCCCACACGCTCTGCAGCCCGTGTGCCACAACTACTGAGCCTGTCTGTCACAACTAGAGAGCCCGTGTGCCGCAACTAGACAGAAGCCTGCATGCCACAACTAAGACCCAACACAGCCAAATAAATTAAAAAAAAACAGAATGTGTAATAAAAGTTTTACCAAGGGTAAGAATCCATTCTGCTCTGCAGAAATCCAGTAAATTAACTAGCCTAACAGTAACCGGCAACTAAATGTGCCAGAAGAAATATCTTTTTAGAGGACTCTTTCTAAATCTGAAAGAAAATATTACCTATAAACTGCAATGTTTTCCTACTCTGTAACATTCATAAAAGCCTGACCAGCTTTTCAAAAGATGTTCAGTTTTGAATCTCCTCAATTATCAAAACAAAATTTATTTCAATATTTAAGGCCACAGACTATTTCTGTTAGAGCCTAACACATTATAGATGTTAATTATTTTTTAAAACAAGCAGATCGTTATTTTGGAAAAGAGGAGGATAATTAAGTATAGCATGCGTAATTTTAAGCTATTTAATAGGGGATGGAAACAAACTCTTAGGAAAAATGAGAATGCAATAATAATCTGCTTCAACTATGGAGGCAGTCAGATAAGTAACTTTTTATCATAGTTCTACTCCGGAGAAGGGAAATAATTTTTTTTGTTTTGTTTTGGATAGAAATATTTTTCCTTAGACTTGTAAATAAATTGCTATTACCTCCACAGACCTCTGCTAAAGAGATACATTACTAAAACCTCAAGGTCTTTGTGATTACCTGGTCTAGGAATATTCTTGCTAGCGGAGCACAGTCGGTGGATCTGATGAACCGCACAACATCCGCCACACTCCACTTCAGGGGGTTACTGTCCAGGTGAAGCCTTTCAGAAACTTCAATCCTTATTTCCTTCATTCCCCACAACAAAAGCAAACCAAATGGTGTTAGAACTATTTCATTCTAAGAAAGTCTCTACATAAAGTCATAACCCTTTAAGGCAGGATTTAAAGTGGTTTTAGGACATGATTTCTCCCAGCAAGGATGGCAAAGGTCCATACACACTAGCTAATCAGGAAATGTTTGTCTTTTATAATAAGAAATATTAACAGACAAGAATTCATCTCAAAGTTTCAGCACAAATAATTTGGACAATTTAACAGAGAAGAATAGTTTTAAAATCTTCCATTTGTTCCTTGGTTTATTTCAGGTCACTCTCTGGCAGGGTGCAGAAGTAGATGGGCTGGTATTTCCAATAAGAGAAGGCTTAACTAAATTATCAGGAGAAATCGTTTTTAACCACTTCTGTTCACAGACTATATTTAAAAAGCAATCCAGTTTTAAAACACTAACTTAACTGCCATTCTTATAATGCATGTATGTGTTAATATGCATGTATGAATCTACCAAACAAAATGGTTTAATCAGAACCAAAAAGATAACTTATTACTACAAAACCATATATATTATGAAAAATATCAAAAGGCAGCTTTCCCTAAACTAAATGACAAGTTACTAATAAACTACCAATGAAACTTTTTTTTACTTAAAACAAGCAGCCATTCTGAGAGAGACTTTCCTCCTGATAAGTAGTTGATCTCCAAATAATCCTTGAAATGCAAGTAAATCACTGAATTTGGGATGTTTTTAAAAAAGACCCAGGAAATTCAACTGAAGCCATAGTGAAATAAGTGTAACACCAACATCATTAACTGTTAGATTCTAGAGGGAAATTGTCAAGAGAGAAAAAAAGACTAGTTTTAAAACGGGTACCTTTGGTGAAGGAGGTTTATTCTCATCATCAGAAAATGAAAAAGTGCGAAGCTCTCTTTTTCTTCTCTGTCTGTCTGGAGGCAGTGATGTGGATATCTCACTTTGGGTGGGAGAGGAGGAGCATGATTTTTTTTCTGACATTTCTGACTCTTCCTGTAGCTCATCCTGTTGCTCAGATGTACTGCCCTCACTTAGGGAATCATCATCCCCTTCATCTGGGTCATCCTCATCTTCACCTCCACTTCCCTAGAGGACAAGGAGAGAAGTCTCATTGAAATTCAGGACAAATCAGTTCCTGGACCACGAGACCATCTTCCATTGGCCGGAGATCCAAATAGAAAGACCTGCAGGTATTCCTTCTGTCTGTATTGTAAACCAGGGATCGCTTGGCTTCTAGACATTACAGGTACATCATAGATCTCGTACCTGGGGAGAGCCCGCTGGGGTATTATCAACAGATGCAGAGGAGCGTTTCTTCTTATGAACAAAAACATTTTTTCGCCTCTTTCTCCTCTTACTCGCTTTTTTCAGGGCACATGCTAAGTTACTATGCCCACCAGGTGGCCTCCCAATTCTTTTATTTTTCTTCTTTCCATAGTAGTGTGCTAAATGTGAATGACAAAGAAAAATGAAGTAGCTTCATTATTTTTGTGTACCTCAAACCACAAGAGATTCCACTAGCATAGCACAACATGGGTACAGTGTATTTGATTAAGGTTAAATTCCATACAATGGAATAATCTTGACTATAGATTCTGAATATACAGTTTGATTAGTAACTGACAAATGCATAAACCTGAATAATCCTCCCCCTAACAAGATACAGAATATCTACATTAACCTAGAAAGTTTCCAGGGTCACTTCCTAGTTAGTCCCCCTCACCAGAAGTAATCACTATTCTAATTTCCATCACTATAGACTAGTTTTGCCTCATCTAAGGAATCATTCAGTAAATACTTTTTCCAACAAGGCTTCTTTCACTCAGTATAATTTTTTTTAAGTGTTTCTTTTTTATTTAATTTTAACTTTTTTTTTTTTTTTCCTGCGGTACGTGGGCCTCTCACTGCTGTGGCCTCTCCTGTTGCGGAGCACAGGCTCCGGATGCGCAGGCTCAGCGGCCATGGCTCATGGGCCCAGCCACTCCACGGCACGCAGGACCCTCCCGGACCGGGGCACGAACCCGTGTCCCCTGCATTGGCAGGCGGACTCTCAACCACTACATCACCAGGGAAGCCCTTTTTTTTTATCTTTGGCTGCATTGGGTCTTCGTTGCTGCACGTGGACTTTCTCTAGTTGTGGTGAGCGGGGATTACTCTTAGTTGCACGGGCTTCTCATTGCGGTGGCTTCTCTTGCTGTGGAGCACGGGCTCTAGGCACACAGGCTTCAGCAGTTGCAGCACGTGGGCTCAGTAGTTATGGCACATGGGCCCTAGAGCACGCGGGCTTCAGTAGTTGCGGCGCGCAGGCCCTAGGGCATGCAGGCTCAGTACTTGTGGCATGCGGGCTCTAGAGCGCAGGGTCAGTAGTTGTGGCGCATGGGCTTAGTTGCTCTGCGGCATGTGGGATCCTCCCAGATCAGGGATCAAACCGCATCCCCTGCATTGGCAGGCGGATTGGCTTCTTAACCACTGCACCACCAGGGAAGTCCCAGCATAATGTTTTTGGGTTTCATCTATGTTGTGTGTATGAGTAGTTCATTTCTTCATATTGATGAAGAGCATTCCATTGTATGAATATACTGGTTTATCTATTCTCCTGCTGATGGGCCCCTGGTTGTTTCCAGATTTTGGCAATTATTAAGTTGTAGTGAACATTCTTGTACAAGGCTTTTAGTGGGCAATGTTTTCATCTTCCTTGGGTAAATATCTAGGAATGGAATTGTTGGATCATATGGTAGACATATGATTACCTTTAAAGAGACTGCTAACAGTTTTCCAAAAGGGTTATGTAATTTTACACTCCACCAGCAATGTACGAGAGATGTAGCTGCTCTGTACACCTCTGCCAACATGTGGGATTGTCAGTAATTTTCATTTTAGCCAACCTAGTGGATATACAGTAATTTCTTATCGTAGTTTAAATCTGCACTTCCCTGACAACTAATGCTACTGAGCACATTTTCATTTACTTATTGGCCATGTGCGTATCTTTTTTTGGTGAAGCGTTTATTCAAGTCTTTTATTCACTTTTTAAAATAGTTTTCTCTGTTTAATTTTTTACTGAGATATAATTCACATAACATAAAATCCGTCATATGTACACATTCAGCAGTCTTTAGACACAGACTATGAATGAATACACTGTTGTGCAGCCATCACCACTATCGAATACCAGATCATTTTGTTTCTCTTTCTATTTACTTATTTTTAAATTGAGGTAAAAGTCACATAACAAACAACTAAATATATAAAAATGTACAATTTAGTGGTATTAATGTAGTCACAATGTTGTACAACTACCAGCTTTCTCTAGTTTCAAAACTCCTCTTTTTATTGAGTTGTGAGAGTTTTTAATATATTCTGGAGACAAGTTCTTTGTTGGATATATGGATTAAGAATATCTTCTCATCTGTGTGCCCTCAGGGATGCCAAAACAAACAAATAAACAGAATATTTTCTCCAGACTGTGGAATGTCTTTTCCTTTTTATAAATAGTATTATTAAGAGAGCAAAAGTTTTAATTTTGGTAATGTTTAATGTATTAGTTTTTCCTTCAGGTTAGTGAATTCTGTGTCCTCTCTAAGCAACCTTTGCCTAGCTCAAGATCTTCAGGATACCTCTTTTGTTTTCTTCTAGAAGCTTTATAGTTTAGCTTTTACATTAGGTCTATGATTAATTACCTTGAATAAATTTTTGTATATAGTGAGGTGGAGCCAAGGAGCTCTGTTTTTGCATTTTCGATTTGGATATCCAATTGTACCAGTGCCATTTGTTGAAAGAAATTCCTTTCCCATTAAATTTATCATTTTTGTTGAAAATTCTTTAACTACATAAGTTTGTCTCTATTTCTGGACCCTCTATTCTGTCCCATCACTCTATTTGACTATTCTTTCATCAATACCCCACTTTTGATTACTATAGTTTATGGTAAGACTTGAAGTCAGATAGAGTAAGCCCTCCAACTTTACTCTTCTTTTTCAGGATTGTTTTGACTATTTTAGGTCCTTTGTATTTTCATATAAATTTTAGAATATAGAGACAATTCCAAAAATGAAATATATGTAGTTTAGCTCTGAGTTACATATTAAAGTAATATCAAAATATAATGTAATTTTTTGCAAAAAATGAATACTAAAGGATATAAATCCATTTGATATCATTCAAATTACTAATTGGGAAAAATTATAAAGAGTCCTAAAATCTAGGCTAATTTCAATTATATCATTGTGAAAGATAAATTCAAGACAAAAAGCATAACATAATCCACATACATCCAAAGGCTCTAACTGGTGTACTTATACATGTGCTTATATGAACAGTACATTTCACTTGGCCACTAATAACCATTGCAATTTACTAAACTAAGTGCTGAATCTGACACAATAAGTTAGACAAACTCTGCTCTTAAGGAGTTTATAATCCAATAAATGTAAGTAGAAACTAGGTTAGATACTCTCATATGATTTTGTGATTCATATACTAATTAGAAAACTTGTCACGCTAAATATGGACCTTGGATCAGCAGCATCACCAGCATCTGGGAACTTGTTGGAAATGCAGACACTTAGGCCCCAGATACCCATGGCATGATGAACCAGAACCTCTGTTTCAACAAGATCCTCAGAATTTGCACGGCCCCAGATACCCATGGCATGATGAACCAGAACCTCTATTTCAACAAGATCCTCAGAATTTGCACGCATGATAAAGTTTAAGAGGCCCAAAATTAGAGACCCCCTAAAAGAAATCTTCAAGTTTAACAAGGTAAAATCCACCTCTGTATTAATTCTCCTAAGTGACATCAGGGCTTGTGGGATTTAAGGATTTAAGGAAAAGTAGGATCAGAATTTTGTGTTTGGGTAACAATGCCTTGACAAGACTCCAAATTAAACATTTCATTCTGAATGCCTTTTTTTTTTGCCGTTTCACAAAAGAGAAGACAAGCAATGAGAGGCAGCAGGTGTTGTTATGACATACTCCTGCCTCCTGCCCAGCACTCTCACCCCAATGTCTGCACAGCTAGCTCTCCTGCTTCCTTCACTTCCTTGGCCACCTGTATGAACAGCACCCCACCTGCTAGCCTTCCTCACTCTCCTACTTTGCTCATTTTGCTTCATTTTTCTCCATAGTACTTCCCTCTATTTGTTCACTTGTTTATTATCTATCTCCCACATTAAGATGTAAACTCAGTGAGGAAAGGAATTTTTTTCTTTACATTTGTATCCCAGTGCTAGAACAGTGGCAGCACACAGTGGACCCGTAATAAATACATGCAGACTGTATAAACAGATTCCATATCCCATTAGATGCAACAGTTAATTTATATACACTCTGTACATAAAGGTTGGCAAACTAGGGCCTGTAGGCCAAATGTGACCCATGGCCTGTTTTGGTATGGCCCACAAGCTAAAAATAGTATTTACATTTTTAAAAGTGTTCTTTTAAAAAATTAAAACAAAACAAAAAGAATATGCAAAAGAGATCCTATGACCCGTAGCCTAAAATATTATTATCTGGCCCTTTATAGAAAATGTTTGCATATCTCTGCTATATCTGAATGTCTGCAAAATAAAAACCTTCTAGGATATGAGATATGGTCAGCTGCTACAGTTAACAAATTTAAAAAACTTGACTCACTATATTTAGTCTTTGTAAGTACAGAGCAGTTCTCTGAACACTTATCCAGAACCATCCGTGGACCAAAGAGATTAGGACAGCACTCCAGTTTGATACAGGTTTGCCGGCAGAATTCAGTCACCCGATCTGCTGTTTTCACTATCTCGACAGTAGCTCGGTAACTCTTTCCTTTGTATCTGCCATTGGAAGACATCAGATACCAAGTTTATTGGGCTAGTGATTACAGAGAAAAATCAAGTATATTAACAGACCTGAAAAATATTTTTGCTTCTTAGAATATTCTATGTCCTTTACAGTTTGAGGACTCTGAAAACAATGAGGAATTTATATTGTACTTAAATTTATAATCTAGTAAGCTATGACAACTAAAAGCTGACTTTTTAAATTAGCAAAGTAAGGTCCCCGCTTTCTGTTCCTATGTTTAAGGTTTTCAAATAACTTCTACACTAACCACTAAAAAAACAGTGACTTTCATTAAGTCTTCCTTGACCCTACAGTAGTGGTTCCACGAGTATGGCCCACGGACCAATATAACCTGCCAACTGTTACCCATCCATGACAAGATAAGGTCAGAAAACAAGAGCAAATGTTTTATAAACTTTCACAGTAACTTGCAGAAGTAATTCTATGGCTCTTAAATCTAGTAACAAAAAAGCTGTTCCTGCATTGTATGTCTTTTGAATTCCGTATTTTTGTAACTCATTTTTACCATATTTTATAAAAGTATAATAGGATAGCAACTTAAAAAAGAAAACAAACGTGGTCCTTTACCACAAATAGTTGAAGAAGCCCTGCCCAAGGGAACGTAAGTACCCTAATATTATCCATGGAAGAATCAATTCTGTGACCTGTTAAGCATGATTAAGAATAAAGGGCAGGGGGGGCTTCCCTGGTGGCACAGTGGTTAAGAATCTGCCTGCCAATGCAGGGGACACAGGTTCAAGCCCTGGTCTGGGAAGATCCCATAGGCCTCGGAGCAACTAAGCCTGTGCGCCACAACTACTGAGCCTGCGCTCTGGAGCCCGCGAGCCACAACTACTGAGCCCACAAGCCACAACTACTGAAGCCTGTGCGCCTAGAGCCTGTGCTCTGCAACAAGAGAAGCCACCATGATGCAAAGCCCATGCACCGCAACAAAGAGTAGCTCCTGCTAGCCACAACTAGAGAAAGCCCGCATGCAGCCAATGAAGACCCCTAATGCAGCCAAAAAAAAAAAAAAAGAATAAAGGGCAGGGGAGCCTACTCACTTGGCCTTGAGGACTTCCCCACATCCATGCCACACAGAGTCTTTGTCCAGCTGCAGCTCCCGAAGGACACGACTGGGTTTATAGGCTGCATTGATCAGTAAAGTGAGGACCTGTGCTCCATTTTTAAAGCAGAAATATGGGTTGGGGAGGAGAAAAGCAGATGATTAGAACCTTGCTATTCCCTAGAATGTCACCTAGGTGATTAATTCTAGTCATATTAATTGACAAACGTTAACAAAATAATAATACTGAAGATATGACAGTTGACCAAAGTTGCAAATAAGACAGTAATGAGACCCTCTTAAATATTCTAAACATTATGGTCAGGAAGAAATAGGCACCACAAATTTAAAATTACTCTAGCATTTGCTTCCAAATCCTTTCCTAGTCATGGTACACACAGAAGCTCCGGCCTCCCCAGGCACAGCCTCACCACCCTAAGGGCTGATAGGTTTGGAACCCTCACATCTCTTACCCACAGTGCAGCACCCTGCCTGGGAAGCTCAAGTCCAGCAGATGTGTATGTAGTTCTATCACGGTCCCAGGTTAATACCACACAGCCTCTCAGGCTTAGACTACTCTCATGTTCACTCCTGCATGGTCCTCACGTGGCCTCTGACAGAAGACCTTTCTACACTGACAGAGGTGAACCTGCCACGTGAAGAACTGCTTAGGTGAATGTTTCCCATGGAGCAAAAATAATTATGTGCCTAGTTCACTGTCCAATACATGAGAAAAGTGAGTCACTTTTGATAAAACCTAGAGTTGTCACACCTACGGCACGCTGATCCTTGTCTGGATGAGTCTACCAGACTGCTGTAAAATTTCTTAAATTCTTCTACTCCAGGCGGGAACCTTACCTCTCTGAGGACCAGGACACAATTCCCGGGTCCCACACATTGAGGCAGCTCAGCGATCCTTCCTTTGTTAAGATATGGCCCTGAGAAGCAACGGTGGTTGAAGTATATCTTTGGACAGCAATATTTTCCATTAATCATAACTGAGAAATGAAGAGAAACAAATATTCAGAACAGAATAGTTTTCTACCCTATGTTTCCAAAGCTGAATTACTGAAGAAAAAACCCAGCATATCCACCATTACATAAAGTCAGGACTTAACTTATTTTGGAGTTTAACATACTGTCTGAGTGTGAAATACCTTATACTTACAACAAGTCTATTATAGAGCTATCACTCTGCTGAGATCAACAACATCCTTACTGCAGATTAACTCCTGGTTAATGCAACATTGTTCCAGAGCCCCACGCTTCTATCACTACAGGAAGTGGAGGATTTACTTCAAGAACTCATGATGATTCCTGAAGATCAACGACTCAATAATCAATTCTAGAATATTTCTAGACAGTGATGGTGAATATTACCCAGAACTACAGTTTGTCCCCTTAAAACTACCAAACTAGTATGCTGGTAGCATTTGGTGATGTGGGAGCCCACCCATCACTGCGATTCCTCAGAGGGATAAAAGCATTCTGTGACCACATCTCTAAATTCTTTAGGTATTATGGGGTATAACTAGGCCTAGAGACCCTTCTCTTCAACTATTTTTCTGTATGAATACTGTACTCCAATATAAGATTTTTTTAATTCCCTCATATGAGTAGTTGGCAATTCAGCTACTAAATGTAAAAAAATTCAAGGACACTAAAACATTTTCCATTTTCATATAAAGCAAAGAAAGCTCTTCTGATGGACACTGCCCTGTTAATCAAAAGGAAACGAGCGTGTACACTGCCCAGTGTTGATAGCACCCTGAAGTACATAGTGTTCATTCTCTAATTAAGAACCCAGTCTTAGCACAGTGGTCAGCATGTCGGTGCCCACTTCTCCATTTGAACTCTGTCACCCAGATCCCCTCAGGGGATGCTCCCTGCTGCTGGGAATGTTGGGAGTTTACAGCTCTTAGTTGTGAGTCTATCCTGGAATATCTCTCAGTCCAGAACTGTCCCTCAGTAGGAGAGAGCTACCTTGCCCAAGGTCCCACCCTTTGTGAGGTGGGGAGGGAGAAGCAACTCACTTCCAGTAACTGACCAAGGAGGGAGTACAAGGGTGTGGCCACCACACCTCTAGGGACACACCACTGAGGGACACTCAGTGGCTATACCAGCTCCAAGGCTCCCTGTGGGACTGGAAGAGACTTCTGTTACAACTGCACTGTGACTCAACTTCTCCCTCTGCCCAGTCCTGCATCTTTTACCCTTCCCAGGAGTGTTTCAAAAAGCACTCCCCAATGAAACTCCTGCATGCAAATATCAGAGTCTCAGGCTCTGTTTCCAAGGTAACTTGACATATGACAAAACCCAAAGCAAACACATTTTGGCTGTGGTCACATGAGATATTAATGTCTTAATTCTTTAGTTTTAGTAGGTATTAGAACGTTCAGTAACATGTCAAAAATAAGGAGTCATGCAGCCCTGATCCTCTATGTATAAATGATGTTATGAAAAGGCAGTGGGTAGAAGAGAAAAAAGTGCAGGTTTTGAACTTGAGAAAAATTTGAGTTCCATTTCTGACCCTTCTACTGTAAGCTGTGTGACCTCTTTGAGCTTTGGTTTCCTTTCTTTTCTAGGCATTTACTAAATACCACCCAAATGCCTAATCTGTGCTAAAACACACAGAGCCAAGATGCTAAGCATTATACAACCAGCAAAGTGGTGTCAAGAGTAGTTCCAAGGAGCCCTGGTCAAAAGGCTTGGGCCTCCAGCAAGGATCCTTGTCTAATTTATCAGGCATTGCCTCTGGAACAATCTGTTTTTCAGTGTTTTTTTTTTTTAATTGCAAAATATATATACAAAGTGTGTATATCATAAAAAGGGTTTAAAGAAGAATAAATATCTATCTCTTAACCACCCAGTTTAAAAAAAGAGCACGATCTGAAAAGCCTAAGTTTCTTTATTTAAACTCAGGGATGATAATATTGACCTCCAGAGCCTTTAACACTGACAAGTAATCAGTAAATAATGGCTAAAATATTATAATGTCCATTTATAATGGACAGAAATACCAGCCTGAAGATAATTATTAAACTAAATATATCTTAGACAATTATAACTCTTTAAAATCACAATTAAGAGACCCCTCTATAAAGCTACAACCCATAAATCAAAGGTATTGTTTAATAAGTTATTTTTAGATATAGTCCATTAAAAGAAGCTAAAGGTTGTCTTTTCCCTAAGATTGCATGCACTTATACCTGAGTCTGTGGAGCTCAGCTCCTGATTCTTCAGACCCTCATGGACAGTCCTTGAGGATGGTATTCTGCATCAAGAAAACACAACAAAATAATGAGATAATTCCTAAGGTCAGTAAAATGTGAGGATTAGTTTCCTTCAAATCTAAGAAGAAAACAAATGTGGCAGATTGCAAAACTGGTAACAAAAGGTGCTTCCTCAATTGTACTTTTTTTAGAAACAGCAATTGTTTTAAAAACCATGGACATGTTCTAAGGGGACAACAGTCTGTAGACAGTACTGTGATACTGCATGTTCCAATGAACTTGCATTCATGTGAGCAACAAATTATAGAATTCCTTGTTGGATTCTTAAACTGCAAGTAAACTACAGATGGTCCCCAATTTACAGTGGTTCTACTTAACGATATTTCCACTTAAAGATGGTGCAGGAGCAATATGCATTCAGCAGAAACCATACTTTGAATTTTGATCTTTTCCCTGGCTAGTGATATGCGGTACAATCCATGTTCCTGGGCAGCAACCCAGTCAGGCAGGAGATCACAGGGTAAACAATCAATACACTTACAACCTTTCTGTTTTCTGCTTTCAATACAGTAGTCAATAAATCACGTGAGTATTCTTTGTGGTAGATGATTTTGCCCAACTGAAGGTTAATGTGTAAGTGTCCTGAGCACATTTAAGGTAGGCTAAGCTACGATGTTTGGTAGGCTAGGTGTGTTAAATGCACTTTCAACTTATGATATTTTCAACTTAACGTGCGTTTATTGGGACATAATCCCATTATAGATCGAGGAAGATCTGTACTTGTTTTTTTAATAGATGAAGAACAGAAGCATTTTTATATAGGGTCTGTTTCCTTCTATCAGTTTCAAAATTAAAGACAAATTACAAAAACAGAATTACACCATATGCAGCAATCACTGAAAAAGGCTAATTTATCTTTTCAGAATACTTCCTCACTAAACCTTTGGATCAGTCTCGATGACTAAGTCAAGGAAAAATCCAAAGCCAGTTTTTTTGTCATTGCTTTCTCAGTCCTCTAGCTGGGTTAGAATGCTGCAGCCTTTCTCTCCACCACAACTGGAGAGAAATTATTTTATTACTCACATAGCCATGAAAGCAGCTATAAATTATACAGAATTTGCTACAGACTGACTGAACTGTGTTCTCTTAAATTCATATGTTGAAGCCCTAATTCCACCCCCACCCCATGTGAGTGTGTTTGGACATAGGCCTTTTAGGCAATAAATAAGGGTGGGGCTCTAACCCAATAGGATCAGTGGCCTCATAAGAAGAACAAGAAAGAAAGAACTCCCTTCCTCCTTGCTCCTGCCATGTGAGGACACAGTGTGAAGATGGCTATCTGCAAGCTAGGAAGAGAGCTTTGACCAGGAACCAAATCAGGCTGGTACCTGATCTTAGACTTCCAGCCTCCTGAACTGTGAGAAATACATTTCTGTTGTTTAAGCCACCAGTCTCTGGTATTTTGTTCTGGCAGCCTGAGCTAAGACAGAATTGAAAACCCAATTTTTAAAAATACACATGCACACAAAATCCCTTGTATTTTAAAGGCACCACTAATTCTTTGCTTTTCAACAGTGTGTATGAAGGAATGCTACAAAGGGCTTTTTTTTTAAAATATTTATTTGTTTATTTACTTGGCTGCACTGGGTCTTAGTTGCAGCATGTGGGATCTTCGTTGCCACGTGCGGGATCTTTGTTGTGGCATGTGGGATCTAGTTCCCTGACTAGGGATCGAAACCGGGTCCCTCGCATTGGGAGTGCAGAGTCTTAACCACTGGACCACCAGAGAAGTCCCAAAGGGCTTCTTAATGGGAGACAGAAGCACTCCTCTGAGTGTGACTTTTCTTGTAGAGTTGTTGTTTTCTTCCTCAAGTTCTTTTCACTGTGACAAATCATAACCTGATTTAAAATTTTGTGTTTTCCTTAACAAATACCAGCATAGAGACTCTATTTTCTCTCTTATTCAAATGTCTTCAGGGTCTAAAAGCCAAAGAAAATTCAATTTGGGGAACATCTTGAGAATGCATTGTACCCTTTTATATATAATGCCACTTTAGGAAATGCTCATATTGTAAGGAGAAGTATATAAACTATCAAAAGCTGAATTAAAGGATTATGCTTCCATCTGAGAAAACAATATATGAGGAGATATATTCTCTGAAATAGTTATTTCTTCTTCTAGATATTTAACTTTCAAATGTCAACTATTCAAACATACTATCACTTACTGTTTTTCTGGTTGAACCACTGCAACTTTCCTCTGTTTGTGTACTGTACAAAGAAAAAAAATATATAAATGTCAAGAAAAATTAAAAGACAAAGGAAAAGTTATATATGCATTAAGCTAACTTTAGCTTACAGCTGGCCTTTGAACAACATGGGTCTGAGTATATGTGGATTTTTTTCAACAGTAAATACTGTAGTACTACACAGTCTGCAGTTAGTTGATTCCTCAGATACAAAACCTCAGAGACAGAGGGCCAACCATGGGACCTGTGCATTTGCAGATGTTGGTATCCATGGCAGGTCCCAGAACCAATCCCCCACATATATGGAGGGACAACCATACACAGTTCACTGGTCTTTAGTGTATTCACATAGTTGGGCAATTATTACCACAGTCAATTTGAGAATATTTTTATCATCTCAAAAAGAGACTCGGTACTCCTTAGCAATCACCTCCCCACTTAACCACCCCCGAGCCCTAGGTAACTACTAATCTACTTTTCCACTCTCTAGATTTGCTTGTTAAATCATAAATGGAATCATACAACATGTATGATTTGTGACTGGCTTCTTTTACTTAGCATAATGTTCTCAGAGGTCATGCAAGTTGTGGTGTGTGCTAACACCTCATTCCTTTATATTTCTGAATAATATTCCATGGTGTGGAGATACCACATTTGTTTATCTATGCATCAGTTGATGGACATTTGGATTGGTTCCACTATGTACATTTGTGTACAAATTTTTATGTGGATATATGTTTTCATTTCTCATGAGTATATAGCTCTATATTTAACACTTCGAGGAACTGCCAGATTGTTTTCCAAAGCAGCTACACCATTTTATTTCCCCCCAGAAAATATTCATAGAAGTTGGCTGTCCCAGGGAGGCTTAAAAATATTATTTTTGGTTTCTGTATAAAGACATAGTAATACTTATAGTACTTGCTAGTTAAAAAAACACAGAACTAGGTTTTTGGGTTTTTTTTTTCTTTTTTTTCGGTACGCGGGCCTCTCACTGCTGTGGCCTCTCCCGTTGCGGAGCACAGGCTCTGGACGCGCAGGCTCAGCGGCCATGGCTCACGGGCCCAGCCGCTCCGTGGCATGTGGGATCTTCCCGGACCAGGGCACGAACTTGCATCCCGTGCATCGGCAGGTGGACTCTCAACCACTGCGCCACCAGGGAAGCCCTCAGAACTAGGTTTTAAATATAGGTGACCCTTGAACAATGCAGGAGTTGGAGTGCCAACCCCCAAGCAATCGAAGATCCATGCATAACTTTACATTCCACCCTCCGTATGTGCAGTTCTGCATCCGCGGATTCAACCATCCAGGGGTCATGTAGTACTGTAGTACATATTTATTGAAACAAATCCACATACAAGTAGACCCACACAGTTCAAACCCACATTGTTCAAGGGTCAACTGTACTTTAAAGGAGCAAATTTTATGGTATATAAATCTCTCTCAATAAAGCTGTTTTTAAAGTTGGGGGGCGTCACTTTAAGATTAGGTCACAAAACATGGGAACTTGTGTCTTGCTCAATCTCTCACTCTCTTGCTTGCTGGCTCTGATGGAAGCCAACTCCTGTGCTATGAGCTCCCCCACAAAGTGGCCCACATGACAAGAAACTGAGGGAAGCCTCCAACTGACAGTCAACAAGGAACTGAGGCCCTCAGTCCAACAGCCCACAAGGAAATGAATTCCTGCCCACAGCCATCTGAGTAAACTTGGGAGCAGATCCTCCCCCAGTTGGGCCTTGAGATGACAAGAGCCCTGCTGAGGCCCTGAATGCAGCCTCACCAGAGACTCGGATCCAGAGGTCCCAGCTAAGTTGAGTCAGATTCCTGACCTACAGAAAATGTGAGATAATAAATGTTTTGTTGCAATGAATGATTTCCTATGCAGAAACAGATAACCAGAATATCATTTTATTTTTCTCTGAAATGTCCAGATTCATCCTACTTGGTAACAGCCACACAGCAAATTATTTAACAATCAATCCTTTGACCCAGAAATAGACAGCTACCTCGTGCTCGGCGAGGAGTGCTGAGGGGATGGCCATTGGTTTCACACCAGCCCAAAGGAAATATATCCATGGATTCCACATTCACAATAAATTCAGGTATGGGTTTCTTAGAACCTGTTTAGATTTAAAAAAAATTTTTTAAAGACTATTAAATAGCTTTCTTCATAAACTACTTTCTAGACAATGTTCTAGTAGACAGTGTTCTACTGTTGCAATAATACAGACACAAAGTCTCTTAAGCAAGTTCCCTTTACACAGAAGTCATACTTTTTCATGTGTGACAAACATTAAGAGAAAAAGCAAACTGTCCCCCAAGCGTAACTGTATAAAGACCAAAACAGGTAGTCAATGTACAGGGTGACCCTTAGTTAGGGAACAGCAAATAAGCACCTAGAACTACCAGTAATATCATTCAGATGGTTGACAAATATGGTCGTCAATCCCACGAAATAACTGGAAAATAAAAGGCAAACGTTATAGTTCTACTCAATAAAAACATTACTTCTGGTACTCAGAAACAAGCCAGAAGTTAGACTGGTGGGCTCAAGTCAGAAAGTGATGTAAACAAAGTTGCTCAGCAGGGGTTGCATAAACATGTACATCCAATACTGTCCTTGACACCTATGTTAAAGGCCAATTCTACAAACCGGGAACAACAGTAAG
Organism: Stenella coeruleoalba; assembly: GCF_951394435.1. Taxonomy (NCBI): domain Eukaryota; kingdom Metazoa; phylum Chordata; class Mammalia; order Artiodactyla; family Delphinidae; genus Stenella; species Stenella coeruleoalba. The sequence goes on from NC_137156.1 coordinate 69,333,159, forward strand.
GACCGAGTCTGACTACTCAGCAGTGAAAAAAAAGAAACCCAGGCATAGTTAGCTGTAGTGCTGAGTACTCGCATACTACTTTCTGTCCACAAACCTGTCCCATCACTGAATATTACTTTTAGCATAATATATCTTTTCAATTTTACATACTTTTTGGTTCTACTGGTTGGGGGCAACCAAAATATAATCTCTTGAATAAGCTAGTTACTAATGCTCATGCTCAAGTATTTTGGTCACATCAAAATATATGCTATTTAACTTGTATTTTCCCGTTCAAGAAAACAGGGGGCCATATAAGTGAAGGCTTTTATTCATATTCATTTCCTAAAATTTGAAGGTCAAGGACAGGAGGATGAATTTTTAGCTCAGAGTCTTACATTACAAATTAGAAGTCTCTGAACAAGACCCCTATTTAGCTAATCAATTAAGTTTAACAAGCCACATTACAGGGGTAAACAGGAAGGCAAAGAAGAGTGGTCAGATGAAGGCTTCTCAGGGGTGTTGACGCTTACCCTCCAACTGGAGCCACAGGTAGGAGCCTCTCACTGCAGTAATGGTGGCAACGCACACTTCTTCAGGGAGAAGAGGGTTCACTGCCTCAAGCTTCATGTTCTCCTTAAATTCATGCTCAGAAATTGACTAGAAGATAAATTAATCAAATACATACTCAGTATTAACTCACGTGCTCATCTGAGAGAACTTTCCAAGTAACAGTTAATCCTAGAGCAACTCCTCCATTCCACACCCCAGGGTAACTGTCCCTTTCCCTCCCTACAGAAGATAAGATTTATCCTCCAGAGGGTAAAACAACAGATCCCTGGGCAGGAGGACACAGGAACTACTGAGGGCATGCATGCTGTCCAGAACAGAGATTAGCATGTGGAATGCTGAGGCCCAGTCCCTGCTACTACCCTCCATGCGAGCAAATGGAAGAGACTTCTTGTGGCAATATGAAGCACAAGAAGGAACACATAAAGACATGGATTTAGGTTTCCCCAACAAATGGCCAGACAGATCTTACCCAATAGGGAAGTTCAAGGTTGACAAGCCCCACCCACATGCTCAGAGCTTCCAATCAGCTTTTTCTTTTAGTCTCCCATTTCTTAAATATAAGCAAGCAAATTCCACCAAGGAATTACCAGATATCTAAACATATGAAAACTAGAGACCAAAACAGACAAAACAAGCAACTTGGAGAAAACAGATTATGTAAGAAGAAAACTCACAAAAGGTGGGGGTAATTAACATCCTCTGAAAGATGAGAAAAACTATTGCATCTTTAAAATAAGAACAGTATGTTATTAAAAATATTCAGAAATAGTTTTTAAAAAGTAAAAATGTGATATCAAAAATTAAAAACTCAAAATAAGGGTTGAAAGATAAAGTTTAGGAAATCTTCCAGCAAGCAAAGCAAAAAAAAAACGCCTAAGAAACAGGAAAAGCGGTGGGGGTGGGGAGGGTGCGGCAAAATTGGAGGCCTGGTCCAGAGGGCCACCAAAATGAGAATTCCCGAAGGAGAAGAGAGAAAAAGAAAAGGAAATCAAAGAAGAGATCCAAGGGAACTTCCCAGCACAGAGAGGCGCAAGTTTCCAGAGAGAATGTGCTCTCCACGCCCCAGCACATGGGTGAAGACAGTCCAAGCCATAGCTTGACACTGAAAGGGAGTGACAAAAGAGATTCTATAACTTTCCAGGGATAGAGAAAAGGGCAGGTCATATATGAAAGATCAAGAATAAGAATGGCTTTCAACTTCTCGATACCAACACTATAAGTAGAAAACAACTGAGGTTTTCAAAATTCTAAAGTGAAATAACTTGCATTCTAAAATTCCACATTGAGCCAAACGATCAGTCAAGTTAGTAGAGTGAACATATTTTCAAACACCAAAAGTCTACTAACACTTACATCTCTTGCATCCCATTTCAGGAAGCTACTGAGAGACAGGCTCCATCAAAACAAGGGAGTAAACCAAAAAAGAAGAGGCCATGAGACATATAAAACAGGAATCCCAAGTCCTAAGAAGAAGGAGAAGCAATTCCTTGGGTGACACAGCAGAGCAGTTTCCAGAATTAAAACTACATGGCAAGCCAAGACAGTAACCTGTCTAAAAAGAGGTTGCTAAGAGGGGTGTCTCTAAAAAATATATATTAGACATGACAGATTTCCTGATACGCTAATAGTTTTGAGAATCTACTGGAAGGTGTGGGAAGAACTAGTATTATAAGCAAAGAAAACTAGGCTATGAAAAACAAGGCAATTATTAACTTGAGGACAAATAAAAGAAGAAAATAATCGTAAAATACTATACTGCTAATCTGTGAGTAACACCTAAATGCCCATGATAATGTAAATACTCAAATTCAGACTTAACCGAGAATTGTAATATCACTCTAATAGGAAGAGCAGATAGGTAAGACAGAGGAGAAAGGTAAGGTAAAATAGCTAGATTACTCACTTACTGTAATACAGAATTGAGAGACACATCTAAAATTAACTCAAAAGATAGCCGCGAATTATAAGTGAGGAAGTATAAAGATGAGAAAAACAAACAGTGAGAAGAATAGGAAGTGAATACTTCTGGGAAGGGAAGCCATGGAAAGGGACAGAGCAGGAAACTGTTGTTTTACGTTCTAAGCTTTTTACTGCTGTTTGGCTCTGTAAACCATAAATAAATAAGTTTAATAATTTTCTCTCCTTAATATTTCATCATTTTTTCATATCAATGGACCATCAAAACTAATCATAAACTAAAATTTTAAATTCACATGATTTCAGCTAATAAAAAAAACCAAATTGATAAACTGTTAAGCTAATTAAATTAACAAATTAACTTCCGCAGCAAATGAAATTTTCCTTGGACCATTTTATTACAATCAACGAGAGGCGTTTTGGGGTTGCATGAGAGAACTGGCTTCAGAGTAAACATCATTACAGCAAGGGAAGCACAGCAGTCCCCAGCAGCCCCGAAGCAGTGGCCCTGAGGGGACAGGATTCTCACCGGAGGGAAGCACCTCTGGGGAGCAGCTTCAGCACCACACTGTTTGAGGTAGTCGGCCCAATCAAAGTCCTGGCCTGGGTAGCCTAGGTAGGGACAAAAGAGCAATGATTCACACCTCACATGCCTGCCTGGCTTTGCCACTCTGCCAGGTGTCCACCCACAACTTCTAATTTTGCTAATTTGAGGACTTCGATCATTTTAGAGAGGGGAAATAACACCCTATTAAATCCAAAGTATTAATTTTATAAAATAGAGCAACTCTGGATAAATTTTTAAACTCACACTTCAAATTAGGCATTTATTTGAACAATATTTTATATGATTAGTTGCTGACAATTTACCAAAAGAATTTACGACAGTTATGACTGAATTTGATTTGTGCTAATAAATCCCACCTCTAAAGGAGAGAGACCCAGGGTCTAAAGGAAAAGAGCAACCTACAGCACTATCTAATCGGTGAAGACTTTTTTCTTTCGTAAAGCTATTCCCTTAAACATGTCTTAGCAAGTACTAATATTCCCAGCACAGGTTTCAGATTCGTGTTCTATAGAATCTCAGTGCTCTGTAAGCTGAATCATGAATTCATTTCAGGAAAAAAGCTGAGCTTAATTCCCCGCTTAAGCCTACAGGTTCTTGGCAGAAGCCCTTCTAACCTGACACCCTGATGGCACCGGCTCTGTGCAAGGAGCTGGACTGAGTCTGGCTGCCCCGCCGTGTCTGAGCTCACCTCCGCTCCCCAGAGCTCAATTTACCACAGGCACAGAGCAAGCTACTCAAGAGCACACCAGCCTACAGCCAAACAGCCCATGCAGTCACCTCCTCTGCCCACCTCAGAGTGGCACCATGTTCTCTCTGCCTCCCCCTCAATTCCTGACAGTAAATTAACTACCATTTTTAATTACATAATCTACTACTTTCCTTCTACTGATATTTACAAAGACAGCTGAGTTGTCTACAACAATGCTGAGAGAGGTGATATCTTTAATTTTTTTTTTCTTCTCATGTAATGGCAGCAGGCAGGATAAGGAACTTGGGATGTTCAGAGCATTCCTGCAAAGCAAGAACTTGCTCCTGTAGGTATGTCCCCCCAACCATCACCACCAGGCAGGCACTCCCACTGTCTGTTCACTGATGAGGGAGAACCTGGGGGGTTGTTACGGTTTTCCCCTATTTACTCATTGAAGGAACTGCCATTCTCACTTTTGCTTCCCCCGTGACTAGACCAATGCCTGGCTCAAAGCAAACATTCCACAAAATGCTTGATGGATGAATGAAGGCTGAACGGAAGACAAAGGTTCAGAGTCTGTGACTCTTATTAACAGAAAAGAGCACTTCCAGCCCAGTGTTCCAGCAATCACCATTTAGAAAGTGAAGCTATGTTTTACTAAGAGCTTACCAATAAAGTATATACACGGCCAGTCAAATAATCTGATTTGCTGACATAAAAATCAGATAAACACCTTACACTTCCAGATACTCTAAGTTAAAAAAATACCTAAAATTTCAGCTCAAATAAGTCATATTTAGTAACCTTGATTAAAGGGTCAAAGATTAAATTTTGCAAAGTTGCAAACATGAGGAAAATGAGTTGCTACCTTCCTACTTACAGCCTGAGTTCTACTTTTGACCATAAATCTCCCTCTGAGGTCCAAAGAGTCTCCCTCTAAGAGGAGGCCCAGAAACCTAAAAATCAGTAATCTACCTCCTAACTCTGGCTCTAAGGCCTCTTCTCATAAATCAGCTCCCAACACTCATTGCATCCTACCCTCACCCCTGTTGCCTCCCAGCAGACACAGATGGAATGAACTAAGGAAGCTGCATGGAACCCCAGGATGTTATGAAGATATTTATCAAGGTAGTAGGACATACTTTATTTACTAGGTTTCTTTTCTTTTTTTTTTTTCAGTATGCGGGCCTCTCACTGTTGTGGCCTCTCCCGTTGCGGAGCATAGGCCCCGGACGCGCAGGCTCAGCGGCCATGGCTCACGGGCCTAGCCGCTCCGCGGTATGTGGGATTTTCCCAGACCGGGGCACAAACCCATGTACCCTGCATCGGCAGGCGGACTCTCAACCACTGCGCCACCAGGGAAGCCCTAGTTTTCTGTTTTTTAAAAAAATATTTATTTGGTTGCACCTGTCTTAGTTGTGGCAGGCGGGCTCCTTAGTTGTGGCTCGCCAGCTCCTTAGTTGTGGCATGCATGTGCAATCTAGTTTTCTGACCAGGGATTGAACCCGGGCCCCCTGCATTGGGAGCGCAGAGTCCTAACCACTGTGCCACCAGGGAAGTCCCTATTTACTAGTTTTTAAGCTTAATTTATAACTTTTAAATATGTAGATACTGGAATATAGGTCTTTGTTTACTCTTGTCTTGGGCCCCCAAAACATTAAGGACAGGATTGGGTGTGAGGAGAGAGGGGGACAAAAGATCCAGGTAAAGCCATCTGATAAATCTCATTTTGAAGCAAACAAGTCAGAAAAGAATGAATACACACCAGGAGGGGGACTGATGTGTAAACCATTCTTCAGACCCCACTGCACAGGGAAAATACCAGGACTGTCAGCATGACACACGAAGGATCGCTGTGCACGATTCTCTGGTCGCAAATCATCCATTTCCACCAGAAAATACTTCTCATCAAAAACCTGTATGTATGATTTAACACATAAAATAGACAAATTTTGATTTTTTAATTGGGGTATAGTTGCTTTACAATCTTGTGCTAGTTCCTGCTGTACAACGAAGTCAATCAGCTATATGTGTACATATACCCGCTCCCTCTGGGACCTCCCTCCCACCCGTCCCACCCATCTAGGTCACCACAGAGCACCAAGCTGAGCTCCCTAAGCTATACAGAAGGTTCCCCCTAGCTGTTTTACACATGGTAGTGTATATATGTCAATCCCAATACGTGTATGTTTACGCATGCGTGCGCACACACACACACACATCATTTCCTTGGCATAGCTGAACGTGTTACAAAAGTTAATAGCCACATTAATAGTAACATTAAGTGTTTTTTAATACTACTACTAAGCACTCAGTAAATGTTATCTCTGTGTCAGGCACTGTTTAAGTACTTTTTTTGTATTAATTCAGCTTTAATCTTCCTAACACTCTAACGAGGTACCATTATCAACCCCATTTTGCAGAAAAGGAAACTGAGTTTAAAAAGCAGTTAAATAACCTGCTCCATGTTACACTGACAGGACGAAACAGAACCTAGATTTAAATCCAAGTTGTTGAGCTCCAAACAAAGCTTAGTTCAGGCTCAGTGAGGGGTCAACTACACCAGTTTATTAGATCAGATCCTAGCCTAGTTTCAAATGCCAAAGAGAAGGTTTTATTAAACTCCCCTGGCTCCTTACCACCTACCCTTCAACTTCAGGAAGGACCTTCTGATTCCACTGCAAGTTCAGAATCCCTTCTTGTTCTTTTTTTCCCCCTCCTTTTGTGAAGTTACTCTTTTTTTTTAAAAAAAAATAAATTTATTTATTTTGTTTTATTTATTTTTGGCTGTGTTGGGTCTTTGTTGCTGCACGCAGGCTTTCTCTAGTTGTGGCAAGCAGGGGCTACTCTTTGTTGCGGTGCATGGGCCTCTCACTGGGGTGGCTTCTCTTGTTGCAGGGCATGGGCTCTAGGCGCATGGGCTTCAGTAGTTGTGGCTCATGGGCTCTAGAGCGCAGGCTCAGTAGTTGTGGCACACGGGCTTAGTTGCTCCGCGGCATGTGGGATCTTCCCGGACCAGGGTTTAAACCCGTGTCCCCTGCCTTGGCAGGCAGATTCTTAACCACTGTGCCAGCAGGGAAGCCCCCTTCTTGTTCTAAGAATAATCTTCTTCTAAGGTAAGGAAAATTTAAATCTCAACAGGTCAGACGATTTAGTGTCCACATAACTATTCCTCTTGTCACACGTGACTTTTGGTTCTACTTTCAGTAAATGGGCTTCTGCTCTACTCTTAAAACGAAATCCTCTACCTTATGCCTCAGTTCTAGTTACTGAGTAACTGGGCCTTGACAACCTGCCCAGGTCTTGTGGTTACTTCTAACAAGAACCTCGCTTTTGTCAGTCTTCCAAAAGATTAAAGTCTGGATCTGGAATCCATGGCTGGAGCAATCCTACTGGCAGATCTTGTGACACTAATCAACTGTTCCCCACACATCTGCTCACCCAACGAGCCCTGCACCTAGCTGGACACTGATGACACTGCCTGCCTCCAAACTTTTCAGATACCGTGGGCCACCTGCCGCTTAAATCTCCTCTATAGTTATGTACAGCCAGGCCTGCCCCAAAGAATGTGCAGCCCACTACTCTGGTGCCCAGGCTTTGGTTAGCTGGGGCAGCCAAGCTCTGACAAAGGAATGGGCCACAAAGAACCAGACATTACAAATGTAAAATGTGCACAGAACTAATTCTAGCCTCACAGCTTAGGAGAAACAATGGGTTGGATTAGTGGAGTTTGAAGATTAAAACACTACCAATTTCCTAAACCAGTCACCCTGACAAGAATTCTTACCAAGAGAGTTGCCTCCATTTTACCTTAACAATTGTAGCAGGAGAGATCCCAAAAGGAGACCAGGGATCCACAGCTTCCAATTTCATATTTACAGAGAATGAATGAGCGCCGATCACTTGTTTATCCTGAAATGCAAATGCCAACAGGGAATAAAATATAGTATCTGCACATTAATTTTATACTCATATATAGCTGAATACTACTCTTAATTAAAATAATGGAACTGTCCAGCTTCTGGTAAATAATCTAATCCTATAATTGTCTTCCCAGCCTGGAAAAAATTATTTAGGAAAAAAAAAAAAACCCCAAAGGAAGCACTCCTACTCTCTACATTCAGAACACGAGGGTCATACAGAGAAAAAACAAGTTTATTTTATAACAAGTCAAGGCTATGTAGTTAAGAGTAGAAAAGAAAAGACTCAAAATGCTTTAAGAGCGCTTCGGGAAAAAACCTGGACTACTTTTAGGAAAAAAGGATGATCATCATTCTCGCTAGCCTTCACACCTCTTCCCTCCTTCAGGCATCACAGCACTCTCACTGACGCCAGGGATTATTTTATGCTTTGCAGCTCCCCCATATTGCTTTACTCTACTGTGAGAAGATAAGTACCTATCTACAACATTTTTGTTTTTACCTTAAATAAGTAAGATGGTAACGGCTCTTCCTCCTCCTCTTTCACTTTGGCCAAGATCTCTTGCCACTCAACTTCAGTTTTCAGATGTCTGATGGCTTTAGTTAAAACAAGACAGGATGCTTTAAGTGATGTGAGAACTGACACATTTTATAACTGCTCTGAAACCATTCACATAAAAAAGTCACTTTCCACTGGGAAAAGGAAGGGGTTCAAGCCCACTTATACCATCTTTATTCAGAGAACCTATAACTTTAACTTCAGTACCTCGTCTCCTCTGTTCAGAACCTGGGTAGTGGTTTGGTGAAAATATCTACAGTAAGATCATAAGGATTGCTGTTGTCCACAAAATAATATAATATAGCATCCAAATTGGGGCACATAATAATGAATGTAAATTGATTCAAACATTAACTCCTGTTTTAATATTATTGGGATATCTTTTAATCAACAATTTGCTTTGAACTCAAGACCTGTCCTACTCCTGTAACTATGTACATGCTACCTAGAGAATTTTTCTTCAGTTTTGGTAACGGATCAGTATGAGTTGGGGCAGAAGTTAGTAAAAGTTGGAGCAGAAGGTATATCAATACGTGTGGCAAATTACTAAGGCAATAAAGCCAAAAAAAAAAAAAAGGCATTTAACTACTCCATATACATTTTTTCAATATCTCTATTATGTAAACTAACAAAGGCTTCCATAATATGCAGAATAATGTATTTTTCAGTCTCATAGATATTAATAAAAATATAATAAACAATAATGTAATATTAAAAGAAAAATGTTATATTGCTCCTCACCTGATGGGGGCTGAAGCTCATATCCCTGTTGAGCAGCCCAACCAACATGATGAAGAAATGGATCCAAGTAATACAACCAATGTTCAAAATTATCAGAGCTCTCAAGTCCTTCATAACGCAGCTTCAGCCTTCCTCCAATGTTGTCTACTACAGTAACAATCCAAGTACTTAAAGATTCCTGGAAAGCTTGACATTCCAGCCTGGAACCTGGAGCAATGAGATCTAAAGGATTCCTCCCATTACGGAGCTGTAGGTAAAAAAGCAAAATGATTATATAAGAGAGGTAACATAATATTTTTAAAATCAAGTTTTAAATGAACTCAAATTAACCTTTATATTTTTACCCATTCAAAGCTAGTGGCACTGAACTGCCTAATATCATACAAGTCTCTACAGTATTATTTCTGGTGATATGAAAATATTTATCTTAAAGAAAGATTTCTGTCTCTAGGACTATATTACAGTTTCATCTAGAAAGAATTTTTAAAATATCATTACTTAGTCTCTGTAAAAGCAAATATGATCATCATTTAAAAAAAAATCAAATATGACAAAAGTCAAAATCCCCCACAATCCTACCTCCAGGAAAGAACCACGATAAACGCTTTGGCATATACTCTCTGAGAATGGGTTTTCTACACACAAGTCAACATCCACCCGTGTCTAGCTTTTTCTCTTTTGTATTTTTTGAAAAATGTATATTGTTTTTCAATGTGTGTTTGTCACTTAATATTTCATAGCTATCTTTCTATTATAGCACATATAAATCTCCCTCATTCTTTTAATCTGTTTTATTGACATTATGTATTATACATGGGCAGTAATTTATCCACTTATCTGCTGATGGCATTTCAGTTCTGATTTTTTTACTCATTTCACAACGATGTTCTTATGAATGCAATGAGTGTTCTGATTACACTGAGGGAAAGGAAGAGTTTAATTCTCACTCTCTAGATACATATTAAAAGCTAGAAAAAAGAATAAAAACAAAGGCTGATTCCAATATCATCACTTAACCATTTCTTAATGTTCAAACTTACATTTTTTTCCTAATAAGAACTGCTCAGACTTCCCTGGTGGCACAGTGGTTAAGAATCTGCCTGCCAATGCAGGGGACACGGGTTCAAGCCCTGACCTGGGAAGATCCCACATGCTACCGAGTAACTAAGCCCGTGCACCACAACTACTGAGCCTGTGCTCTAGAGCCCGCGAGCCACAACTACTGAACTCGTGTGCCACAACTACTGAAGCCCGCATGCCTATGGCCTGTGCTCTGCAACAAGAGAAGCCACTGCAATGAGAAGCCTGCACACCGCAACCAAGAGTTGCCCCTGGGCAGCAACAAAGACCCAACGCAGCCAAAAATAAATTAATAAATAAATTTATAAAAAAAAAAAAAAGAACTGCTCTATGACACTTACATATTCATATACATGCAAAAGAACACATGAACAAATGAAGGAACACATTCACAGCTAAAGATAAGAACAGCAAAATCAAGGTCAATGTACTGCAGGATACTTATTAATTCATTTGTTCATGATTTCATTCATTCATTCAAATGTTACTGAGTGTTTAGCCGGGCCCAGACTAAACGTAATTAAATGAGTCAGAGCACAGGCATACATCTGAGATATTGCAGGTTCAGTTCCAGAGCACTACAATAACGTAAATATTGCAGTAAAGTGAACCATACTAATTTTTTGGTTTCCTAGTGCATATAAAAATAAAGTTTAGGGCTTCCCTGGTGGCGCAGTGGTTAGGAGTCTGCCTGCTGATGCAGGGGACACGGGTTCGTGCCCCGGTCCGGGAAGATCCCATGTGCCGCGGAGCGGCTGGGCCCGTGAGCTATGGCTGCTGGGCCTGCGCGTCTGGAGGCTGTGCTCTGCAACAGGGAGGCCACAGCAGTGAGAGGCCCGCGTACCGCAAAAAAAATAAAATAAAAATAAAGTTTACACTATATTGTAGTCTATTAAGTGTGCAACAGCACTGTCTAAAAAAAAAAAGCACATATCTTAATTTAAAAATACAAAACAAAAACCAATTACAATAATAACATCAAAGATCACTGATCAGAGATCACCATACAAATATAATAATAATGAAAAGTTTGAAATATTGTGAGAATTACCAAAATGTAACACAGAAACACAAAGTGAGCAAATACTGTTGGAAAAATAGCGCCGACAGACTTGCTCAAAGCAGGGTTGCCACAATGCTTCAATTTGTAAAAAATGCGGTGTCTGAAAAGCACAATAAAGTGAAGCACAATCAAATGAGGTATGCCTATATAAAATATAAAGATCACCTAGAAACAGAGTGTTCGCCAATCAAGTTTAAAGAGGAATTGTGAATGGATCACAGAATTAAATATAACAGTTAACACTATAAAACATTTAGAAGAAAATATAGGAGTAAATCTATATGACCTTGGGTTAAGCAAAGCCTTCTTAGATAAGACTCCAAAAGTACAAGCAACAAAAGAAAAAGATAGATAAATTGGATGACATCTAAATAAAAAACTTTTGTTCTACAAACAATACCATGAAGAAAGTGAAAAGACAATCTACAGAATTGGAGAAAATATTTAAAAATCATATATCTTGATCTAGACTTGTAATCAGAATTTATAAGGAACTCTTACAACCCAATAATAAAAAGATAAATAACCCAATTTAAAAATGGGCAGATATTTCTCCAAAAAAGCACATAGAAATATGCTCAGTATCATTAGTCATTAGGGAAATGCAAATCGAAGTGAGATATTACTTCACACCCACTAGGATAGCTACAACCAAAAAGAGAATAACGGGTGTTGGCAAGGATGTAAAGAAATTGGAACCTTCATAAACTGCATTTCATGTATGATACAAAGAATGTTGCTGGTACGACAGATAGTGACAAAATATAACTTAGAAACGTCATAATCAATAAATTTATTTCACAAAAACAAGAAATCTATTTTCACCAACAAGCTCAAAAGCTATACTAATTTAAAAGAACTGCTGAAAGCAGGTAGGTGGTGGTCCAGTGTCTTCCGAGCAAAAGAAAAGGGGTCTCAAGTCACCTGGTGTGGGAGTTACAAATGTCCATGCTGAAGTAGAGTCAGCCCTTGCTCAGTTCCAAGTGAGAGCTCAAAATGGCCACATTTTCCAACTGCGTGAAAGAATCTGGAAAACTAGATTTTCATGTGTTTGCAACTAATTCAAAAACCTTTTATGCACTGAGCAAGCCACCAGTTTGCAACCTCTGAAGGTAAGTTTACACCCCCCAATACCTATGCCTATGTCTGTACTAATAATGCTGATCTGTCTTGGAGTGGTAAATGAGCATGCAATTTTAAGATTCCTTGGACAGGAAGATTGGAAGGGTTTTCCACACTGATTCTGGAAGCAATAATACTCACGCCCTCTAGCAGCGGAACAGGAGGACTACATGCTCCCATCAGGGTCTGTCGCAGAAACTCATCCAGATCAGACACTTTATCCCTGATGCCTAGATGAAGGAATCATACTGTCAGCCACAAAACACACAGAAATTAAACTAAGCAGAATACAGAGAAACTAAACGAGTGAAAATGGTTTAGAGGTGCATGTGTCATTTTAATATTTAACAGCCCAAAATATTGCTTCTTTGACAGCTTAAAAATAATCCTCCTCTAGACAGAGCTACTTCCTGGTTAGTTTAATAAGAGTTGTGTCCAGAAAAAAGAGAATAGGCCCAACTCCCTGTTAGTATAATTTTACCCAAAAATGAACTACTTTATTTTTTATTATGGAAATTTTCAAATATATAGAAAAATAGAGAAAACAGTATAATGAATCCCCAGCTTCAAAAACTGTCATTTCATGGTCAACCTTTATATCTAGACCGGGAGCTGTTAGCAAACAACAAACTGTGGGCTAAATCTGGCCTGTTGTCTTTACTGTAAATAAAGTTTTATTGGAACACAGCCAACATCATTTTTTAAGTACTGCTTTCACATTACAAAGGTAGAGTTGAGCAGCTGTGACAGAGACCACAGGGCCTGAAAAGCCTAAAATATTTTACTATCTGGTCCTTTACAGCTACTTTGTCAACCCTGATCTACATCCTCACATACTCCCCCCGCCCCCTGTGACCCAACCGTGGATTATTCAGAAACCAATTCCTGATATCATGTAATTTCATCTAATATAATCTCAGTATAAATTTCTAAAAGAAAATAACTTTTTGTATAACCACAATAACATCACACCTTTAAAAATTACAATAATTCCTTCATATCAAATACCTAGTCCATGTTCAACTTTCCAAAATGTCTCAAAAATGATTTTTTCAATTTGTTTGGTCAAATCATGATACAAATGAGAGCCATACATTGCAAATGGTTAATATATCAACTAAATCTCTTTTAATGTGTACGTATACCCCACACTCCCTCTTCTTCTTGCAGCATATTTGTTAAGACTCAACATTTTGTCCTATATAGAGTTTTTCAGAGTCTGGTTTTACTGGTTGCCTCCTTGTGGTAACCAGTTGCTCTACTGTCCTTTTCATTTTCTATAAATCAGTATTTAGATCTAGAGGCCTGATCAAATTCAGATTTGACTCTCTGGGGTGGGGGGTAAGATTACTTCATAAGTGGAGTTGTATCTTTCCATCAAGAGGCACATTCTTTCTGGTTGTCTCTCCTTCTGTGATGTTAGCAGCTTTTAATGTTCACTACATACATATACTGATTCATTAGGGGCTAAAAATGGTGATATTCTATCACCCCTTCTTCATTTACTAACCAAAATACTTCTATAAAGAAAAATTTCTCTTCTTTTACTATTTGATCACACAAAGAAGGCAGGATATATGCTTGATTCTCTTTATTCTTTCTCTGTATTTACCAGCCTTCAAAATTATCATTTGGTTCTCCAGCATCATCCCAAAGCGACCAATGAGGGTTTTGTTTAAAAGATTCACCATGAAGTTACAGATTAAATCACATATATGTTTCAGGCCACTGCAGCTACTGTCCTATTGATGCTCAAAGTGTCTCATCTTTAAGAAGAGGGGGTCTCTTCAGGTTGGCTCCTGAGTCCTTTGACTTAACCGTAGTAAATAGTTATTGATCTCTTTTTCACTTTTGGTATAAAAAGATGTTCCGTGCTCCTCTTATACATTTCCTGCCCCAGTCCAGCTTTATCCCACAATACACAAATAATGATTTCAAAATAACATCAACTCTACCACCAACAATATGATTACTAAAAACAGCTTGAGTTGTTGTTGCTACTTCGGCAATTTTTTTGGTTCCTTTTGGCATAGCCTTATTAGGGACATATATTTAAATTACTGTATTTGAAAGTCACTGAAATAGTTGTTCTCTGGGTAGTTACTTCACAAGCTCCATACACAGGTTTCTTTACTTGCTTCTGAATTTTTTTTTTTTTTTTTTTTTTTGCGGTACGCGGGCCTCTCACTGTTGTGGCCTCTCCCGTTGCGGAGCACAGGCTCTGGACGCGCAGGTTCAGCGGCCATGGCTCACGGCCCAGCAGCTCCGTGGTGTGTGGGATCTTCCCGGACTAGGGCACGAACCTGTGTCCCCTGCATCGGCAGGCGGACTCTCAACCACTGTGCCACCAGGCAAGCCCCACAAATTGCTTTTTTAAATTTAATTTTGCTGTATAAGTTATATAAAATATTTACATGGTTCAAAATTCAAATCTACAAAATAAGGTACATTCAGAAAATCCACCTTTTAACCTTGTCCCCTTCATCCTATTCCCTTCTTTACCCACAGGCAACTTTTTAAAATGGTGTATTCCTTATTGTTAATCAACTATAGTTCAATTAAAAAAAAAGATTCCTTTAGTTTTAAAAAACAAAGTTAACACACACATACACACGCATTCATACATCTTCCTCCTCCCTCATTCAATACATATTTTTCTTTATTCATATAACAAGATATCTGGAGACCATTCCTTGGATATATGTACATGGACCCACACTGTTTCTTTTTTTAATGACTGACTGCACCTTTTATTATGAAGTACTCTTCTTTGGAAAGGTGATATACACACACACACACACACACACACACAAAGGAATATTACTTAGCCATAAAAAGAATGAAATAATGCCATTTGCAGCAACATGGATGAACCAAGAGATTATCACTCTGCTGTACACCTGACATCAATGTAACATTGTAAATCAACTATACTTCAATTAAAAAATAATAATAAAGTACCCTTCTTTGTTTCTTACAGTGCTTTCTGATCTGAATTCCACCTTTGTCAGATATCAAGACTGAGACTCCTGCTTTCTTTTCTATTTGCATTTGTCTATGTATCTTTGTCCATCCTTTTATGTTTATTCTTTCAGAATATCTCCATTTAGGTATGTCTCCTGTAATAGCACAGAAGTGGGTTTTATTTTGTGAGCCAACCTGAATTGTTTACTTTTAATAGAAGAGTAAGCCCATTAACATTTATTTATATTACCAAAACATACGACCTCAATTCTGTCATATTGTTAAGTATTACATAAATTGCTTGTGTATGTGTACAGTCTTTCACTGTGATCTATTTTATTTAAATATATACTTTTTCTTTTTAAAATCTATCTTTTGGCATTTAGAAAGGTTTGTGTTTTTATTTCTTCTGGTTACTTTTTTTTTTTTTTTTTTGTGGTTCGCGGGCCTCTCCCTGTTGTGGCCTCTCCCGTTGTGGAGCACAGGCTCTGGACGCACAGGCTCACCAGCCATGGCTCACGGGCCCAGCTGCTCCGCGGCATGTGGGCTCTTCCCGGACCGGAGCACGAACCCGTGTCCCCTGCATCGGCAGGCGGACTCTCAACCACTGCGCCACCCCGGAAGCCCCTACTAATATCTTTATATAACAATGTTAGTCCTCTCTATTTTCGGACTATTTTCTATTTCTTTTTTTTTTTTTTTTAATAAACAATACTAAAGTTAGCTATAATGTCTTTCTTTTCCTCTCTTTCAGCATCTCATTTCAGGTAATAGCCTTTTACTCCCAGTTAACACTTAAAAGGCAATTAGTTAAATTACTAGGCAATAAACCTGTTTTAAAAGGGGAGGAGGGATGAGTAAGCTTATACCACTGTATTCACTTGCTCGCCCCACTGTGGTCGCATATTTTTTATAGTTATACTGTATTTATGTTGTCAGAGCATGTAGCCTTAATATACTATACTGTCTCTCTTACAACAATCATTTAGCTTGAAGTTCTACAGTCATATATACATTTAGTGTTTCACTAACAATTCTCAAGCTAATGTTTCTTCATTTGTTTTTCTTTTCTTTTAAAAACATTAATTAATTAATTAATTTATTTATTTTTGCAGTACGCAGACCTCTCACTGCTGTGGCCTCTCCCGTTGCGGAGCACAGGCTCCAGACGCGCAGGCTCAGTGGCCATGGCTCACAGGCCTAGCCGCTCCGCGACGTGTGGGATCTTCCTGGACCGGGACATGAACCCGTGTCCCCTGCATTGGCAGGCGGACTCTCAACCACTGCACCACCAGGGAAGCCTGCTCTGGAAGGATTTTATTCTACCCTTTTTTCCTCTTTTTTAAATTATCCTAACTTGACCTTGTATGAGACTCAACTGAAATCATTTTCTCTTGTTCATGTTTAAATGAGGTGAATTTTCCTATACTCTTAAGATGTGATAGTGGGCCAGGTAGCTTCATGCCTCTAGAGCTTCCTCTTACATTGTTTTTTCACAGAATGTTAAGGGCAAGCTAGAAGCCCACCGATAACCCAGGACTCTACATTTCTAAATACCATCCTTCAAAAAACAAAATGAAACAAAACAAAAAAACCTAGGGCTCCCTGGAGAAATGGCTGATTTCAGGGCTGAGGCAGGGACAAGTTTCCTGAACAAGAAACTACTCAAAGAAAAATGGGAACATAGCAAAGGACACATTTGCCAGCTTGAAGGGGTGCCCACTGGCCAAATCTAGGACAGTCTGAGCATCAAAATAAATAATGATAGTAAGGATTATAATCCACTGAATAAAATAATACTCATAAGTCTATACTGACATAGATACATAAATACACACATGCATACATAAATACCTGTGTGTAAATGGTAGAAAAGAGAAAGCTCTTTCTATAGTAGAAAGCCAATTATGAACTGAAGAAGGAATTAGAGAATGCCATTTGGTAATCATTAGAGTAATAACTGTTTCAGATAAAAATTATCAATGGATGCCAAAAATAGTGGGTGAAGTTTGAAGAGTAATGAGATAGTTACATAATCTCAAGGTATCTTCCCACAAGATACTTACTAAGTAAAAACAGTAAAAGCAATTTTACAGTGGAAAAACTTGGCATATACCAATTTAATCAAGTGATGAAAGTTAATATCACAAGTTAGTTACAGGACAAACCAATAGCATGTGTCTCCTGATATGATGCACCAGAAGGACACAGCATCACTTCTGCATTTCTCCTACCAAAAGTGCACAATTGGGCTTCCCTTGTGGTTGAGAGTCTGCCTGCCGATGCAGGGGACACGGGTTCGTGCCCCGGTCCAGGAAGATCCCACATGCCGCGGAGCGGCTGGGCCCGTGAGCCATGGCTGCTGAGCCTGTGCCTCCGGAGCCATGCTCCGCAACGGGAGAGGCCACAACAGTGAGAGGCCCACGTACCGCAAAAAAAAAAAAAAAAAAAGTGCAAAATCTGAATCTAAGTAAACATCAGACAAACCCAAATTGTGAGACAGTCTAAAAAATAGCCGGCCTGTACTCTTCAAAAACGTCAACGCCAAGAAGGACAAAGAAAGGTTAAGGAAACTAGAAAGATATGACAGCTAAATGCACTGAATCCTGGACGAGGAAAAGACATGAGGAATAATGAACAGTACTCAACCCAGGACATAATGAACGTTCCTGGGAAAATCGGCCTGTACCTTTCAAAGATGTCAAAGTCATGAAAGTCAAAGAAAGCATGAGGAACCGTCCCAGATTAAAGGAATCTTAGGAGACACGACAAATGAATGTTAACACATGATCCAGGATTTTCTTTTACTGTAGAAACATTTTACTATAAAAGCATTATTGATAAAAACTGAACAAGGTCTATAGATTAAATAACAGTATTGTATCAAAGTTAATTTCCTGATTTTATTTTATTGTGTTCATGAATGGCCTTGTTTTTAGAAGTAAAGGGTAAAAGGAAATCACATGTACAACTGACTCTCATGGTTCATTAAAAAAGCCTGTGTGTGTGTGTGTGTGTGTGTGTGTGTGTGAGAGAGAGAGAGAGAGAGAGAGAGAGAGAGAGGACAAAGTAAATGTGGTAAAATGCCAACATTTGGGGAAAGTTGGCAGTAAGTCCCCAAGAATTTTCTATAATATTTTTGCAAATCTCAAGTATTTCTGTAAATCTGAAATTATAAAAAAAATAAGAAGTTGAAAGTAAAGCATATAAGGTCTGGAATTTTCTTAAGGTCTGTCTTTCCTTTCTGCACATTTACATGCCCCTTCTCTTTCTTTTGTCCTATTGTCTCTGTCTTACTTAATTTGGATTCTACTCCCAGTAGGGCTCTTTCCTGAAAGCGAGCTTCAGCTGGTTTATTCTAAGGGTCCACAGGTCCCAGATTGCTTGTAGGTCATAAGAGGGAGGACGATAAAATCAGAAAGAGAATCAATCTGGCCCAACGTACTCAAAGACAACCAGACCTACAAGTCTCAAACTTAAGAGAGCCTCACAGACCTACACGATTATAAGCAACAGATGCTTCCTATGAATGTCATAAAAGCCTGAAGCTTAGTGAGCACAGAATATAATTTTTTTTAAAGGGAAATGTAAATTATTCCTTATAAATACTGTCATTCAAAATGCTAACCCAAAGAAGTTAGGTAGACCTATGTGCTTGGGAAACTGAAAACCTTAAGACTGTGGACAGCCCAAATTTTCCTACATCAATACCACATCATGCCTTGATACGAAGTATCGCATTACCTTCCGGGGCTTCGAGGGTCTTCTTATTCTGCTCACACCACCCAATGGGGTAGAGGTCAGCCTTCCTGATGTCACACCAGAAGTCTGCTCTCCGGTCCTCCCCGTAGCCATCATAGCGGAGGAGGAGCAACTGCTCACAGGTGGTAATGATGGTGGCAACCCAGTAGGTTTCAGGATCGGTTTTCACAACCACCTCCAGTTTCATCCCAGGAGCAAATCCATTCTGCAAACGTGTGTCCACCTGAACAGGGAAATGTTATTAACCACCAGAAAAACATCTCAAATGAATACTTCTTTGGCCAACATTCTTTAAGACTTACAATTCTGAAGCACTAAATGCAATAAAATCTTCTCAAGGGAAACCTGAGAAATTCCAATTCTAACTCACAGGAGTGATCCAAACAAAACAGGGACTAGCAATGCTGCTCTGTTCCATCTGACTCTGAAGGAGCTTTAAGAGAACTCAATATTCCACCAAAGCAGTCTATTATGATTATAGAATATGCTTTCTATTAAGTATACAAATCACTGAATGTTCACCATTTTAACAACCTTCAACACATTAAGTTTTCAAGAGTGATTTCTCGATCATTCAAAAGAAAATTTATGAAGCTAGAAAAGGTAAAGGACAAAAATAAGTTATACTGATAATAAATTAGTATAATATGTATCATACAAAAGGAGCCATATTTCCCAGTTTCCCTAAAACAGTCTGTGTTTACACCCGTTTTTCTTGAATAATAATAATGCCTCTTAACTCTCCCAAAAGTGTCCTAATTTAGATGATAAATTATATGGTCACAAAGTTAGGGGTCTGCAATTCTGGAATTCCTGTATGTGTATACTAAAATTAAATAAATATATTATGGATAATGAGAGCCAGGTTTCTCACTGTGGGAGAAAGAAGTAAAAATAAGAAGAGGGGAATGGGACTTCCCTGGCAGTCCAGTGGTTAAGATTCCACGCTTCCACTGCAGGGGGCATGGGTTCAATCCCTGGTGAAGGAACTAAGATCCTGCATGCCGTACGGCACAGCCAAAAATAATAATAATAAAAAAATAGAATAAAATTTTAAAAAGAAGAAGGTAAAACCAGAATGAATCTTGTGGTGTTGATCTGAAATCAGAGGTGTGGATGCCAAAATGACTATGACGACTATGATATCTGCATAACCTCAAAGGTTCTCTCCACAAAATTCTTCTTAGTCGCAAAAGGGAAAACAGTAACATGACGGTGAAGAAATCTGGCAGACGCCACCTTAACTACCAGATCAAAGTTAACATCACCAGTCCTAAAACATCAATATCATATACCCTTGATATCATACCAGAAAAGCACATCATCATTTCTATGACATTCTTGCCAAATGCATAAACTCAAGCTAATCATGAGAAAACCCAAACGCAAATTGAGAAACATTCTACAAAGTAACTGGTATATGATATGCGCTTCAAAAGTATCCAGGCCATGAAAGACAGAGAGAGAATGAGGAACTGTCCCACGCTGGAGGAGACGATGGAGACATGACAACTAAGCGCAATGTGGCCATGATAACCACTAGAAAATGAGGGGGCTCCTGGAAAGGAGAGGCCAGAGAGGGAAAGTCCGCATTCTGTGTAAAATTCCTCCCCATTCTAATCACTAACCTGCTGTACTCCTGAAAGGTAATCACTATCCTGAATTATAACACTACAGTTTAACACTGCCTGTGTTACAGGACTATGTTAGCAAAATTATGCAGTATGAATGTTTTTCTGTGTGGCGCTTCTCTTGTCCAACATTGCTTATGAGATTCATTTGTGCTGTTGCATGTAACAGTACTTTATGTCTTCCCCTTCCTGTATAGTATTCCATTATACAAATATGCCATAATTTATCCATTCTAATGCTCCTCATAGTAGGCACTCTGGGTAGGTCACAGTTTTGGAAGACTACTGATAATATTCTCATAATTATATGAATAGTTTTGTATGTCATTTGATGCATACCTACATGGATTCCTATAATAAAAAGACAAATATTTTCCAAAGTGGCTATACCAATGTACTCTGCCAGTAGTATACAAGAAATCCTTCTGCCTTAACATTCTAACCAACACTACTGTATTTTCTACCTTTTTCATTTTAACCATTTTGAAACACGTATTATATTATCTCACTGTAATTTTAATTTGCATTTTCTGATTATTAATAGAGTTGAGAACCTTTTTATTTATTAGCCATTTAGATTTCTTCTTCTGGGGAATGCCTAAATTTCTTGCCAATTTTTAATTGAGTCAATATTCTGGATACAGTTTGTCAATTACTTGTATTACAAATATCACTTTCTTGATGGTGTTGTTTGATAAACAGAAGTTATTAATTTTAATATACTCTGATTCATCAATATTTTTCCTTTAAAAAGTTAATGGTTTTTCTATATTTTTAAACAAACTTTTCCCTATCCGTAGAGGTCATAAGATATACTATTATATTATTTTCTAGAAGCCTTTTATATTGAGAACTAATATCCACCTTGAGTTAATCTCTGTGTGTGGTATTAGGCAGGGGTCAGGTTTTACATGTTGGAATCCGTTTGTCAATTTCTACTTAAATTTTTTTTTGCTGTTTGACTTGGGTTGCAGTCAATCTACAGATCTATTTGGGGAGAACTGACATCTTTACAATAGTGAGTCTCGCAATAGATGAACAGGTATATTCCTTCATTTTAACTTATATAAATATTTGAAGTTTCTTTGCAAATATTTCTTACATTTTATTCCTAGCTATTTGATATTTTTTATGTTATTGTAAATCACATCTTTCAGTTTCCATTTCTGTTTGTGGCTAGTATATAGAAATAAAAGGCTTTTTATATCGACCTTGTATCTAAAAATCTTGCTAAAATTACTCCTTAATTCTAATAATATAGCTGTAAATTATTTTATTCATCTGCAAATAATGACTTTTTCCCTTCCTTCCTAATTCTTATACATTTTAATTGTTTTTCTTACATTATATTGGCTAGATCCTCCGAAACAATATCAAACAGAAATCATGTTAACCAGCATGATTTTTGTCTTGTTCCATATTAAAAAGAAAGATGTATCATATTACCATTAATAAAGTTTGCTGTAGATTTTTTTATAGATACACTTCATCAAATTAAGGGAATTCCCATCTGTAGTTTGCTAAGAGTTTTATCATAAGTGGATGTGGAATTTTATCAATAATTTTCTTTATATATTGAGATGATAATGTGATTTTTCTCCTTTACTCTACTACTATGGTGAATTATGCTCATTGATTTTCAAATGTTAATAAGCCACTTAGGCCATCTTGTATTCCTGGAAAAAATCGACTTATTAATGTACTATCCTTTTTAAATATAGCTACATTTAGTTTGGTATTATTTTTTATGCTATTTATGCATTAGTCGTCATGAGTGACATGTCTCTGTAATTTTCCTTTCCTGAAATATTATGAGATTTGGTATCAAGGTTGTGCTGATCTCTAAACAAATTGGTACCCTACAATCAACATGGGATAGAATGATCAGACAGAAAGGAAACAGAAGACTTGAACAAGAGTATAAACCAACTAGAACTAACAGACATATAGAGAACACTCCACTCAACAACAATACACATTCCTCTCAAATGTACATGGAACATTCTCCAGGACAGACCACAGTTTTAGGCAAAAAACCAAATCATACAAAGTTATCTTTTCTAATCACCATGAAATAAAACTGGAACTCAATAACAGAAGGAAAACTAGAAAATTCACAAATACGTGGATATGAAACACACGTTTAAATAGCCAACAGATCAAAGAAGAAATTACAAGGGAAATCAGAAAATACTTTGAGACAAATTATAACAAAAATACATCAAAATTTATGAGGCAGCAAAAGCAGCATTAAGCAGGAAATGTGTAGCTGTATGTGACTGCACTAAAAAAGAAGGAAGATCTCAATCAACACCCTAACTTTACTTCTGAAGAAACTAGAAAAAGAAGAGCAAATTAAACCCAAAGCTAGCATAAGGAAGGAAATAATAAAGATTAGAGTAGTGATAAATAAAACAGAGAACAGAAAAACAATACAGGACTTCTGGGTTTCAATTTGACATGTAAGGATTTTTGGATGTTGGAACTCCTGTCCTAAGAAGAAAAAAAACCTCAACAAACTAAAAATCAACAACTCTTCTTAGATCCAGCAGAGAACTGAGGTCATAGGGCAAAACTGCTGTGCTCAAAATTGGAGACAGACAGACAGATACAGAGAATTACAACATACTAGACAGAGCAGAAGCCTCTGCAGGACTAAAACCAGGGTAGGAAACCTCAAACTGTAATTAATGAATTGCTAGAGGCTCAGTATGGACAAGATTGAGAGGTAAAAACTCCATGGGGGCCCAGTCTCAGGGCGGCCCACGGACTTCTCTGAGTTTACCGCCCCCCCACCCCCACCCCAGGAGTCCTATCAGGTTTTCACAATAAAGATCAGAGAAAAATCTCCTAGTACTTCTGGCAGAGGGAAGAATAAAGTAGCATTGTGAAATACACCCAAAGCATTCTGCTCTTAACAAGACTAACCCTCAAGAAAAACTATTTTACTAGGTCCTAATCAACTAGTTTTACCAAAACCTTTACCAGAGTTTTCCTGATCTAAGGTAAGGGAAATACCCAACTCCAGCCCCCTCTAGCCTCCAAAATAGGGGAAAGGATATGCACAACTCAGGTTCACTAAAACACTGAGACCAGTTCACAGGGCTAGAGAATGCTTTTGCTCTCCTCACACCTTACCACCACATCAAGAGGGCTCCTGTAAAACAGAGGAGACAAAATAAATGACACCAAAGTAAATTTTAGCCTCTGACACCTGTAGCTACAACAAACGGTAAAATCAACCTAACTTCTATCCGGGTAAATATAAAACACTAAAGACCTATCTATTTCTATTCCTTTTACTCAGTATATTATGTCCAGCTGTCAACAAAAACTTACAGAGCTACTAAAAGACAAAAAACACAGTTTGAAGAAACAGAGCAGACATTAGAACCAGGCTGAGATATGGCAGAGATGTAACACACCAGGAATTCAAAACAACTGATTAATATGATAAGGGCTCTAAATGAAAAGAGTAGACAGATGGATGATGCAAGAAGAGAGAAACTCCGAGGAAAAATCAAAATGAAATGACAGACACCAAAAACACTCTAACAAAAATGAAGCATTCCTTGATGGGCTCAACCACAAGACTGGGGTCAGCCAGGGAAAGAATCTGTGAGCTAGAAAAAATGTCAATAGAAACTTTCAAAACTGAAAAGCAAAGAGAAAAAAGAATGAGAAAGTTGGAAAAGAATACCAAAGAACTGTGGGACAATTATAAAAAGTGTGACATAAGTGTACTATAAATATTGGAAGGAAAAGAGAGAAAGAATAGAAGAAATATTTGAAGCAATAATGATTGAGAATTTCCCAAAATTAATGATACCAACCACAGATCCAAGAAGCCCAGAGAATACCAAGCAGTATAAATAACACAAAAAAATCTATACCTAGGCATAAGATACTCAAACTGCAGAAAAACAAAGACAAAGAAAAAACTCTTGAAAGACGACAGAGGAGAAAAAAAGACCTTACCTATAGAGAAGTAAGGATAAAAATTACATCAGACTCCTCTTAAGAAAACACTCAAGTAAGAAAATAGTGGAGTGAAATATTTAAATTATGTAAAGAAAAAAGACACCAACTTAGAATTCTGCACTCAGCAAAATAAAAGACTTTTCTCAAGCAAAAATTGAGGAACTTTGTTGCCAGTAATATTTCTTGCAAGAAATATTAAAATAAATTCTTCAGAGAATTCCCTGGCAGTCCAGTGGTTAGGACTCCACGCTTTCACTGCCGAGGGCCCAGGTTCAATCCCTGGTCAGGGAACTAAGATCCCGCAAGCCACACAGCGTGGCTGGGAAACTTCATTCATTCATTCCTCAGAGAGAAGGAAAATGATATATGTCAGAAACTAGATCTACATAAAGGAAGAGCAATAGAATAAATGAATAAATATATAATAAACATATAAAAGAATCAACGTAGATAAAATCTAATTTTTCTTATTCTTAATATATCTAACAGATAACTGTTCAAACTAATAACAGCAACAAATTATTTGGTGATTACAGCTTATGCGTAAGTGAAACGAATGATAACAATGTTATAAGGCCTGGGAGGGAGTAATTGGGAATACTCTGATATTAGCTACTGGCACTATCCATGAAATGGTATAGTGTTACTTGAAAGAGAACTTGGGTTAGCTGTAAATGTATATTGCAAAAACAAGGGCAACCACTAAAAAAGTTTCTAAAAGTATAATGATGTGCTAAGTGAAATAAGCCAACATAAAAGGACAAATATGTCCTTTTGTGCAATAGGCAAATTCAGAGAGACAGAAAGTATAATAGACGTTACTAAGGGCTGGGGGAGGAGAGTGGGAGGAGCCACCCAGGGGAGAAACCCTGAATACAGGGTTTCTGTTGGAGATGATGAAAAAGTTCTGGAAATGGAGAATGTTAGTGGTTGTACAACATTGAGGAAGAAGTTAATTTTTTAAAAACCTTTAACACTGAAGTGTTTTCAATATGCATCTTTTAATTAATTGCAGTCTACTTACAAATAATACCATACCACTTCATGTGCTGCACAAAGATCTTACAACCATATACTCCTAAATCCTCCCTCTCATCCTTTGTGCTATTATAGTTACATATGCTATAAACACACAATATACTGCTACCATTTTTTTGTTTGTTTCAAACTGGTATCTTTTAGAGACACTAAAAATAAGGAAAACAATGAACTTTATATCTAGCTACATCCATGCCATTTCTATTGTTATTTCTTTCTGTAGATCTAAGTTTCTGTCTTATTTCAAATTCCTTCTGCCTTAAGAACTTCCTAATACTTTTTTGTAGATAATGAAACCTCTTAATTTTTGTTTTCCTGAAAAGGTCTATATTTCTCCTCCACTTCTTGAAAAAATTCCTGCTGAGGGAAGAATTCTGGGTTGATAGGTTCATTTCTTTCAATGCTTTAAAGATCTTACTCCACTGTGCTCTGGTTTAGATAGTTTCCCCCAAAAATTTCACTATAATTCTTATATTTGTTCCTCTATATGTAATGTGTCTTTTTTTTCCTCTGGCTGCCTTCAAGATTTTCTCTTTCCCTTTGGATTTCAGCAGTCTGAATATGATGTGTCTGGATGCATTTTATTGTTATTAATTATCCTGTTTTGCATTGCGTGAGCTTCTCTGATCTGTGGTGTAGTATCTTTGTTTTCCTTTGGAAAATTGTCTGCCGTTATCCCTTCAAACATGTCTTCCTCACCTCTGCTCTTTTCTCCTTCTGAGATTCCAATTACACACAAATTACACTCTTTTTTTTAATACTGTCCACAGCTGTTGGCTGTTCTAGTCTGTTTTTTCCCCACTTTTTTCTCTTTATATTTCAGTCTGGGCAATTTCTACTGACTTACCTTCAAGTATACTGATTTCTTCCTCATCTGTGTCAAGTCAACTGATGAGCCTGTCAAAGGCACTCATCTGTTACCATGTTTTTCATTTCTATTAGATTCTTTCTAATAGTTTCCATCTCTGCTGAAATTCCTCTTCTGTTCATGCATGTTGTCCACCTATTCTGCTAGAGCCTCTAACGTATTAATCACAGTTATTTAAAATTCTCTGACAGTTTAAACATCTGGGTCATACAAGTCTGGTTCTATTGAATGCTTTGCCTCTTGACACTTTGCTGTTTTTCTCTTCCTTCTGTGTGTCTCTCATGATTTTTCTTTGAAAGCTAGACATCCTGGGTAGAACAGTCAAGACTGAGACACATAGTATTTACTCCCGGAAATGAGCATGTTTCTTCTTAGGTCTTAAGTTCAAGAGAGAAGGTTAAGTCAATCTAGTTAGGAGTAGAGCTGGGTTTGGGTTTTATTGTTGCTAACAGTTATTCACAGTGTACCATAGGCTTCAGATTCCACTAGCACTGTCTGGTATTTTTGCTGTAGGCTCATTTGCTATACGGTTTTTTCCCTCAACATTAGCTGCTCCACCCTCACATTTAGATCTTCTCTTTGTGACTACACCTGTTGTAACTACACTTCTCTTTGTGACTGTCTCTCTCTCTCCACACTCTTGCCTCTCCCCCACAAAGAGACCTCTACTGCCCACAATTTTCTAACTTGGTAGTGGGGGACAAGCATTCTCTGAGATTCAGCCTCAGTCTTGTGAGATTCTGTGTCCCTTGGTCTTGGGGGTGGAAACCTCTCAGTGATCCTAACCTTCCCCCAACTGTAGGGGACTTCTGATGCTCCAGCATGTATTCCTACCCCTCTCCTACCTACATCCCTTCCCCAATCAGTTTGATGCTTTTGCTCTTGAAGACCCAGGTAAAGCTTAGTGCCTTTCCCACAGTGGGGGTTCTTCTCTCCACCAGACATGCACCATGAGGAAGGCTTTTTCACTATCTTACACTCTTCCTCTTTGCAAATGTGGTTTATCTCTAATTCCTTCTTCAGCCCTGTCTTCCCTCCTTCCTTCGTGCCAAACTTGGTTATGTAAAACTCTTGCCGGTGGCTTGGACATACATTACCATTGCTCTAGAGTTCTGAGTTCTACCAGTTTTGTCCATGATCTGCTAGTCATAGCCATCCCTTCTCAACATCTTCCTATAACCATGCTTGATTTTTACTATATTTGGCAGCCCTTCACCATATACTGATTCAGGTTTATGGTTAGGCCAAGTCCTAATCCAGAGCAAAGCCCTAACTCTCTTCAATTTTATTAAGGCTCAGAGAGGAAGCTGCAGAAGAAAAGTGTGAAGCTAGCAGAGGCTGGTTCATGAGGTTGAAGGAAAAAGGACATTTCTATAACATAAAAGTGCAAGGTGGAGCAGCGAGTGCTGATGTAGAAGCTGCAGCAAGTTATCCAGAAGATCCAGCTAAGATAATGGATGGAGGTAGCTACACTAAATAACAGATTTTCAGTGTAGATGAAACAGCCTTATCTTGGAAGAAGATGGAAGAAAATGCCATCTAGGACTTCCATAGCCAGAGAAGTCAAAGCCTGGCTTCAAAGCTTCAAAGGACAAGCTGACTCTCTTGTTAGGGGCTAATGCAGATGGTGAGCTTAAGCTGAAGCCAGCGCTCATTTACCATGAAAAACTCCTAGGGCCTTTAAGAATTATACTAAATCTAAACTGCCTGTGCTCTATAAATGGGAAAACAAAGCCTGGATGACCGCACATCTGTTTTCAACATGGTTTACTGCATATTTTAAGCCCACTGTTGAGACCTACTACTCAGAAAAAGATTCCTTTCAAAATAGTACTGCTCACTGACAATGCATCTGGTTACCCAAGAGTTCTGATGGAAATGTACAAGATTAATAACGTTTTCACGCCTGCAAACACAACATCCATTCTGCAGCCTATGGATCAAGAAGTCATTTCAACTTTCAAGTCTGACTACTTAAAAAATACATTTCATGAAGCCGTAGCTGCTATAGTGATTCCTCTGATGAATCTAACAATTGAAAGCCTCCTGGAAAGGATTCATCATTCTAGATGCCTTTAATTACATTTGTGAACCATGGGAAGAGGTCAAAATGAACATTAACAGGTGTTTGGAAGAAGCTGATTCCAACCCTCACGGATGACTTTGAGGGGTTCAGGACTTCAGTGGAGAAAGTAACTGCCAATGGGGTGGAACAGCAAGAAAACTAGAAGTGATGCCTGAAAATGTGACTGAATTGGTGCAATCTCATGATAAAACCTGAACAAACGAGGAGTTTCTTCTTCTTCTTCCTCTTTTTTTTTTTTTAATCTTTTGGCCACGTCGTATAGCATGTGGGATCTTAGTTCCCCGACCAGGGATCGAACCCATTCCCCCTGCATTGGCACTGTGGAATCCTAACCACTGGACCACCAGGGAAGTCCCAGGAGTTTCTTCTCATGGATGAGCTTTCTTGAGATGGAATCTACTCCTGGTGAAGATGCTGTGAAGATTGTTGAAATGACAACAAAGGATTTAGAATATTACATAAACTTAGTTGATAAAGCAGTGGCAGGGCTTGAGAATTGACTCCAATTTTGAAAGAACTTCTACTATGGGTAAAATGCTATCAAATAGCATTGCACCTACAGAGGAATCATTCGTAAAAGGAAGAGTCAATCCATGGGGCAAACTTCACTGTTGTCTTTTTTCAAGAAACTGCCACGGCCACCCCAACCCTTCAGCCACCACCACCCTGACCAGTCAGCAGCATCAACATTTAGGTAACACCCTCCACCAGCACAAAGACTACTCACTAAAGGCTCAGATGATGACTAGCACTCTTAAGCAATAATGTATTTTAAAATTAAGGTATGTACTTTTTTTTAGACATAACGCTATTGCACACTTAACAGACTATAGTATAGTTTAAACATACTTTTATATGTACTGGGAAACCAAAAAATTCGTGTGACTTGCACTTTATTGCAACACTTGCCTTACTGTGGTGGTCTGGAACTGAACCCGCAACAGCTCCAAGGTCTGCCTGTACCAGACTATAAATCATTTTCTTCAACTGAAGAGGTTTTTGGGGTTTTTTTTGACAAAAATAAAGGAATATTCATGACTGGTCAAAAAAGACAGGTTGGCATCGAGTGGCAAAAAATGCACAAAACCAAAAGGGTTTTAGAATATGTCAAGTTTTCTTAATAAAAGTGGCAACGGGGGGAAAAAGAAAAAGCACTCAAATTCTCTCAAGTATTCTACCTTAAAATAACTCTAAACTCTCTACTGATGGTGCAGTGAGTCAAAGAAAAGAAATATAGTAAGTCAAGCAATATAGTCACCGCTCACATGTTTAAAAGACCCGTAGGGAACTGCTGTGGATCCTGTCTCTTCTAGATAGTCTTCCCAGCTTAATTCCACTTCTTCCACTCCAGATCCAGCATCTGGAATTAAAAACAACACAAAAACAGGTAAGACTCAATTAAAAAAAAACTTAAGGTATAAAAACATAAACTTAGTAAACCTTACAATTTACTTCACAAGTTAATTGACTTTTCACACAAAATAACTAAGTATTCTTTTTAAATAGCAGGTTCCCTTAGTGCACTGATTGTCAATGAATCTCAACACCATAGAGTGTGACATGCTGTCTCCTGCTGGGATCTATCTGGGATTCACCTAAATAGATCACATAAAGCTGGTGAGAGTGTAACTACTATAAACCCTTTGTACTGTAATTTAGTATCTAATGCCAAATATCTGAGATCCTTAATAGGCATTTCAAACTTAAATTTTCAATCTGTTCTTCCTTAGTACTCTCCAACTGAGTAAAAGTTACCAATGGTTGATATTTTGACTCAATCCAAAAACTGTGGAGTTATCCTTATTTTCTTCCCTTTCTTTCACATCTCACATCCAATCCATCAGAAAATTCTGGGCACTACCTTTAAAAATATCCCAAATCTAATCACCTTCCACCATTTCTACTGCTATCTCTCTAAGTGCAAGGTCTAACTACAATATCTTTCACCTTTTAATCACACAATAAAATCTAAAATTTGGGAGACTGCAAAGGCCCTATGTGATCTGACCCCTAGTTCCCGACCCTGACTCTGCATCCCCAACCAGCCTCTTGTTTGCTCACTGCACTCGAGGGACACTGAGTTTCTTGCCACTCCTCTCTAACCATGTTCTTTCCTCAAAGTCTCTGCGTTTGTTATTTCCTCCGCTTAGACTCATTCCCCTGTCATTGACAGCTTTACGTCATTCAAGCCTCTACTCAACACCTCTCCAGAAAAGCCTTCCACCAGAAAGGCCTTCCATCAGTGTGCATCTGAAGTAGAAACCTCCAGCCTCTGCTTTCATTATCTTCACGGCATTCATTCCTATCTACAAGCATACCATGTCTTTTTATCTTCCCCATTAGACAATAAACTCTGTGAAGACAGGAACTTTGTTTTGGTCACTCCTACATCTCTGTCACAGCAGAGACTCAATACATTTTTGATGAGTGAGCAAAGATTCAAACACTCCATTGGAATCCAATAATCCCAATTCACATAAGCTCCCTAAGAGCAGGGTTTTGTTCACTGACTATCCCCACCGCCCAAAACAATGCCTGTCACTAGGAAGTCTGTGATAAACAGCTGCTGAATGAGTATACCCTTGGGGAGCCTGTGCTTTACACAAACACAAGGAGGCAAATACAAGGATGCTCACCACAGCACTGTTTCTAACAGCAACAGACAGAAGCAATCAGTAGAAGAATAGATAAATTATGGCAATCCTACAACGGAGTACTACTACATATAGCAGCTGAAATAAATGAACTATATTGACATATATAAATCTCAAAAAAATCACATCAAGTAAAAACAGCAGGTGCAGAATGAAAAGCACAAGATACAATTTAGGCTTCAAAACAAAACTGCAATATAATGTTTATAAATACAAATCAATAACAGTATAAAAAAAGGATGGGAAGAATATACATTAACAGTGCTACCTTTGGGGAGGGAGGGAAGCAAAGAAGATTAGAAGGAAAGTACAAAAGAGCCTTAAACTGTATTATGTTTTATTTAAGAAATGAAAACATGTTCAACATCATTAGGGAAATGCATATCAAAACCACAGTGAGATACCACCTCACAGTCATTAGGATGGCTATTATCAAAAAAGCAGAAAATAAGTGTAGGCAAGGCTGTGAGAAACTGGAATCTTTGTGCACTGCTGGTCTCGGAATATAAAATGTTACAGCCACAGTGGAAAAATTTTTGGTGGTGTCTCAAAAAATTAAAAATATAATTACCATATGATCCAGCAATTCCACTTCTGGGTATATACCCAAAAGAACTGATAGCAGGGACTCAAACAGATATCTATACATGAATGTTTATAGCAGCAATATTCACAATAGCCAAAAGGCGGAAGTAACTGACTCAAGTGTCCATCAACAGATGAATGGATAAACAAAATGTGCTATATGCATGCAATGAAATATTATTTAGTCATAATAAGGAAGGAGGGGCTTCCCTGGTGGCACAGTGGTTAAGAATCCGCCTGCCAATGCAGGGGACATGGGTTCGAGCCCTGGTCTGGGAAGATCCCACATGCCGCAGAGCAACTAAGCCCGTACGCCACAACTACTGAGGCTGAGCTCTAGAGCCCATGAGCCACTACAACTGAGCCCACGTGCCACAACTACTGAAGCCTGCATGCCTAGAGCCCGTGCTCTGCAACAAGAGAAGCCACCGCAATGAGAAGCACGTGCACCACAGCGAAGAGTAGCCCTTGCTCGCCACAACTAAAGAAAGCCCTCATGCAGCAATGAAGACCCAATGCAGCCAAAAATAAATAAATAAATTTATATATATATATATATATATATATATATATATATATATATATATATATATAAAGCACCACATCTCTGGAAAAAAAAGGAAGGAAATTCTGACACAGGCTACAGGCTACAATGTGGATGAACCATGAGAACATTACACTAAATGAAACAAGCCAGCCACAAAAGATCAAATATTCTATGATTCCACTTACTTGAGGTAGTTAGAGTGGTCAAATTCATAGAGACAGAAAGAAGAATGGTAGTTTCCAAGGACTGGGGGGAGAGGGGAATGGGGAGTTAGTGTTTAATGGGTACAGAGTTTCAGTATGGGAAGATGAAAAAGTTTTGGAGATGGACGGTGGTAATAGCTGCACAATGACGTGAATGTATGTAATGTAATGCCACTGAACAGTACACTTAAAAATGGTTGAAATGGTCAATTTTACGTTATGGATACTTTACCGCAATTTTGAAAATGAAAACAAATATTGGACAATGTTAATTTATTATTTATTAATTTTTAAATTCTGCATTGTAGGTACGTGGGTGTTTCCTATATTGTTTTCATTTCTATGTATTTGAAAATTTTCCCTAGAAATACAACAAACCAACAAAGACTTTATTGGGAGCATCCTGGAAGTATGAGCCAGTAGAAATTCAACTTCCATCACTAAAACACAACAAGGCTGGACATTCATATTCATGGTCCTTGGCAAGAACCCTAGTCCCTCAAATAGCACGCTGATTTAAAAATAAACAATAACAACAATAAAAGCAGTGAATGAAAGGACTAAAATCTCTCATTCATCAAAAACTACCTAAAAACTGAGAAGAAACTAGACTAATGATCTGATAGAAAAGTCAGCAAAACACATGAAAAGAGAATTTATTTATTTTAATTTTAATAAATTTATTTTATTTATTTTTGGCTGCGTCGGGTCTTCGTTGCTGTGCATGGGCTTTCTCTAGTTTCAGCAAGCAGGGGCTACTCTTCGTTGCGGTGCATGGGCTTCTCATTGTGGTGGCTTCTCTTGTTGCAGAGCACGGGCTCTAGGTGTGCAGGCTTCAATAGTTGCGGCACGCAGGCTCAGTAGCTGTGGCATGGGCTCTAGAGCGCAGGTGCAGTAGTTGTGGCACATGGGCTTAGTTGCTCCGTGGCATATGGGATCTTCCCGGACCAGGGCCTGAACCCGTGTCCCCTGCATTGGCAGGCGGGTTCTTAACCACTGCGTCACCAGGGAAGTCCCGAGAATTTATTTTTTAAAAATGCAAATAGTCCTTAAACATATGGAAACGTGTGCAAATTTATTCATTTAAAAAAAATGCAAATGGAAACTACACTGAGATATCAGATGGAAAAAATTCCAAAGTCTGACAACACACTCCATGGTGAGGCAGGTAATTAAGCAGGTAAAGCATAACGACACAACCCCGGTGAAAGAACTTGGCAATATCTAGCAAAATTACATATGTATTTACCTTTTGATCCAGCAATCCCACTTCTAGGAATCTATCCCAAAGATATGCTGGCAAAAATACAAAAAGACATATGTACAAAGCTACTGATTGCGGTACTATATGTAATACCAAGACTGGAAACAACCCAAATGTCCATCAATAAGGAACAGGGTGAATAAAATACGGTATATACATCCAGTACTATACATCTGTAAAAAAGAATGAGAATGATTTCCATATACTGATGTGGAATAATCTTCAGTATACACTAAGTGAAACAGCAAAACACACAGCAGTTTTTATTGTAGCTCTAGTTTTTGTATAAGGTGAGAGAGAGATGAATATATATGTAAATGCTCACACATATCTTTTTACATTTTAAAACATGAAAAATAGAATAAAAAGTAATAAAACTTGTTGTATATATGGAGAAGAATAAAAAGGATGAATACTATCAGGCTGAAAGTGGGAATGTTGTTATATAATTTTGACTTTGTAACTATGTATATACTTTACACAATTCAGAAACATTTAAATTAAAAATTCTAAAAACTGAAAATGAACTTAAATATGCCTAACTGTTGGTGTCAAAACCGCAAAGAAAACAGGATCCCTTTAAGTCATTAATAAAATACAAAATTTTGACTACAAACCCAAGTGGAATATATCTAAAGGCAAAAACATAAAGAAATCTTAAACTATACACTATTATCCTACTGATATTTGGAAGGTTGGTATTGTTATTGTGAAAAAATTATATGAATATTATAGGATAAAAACAAATAAGTGATGATACTAAAGACATTACAAAACAACACATTTCTAAAAGAAAAGAGACATGAATATAAAATCAAAGAAATAAAAACCCTGTAATTTTAAATTAAAATTGTAAATATCAGATGAAGCCATCTGATTTTCTTTTCTCTTCAAAAGACGTGTATTTCCTAGCTATCGCTATGGATAAGACCTAGAAGAAATGGCAATCTGCTATCAATGAGCACCCCAGCACCTGGATTGTAGACTGTAAATATCATATCCACTTAAAAAAAGAGAGCTCCTCAGAGAAATGGCAAATTGCAAGCTTGGGGCAGGAAATGTGCAAGAGGTACCTTGGAATCTTATTATACCAGAAAGCAAGGACTAGAACTATCAAAGATATATGACATCACATCCAAAGAACACAGGAACCAATCTGAAAGAACTCTCATTGGTCTAGAATGAGGCAATTTGATCATCAAATGAATGATGACAGCAATAGATTCAAATTCATATATAAAATATATATGTAATGTATATATGATATGAGTTAATAATAACACTTGAAAGAAAACAAATCAACTTCCTAAATAGCGGAGTGAGTACCTCAGTGAACCCACTCTTCCAGAAAAGCAGCAAAAATACTGGCTAAACAATGAAAATTGACCATTTCAAAGTTCTGAAATTAACTGAAGGCACAGAACAAACTGAAAAGCATCTATCAAGACAAGTTACAGAACCTCTGTTAGAATAGTGGGATTGTGGCTCTTTAAGTTGGAGCTATTCCCATCTTTCATTCCTCCCCAGCTCAAAACAAATTTTAGAACTGAAAATACAATAACCAAAAAACAAAACAAAACAAACTCCTCTACAGATAAGCTCTACAGCAGAATGAGGAGGACAGGGAAAGAAACACCAAAACTAAAGAGCAATAGAAAACACCCAATTTCAACAATGGAGAGAAAAAAAAATGAAAAGCGCCTCACAGAGCTATGCCACAATAGCAACAGACCTAACAAAAGTGTCTTCAGAGTCCCAAAAGAAGACAAAGAGAACAGAGCAGAAGAAGTCCTAGAAGAAATAATGGCTGAAAAGGTTCCAAATTTGTCAAAAGACATAAGCCTATACTTTTAAGAAGGTGAGAAAACTCCCAACAAGATAAACCCAAGGAAATCTGTGCACAGATACACAGAGTCAAACTGCTGAAAACTAGAGACAAAAAATCCTCAAAGCAGCAAGAGAAACAATACCTCTTTTAAGGGGAGTGGCGGGAGACAGAATTCCAATGACAGCAAATTTTCATCAGAAAGGGAGGCCAGAAGGCACAATATTTTTCAGGAGATGAAGAAAAGAACTTTCAACTCAGAATTCTATATTTAGCAAAAATATCCTTTAATAATAAGTGGCAAAATTAAGATATTCTCAGATGAAGGGAAACTAATGAATTCTATCACCAAGAGACCTACCCTAATAAAATGGCTAAAGGAAGTTCTATAAACAGAAATGAAATGACAGAGAAGGAATCTTGGAAAATCAGGAAGGAATAAAGAACAATGAGAAGAGTAAAAATACTGGAAAACATACTACATTTTCCTTCTCCTCTTGAATTTTCTAAATTATATTTGACAGTTGAAGCAAAACTTTTAACAATATCTGATGTGGTTCTCAAAACATGTAGAAGAATATTTAAGACAAGTTTATTATAAATAAGAGTAGGAAAAGAGACATAAAAATAGGTAAAATTTTTACACTTCACTCAAATTAACAAAATGATAAAACCAGCAGAGTGTGGTAGGTTAAGTATATATAATGTAATACCTAGAGCAACCACTAAAAAGCTATATAAAGAGATACACTCAAGAACACTGTATAGACAAAACAAAATGAAATTCTAAAAAAATGTTCAGGTAACCCACAGGAAGGCAGGAAAAGATAGGAACAAAAATACAGAGAAAACAGGGCTTCCCTGGTGACGCAGTGGTTAAGAATCTGCCTGCTAATGCAAGGGAAGCAAGTTCAAGCCCTGGCCCGGGAAGATCCCACATGCCGTGGAGCAACTAAGCCCGTGCGCCACAACTGCTGAGCCTGTGGTCTAGAGCTCGCAAGCCACAACTACTGGACCCGCAAGCCACAATTACTGAAGCCCGTGTGACTAGAGCCTGTGCTCCGCAACAACAGAAGCCACAGCAATGAGAAGCCCGTGCACTGCAACGAAGAGCAGCCCCCCGCTTGCAGCAACTAGAGAAAGCCTGTGCGCACCAACGTGCTAAAAGTAAATAAATAAATAAATGTATTAAAAAAACAGAGAAAACAAACGGACAAAAATGGCAGATGGGGCTTCCCTGGTGGCGCAGCGGTTGAGAGTCCGCCTGCCGATGCGGGGGACACGGGTTCGTGCCCCGGTCCGGGAAGATCCCACATGCCGCGGAGCGGCTGTGCCCGTGAGCCATGGCCGCTGAGCCTGCGCGTCCGGAGCCTGTGCTCCGCAATGGGAGACGCCACAGCAATGAGAGGCCCGCGTACCGGGGGAAAGAAAAAAAAAAAAAAAAAAAAGGCAGACGTGAGCCCTAACATATCAATAATTACATTAAGTGTAAATGATCGACACCAATTACAAGACTGAAAAAAAAAATTTTAATGACTACATGCTGTTACAAGAAACTTACTCAAAATATAACAATTTACACAGGTTGAAAGTGAAAGGATGAGAGACTTCCCTGGTGGTGCAGCGGTTAAGAATCCGCCTGCCAATGCAGGGAACACGGGTTCGATCCCTGGGCCAGGAAGACCCCACATGCCGCGGAGCAACTAAGCCCGTGGGCCACAACTACTGAGCCTGCGCTCTAGAGCCCATGCACCACAACTACCGAGCCCACACACCGAAACTACTAAAGCCAGTCTGCGCCCTCTAGGGCCTGCATGTCGCAACTACCGAGCTGCGAGCTGCAACTACTGAAGCCCATGTGACTAGAGCCTGTGCTTCTCAACAACAGAAGTCACAGCAATGAGAAGCCCACGCACGGCAACAAAGAGTAGCCCCTGCTTGCCACAACTAGAGAAAGCCCGCGTGCAGCAACAAAGACCCAGTGCAGACAAAAATAAATAAAATTTAAAAAAAAAAGAAAGTGAAAGGATGAAAAGGATATACCATGCAAACATTAATAAAAAGAAAGTAGGAATAGGTAAATCTGTAGAGACAGAAAGTAGACATGGTTGCCAGAGGGTAGATTAAGCAAGAAATGACTGCTAATGGTTTCTTCTGAGGAGTGATGAAAATGTTCTGGAATTAGGTAGTAGTGTTGGTCACACAACTTTCTGAATATACTAAAAACTACTTAACTGTATACTCTCAAAGTGTAAATTTTATAGTATGTGAATTATATCTTTAAAAAATATTTCAATAAAGATGTTTTTAGGAAACCTCAATAGTTAAAAAAATTATTAATTAAAAAGCAAACAAACCATATGATTAATAAATGAGCCAAAAATACGAAGACATGGTACTGAAGGGGATACAGGGATAGCAAGTAAGCACCTGTTCAACATCATTTGCATTCAGCCAATAGGGGAAAGAAAATTAAGACCAGGATGAGCTATCATTACACATCTATCAGCATGACTTAAATAAAAATAGTGACAATACCAAATGGCTGTGAGGATGTGAAGAAATCAGATCTCATATACTGCTGCTAAGAATGCATAATGGTACAGCCACTCTGGAAAGTAGCTGTGCTCCTCGGCATTTATCCCAGAAAAATGAAATTTATGTATATGATTGTTTATAGCATCTTTATTCATAAAAACCAAAAACTAGAAGCAACCAAAATGTACTGCAACAGATGAACGGTTAACCAAACTGCAGTATATCCACGGAATACTAGCAAGCAATAAAAGGGAACAGACTACTGATACATTCAAGAATTTGGATGGATCTCAGGGGCATTATTTTGAGTGAAAAAGTCCATCTCAAAAAGTCACATACTGTGTGGTTCTATTTATGTAACATTCTGGAAATGACAAAATTATAGAGATGAAGAACCGATTAATGGTTACCTGGGGTTAGGGAATATTGGGGAAGAGGAGTAGGTGTAACTATGAAGGGGCAGTACAAAGGAGCTCTGTGTGGTGATGGAATAGTTCTGTATCTTGACTGAGGTGGTGCTTACAGGAATCTACACGTGATAAAATGACAGAACTACATACATTTTATACATAGCTTTTATACTGTACTATACTTAAATGAGATGTAACTTACAGTAGAAACTGAGTGAATGGTACATGAGAACTGTCAGTATTTTTGCAAGCTCCTATGAATTAATAATTACCTCAAAAGAAACTTTGTGTTTTTTTTTTAACGAAGTCTGCTCATAAAAGTTACTTACTTTTTCAACAAACATGCTGAGTACATGCCCACCCCCACCCCTCAGTGCCAGGTTCTCTGCCAGGTACAAAGAAAGACAACTCATGTCTTCAAAGAGCTTCCCATTTAGTGGTAGACAGATAAGCCATACAACATAACACAGGTAAGTAATGGAATTCTGCACTCTGAAGAATGGATTTTGCTCAGCAAAACCAATACCTGCATCAATCTGCTGCTCCCCGTTCATTTCCACAGCACATGGGTGATCTCCTCCCCACACAGAGGACAGGCCTTATAGTTATGCTACAGTCTGAAGATTACTTGCAGTTCTCAAGCATCTGTTCAATGGGCATCCAAGGGTCCAAATGAAAGTGCTGAAAAATCAAAAAGAACACATTAACAGGCTGCAGCCCAGTGTTTATTCAGTCATAAGACATGATACTCTGGTGGGTTGAAAGGGCAGATAAAACAAAAATACACTGGCAGAATAGATGGAACTAGAGAAAAAAAATTTGACACCTTTTCTAATTTTGAAGACTGTGTGTGTGTGTGTGTGTGTGTGTGGGTGGAGAGAGAGAGAGAAAGAGCTATCAAGACCTTGATATCTAAAAATCACAAAAAATCAACATATATATGAATCACTACCCCTTCAACTTAGATTATAATACTGAGCACCACTATCCACAAAAACTCTAATTCCTAATGAAATCCTGGGGGGAAAAGTTAGCTTTCGATGCCCTGTCTTAACCAGTAAATAAGATTCAGGATACGACATATTATTTTATCTAGTTTTCTATTTCATTTACCTAGAATATTATGCAGAACCAAAAAGTATCAACTATATTTGTCTACAATTACACTTATAAAGAGAGCTCAATCCCTCCAAAATAACCTCTGAAACCATTTATTCTTTTTTAAAAAGGCTTTATTGGGATATAATTCACATGCCAAAATCTCCCATTTTAAGTGTACAATTCAATAATTTTCAGTAAATTTACAGTTGTATAACCATCACTATAATCCAATTTTAGAATATTTCCATCACCCTGGAAAGAAACTTCATTCCCCATTTGCAGTTCTTCTCCATTCCATCCCTAGCCTCAGGCAACCACTAATCTGCTTTTGTCTCTAGAGATTTTGCCTCTTCTGGACATTTCACACAAATGAAATCATACAACATGTGGTCTTTTGTGGACTTCTTTCACTCAGCATGTTTTTGAGGCCCATCCATGCTGCAGCATGGATGAATCTATTTATTCTTGCTTTACATACATGTAGAACAATCTAAGATACTGCCTTTATATATGCCTAACAGATTAGAAAGAGTAAATGCAAGGGGGAAAAGGAGCTGCTGCAGGAAGGCGTGATGTGAACTAACCTCAAGGGCAACAATGCACAAAACTATAAAGGTGGAATAGCAACTCAACAGCCACAGCTGCCTGGGTGATACCTACAAGAGCAAACAACTCTGAACCTCTCAAAAAGATTCTGATTCTGTATTAGATCCCCAGTAAAAGATTATCATAAAAATCTTTTAAGCACTAAGAAAAAATTAGTTTAAATTTTAACATACTCTTTGAAAAGGTACAAGCTACCTCAAGTACAACAGTGTGAGCTGGGTGATAGGGATACCCAGATTCTAGTCCCAGCTCTACCCGTAACTAAATATGCAATCTTATACAGACTATATTATGTCCTTTTTTTTTTTTTTTTTGCGGTACGCAGGCCTCTCACTGTTGTGGTCTCTCCCGTTGCGGAGCACAGGCTCCAGACGTGCAGGCTCAGTGGCCACGGCTCACGGGCCTAGCCGCTCCACGGTATGTGGGATCTTCCCGGACCGGGGCAAGAACCCGTGTCCCCTGCATTGGCAGGCAGATTCTCAACCACTGCGCCACCAGGGAAGCCCTATTATGTCCATTTTTAAAATCTGTAAAATGAGTGTAACATTTTCAGATTTTAAAACTAAATTTCATATTGAGCATAGAGAAAATCTTAATAACAGTTAAAATTATGGATATCCCATTTGAGGTAACTGCCAGTTATCCAAAATCTTTTCATATAACAACATAAGCACTGAAACTCACACTTTCGCAGATAGGAACAACTGAATAGAAACCTGGTAGTGAGATTTAAAGCCTCTAAATAAGCTTTCTTCTCTCAGTTTACTTTCCTACCCCAAGCCCAAAACATTCAAACTGTACCATTCCACCTGCCAATTCATTCACTCCCCATATTTATTAAACACTAGCTCATTACCATCCACTATTCTAGGAAATAAGGGTAAAGCAATCCAGAGAGACTTGGTTCCCGCATTCATGATGCTTATTTTCAACTGGTGTAAGACAATTTAAGCCAACAATTTAAAACAATTATTTAAAGTGCTATGAAGGAAAAGCAGCAGTAGGTGCTAAGATAGAACATAATGGCAGACCTAAC
The DNA here is from genome assembly GCF_951394435.1 of Stenella coeruleoalba. Lineage (NCBI taxonomy): Eukaryota > Metazoa > Chordata > Mammalia > Artiodactyla > Delphinidae > Stenella > Stenella coeruleoalba. The sequence continues at coordinate 69,374,468 of NC_137156.1, forward strand.
CTAAACTAAGAGGTCACTGACAGTGTCCCTGGGGCGGGGAAAGGTATTTAAGCTGACACTAAAGGGGAAACAGCAGGTAGGCAAAAAGGGCAGAAAGGAAAGAATAGTCCAGGAATAGGGAGCAGCACATACAAAGGCTCTAAGGTGGGGAGGAACTGAGAGCAGGCCACTGTGGCTGGAGCATGGGAACCAACTGGGTAAGTGGCACACAATGAAACTGGACAGGAAGAGTAGGAATACCGCAGTTGATACAAACTGGGGATTTACCATAAGCTGGGTACTGTCCAAAGCACTTAAACATATTAATCCATTTAATACTCTCAACAACTGGACAAGGTGACATCACTATCATGAGGAAACAGGCACAAAACAGGTACTACCTGCCAGTGTCCCACAGCTAGTTAAGTAGGAAAACCAGGTCTCAAACCTAGCAAAACGTCCACATTATATGTCCTCAAACGCTGTATTATAGTGCCTCTCAATGGGAAGCAACCGAGGGTTTTCTTAAGCAGAGAAAGGATCAAATCTGTGTTTTTAAAAACATCACTCTGGGAAAAAAAAAAAATTACTCTGGACCCAATCAGAGAAACCATAAAGGAGTGACAAAAAACCATAAAAGTATAAAATTTCTACATGGCAAAAGACACCGTAAATAAAAGTCAAAGATAACAGAGTAGGTCTTAAAAGTTCTCATCACACACAAAAAATTTTTTCTAACTATGTATGGTGACAGATGTTAACTAGATTTATTGCAGTAATCTTCACAATGTATACAGATATCAAATCATTATGCTGTATGCCTTAAACTAATATAATGTTATATGTCAATTTTACTTCAATAAAAATAAATAAATAAGACAGTTGAGATGGGTGAAAATATTAACAACATGTAAGATAATGGATTAATTTCCAAATACAAGCTCCCATAATTCAACAAGAAAAAAAGAAAAGAAAAATCGGTAAAATATGTAATTAATCCATACTAAAAATGAGAGTTAATACTTACAAAAATATGCTCAATCTCATTAGTAGTGCAATAATGAGACTTTTTAATCAAATACTATTTTTTTCACCTTTCCAACTGGTAAAATTTTTAAAACTGAAAATCTCCGGAGTTGGCAAAGAAGACAGACAAAGGGAGAGAGTATATATTGGTACTACCTTTTTGGAGAGGAATTTAATGATAAATAATTTAACATATAAAGATTTAAAAGACAAACTCTTTGAGCAATAATTCTACTGTTAAGAACCTTTCACACAACACAATATGTGGAATCTAAAAAAGTGATACAAATGAACTTATTTACAAAACAGAAACAGACTCACAGACATAGAAAACAAACTTATGGTTACCAAAGGGTAATGGCAGGGGAGGGATAAATTAGGAGTTTAGGAATAACAGATACACACTATACATAAAATAGATAAACAGCAAGGACCTACTGTAGAGCACAGGGAACTATATTCAATATCTTGTAATAATCTATAATGGAAAAAAATCTGAAAAAGAATAGATATATATATATGTATGTATAACTTAATCACCTTGCTTTACACGTGAAACTAACACAACATTGTAAATCAACTATACTTCAATAAAAAATAAATTTAAAAAAAGCACTCTTGAACAACAACAAAAGAACCTTTCACACAATACAAATGTGTGGAAGGCTACATAGCCAATGATGTTTGCTGCTGTATTATCTGTAACAGTGAGAAACCAGAAACAGCCTATATGTCCATCAAATGTGAATGAGATGGCTACAGACATTATGATACACCTACACTAGGAAATAATTTGTAGTCATTAGAAGAATTCAAGTAGATCCATAAAAGCATATGGGAATGTCATCTATATTCTCAATGAAAAAAGCAAGTGAAGGACAATTATTATTTATATTAACTTTTCAAAATCCTGTGTCCATTGTTTACTTGGCTATGTGACTTTCAACAATCACCTTATTGGTGCCAATGACATCACTAATAAAATGGAGTGTAACAGTACTGTACCTACCTCACCGGACTGACAGGATAAGTAGGATAAACAATGAAGTGCACGTAGCATAGAGCTACATAGTAAATGCTGAGTTAATGTTAACTGTTATGCAATATTGACAGATTCAAGTTCCTATGGCACTAACTTAGGGTCATTTCTACATATAGTCTTGAAACTTCATAATGGGTCTGATGTAACAAAATTATCTGTTGGTTTACTAGGTTGTGAAGATGTCATCCACTGCTTACACTCATAAACTCTTGAAATACGTCAGCATATTTTGTGCAGCGAGCCACATAGTGCAATAATAATAATAATTATTATTAATAAATCTTCAAAGCCAAAAAGACATGAGTTGGGGGAAATGCAAGTCTTATGTAGCTAAAACTAAGAATGTAACTTTTAAAAAATTAAGTTATAATTAACACACATTATTACATAAGTTTCAGGTGTAGTGATTCAGTATTTTTAAAATTTTTCTTTCTTTCTTTCTTTCTTTATTTATTTATTTTTGGCTGCATTGGATCTTCGTTGCTGCGCGCGGGCTTCCTCTAGTTGCAGTGAGTGGGGGCTACTCTTCGTTGCGGTGCGCGAGCTTCTCATTGCAATGGCTTCACTTGTGGCGGAGCACGGGCTCTAGGCACATGGGCTTCAGTAGTTGTGGCTCACAGGCTCTAGAGCACAGGCTCAGTAGTTGTGGCGCATGGGCTTAGTTGCTCCGCGGTATGTGGAATCTTCCCGGACCAGGGCTCGAACCTGTCTCTCCTGCATTGGTAGGTGGATTATTAACCACTGCGCCACCAGGGAAGCCCCCAGTATTTTTATACATCACTGCAAGAAGACCATTTACCATCTGTCAACATACAAAGTTGTTAAAAAGGGCTGTGACATTTTTTTGATCTTACAGCATCACTTAGATTTTAATAAATAATCAGTTCATTGTCTTAATAGTATCATGAGAAATAAACTGATGAAGCCTTTTGCTGTAGAACATCTGTCAGATCTTTCTCTTTATTGCTAGTCTGCTCTCTTTTTATGCAGTGAGAAAAAAACAATAAAATATCAAGGAGCTTAAAATATAAAAATTTAATTCACTTTTCATTTATTTCCTATTCATGTTAAACTGTTTTACTGTCTTTATTTATCACTGATTTTGGTATTATAATTCCTCTTGTGGTGACCAGAATACATCAGAATTATTTATTTAAATAAGTTCTCATGAACTAACTAATCTGGACCTTGTTCATCTTATTTAAGAATCTTTCAGTGAACTAAACAGCAGCCTAGATATTTACAGGAGGTTCTAATAAAAGAGACTAAAGCCAGTATTTTAAAATAGGAAACACTTCTAAGAAACAAAAATAACAATTTAAAAAAGCAAAGCTAATTGTACAAAACCAGCTTTGATGTCAAACACACACACACACACACACACACACACACACACACACAGGCACACAAAGAAAACAGAAACAAAACCCAGGTAGAATAAAACTGAACTGAATTCGCTACTTCATTTTTAGTGATATATCAATATAAAATAAAACCACCATGGAATACTTATACTTTAATAGATTTTTAAAAAGATCTAAAAGTCATCTGAACAACAAACAGCTACATGATGCTTCCCCTCCCATGCTATTTCAGTTTACCCATGCAGTCCACACTCTCAGCTTACACTACTCAGCTGAACGTTAATGCTCTTGATTTTCAAGGCTAAGATTAAACACTGAGTAAGAGTATTTATAATGTAGAAAAGTTACAATAATGCAAGAGAGATTTCTGTAGCATGAGTCCTCAGCCAAATGATTTAACATGTTGGATATAATTTTTAAAGCACTTAGGAAGAAGGACAGAAACTCAGTGTGACTATAAAGATATGACCTAGTATGTATGGTGGTTGCAAGAAAATGCTTTAATTCAGTAAATATTTACCAGACAGTTAAAAGGAAAATTCCCACTAACTAACATGCTTGAATTTGCACTCCTCTCCCTCAACCGAACAAATGGAAGGTCAGTAATAATTTCAAGTATGTTGTAAATATGGTAAGTGCAAACAATTCAGCAAATCAGATGCTCCATTTTGGGCAGATTTGCAAAGTTAACCCTGCCCTTGATGGTAAATGCTAGTGGTAGAGTCACTGTATTTTTTGTTCCCCAACAGGTGTTGATTTCAGTTGGCCTTTCACTCTCCACAAGGGTTAATCATCACTCCCTGACCTTGTGCACATCTTATTTGACAGGCTATCTAAATTAAATCTTATGCTTCCATCTGTCAAATGTCAATGTAACTTGATTATCATGGGTAGAAATTTTCTATTGTTTCATTAAGTTGTTTGTTGTTATTGTTTTTAACCCACTGCTACATGTTTAACTAGGGAGATAAAAAATAAGTCTGTTAAGTTGACACATCTTAGCCACTCAAATCATCTAAGTTAAATCTGACCCTAACTTAACTTTTTCATGATTATGTAAATGCAACACAGGGCACATCTATCTCAGCTTTACAAATCAGTACTTATTAATTTACAAAACCAGTAAAAGCTTTAAATAAAACCCACAACTCAAGAATACCCTAATTTTTTAAAAAGGTGCTCAACATCACATCATCAGGGAAATGGAAATCAAAACCACAGTGAGATACCATCTCACACCTGTCAGAATGGCTATTATCAGAAAGACAAGAAATAACAAGTGTTGGCAAGGATGTGGAGGAAATCCCTGTGCACCACTGGTGGGAATATAAATTGGTGTAGGCACTGTGTGAAAACACTATGTAGATTCTTCAAAAAATTAAAAATAGAACTACCATATGATCCAGCAGTTCCACTTCTGCGTATGTGAAATGAAAGGAAATGAAAACACTAGCTCAAAAAGATACCTACACCCCCATGTTCATTGCAGCATTATTTACAATAGCCAAGACATGGAAGCAACCTAACTGTCCATGGATGGATGGATAAAGAAGATGCTGTGTACACATATATACATACACAATCGAATCATTTTGCTATATATATATATATATATATATATATATATCTCAAATCACAGTGTTGTACAACTTGGACTAATACAATGTTATATGTCAATTATATCTCAATCTTTTAAAAAGCCAAATTATGAGGCAATATTTTAAAAGGGTTATTTTGGACTAACAATGAGAAATTTTTAAGTAAAATATGGTACAAGCATACATTGTATTACTACATGGCCAATAAAACTGTGTTAGAGAAATGTTTTCCTTCCCAATCAAAATCCCAATAGGGTATTTTATTCACCTTGATGAGCTAATTTTTAAATGCATCTAAAAGAGAAAATGTACAATCTAGCTACATATTTGTAAAAGATGATATATGATGAAGCTAGTTCCTTCTATCAAAATATTAAAATAGTGTAGTATTAGTGCAAGAAAAGACAAATACACCCATAAAATAGAATGAGATTGAGAAATAGATGCATTTATATGAGAGTACAGTTTGTGATACAATGGCATCCCATATCAATTGTGAAAGGATGAACAAACTAATAATAAAGAATTGGCTATCCATTTTGGGAGGAAAAAAATTAGATCCTTACTTCATGCTGCAACATAAATAAATCCCAGGTGAATTAAAAGAGCAAAACATGAAAATTAAGACTCCAAACAAATTAAAAGAAAAACACAAGAGAATATGGTTATAACCTTGGTATAGTATAGACTTCCTTAAGCAAGGAAGCTATAAAATGGATACATTTGACTACATAAACATTTAAAACTTCTGATTAGCAAAAAGACACCATAAACAACTTTCAAAGCCAAGTTAATAGACTAGAAAAAAATACTGCCAGCATATATCAATATAATAGACAAAGAATTAACAGCCATAATTACAGAAAGCACCTATAAATCAATGAAAAATGACCAAACCTTATAGGGGCAAAACAGTCAGATATAAACAGGAATTTTACAGAAGAAATGCAAATGACTTAAAAGCATATGAAAATATGTTTAACATCAACAGCTAAAACAAGTTATTTTTCACTCACAGATTGGCAAAAATAAAAGATTAATAACACCCAATATGGGTAAAGATATGGAGATATGAATGCTGCTATCACCGGTTGAAGAGCACAAATGGATGCGACCCTTTTAGAAAGAAATTTTATTTCATCAAAAATTTTAACCTGTATTCTCTACAACCGAGCAATTCAATTTCTAATATCTATTTCAGAAAACTATCCAAAAAATAAATAAGCAGCATAACGATTTCAAAGAAAGAGATTAAATTGTTCTCACTTCCAGGGCATACACAGAGAAGACACTCCCACACGTACAAAGTGCAAAAGCCTAAATGTATGCTTGAGCAATGTCTGTGGCTAGGGAAAAACTGGAAACCTCAATATCAATCAGTAAATTAGGGCACATTCGTTAAGATGAGAGTTAAAAAGAATGAGATAGTTTAATGGGTACAGAGTTTATGTTGGGAGTGATGAAAAGGTTTTGGGTATAGACAGTAGTTTGTGTGTGTGTGCATGCTTATAAAACATACTCAAACATACACAAAACTACATATTTCTATAGTATATACATTTCTTTATATATCTACAGATACTTTTTAAATGATCTGGAAGAATGCATCCAAATCACTACCAGTGGTTACTTCTAGGAGAGTGAGATTCAGGAATAGGGTAAAAGGGAATTTGTGCTTTATCTGCTTTGAATAAACATTTTATGATAAGAATGTAGTCATATGTGTACTTCTATGGCTTAAATTTTTATTTTAAGAAAAAAATGCATTTACTGACATGGAAAGTTATTTATTCATTCTTTCAACAAATATTTACCAGAAACCTACTCTGAAATGGAAAGTTATTTATTCATTCTTTCAACAAATATTTACCAGAAACCTACTCTGTGTTAATAAGCCCTATCAAAATATTAGGGATGTTATCAGTGAAGAATACTGGCCAAAATCCCTGCCCTCATGAAGCTTACGTTTTAGTGGGAAGGAGAAAAAGTACTTTTCGAAATATGGTAAGTGATAGAGCTGGGCAGGGGAGACGCATAGGCTGAAAGTTGAATGCGGAGGTTGCGAGGTGGGGGTGGGGGGGCGGGGACCGGGACGAGGAAGGGGGGGGAGCGTCACTGAAAAGGTAACATTTGGACAAAGACTTGAAGGACAAACAGAAGGAAAAAGCCTGCCAGCCATAGGGAAAACCCAGAACAAAGGCCCTAGAATGAGGACATGTGAGGTGTGTTCTAAGACTTAGCAAGGAAGCCAGGGTAGTACAGGCTACATAAATAAGCAAGCGAGAGGAGAGGCAAGACAGCTGCCAACCTCCCACTGTTTGCCACACTCCCAGTCTCCTTTGTGACTGTCTCCCACCTACAGTCCTTAGGGAACTATGATATTTACCAGGACCCTGCTCCTCTGGGGGTGATAAAACATAAAGGCAAGGCTGGTGGGAATGTACAATGGTGCAATCCCCTTAGAAAACAGTCTGGCAGTTCCTGAAAATGTTAAACATAGATTTACCATGTGACCTAGCAATTTCACTTCTTGGTGTATACCCAAGATGACTGAAAACATATGTCTACACCAAAACTTGTACATGAATGTACACAGCAGCATTATTTGTAACGTCAAAAGGTAGAAACAACCCAAATGTCCACCCACCCATTAATGGATAAATAAAATATGGGGGACTTCCCTGGTGGCACAATGGTTAAGAATCCACTTGCCAATGCAGGGGACATGGGTTCAATTCCTGGTCCAGGAAGATCCCAAATGCCATGGAGCAACTGAGCCCGCGTGCCACAACTACTTAAGCTCGCACGCCTAGAGCCCGTGCTCCGCAACAAGAGAAGCCACCATGATGAGAAGCCCGCGCACCACAACCAAGAGTAGCCCCCACTCACCCCAACTGGAGAAAGCCCATGCGCAGCAACAAAGACCCAACACAGCCAAAAATTAAAAAATAAAAGAAAAATAAAATATGGGATATCTAACACAACGGAATATTATTTGGCCATAAAAAGGAACAAAGTACTGATACATGCTACAACATAGATAACCTTGAAAATACTGTGCCAAGTGAAAGAGGTCAAACACAAAAGGCCACATATTATATGCTTCCATTTATATGAAATGTACTGAAGAAGCAAATCCACAGAGACAGAAGGCAGATTAGTGTGGCTGCCCAGGCTGGGGGAGAGGCTAATGGGGAGTGACTAACATGTACAGGGTTTCTTGCAGGGGTGTTGAAACATTGTAAAATTAGGTGGTTGTGATAGCTGTACCACTCTGAATAAAAACCACTGAACTGTATACTTTAAATAAGTGAACTTTATGGTATGTAAGGATATCTTGATAAAGCTGTAAAAAAAAAAAAGGTAAAAAAATAAAAGCTGTAAAAAAAATACTAAGGACACAACTGTGCTTTTAAAATAACATTCCCATTTTCAAATACAGAAGCCAATAACAAAAAGAGACAAGGAGTCTGGGTCACCATTAGGATATGCAACAGAACAAGGAAAGATAATTTAGCTGTCACTGTTGTGTATTAGTTAAGTCAATGCTTTAAAAGATAAATTCCAAATTTCTGTTGTTTAATCCAACAGATATTTATTTCTCACACACATAAAGTCCAAACAGATGTTCCTAATGAGTGGGGCAACTCCCCTCCACGTGGTAATTCATGGAGTCAAGTGCCTTCTACCTCACACCTCCTCCATCTTCAACAAAGGGTTCTCAAATCTTCGAGTATAGGGGGATCACTCACGGGAGGTTCTCCTGGGCCAGGCCTGCAAGCGGCACCTCCCTTCTACCCACGGTCTGCTAGTTAAAACTTAGTCATGTGACCCATCTGCTCTAAGGGAAGCCGAGAACTCTAATGCAGTACTTCCCGACATTAGTAAATATGAGTGTTTAGAATTAGCATTGCCATATTCTAGAATTCATATCAACAGCTAATATTAGTTATTTTATTTAAAGAAGCCTCTATGGATCAACAGTAGTGATACAACAAACTGCCATGGAATTGCTTTCTCAATTAATCAATAAATATTTACTGAGTACATACTATCTGCCACATATTGTTTTAGGTAAACAAATAGAGGGGTGGAAACCTTGCCCTCACGGATCTCACAATCCAGCGCGCGGAGACAGAAAAACAAAGTGTATATAGCATATTGAACAAAAATAAATGTTAGGAGGAAAATGAAGCAAGGAAGGAGGACGGAAGTACTACTTTCAAAAAGGTGATTAAGGTCTTAGTGATGAGGTGACATGAGCCCACACCTGAGGGAAGAACATTCCAGGCAGGAAAAGGAGAAGTTCAAAGACCCTCAAGTGAGAGCTTGTGCAGGATATCTGAGGTCACTGCTGTTGCAGCAGAATGATCAAGGCTGGGATCTAGGAGGTGAGTTTAGAAAGGTACCAGGGAGCCAGATTACATGTACACCTGCAGGCTGCTATGAAGATTTTAGTTTTGGGGAAGCCACTGGAAGATTTGGAGCAGAAGAGAGACACAGTTTGACCTATTTTTTATAAAGGTTATCCTGCAGCTATGTTGAGAAAAGACTGTAAATGGACAAGAGTAGAAGCAGGAAGACCAATTTAAAAGACGCTGGAATAATCCAGGTGAGAGGTGTTGGTGGCTAACTCCAGGTTAGAAGCAGTAAAAACACTGAGAATAGTAAATGAGAAACTGGATGTGGGGTGTGAGAAAAGAGCGTTACCTGGGCTGACTCTTTAAGTTTTTTGTCTATGCAATAGAAAGGATGTAGTTGCCACTTGGGGAAAAGCAAAGTCTAAAGGAGGAGTGGTTTGAGGAAAACAAACTGAGGGCTTCAATGCAAAACAGGGCAATACGATTGCCTTCTTCATTATTAAGGGTTTGCTCTTTGAGTGTTCAGGGAAATTCTTTTTCAATCAACAGAATTATTACTATGTTAAGTGTTTCCAATTTATAAGCTATTTTCTTTATCTGCTATACTTCATCTGAGCAAAATAACAACTCTTTACAACAGCTAGATGGGTTCAATCCTTATCTTACACCTTGGGAACCTTCTTGTCATCTTCAATCCCTCTCTTACACTTCACCTTTTTTTTCTAGGTTTACTAATCATCCATGAAGGCACTTCCTCATACCAGTTTAGCAATTTATGCTGTCTTATTGTCTTATTTTAAAACCCCAAATTCAATACCCACAAATTTTCCATTAAAAGCACTTAAATGTCCATTTTTCTAAGCCTTCTTTAATACACATCTAACAAAAATTTCAGACAATTTTGAAAACTGAATCATACTATAATGAGGTTGGAAATTTTATGCCAACCAATTTATAAATTCCTGGTTCACAGTTGTAAGTATGGCCATTCTGCAGTCCTGTTTCCTCAGCAATTGTTAATTAGTACCAGGGTACTAAGCACCTACACTATGCCAGATACGAAGACTACTAAATCATGGTTTTGAAATTATCTTTCACTGTACCAAAATATGACATAAGCATTTAAAAAGCATTTCTTTATCCTCACATTATCTTGTAAGCTGCAGAAATAGCAGATCTTCTAGAGCTCAAATATTATCACATTTCTCATTGATTACAGGCTTTATTTACAGGAGCCAGTAGCACGAGCACATGTTAAAAGAGTCAATATGTCTTTAATCTGATTAAATAAAGAGGTATTTGATTCACCAACACAAACGCTGTCAAAATGTACCACTTTTAATAATTTTATAAAAGGATTACAGGAAGAGACCATGTCTGGTTACAAAAAGCCAGGAAACTATTCTCTAATTCCATGGTTGCTGTTTCTCAGCCTTCTCATGTCAAATGACAGATGAGAAACTTCATTCCAATGCAACAAATGCTTGTTAGCCATTTATCTTAAAAAAGAAAAAAGGAAGAAGTAATATTTGAGTATCTGCTATGTATGTGCCTGGCACTTTTTTTGTGTGTTATACGGTAAATAAAACACTGCCCAACAGTACATGGTAAGCATAATATAAGTGTTAACTATTTTAAAATTATATCTTATTTAATCCTAACCATTTACTTATCACATACATGATAACCCCATTTTACAGATAAGGAGACTGAGGTTCCGAGAAGTTAAATAACCTGTCGGTTTATACAGCTAGGAAACACCAGAGGCAGCATTTGAACCCTAGCCTGATTCCTGAGCCTAAACTCCTCTAGTTTTCCTGTAGCTCAGGATGACTGTGAAGTGTCTATCTCCTGTACCACAAAGTGATGGCCCTAAATGATTTACACTCTAGTTCTTCTGTTTATTCATTTATTTAACTTCAAGGTTCTACACTGTTCTACTACAAGGGTAAGTAACCAGGAGTCTGAATGGTACCTAGATAGGTGTTGCCATCAACGAATTTCTCCCAAAATGTTATTCTACTAGGTCCTTAACTAGGTTAATTCATATGAAAGAATAAAAGCCTAAAAACTCTGAATTAATGAACACTTGAAAAAAGAAATATAATTTTCTTATTCTTTAAGTGAATGATAAACTAATCTCCAAAGAAGAGGATTTATGAGACTTTTGCTTAAAGTGTTAAGATTTTTTTCTCAAGTACGTTTAAATTCCCACCATACTCCTTTATACACCTAGAAACTACTTTTTTCATAGCACTGTACAAAGTTAAGCCCAGTCCAGTTCAACTCTCTCCAACTCTGTAATGGTCACTACTAGCACAGCCTAATATGTCTTTCCCTCCATCTCTTCCTCATTGCCACCAAACTCCACATTTGATCATGACGGCAAAGTCCCATGTTCCACATAATGGATCATGCTCAGGCAGTCTCATTCCCCTCTGTCAGATAATTGTGTTCTGAGTCTTCCTTATGGCTATGTGACCCAGTCCTGGCTCAAAAATAAGAGAAAACTTACTGGGGAGCTTCTGGGAAGTATACTTTCATTCCTAATAAGAAAGGCAAGATAGTTTCAAAATGTGTAGAATCTTTAATATCACCCAGTGTTCACCTTGCAGTGGTAACTGGCACAGCTAGGGTTAGCAAACACATCCCATTACAATGTATACAGACTATGTATTCTACTTCTTTTAGGGCCTCTGCAATGCTAGATATGGACATACACTAGAAAGTAAACTCCACAAGACCATGCATTGTTTCATTCAACTAATATTTACTAAATGCCTAGTACATGCCAGGCTTTGTGCTGGGCACCAGGGTAGAGTCATGAACAAATGAGACATTAAAATCCTGGCTCCTAAGACACAGTTGGTACTCAAATAATACTTGTTGAATTAACGAACTGCAAATTCAAATGATTAATTACTGAACTAAAACTTTGGTAGAATAAATTGGTTTGGGTTTTTTTTAAAGAATAAATTATTTTTAAGCTGTAAAATAGTAAAAGTTTAACTGAAACTAATATTCAGATAATTTTTATATATTGTACCTTTAGACCAGTTTTGCGGTACGCGGGCCTCTCACTGTTGTGGTCTCTCCGGTTGCGGAGCACAGGCTCCGGACGCGCAGGCTCAGCGGCCATGGCTCACGGGCCCAGCCGCTCCACGGCATGAACCCGTGTCCCCTGCATCGGCAGGCGGACTCTCAACCACTGCACCACCAGGGAAGCCCCCTTTTGACCAGTTTTTGTTATACAACTAAAATATATATACATATATTTTTAAATACCAGAGAATATTCAGTGTAGTAAGTATTGGTAGGCATTTATACTTATTATAAGCAAACTGGAGAATTTCCAATTTCTCACAAATAGTGAGAAATTGTGCGTGCGTAAACTGAAAGAGAAAGTGTTCCTTCAGTATTAATTTCGCTATAACTCTAAGGAATATGTTTAAAGAGTACACTAAATACAGAGAAGCAGTCAATGAAGATTTAAATCAAAATTCAAAATCTGATTTCTGGCCCCCCCAAAACAAAAAACAAACAAAAACTACTGGGAGAGGAGGAGCTTCAAGATGGCGGAAGAGTAAGACGCGGAGATCACCTTCCTCCCCATAAATACATCAAAAAATACATTACATCTACATGTGGAACAACTCGTATAGAACACCTATTGAATGCTGGGAGAAGACCTCAGACCACCCCAAAGGCAAGAAATTCCCCCATGTACCTGGGTATGGCAAAAGAAAAAACAGAGACAAAAGAATAGGGACGGGACCTGCACCAGTGGGAGGGAGCTGTGAAGGAGGAAAGATTTCCACATACTAGGAAGCCCCTTCCCGGGTGGAGACTCCTGGTGGCGGAAGGGGGGAAGCTTCGGGGCTGCAGAGGAGAGCGCAGCAACGGGGTGCGGAGGGCAAAGCGGAGATTCCCGCACAGAGGATTGGTGCCGACCAGCACTCAACAGCCCGAGAGGCTTGTCTGCTCACCCGCCGGGACAGACTGGGGCTGGGAGGTGAGGTTCAGGCTTCGGTCGGATCCCATGGAGAGGACTGGGGTTGGCTGCGTGAACACAGCCTGAAGGGGGCTAGTGCGCCATTAGCTGGCTGGGAGGGAGTCCAGGAAAAAGTCTGGAGCTGCCAAAGAGACAAGAGACTTTTTCTTGACTCTTTGTTTCCTGGAGCGCGAGGAGAGGGGATTAAAGGCACCGCTTAGGGCTTCCCAGGTGGCGCAGTGGTTGAGAGTCCGCCTGCCGATGCAGGGGACACGAGTCCGTGCCCCGGTCCGGGAAGATCCCACATGCCTTGGCGCAGCTGGGCCCGTGAGCCATGGCCGCTGAGCCTGCGCGTCTGGAGGCTGTGCGCCGCAGCGGGAGAGGCCGCAACAGTGAGAGGCCAGCGTACCGCAAAAAAAAAAAAAAAAAAAAAAAAAGAAAGCACCGCTTAAAGGAGCTCCAGAGATGGGCGCGAGCCAAGGCTATCAGCGCGGACCCCACAGACGGGCATGGGACGCTAAGGCTGCTGCTGCAGCCAGCCACCAAGAAGCCTGTGTGCGAGCACAGGTCACTATCCACACCTCCCCTCCCGGGAGCCTGTGCTGCCTGCCACTGCCAGGGTCCCATGATCCAGGGACAACCTCCCCTGGAGAACGCACAGTGCGCCTCAGGCTGGTGCAACGTCACGCCAGCCTCTGCCGCCGGAGGCTCTTCCCACATCCGTAACCCTCCCTCCCCCCGGCCTGAGTGAGCCAGAACCCCTGAACCAGCTGTTCCTTTAACCCCGTCCTATGTGAGCGAACAACATACGCCCTCAGCCGACCTACACGCAGAGGTGGGTCCAAATCCAAAGCTGAACCCCGGGAGCTGTGAGAACAAAGAAGAGAAAGGGAAATTTTTCCCAGCAGCCTCAGGAGCAGCAGATTAAATCTCCACAATCAACTTGATGTATCCTGTATCTGTGGAATACCTGAATAGACAACGAATCATCCCAAATTGAGGAGGTGGACTTTGGGAGCAATGATATATATATATTTTTTTTCCCTTTTTCTCTTTTTGTGAGTATGTATGTGTATGCTTCTGTGTGTGATTTTATCTGTAGTTTTGCTTTTACCAATTGTCCTAGGGTTCTGTCTGTCCGTTTTTTTTCTTTATTAAAAATTTTTTTTTCTTAATATTTTTTATTTTAATAACTTTAATATTTTATTTTATCTTCGTCTTTCTTTCTTTCTTTTTTTTCTCCCTTTTATTTGACCGTGTGGAGGACAGGCTCTTGGTGCTCCAGACAGGCATCAGGGCTGTGCCACTGAGGTGGGAGAGCCAAGTTCAGGACACTGGTCCACAAGAGACCTCCCAGCTCCACGTAATATCAAATGGCGAAAATCTCCCAGAGATCTCCATCTCAATGCCAAGACCCAGCTCCACTCAACAACCAGCAAGCTACAGTGCAGGACACCCTATGCCAAACAACAGGAACACAACCCCATCCATTAGCAGAGAGGCAGCCTAAAATCATAATAAGGTCACAGAAACCCCAAAACACACCACCAGACATGGACCTGCCCACCAGAAAGACAAGATCCAGCCTCATCCGCCAGAACACAGGCACTAGTCCCCTCCACCAGGAAGTCTACACAACCCACTGAACCAACCTTAGCCACTGGGGACAGACACCAAAAACAACAGAAACTACGAACCTGCAGCCTGTGAAAAGGAGACCCCCAAACACAGTAAGTTAAGCAAAATGAGAAGATAGAGAAGCACACAGCAGATGAAGGAGCAAGGCAAAAACCCACCAGACCTAACCAATGAAGAGGAAATAGGCAGGCTACCTGAAAAAGAATTCAGAATGATGATAGTAAAGATGATCCAAAATCTTGGAAATAGAATGGAGAAAATACCAGAAATGTTTAACAGGGACCTAGAAGAACAAACAGAAATGGGGTTTCCCTGGTGGCACAGTGATTAAGAATCCACCTGCCAATGCAGGGGATACATGTTCGATCCGTGGCCTGGGAAGATCCCACATGCCGTGGAACAACTAAGCCCATGTGCCACAACTACTGAGCCTGTGCTCTAGAACCAGTGAGCCACAACTACTGAAGCCCACATGCCACAACTACAGAAGCCCGCACACCTAGAGCCTGTGCTCCGCAACAAGAGAAGCCACCACAACGAGAAGCCCGCACACCACAATAAAGAGTAGCCCCCGCTCGCCGCAACTAGAGAAAGCCTGCACACAGCAATGAAGACCCAATGCAACCAAAGAAAAAAAGAAAAAAAGAGTAGCCCCTGCTTGCTGCAACCAGAGAAAACCCACGTGCGGCAACAAAGACCCAACGCAGCCAAAAATAAATTAATTAATAAAATAAATTTAAAACAAAAACAAACAAACAAAAAAAGAGATGAACAACACAGTAAATGAAATTAAAAATTCTCTAGAAGGGGTCAATAGCAGAATAACTGAGAAAGAAGAATGGATAAGTGACCTGGAAGATAAAATAGTGGAAATAACTACTGCAGAGCAGAATAAGGAAAAAAGAATGAAAAGAATTGAGGACAAGCTCAGAGAACTCTGGGACAACATTAAACACACCAACATTCGAATTATAGGGGTCCCAGAAGTAGAAGAGAAAAAGAAAGGGACTGAGAAAATATTTGAAGAGATTATAGTTGAAAATTTCCCTAATATGGGAAAGGAAATAGTTAATCAACTCCAGGAAGCACAGAGAGTCCAAAACAGGACAAATCCAAGGAGAAACATGCCAACACACATATTAATCAAACTATCAAACATTAAATATAAAGAGAAAATATTAAAAGCAGCAAGGGAAAAACAACAAGTAACACACAAGGGAATCCCCATAAGGTTAACAGCTGATCTTTCAGCAGAAACTCTGCAAGCCAGAAGGGAGTGGCAGGACATATTTAAAGTGATGAAGGAGAAAAACCTACAACCAAGATTACTCTACCCAGCAAGGATCTCATTCAGATTTGATGGAGAAATTAAAAGCTTTATAGGCAAGCAAAAGCTAAGAAAATTCAGCACCACCAAACCAGCTTTACAACAAATGCTAAAGGAACTTCTCTAGGCAGGAAACACAAGAGAAGAAAAAGACCTACAATAATAAACCCAAAACAATTAAGAAAATGGTAATAGGAACATACATACCAATAACTACCTTAAATGTAAATGGATTAAATGCTCCCACCAAAAGATACAGACTGGCTGAGTGGATACAAAAACAAGGCCCATATATATGCTGTCTACAAGAGACCCATTTCAGACCTAGGGACACATACAGACTGAAAGTGAGGGGATGGAAAAAGATATTCCATGCAAATGGAAATCAAAAGAAAGCTGGAATAGCAATTCTCATATCAGACAAAATAGACTTTAAAACAGAGACTATTACAAGAGACAAAGAAGGACACTACATAATGATCAAGGGATCAATCCAAGAAGAAGATATAATAATTGTAAATATTTATGCACCCAACACAGGAGCACCTCAATACATAAGGCAAATACTAACAGCCATAAAAGGGGAAATCGACAGCAACACAATCATAGTAGGGGACTTTAACACCCCACTTTCACCAATGGACAGATCATCCAAAATGAAAATAAATAAGGAAACACAAGCTTTAAATGATACATTAAACAAGATGGACTTAATTGATATTTATAGGACATTCCATCCAAAAACAACAGAATACACATTTTTCTCAAGTGATCATGGAACATTCTCCAGGATAGATCATATTTTGGGTCACAAATCAAGCCTTGGTAAATTTAAGAAAATTGAAATTGTATCAAGTACCTCTTCTGACCACAATGCTATGAGACCAGATATTAATTACAGGAAAAAATGTGTAGGAAATAGAAACACATGGAGGCTAAACAACACACTACTTAATAACCAAGAGATCACTGAAGAAATCAAAGAGGAAATCAAAAAATACCTAGAAACAAATGACAATGAAAACACAATGACCCAAAACCTATGGGATGCAGCAAAAGCAGTTCTAAGAGGGAAGTTTATAGCTATACAAGCCTACCTTAAGAAACAAGAAACATCTCAAATAAACAACCTAGGGCTTCTGTGGTGGCACAGTGGTTGAGAATCCGCCTGCCGATGCAGGGGACATGGGTTCGTGCCCCGGTCCAGGAAGATCCCACACGCCACGGAGCGGCTGGGCCCGTGAGCCATGGCCGCTGAGCCTGCGCATCCAGAGCCTGTGCTCCACAACGGGAGAGGCCACAACAGTGAGGGGCCGCGTACCGCAAAAAAAAATAATAATAAAATAAACAACCTAACCTTACACCTAAAGCAATTAGAGAAAGAAGAAGGAAGAAAACCCAAAGTTAGCAGAAGGAAATAAATCATAAAGATCAGATCAGAAATAAATGAGAAAGAAATGAAGGAGATGATAGCAATGATCAATAATACTAAAAGCTGGTTCTTTGAGAAGACAAACAAAACTGATAAACCATTAGCCAGACTTATCAAGAAAAAAAGGGAGAAGACCCAAATTAACAGAATTAGAAATGAAAAAGAAGTAACAACTGACAGTGCAGAAATGCAAAGGATCCCGAGAGATTACTACCAACAACTATAGGTCAATAAAATGGACAACCTGGAAGAAATGGACAAATTCTTAGAAATGCACAACGTTCTGAGACTAAAACAGGAAGAAATAGAAAATATGAACAGACCAGTCACAAGCACTGAAATTTAAACTGTGATTAAAAATCTTCCAACAAACAAAAGTCCAGGACCAGATGGCTTCACAGGCGAATTGTATCAAACATTTAGAAAAGAGCTAACACTCATCCTTCTCAAACTCTTCCAAAATATAAAAGAGGGAGGAACACTCCCAAACTCATTCAACAAGGCCACCATCACTCTGATGCCAAAACCGAGAGAAAACTAGAGGCCAATATCGCTGATGAACAGATGCAAAAATCCTCAACAAAGTACTAGCAAACAGAATCCAACAGCACATTAAAAGGATCATACACTATGATCAAGTGGGGTTTATCCCAGGAATGCAAGGATTCTTCAATATATGCAAATCAATCAACATGATACACCATATTAACAAATTGAAGGAGAAAAACCATATGGTCATCTCAATAGATGCAGAGAAAGCTTTCAACAGAATTCAACGCCCATTTATGATAAAAAAAAAAACCCCTCCAAAAAGTAGGCAGAGAGGGAACTTTCCTCAATATAATAAAGGCCATATATAAAAAACCCACAGCCAACATCGTCCTCAATGGTGAAAAACTGAAAGCATTTCCACTAAGATCAGGAACAAGACAAGGTTGCCCACTCTCACCACTCTTATTCAACATAGTTATGGAAGTTTTAGCCACAGCAATCAGAGAAGAAAAAGAAATAAGAGAAATCCAAATCAGAAAAGAAGAAGTAAAACTGTCACTGTTTGCAGATGACATGATACTATATATAGAGAATCCTAAAGATTCTACCAGAAAACTACTAGAGCTAATCAATGAATTTGGTAAAGTAGCAGGATACAAAATTAATGCACAGAAATCACTTGCATTCCTATACACTAATGATGAAAAATCTGAAAGTGAAATTAAGAAAACACTCCCATTTACCATTGCAACAAAAAGAATAAAATATCTAGGAATAAACCTACCTAAGGAGACAAAAGATCTGTATGCAGAAAATTATAAGACACTGATGAAAGAAATTAAAGATGATACAAATAGATGGAGAGATACACCATGTTCTTGGATTGGAAGAATCAACATTGTGAAAATGACTCTACTACCCAAAGCAATCTACAGATTCAATGCACTCCCTATCAAATTACCACTGGCATTTTTCACAGAACTAGAACAAAAAATTTCACAATTTGTATGTAAACACAAAAGACCCCGAATAGCCAAAGCAATCTGGAGAAAGAAAAACGGAGCTGGAGGAATCAGGGTCCCTGACTTCAGACTATACGACAAAGCTACAGTAATCAAGACAGTATGGTACTGGCACAAAAACAGAAATACAGATCAATGGAACAGAATAGAAAGTCCAGAGATAAACCCACGCACATATGGTCACCTTATCTTTGATAAAGGAGGCAAGAATATACAGTGGAGAAAAGACAGCCTCTTCAATAAGTGGTGCTGGGAAAACTGGACAGCAACATGTAAAAGAATGAAATTAGAACACTCCCTAACACCATACACAAAAATAAACTCAAAATGGATTAAAGACCTAAATGTAAGGCCAGACACCATCAAACTCTTAGAGGAAAACATAGGCAGAACACTCTATGACATAAATCACAGCAAGATCCTTTTTGACCCACCTCCTAGAGAAATGGAAATAAAAACAAAAATAAACAAATGGGACCTAATGAAACTCAAAAGCTTTTGCACAGCAAAGGAAACCATGAACAAGACGAAAAGACAACCCTCAGAATGGGAGAAAATATTTGCAAATGAAGCAACTGACAAAGGATTAATCTCCAAAACATACAAGCAACTCACACAGCTCAGTAACAAAAAACCAAACAACCCAATCCAAAAACGGGCAGAAGACCTATACAGACATTTCTCCAAAGAAGATACACAGATTGCCAACAAACACATGAAAGAATGCTCAACATCATTAATCGTTAGAGAAATGCAAATCAAAACTACAATGAGATATCATCCCACACCAGTCAGAATGGCCATCATCAAAAAATCTAGAAACAATAAATGCTGGAGAGGGTGTGGAGAAAAGGGAACACTCTTGCACTGCTGGTGGGAATGTGAATTGGTACAGCCACTATGGAGAACAGTATGGAGGTTCCTTAAAAAACTACAAATAGAACTACCATATGACCCAGCAATCCCACTACTGGGCATATACCCTGAGAAAACCATAATTCAAAAAGAGTCACGTACCAAAATGTTCACTGCAGCTCTACTTACAATAGCCAGGACATGGAAGCAACCTAAGTGTCCATCAACAGATGAATGGATAAAGAAGATGTGGCACATATATACAATGGAATATTACTCTGCCATAAAAGGAACGAAATTGAGTTATTTGTAGTGAGGTGGATGGACCCAGAGACTGTCATGCAGAGTGAAGTAAGTCAGAAGGAGAAAGACAAATACCGTATGCTAACACATACATATGGAATCTAAAACAAAAAAAGAAAAAGAAAGAAAATGGTCAGAAGAACCTAAGGGCAAGACGGGAATAAAGATGCAGACCTGGGCTTCCCTGGTGGCGCAGTGGTTGAGAGTCCGCCTGCCAATGCAGGGGACACAGGTTCGATCCCTGGTCCAGGAAGATCCCATATGCCACAGAGCAACTAAGCCCGTGCCCCACAACTACTGAGCCTGCACTCTAGAGCCCACAAGCCACAACTACTGAGCCTGCACTCTAGAGCCCACAAGCCACAACTACTTAGCCTGCACGCCACAACTACCGAAGCCCCTGCACCTAGAGCCCATGCTCCGCAAGAAGAGAAGCCACTGCAATGAGAAGCCTGCGCACTGCAATGAAGAGTAGCCCCCACCCGCCGCAACTAGAGAAAAGCCCACTCACAGCAATGAAGACGCAATGCAGCCTAAAAAAAAAAAAGAAAAGAAACAAGGGAGTCTGGCAAGAGGAAAGATTAATACTTAAAAGGGATCATCGAGAGACCAGAGACACTAATAGTTTAACTGTAAGAACTCAGCTCAGACAAAATAAAGCAGAAACCTGAAAGAAAGGACTCCAAATGTTTTTGAGATTCTTAGTTAGCACAAGGTTAAGGAACTGACCACAAACCAAAAGGACCCAGAAGTTCAAATCAAGGCTAGAAAGTTACTTAATTGTCTTTACCTCCCAAATAGCTACCAATGTGCTCATCTCATTATAGGCAGCACCCTCAAAAGGAAGACCACTGGGAGCAGAGGAAAAGTCTGAAAGCTCCTTGATAACTACATTAGAAATAAGAGAAGCAGGTCAATTAAATGAGATACTAAGTGCACATACACATGCCAGGAAAAAAGGGGGCATCAGACCAGACCAAAACAAACCACCATCTGACAGTCCACACTTTTTTTTCTCCCTCTAAATTCCTAGTTGCCTTAGATGTAATACTGTATTTGCAAATTCTCTGACTTATGAATTGTTTGAAGTAACATAAAAGCCAATTATAGTTCATTAAAAGCCGACTATTCTGTGTGTGTGTGTGTGTGTGTGTGTGTGTGTGGTGTAAAATAAGGGTGCAACTTAAGTTTTTTGCATGTGAATATTCAGTTGTGTCCCTGTATCATATTTTGTTTTTTGTTTCTTTTTTAAGTTTTTTGGGGGGTATAGTTGTTTTACAACGTTGTGTTAGTTTCTACTGTACAGTGAAGTAGAGTTCCCTGTGCTATACAGCAGGTTCTCATTAGTTATCTGTTTTATACATATTAGTGTATACATGTCAATCCCATTCTCCCAGTTCATCCCATCCCCACCCCCACCCCGCTTTCCCTCCTTGGTGTCCATACATTTGTTCTCTACATCTGTGTTGCTAGTTCTGCCCTGCAAACCGGTTCATCTGTACCATTTTTCTAGATTCCACATAAATGCGTTAAGATACAATATTTGTTTTTCTCTTTCTGACTGACTTCACTCTGTATGACAGTCTCTAGGCCATTCCACATCTCTACAAATGACCCAATTTCATTCCTTTTTATGGCTGAGTAATATTCCACTGTATATATGTACCACATCTTCTTTATCCATTCATCTGTTGATGGACATTTAGGTTGCTTCCATGACCTGCCTATTGTAAGTAGTGCTGCAACGAACATCGGGGTTCATGTGTCTTTTTAAATTATGGCTTTCTCTGGGTATATGCCCAGTAGTGCAATTGCTGGGTCATATGGTAATTCTAGTTTTAGTTTCTTGTGTTTTTTTTTTTTTGTGGTACACGGGCCTCTCACTGTTGTGGCCTCTCCCGTTGCGGAGCACAGGCTCCGGACGCGCAGGCTCAGCGGCCATGGCTCACGGGCCCAGCAGGTCTGCGGCATGTGGGAATCTTCCCGGACCGGGGCACGAACCCATGTCCCCTGCATCGGCAGGCGGACCCTCAACCACTGCGCCACCAGGGAAGCCCTTCCCTCTTTTTCTTGATGAATCTGAAAAGCCGACTATTCTCTTCAAGAGAATGAAAAATCAACTGAAGCTGAATAATGAGTATAACTAAATTTGTTCTACCCAAAGTTCAGCACAGTAAGTATCTTGAAAAAAAGATCACTCGGTAAAGCCAATACAGGTGCCTAGAAGAGAACTCTTCTTTGACTTTGTGCCTTTCTTTGTCTTCATCAGTTGGGCAAATGTTTCTCTAAATAGTGAACAACAAAATTCACATGCCGGGGAATGGCAGATAGTGAAATAATGGACCAGACTAACTATAAAAATGAGACCCAGCTTAAATCCCCCGGCCACCACTTACTAGCTCAGTTTCCTTATCTGTTAAATAGGGAATATGGTAAAGAGCTGTTGTGAAGAGTAAATGATAATTTACACTTACAGCAGGTACCTAATAAATCCTATCCATCAGAATATTAGAGATATGTTTAAACCCTCATGTTTCCATACAACCATGTCTTCCCAGCTAAGGAAGTTATTAGGGATCATAAATTTTAGAGGCTACTGAACCTACATTACAACTTTCAAAAGTTCAGGAAGTTTAATAAAATATTTTAAGTGGTTAATTTAGGTCTCTAAAAGGGAGGAAATCAAGGTATATGAATGATCAACACCATATCAAAAGTAACTGGACAGTTCTGGTAAGGAAGCATGTGGCCTCAAAAGCCAGACTGCTAAGGCTTGACAGGTGCACAGCCTGCTTGCTGTGTGGCCTTGGGCAAGTTACAGAATCAATTTATGCCTCAGTAGGCTCTTCTGTAAAATGGAGATGTTAACAATAGTACCTATCCCATACAGCTACTTTGATTATTCAATTAATTAATGCACGTAAAAGTTTACAGCACACTAAGCCCTCAAAGAATATTAGCTATTATTGCTTTAACAAGGCTCTTATTAGAATGAAAATACCTTTTGTTTCTAAAATGATTCCCAGACCATACATAGTTGAAACACCCTCTTATTTATTTATTTATTTATTTATCTATTTATTTTTGGCTACATTGGGTCTTCGTACGTGCTTTTCTCTCTACTTGCGGCAGGGGCTACTCTTCGTTGCAGTGCTCGGGATTCTCATTGTGGTGGCTTCTGTTGTTGCGGAGCACGGGCTCTAGGTGCACGGGCTCAGCAGTTGTGGCTCACGGGCTCTAGGCACGCGGGCTCAGTAGCTGTGGCTCACAGGCTTAGTTGCTCCGCGGCATGTGGGATCCTCCCGGACCAGGGCTCAAACCCGTGTCCCCTGCACTGGCAGGCGGGTTCTTAACCACTGCGCCACCAGGGGAGCCTCCGGAACACCCTCTTTATTTCTTTATTTTTCTTACCAAATATCCTCCTAACTCCTCCTAGCAAAGTTATACAGTACACATTTTTTTAAAAAATTAAAGTACATTTCTTTATTAATTCTTCTTTGGTGTAATGAAATGACATTGAGTTAGTTTAGAAAACAGTCAAAAGGCTAAAAAAAGAATCAGTGATCAACAGCCATCACCGAAAACCTTAGAATCAGTAGGAAAGCACAAAAACAAAGCCTTTGCCCCAAGGGAGTAAAGAGGCTTCTGCCTACCCCAGAGGCCTCGAGAAGAGAACCAAGGGCAATTTGCAGTGATTGATGTCTTCAGACCTCTGGGAGGCTTCACTTTTATCCAATCATTCACCAAACTTGAACTCCCACTCTTTCTCCTCAAAGCTTTCAACAGAGGGCGTGATTATAAGGCAGAATGCTTTGGGGAGTTTGCTGCTTTGTTTTGTTACATTAAGCGCACAGGTATTTTTAAATAGCTTTATGTCAGACTTCACAGACTCCTGGACTATAATCACGTGTGCAGTACGATTAATTCATTGGAATTTTTTAAAAGAATTTAAGGCCCTAAAAGATTATCAGCTATAAATGCCAAGTAACTTTGGATAGGCTATAACCACTCAAAATCACTATATGTATCCATACTGCATGAGCAGACAAAACCAGTCCCTCAACACCTCCCAACTCCAGGGCAATGCTGCTGCCCCCTGAGGCATCCCTGGAAAATAGCATGATGGCGACTGTCTATTGCAAAACACTGGGCCATTATGTTGTGGTCCACAAACCTAAGAAGCATGCTGAACGTTTAATAATAATGATACAAGGAACAAGTATAAGTTATTTAGAAAAAGCATACATTATTCAGAAAACAAAATAACTCTTCAGTAGCTTTTAAAGTAAGTGCTTCCGGGACTTCCCTGGTGGCGCAGTGGTTAAGAATATGCCTGCCAATGCAGGGGACATGGGTTGGAGCCCTGATCTGGGAAGATCGCACATGCTGTGGAGCAACTAAGCCTGTGTGCCACAACTACTGAGCCTGCGCTCTAGAGCCCACGAGCCACAACTACTGAGCCTGCACTCTAGAGCCTGTGAGCCACTGCTGAAGCCCAGGCACCTAGAGCCCATGCTCCGCAACAAAGAGAAGCCACGGCAATGAGAAGCCTGCGTACCACAACGAAGAGTAGCCCCCGCTCGCTGCAACTAGAGAAACGCCCGCACGCAGCAATGAAGACCTGACACAGCCAAAAACAAATAAATAAATTAAATAAGTGCTTCCAAAAAAGGAGTAAACCTCTGGTCACTACTGGAGATATGCTGCAAATGCGTTAGACCTATAAAATAATTCAGTGCAAAGTATTAAATAAGCATGAGAAAAACAAAGTCTAAATTATGCTAACTAATTAGGAATCCAGTTAAATTCATACGCAAGGGACTTTCCTGGTGGCGCAGTGGTTAAGAATCTGCCTACCAATGCAGGGGATATGGGTTCGATCCCTGGTCCAGGAAGATTTCACATGCCACGGAGCAACTAAGCCCATACATCACAACTACTGACCCTGCACTCTAGAGCCCGCGAGCCACAACTACTGAGCCCACGAGCCACAACTACTGAGCCCACGAGCCGCAACCACTGAAGCCCACACGCTCTAGGGCCCATGCTCCACAACAAGAGAAGCCTCCACAATACGAAGCCTGCACACCACAATGAAGAGTAGCCCCTGCTCGCCACAACTAGAGAAAAGCCTATGCGCAGCAATGAAGACCCAACACAGCCATGAATGAATGAATGAATAAGATAAATAGATAGATAAATAAATTCATATGCAAGATGTAATAGATAAATAAATAAATTCATATTCAAGATGTAAAACCAAAACCCTAACTTAGTTGCAGCTTGTTATTTGCTTTTGTCGATTTCAATACCCACATATATTAATATATACAGTGAACATCCTCTAAAAACTAGAAGTGCCTATGCTAAATATAGAAAGATTTTTGGTTAAATCTCCATACTTTTTAAACAAAAACAATGACTCCTCCCCCACTTCTCTATTCTTTCCCTAAAAATGAGTTATTTTTCCTGCCATTAAATTACTATTTAAGTAAACTTAAATACGGTACTACAGAGGTTACCAGTTTTCTAAGATTAGCACTTACCAATTCCACTTTTTAGCGTGTAGTACAAAATTATCTACATAATATTCAATCCTTAACAACACTGACTATGCTGCGCTAATTTTCATATTTTATAAGAAAAAAATAGTTCTTACAAAGTATAAAACTTCTTTCAGTTTGAAACAGAGACAGGTGCCTGAAGTCATCAAAACAAGCTGAAAAGAAATCAAAACTTTGCTATCTGCAAGTTAACAAAAGGTAGGCTTGAGGTAAATAACTGGTGATTAATGTCTCTTTCAGAGGGAAAAAATTTCCAGCACCATCTATGAAAACTGTTCTGACTTACATTCCAAAGGCTGGTTGTTTTTTATGATGAGGGGTGGGAGGGAGACATGGTTATTACTTTAATTGTATTTAAACTGTTCAGAAAATAAATAAATGAACTAGTTGGTCAAAACACAGCCACTCAGGAAAAACATCATCATAAAGATAATAACAACTCAAAGTACACCCTATAAATCATTAACATGTTTTCTTCAGTATTTTCTTATAGGATATGAGATTATAAATACAGTATTATTTTCTATTAAAGTAGAAAAGAGAACTCAACTCAGTTGTTTAAACTCACAGTCAATTCCTCCAAAATGATAATTTGAAGATTATCCCAGGCTTAGATATATCAAGTTGGAATTTCATGCCCACCAGTCAGATGACAGACAAACAGGACACTCAGTCAGTCCTTGCTGACTTGGAAACCAAAATCCAATGCTGGAAGAGGCTTAATATCAAATCTAACTACCAAAAAGTCATAAGCTCACTTCAAATTCCTCTCAAAGCAATCTTTTAAGAAAAAAAATCAATAAGCTATTCAAACACAGAGTACTGCTCTTGCTTGAATCTTTAACAAAATGTCAAACAAATTCAGACTGCCAGTTAGACTTCAAAGAGCCACCTTAATGAAAAAGTCTTGTCAAGAAAGGGAGGGAGGGAAAGTTTCTCCCATTTTAACAAATCCTCTAATGAGAACTAAACATCATGGAATTTTGGCCTTGGGAATTTAGACATCAGCACACCTTGTAAAACATGTGAAGAAACCCAATAAATAAAAATTACTACTGTGGGGTTACCCGGTCAACCTTGCAATTTTGGAGGGATACTGATGGAGTGGGGTGAAGTATGAAGAGAATAAAATACTTTTTCCACCTTACTCAAATGAGTAATGAAGTTCAACATATAAACCTTTTTCCCTTTACTCGTTTTTTCCCCCAAACAATTAAATACTTTATGCTCACATCACTGTCTCATTTTCAAACATTTGCTTAGTGCCATCAGGAACTATACCTAGCACTATATGTTTACAATACATTAAGTCAACTGCCTGGATGATTGTTTTTAAATCTTTGTCTCACTAAATAACTGATATTGGTGAATCTGAAAGTTACAAAAAACTTCAATAGGTCACATCTAGTCCAAAGACCCTCATAGTTTTGTGATTATATGCCATTCTCATGCCTTAATATTTCCACAAATAACATCTCTCCGTTAACCTATGGTGCTTCTCTAACAAGTCTCTCCCCGCCCATCCCTGAGTAAGTTGTCCGTTCTGTGTTCCAACACCATCAATGATACAGTACAGAAAACTCCCATGTATACCTTCTGTGACAATCTGTTCTACTTCTGAGCAGCTGCACCACATAGTCTGTCTTTGAACTGCTCCCAACTTCCAATGGATTCTACCCATATCCATTGCCCATTCAGAATGAGTTTGCACCTTCACACATACAAGAGCCCTTCCCATAGCTGAAAGAACAGTTCTCCCTAGTCTTCCTTGTCTTCCCATAGCTGAAAGAACAGTTTCTTTCTTTCCCATAGCTGAAAGAACAGTTCTCCCTAGTCTCCCTAGACCATCCTAGTCTTCCTCTGAAACACATTTCAGTGTCTGTATCCCAACAGAATACAAAAGAATAAAATAAAACCTTAAAATGATTTTGATTTCACTTTACACAGTCCACTACTTATGTGACCAGGCAAAATATTTCAAAACTAAGTTTGCTCAGTTAATTAGACTTCGATACTGAGATCTTGGTAATCAGTCTTGATGGACCAAAGAACTGTTCCTTTCTCATTATGTTTCTTTAAATTTAACCAATCATAGAACTAAATAGACCTTTATTCCAAAGATATACTGATGGCCAACAGATACATGAAAAGATGCTCAACATCACTAATCAGCACGAAAATGAAAATCAAAACCACAATGAGATATCACCTCACACCTGCTGCGGTGGCTATTATCAAAAAGATAAGAGAGAACAAGTGCTGGTGAGAATGTGGAGAAAAGGGAATCCTTGTGCACTGTTGGTGAAAATGTAAATTGTGCAGCCACTATAGAAAACAGCATGGAGATTCCTCAAAAAACTAAAAATAGAACTATCATACAATCCAGCAATTCCACTTCTGGGTATTATCCAAAGGAAACAAAGTCACTAAATCTAGGCTGATCAATTAGTATAGAAACTTTCCCCACCCCGGCCCCATCCATCCACTTAGTTCTGACCACTCTAAGCACCTGCTACCTACAGCTCCAATTAAGAGGTACATCTACTTACAAAACACTACAGAGTTACTGTGACATTAGTATTTAAAACAGATACACTGACAGCCAAAAAAAAAAAGAAAAAGAAATCATCCCATTTAGGGAGAATTCTGAAAACAGGGTTAATAACTAAGGTACAAAAAATGAAAAAGAAATAGTAAAAACTCAGTAGAATGTACGTCAACTTTATAACTTTTCTTATTTACAGTTAAGATCAAGAAAAGAACAGAAAACCTTTTCATAACAATAAAGCATCATAAGAGACAGCAGCATCATAAATCAGAGCTCTAAAAACAGAAAAGCAAGCAATTACTATATATTCACTATAAAATACTATGCTGGGAAAAGATAAGGTCAAGCTTGCAATGTGCTCTTATAAAGCAATAATTCAGGATACATACAATCTTTGCCTACAAAGAAGCCAAGGAGAACACTTTACAGAGTTTCCAACAGAAGGATTTGTTCATAAGCCATTAATGCAGAGACAGAGGAAGAAAAAAAAAAAAACAAAACTCAACTTGCTAATTAGCTGAAACTTTGTCTGCCAAGTCATCTGGGAAATGGTGCATTAGGAAAAATAACCCAAACGACTTGTTAATAATAAGAGTCACTGCATTTGTAACTAAAGAGATCATACACAACTATACCACTGGATAACGAAATAGAAGATAAGGAGTTCTTTTAGTGAAAGTAATCCAGCTAACACATGATGAAGGAATGACAGAATCTCTGATACAGTTAATGCATCTGAGTGCTGACCATCAACAAACAGTTTACACCAATCACAAAACAAAAAACAAGCTGAAAGGTTACTTGCCTAATGATGGAAGAACAGAACACCAACTATGAACACACAAAAAATCAAACCTGAATCAGATTGAGCTTCTAGATCCAATAGAGAAGTCAGAGGAATATGGTAAACATCGACCTCGACTTTTACCTCACACCATACATAAAAGCTCAAAAGGAATCATTAAGCTAAATATAAGAGCTAAAATGTCAAAACATAAGAAAAAAAGGAGAAAATGTTTTTGACCTAGGTTGGCAAAGATTTTTTAGATATGACCCCCCAAAAAGCACAAACGACAAAAGAAAACATCAATAAATTGTGACTGTATCAAAGTTTAAAAGTGTTTTCTCTTCAAAGATTCCATTAAGAAAAAGAAAAGCCACAAACTGGGGGAAAAATAATTGCAAAATATATGTCCAATAAAGGATTTGTATATAAAAATTCTTACAATTCAATAAACAATCCAATTTTTTTAAATAGGCAAAAGATGTGAAGAGACTCTTCAACAAAGATATATGAATGGCAAATGAGCACATGAAAAGATGCTCGACTTCATTAGTCATTAGGGAAATGCTAATTAAAACCTCAACGAAGTATCATTACACACCAATGAAGATGATTAAAGTGAAAGACTAACAATACCAAGCGTTAAGAAGGATGTGGAGAAACCGCAGCTCTCACACAATACTGGAATGATGTAAAAGAATGTAAAATGGTACAGCCACTTTGAAAACAGTCTGGCGGCTTCTTAAAAATTTAGACCCAGGGGCTTCCCTGGTGGTGCAGTGGTTGGGAGTCCACCTGCCGATGCAGGGGACGCGGGTTCGTGCCTCAGTCCGGGAAGATCCCACATGCCGCGGAGCGGCTGGGCCCGTGAGCGAGCCATGGCCGCTGAGCCTGTGCGTCCAGAGCCTGCGCTCCGCAGCGGGAGAGGCCGCAGCGGTGAGAAGCCCGTGTACCGCAAAAAAAAAAAAAAAAAAAAAAAAATTTAGACCCAGCAATTCCACTCCTGGGCATCTACCAAAGAGAAATGAAAATATATCCATACGAAGACATTTACACAAGTGTTCACTGCTATGAACTGGAACCACCCAAATGTCCATCAGGTAGTGAATGGATAAACAAAATATGGTATATCTACACAATGGAATACTTCTCAGCAAAATACAAAGGAACAAACTACCAAAACATGCAATGACAGGGATGGACCTCAGAAATAACACACTGAATGAAATATGCCAGACACAAAAGGCTACATACTGAATGATTCTATTTACATGAAATGTGTGGAAAAGGCAGAAATGTAGAGAGAAAAGCAGATCAGTGGTTGCCTGGGGCCAGGAAGAGGCAGGATGAGTAAATGGTCAAAAGATCATTTTGGGGGTGATGGAAGTGTTCTAAAACTAAATTTCGATGATGGTTGTACAACTGTATAATCTTACTAAAACTTATGAAGCTGTTCACTTAAGGTGTAAAATATGCCTCAATAAAGCAATTTTTAAAAAAAAGAGAATTAAGAGACCAAATGCAATGCAATGGCCTTTTGGATCCTGTAAACAATATTTTAAAATTTATTTATTGTGGTAAAATATGCATAACATAAAATTTACCATTTTAATCACTGTTAAATGTATAGTTCTGTGGCATCAAGTACATTCATATTGTTGTGCAACACATTTTTAAAAAGTAACAGCATGTGTGGGAATTCCCTGGTGGCACAGTGGATGAGACTCCACGCTCCCAATGCAGGCGGCCCGGGTTCGATCCCTGGTCCAGGAACAAGATCCCACATGCATGCCACAACTAAGAGTTCACATGCCACAACTAAGGAGCCCACAAGCCGCAATTAAGGAGCCAGCAAGCAGCAATTAAGGAGACCAAGAGCCACAACTAAGACCAGTGCAACCAAATAAATAAAATAAATAATTTTTTTTTTAAAGAATAAATGGTGGAGAGGGCATGGAGAAAAGGGATTTATTTACTTGTTTATTTATTTATTTATGGCTGTGTTGGGTCTTCGTTGCTGTGTGGGCTTTCTTTAGTTGCAGTGAGCGGGGGCTACTCTTTGTTGCGGTGCGCAGGCTTCTCGTTGTGGTGGTTTCTCTTGCTGCAGAGCACGGGCCCTAGAGCACATGGGCTTCAGTAGTTGTGGCTTGTGGGGTCAGCAGTTGGCGCTCACAGGCTCTAGAGCGCAGGCTCAGTAGTTGTGCTGCACCGGCTTAGTTGCTCCGCGGCATGTGGGATCTTCCCGAACCAGGGCTCGAACCCATGTCCCCAGCATTGGCAGGCGGATTCTTAACCACTGCACCACCAGGGAAGTACCCATAACCTATTTTAAAATGTGTTTTCTATGGAATGGTCCAGTTTGTACTTTTAAAAGTTCAAACACGATTTGCACTATGTATTGTGATATTTCTGAATTACAACAGAAATAAGAGAATTATCATTTCAAATTAACTCAACATTCAGCAGTCAGGAGATATTCTCCTCAGTTTAATTTGCACAGAGTAAGTGCTCATTTAAGCACCTGCTAAAATGAACTGTACTGAATAACTGATGCCTGTCCCGAGCATCCTAAATCCCATAGTCCAAGACCAGTGACTGCCACCCAGAGCCATACACAAACTCATCACCTAGTCAGCACCAGCTTGCTAAACCTGGAGCACAAATTTGCAAAACAGCCTCCTCTTTTTTCCAACAAGTAGTATGGTATTCATGAAGTACTGAAGCAATGGGAAAAACACAATCATTCAAGTTAATTTAATCAAGGTTGTTATACCTAGATTTTCAGTGGTTGGTTGTTGTTTTTTTTGGTCTTAGCCCGAAATATTTTACAAAATTATGGTATTTAGATTTTCATTCCAGAAACAGAGCTATTCTTTTTAGATCTTAATTTCAAAAGAAAAAAACTTCTACAGGTTCTGCATAACAGCCAATACCACAAGTCAAATTCTAATCTTCACGTGGAAGAGAATTCAAAATAGTGATGATGGGACTTCCCTGGTGGCACAATGGATAAGAATCTACCTGCCAACACAGGGGACACGGGTTCGATCCCTGGTCCGGGAAGATCCCACATGCCGCGGAGCAACTAAGCCTATGTGCCACAACTACTAAGCCTGCGCACCACAACTACTGAAGCCCGCCTGCCTGGAGCCCGTGCTCTGCAACAAGAGAAGCCACCGCAAGAAGCCTGCGCACCGTAACGAAGAGTAGACCCCACTCACCACTAAAGAAAGCCCGCGCACAGCAACGAAGATCCAACGCAGCCAAAAATAAATAAAATTAAATCTTAAAAAAAAAAATAGGGCTTCCCTGGTGGCTCAGTGGTTGAGAGTCCACCTGCCGATGCAGGGGACACGGGTTCGTGCCCCGGTCCGCAAAGATCCCACATGCCACGGAGCGGCTGGGCCTGTGAGCCATGGCCGCTGGGCCTGCACGTCCGGAGCCTGTGCTCCGCAACTGGAGAGGCCACAACAGTGAGAGGCCCGCATACCGCAAAAAAAAAAATAGTGATGATACCAATTGGATTTTTTTTTTAATTGGAGTATAGCTGATTTACAATGCTGTGTTAGTTTCAGGTGTACAGCAAAGTGAATCAGGTATACATATACATATATCCACTCTTTTTTAGATTCTTTTCCTATATAGGCCATTACAGAGTACTGAGTAGAGTTGCCTGTGCTATACAGTAGGTCCTTATTAGTTATCTATTTTATATATAGCAGTGTGTATATGTCAATCCCAATCTCCCAATTTATCCTTCCTCCCCCCCTTTCCCCCAGAAACCGTTAAGTTTGTTTTCTACATCTGTGACTCTATTTCTGTTTTGAAAATAAGTTCATTTGTACCATTTTTTTAGATTCCACATATAAGCGATATCATGTGATATTTCCAACTGGATATTTAATAGTATTAAGGAATTAACTGATTTTTACATGTGATAAACATGTATGGTTTAAAAAGTCATCATTTTAGAGATAAACACTGAATTATTTATGAAGTGATAACTCTAGTTTTGCTGTATAACAATACAGTGAGGGAGGCAAAATTATGTGTGTCAGAGAAAAAGAATACAGATAAAATAAGCCAGCCACGTGTTGATAATTGCAGAAACCAAGTAGCAGGGCTTTCTGTTTCTATGTACGTT
The DNA here is from genome assembly GCF_951394435.1 of Stenella coeruleoalba. Lineage (NCBI taxonomy): Eukaryota > Metazoa > Chordata > Mammalia > Artiodactyla > Delphinidae > Stenella > Stenella coeruleoalba. The sequence goes on from NC_137156.1 coordinate 69,407,938, forward strand.
TGAATACTGTTATAATGAAAAGTAGACCATAAAAAAATTAGTGATAAATCAGTCTTCTTAGAGGCTACAACAAAGAAGCAGCAGCAGCATTAATTGCTGTAAACACAGAAATAAAGAGTGTGCATGGTAAATGACATCCTGATATTCATGGATGCTACTACTCTGAAAAAACCTGCTGCATTCTCAGCAGCGTGAGGCGACTCCCACGACTAATATCCCAAATTATATTTTGGACATCACGTCCAAAACACATTACATCCAAAATGTATTTTGTATTTAGAGATCTTTCTGGAAAATCAATGATATTTAACAAGTATGTATTGACTAAAAGATCATCATTGTTATCTGAGTATTTCCAACTTCTGACCATTCTTTTCTTCAACAACCCATTCTTTCAACAGTGAATGTTGAAGTTAGAGCAGTAAGGGAAAAAAACTGTCTATCATTGAAAATCCATCTAGATATAATACGGAATTTCAACTCAAAAGGATGCAATAACACCAATTATTAGATCACATTTGGTTACTGAAACCTAAACTCATGGTTCTTCCTATTTTCTATTCTCACAGCATGGGACATTTTTCCCATTTTGCCCATAGTACACAAGAGCATTTCTTTTTTTTTTCTTTCTTTTTAGTAGAATGGATTGCTTTTAATGACTTCAGTTTTACTCTGATCTTCATTTTTAATTATGGTAGATAATCAAGTGGCAGATTCCTCAGATTCTGAGACACAACTTCTTTATCATTCATGTACAAAAGGGAAATACTGGGTCTTGTCTTGAGCCCCTTTCAGCACCTCCAGCATCCACTTATATCATCTTCGGCACCCCATTTGACCCCAGCTAATACATCCAACTGCTAAGCTGAAGCAGTCCATCCCTGGTACCAAAATGGGTCAAAAGAGAGGGACAAAAGGGGTTGCAACTGTCTCAGTTTGAAGCCTCCTTCTTGACAACAGTGTACTCACAGTGCAAAAGTGTTCATCTTTTGCGGAGGCAAGGGACAAGTTTAAGTCAGATGTGCTGTAACTTTTTTTTTTAAGATTTTTTTTTTTGATGTGGACCATTTTTTTAAAGTCTTTATTGAATTTGTTACAATATTGCTTCTGTGTTATGTTTTTTGGTTTTTTGGCCACCAGGCATGTGGGATCTTAGCCCCCTGACCAGGGATTGAACCTACACCTCCTGCACTGGAAGGCAAAGTCTTAACTTTGCCTGGACTGCCAGGGAAGTCCCTGTAACTTTTCTTTTTTTTTTTTTGCGCCCCTGTAACTTTTAACGAAATTCAAAATTGGTACAGAGCAACAATTTTTTGCAGTGCAAACTCAGTTTGTGTTTTTGAAAAGTTAGGCTTTGTTTTTGTTTTGTTATGTTTTTTAGATAATCGATTTTTTTTTAAATTTACTTAATTTTGGCTGTGTTGGATCTTCCTTGCTGTGCGCGGTCTTTCTCTAGTTGCAGCGAGCAGGGGCTACTCTTCGTTGCGGTGCGCAGGCTTCTCATTGCAATGGCTTCTCTTGTTGTGCAGCACGGGCTCTAGGCACACAGGCTTCAGTAGTTGTGGGGCATGGGCTCTAGATCACAGGCTCAGTAGTTGTGGCGCACGGGCATAGTTGCTCTGTGGCATGTGGGATCTTCCCGGACCAGGGATTGAACCCGTGTCCCCTACATTGGCACGCAGATTCTTAACCTCTACGCCACCAGGGAAGCCCTTTGTTTTTGTTTTTAAATTCTTCGGAGTTGGGTTGAATTAATCACTTTTCTTATCAATTAGAAAAAATTCATTGAACACTACATAAATATGGGAAATATAAAACACATGTTAAATATGGTCCCTATACATTGAAAGCACGTAATGCCAGCTGGGCAAACCTAACAGTGACCTAAGAGGCCAATGATGACTACCAAGTGCTCTGGACAGACCACACACAATGGGAGCAAAGCAAAGGAAGGCCTTGGTTTGAGCCAGGTCCAGAATGAGGATGTAACTGTGAAAAATGGAGAAAATGAAGATAATTCCAGGCAAAAGGATAAGAGCAAAGGTACAGAGTTGGAAAAGTGCAATGTGTATTTCAGACACAGCAACTAGACCAATCTGGTTTGGGTTGAGAGCTTCAATACAAGTGACAAGACAAGACTGGAAAGCTAGGTTGACACTAACCTGGAGGCCTTATTTACCACAGGTTTGGACTTCAACCTGAAGGAAATATGGGAACACTCGAACAGAGTTAAGTGCCATGAAAGTGAATGGTAGTGTACATATAGAAACATGGGCAGTAATGCTCAGGATTGGAGTGGGGAGGAAGAAGAGCCTGGAAGCTAGATCAGGGGATGCTTACTTTAGTAATTCTAAAAAGAAGACCAGAGACACCAGAAGATAGAGTGACAGGAAAGAAACACTTCATTTATATAAGATGTCTGCAGTTTCCAAAAGACTTTTCCTTTAATGAGCTCATTTTACCCTCAGAACAATTTGTAAAGTAGAACATCTGTCACATTTCATAAGTAAGGAACTGCTGCTCAGGGCATTTCCTTCTATGACTATCTGTCGGTCCATGTTTCTTTTCACGATTACTCATCTCTTAACCACTAGACTGTAAGCTCCTTGAGGGTATGCAGGAACCATTGATTTGTTTGCCCTGGAATCTCAGCTGCATTGCAAAGAGCCCTGCTCAGTACCTGATACCAGAAGATATTCATTTAATACATGATACATGAGCAAGCAAATAACTGAAGAACACATTTCCTCTTCCACTCTTGTGCCAATGACACTGAAATGTTTATTTTGTTTTGCTTTGTTTAATGTTTGTTCTGACAATGGAAAAGCTTTGACAATTACACTACCTTTTTTTTTGGCAGTTCCTAGACAAGAAGACCTCTTTTTTCCCCTAGGTAGGAGAGAAGAAAAATGCACAAAAGGGAATATCAGGTTCTCTGTCACCTTCACAGTAGTATCAGAAAGTCACGCTAAGTGATATATTACTAAGGATACAAAAAGGTTGACAATTGGTAGTTATTTTTTTCAAAAATGTTCTATTTTTTTGCAGAATGGAATGGATACTAAGATTAATAGCCATGCATATGAGCACTTACAGGGCCAAAGGTGAGAAATCCTGGCCTAGAACACTTGATGCCAAGAACTGAGAAAATGCTCCAAAGAATGATGGACACAGGTCAAAAAGACAAAGAAGCCAGCTTAACGGGGCTCCCATTGGCCAAATCTAGGACAACTTACACAGAAATAAAAATAACAAGTAACAAGACTATAGCTCACTGAATAAAACAGAAAACCATGAGTCCATACTTATATAAATTAATAAATCAATAAATTTAAAAGTTTGACAAAGAATGGGATAGTTACATAGTTTCAAAGTACTTAGTCACAAAATACTAATTAATTACAAATGGAAAGAGGGTAATTTATCAGTGGAAAGCCTGGCACATACCACCATAAACAGATGATCATCAGAAGTAGGACAAACTGAAATCTGTACCTCCTTTCAGGGTACATAAGACACAGCATCATTTCTGTGATGTTCCTGCTGAAGACCTATAACCCGAGTTTAATCTTGAGAAAACATCAGATAAACCCAAATAGAGGGTCATTGTAAAATATATCAGGCCTATAATCTCCAAACACATCAACATCATGAAAATCAAAAGAAAGGCTGAAGACAACTTGACATCTAAATACGAAGCATGATTCTCAACTGGATCACTTTGCTTTTACCAAAAAAAGGGGGCAGTGGGGAGGTGGGAGACTTTATTGGGGCAATTAGTCAAACCTGAATGGGGTCTGAGGTGTATTTGATGGTAATGTGTCAGTGTTAATTTCCGGATTTTGAGAGTTATATTGTACGTATGTAGGAGAATGTCCTTACTGCAGAAGTAACACAGCAGGGTATTCTGGAGTGATGGAGCATCAGATGGACAACTTACTGCCAAGGACTCTGGGGGTGGGAAAACACTTTCCCTATTGTACTTATAAGTTTTCCCTGTTTTTGGCTGTTTCAAAATTTTAAAAATATTTTTAAATGATTGGTTATCTCTCCAAAATGAAAGTAATAAATATAATCTTAACACATACACATGTATTCTTTCCAACAAGAGTGTTCTCTTTGTAAGACGAGTACTAAACTGAGTCTGGCATTTGATCACTAGGAAAGTAGAGCGAAACAGTGTTGTATAACAAAAAACAAAAGGCCAAAACAGGTTTTCCACATTGTAACCTTGACTTCAAACTCCAGTTCATCACAAATGAATTCATGGCCTTGGAAGATTTTTTTACCCTTCTGAGTCTCAATACCCTAATCTATAAAGTGGGAATACCACCTTTTTTACAGAGTGTCTCTGAGGATGAAATAAACTGGTTTCTCTGAGAATGCCTTCCAGATTATAGATACTCAAGACTAATTCTCTCCCACTGCTAAACAATCTCTTTACAGCTTGCATCTAGTTAGTAAGTTTACATCTTAGTAAGCCTAAGGAGTACGCTTCCTAATATCAAACAACATTTCAGGTTAAAGGGATATTAAGGCTCCTTTACTCCAATACCCCTGCTTTACAGAGAAGGAAATGAGACCCTGGACTTACGCAAGGCAAAGGCAAACCACTCCCATCACAGAGACACCAGCACTGGTTGGGAGCTCCAAGCACTGTGACACGCTCTCGTTTCATCTTCACAGAACTTGGAAGCAAGCATTATAATGATTTTGCAGGTAAGAAAACCAAGGTTCAAGCAAGATTAAGAAACTGACTCAGAATTCAGGTCTCTCTGACTCCAACATTCATGAATTTCCCACTAAATGCTAACTCTATTATTTCCAAATGTGATTAAGAAAGACACCACATATGTATGTTTAAAAGGGTTTTCTGTACACTATGCACTCAGGAAATTACTCCCTTAACCCCACAGTTCCCTGTTATCACTGTAAAACAGAAATTATTTAACCCCCAAGTCTTCGTCCATCAACATCCTCAGCAATTTACAATAATCTTGTCAACTCCCCCTATCACAGACTTGTTTACTAAAAATCAGCAACAGTGTCAAATTTCTTAAAATGTCTTCCTACCTTAAACAGTTTCTTATTCCTACTGTTTACAGCAAGGTTCTTCACCTGAAGTGCTAGGATCCATGAAGAGAATTCAGGGGCGCATGAATGTGAATGAGAGAAAGCTGTTACATCTGTTTTAACTAATCTCAAATTGAAATTTAAGATTTCCTTCAAATATGAGTGTAGGCGACACAGCAATATTAACAGTAACTTTGTCACCACAGAAAGAACACATATCTTCATATCACATTACAGATGATGCAGATATACATAAAGATTTCCTTTTTAATCCTATGTATTTTATTTATTTAAAACCAGCAATCTGAGAATGGTCTACAGGCCTCACTAGTTTACCAAAGGGATACATGCATATCAAAAAGCTTAAGAACCCCTGGTTTTGAAACACAAAGCTGTTAATCTGCTGAGAATTTGAGAGAATAAAGGGGAAAAAAGTTTGGCTGTTAAACACATGAACCACTTATTCATTCAACAAATATTTACTTGGTTCTTGTTCTGTGCTGTACTGTGAAGCAGCTATAAAGATAAAACATTGCCCCTTTGCCTCAAACTAGTGGGAAAGGAGACAAAAGCAAGTAACAAGGTTAGAATGTCTTAAGGCCTAGAGGAAAAGGGCAAAAGAAACCTTTGAACTCAAAGAAGAGGTTTTCTGTTTTCTCACTAAACAAACAAGGCACAATTTGAGTAAAGGGAGAAGAATCAGAAAGCTCTTCTAGCTCTCAGTTGCTCCTACAGCCTGGAGTGCAGGGGGCTTCTGGCAGCCCATCCTTAGCCCAGGAGAAGGCAAAGGGAGACAGCTATCAAGAGGGAACAGCAGGACTTCCCTGGTGGTCCAGTGGGTAAGATTCCACGCTCCCAATGCAGATAAAACCAGATCCCTGGTCAGTGAACTAGACCCCGCATGCATGCCGCAACTGAGAAGTCCGCATGCTGCCAACTAAACATGCCGCAACGAAGATCCCACGTGCCGCAGCTGAGAGCCAGCGCAGCCAAAATAATTTGAAAAAAAAAAGAGAGAGAGAGAGAACAGTTGGGCAGTGACTGGACACGGCTGCCCAGCCAGGGCAAGTAGCTCATGGATCCTGATTTAACTCTCTGTAGAGCTGGTAGGCCCTTTCTATTCCACAGATGCTCTGGGAAAATTAAACACGAAATTTTCTTCACTTTCTTTACATAATGTAGATGGGAAAACGTACAAGGGGGTAAAGTGGAGCCATGTTTCAAAATAAGATGACATTCACTTAATCTGTACAATCAAAATACAGTATGTCTGGGGCTTCCCTGGTGGCGCAGTGGTTGAGAGTCCGCCTGCTAATGCAGGGGCACGGGTTCGTGCCCCGATCCGCAAAGATCCCACATGCTGCGGAGTGGCTGGGCCCGTGAGCCATGGCCGCTGGGCCTGCGCATCCGGACCCTGTGCTCCGCAACGGGAGAGGCCACAACAGTGAGAGGCCCGCGTACCACAAAACAAACAAACAAACAAAAATACAGTATGTCTGACTAATGATATTTTATTTATAACATAGTATTTACAGTAGCTGACTGAGAAAGTGGCAAATGAGTCTCTCTCTATATATAGAACTTAACTTATAAAACATGATGTTTAATTAATTTGCTCACAGTTTCCCCCACTGAATTTTAATTCCACAATATTTGTTATACCATATCAACAAAACGGCACCAGGTAAAAAATAAAACCATCCCAGGGGAATACCACCAACCTTATGAAAATCTGTTTTATATCTTTATCTTTAGAACTGTCTTCCAATATTTACCAATGCAATTAGAAACCCACATGTTTACAATGTTTTCTCAACCCTTCTCGCAACTGACCTCCACCTACTACTGAGCACCTCTTTCGTTCCCAGCACTACACTAGGGATGGAAGATCATGATACAAAGGTCAGTCTTGCCCTAAAGGATTTTACAGTTAGGGACAGAGCCACCGGGGGAATTTCTGAAATGCAAGACATTAGAAAACCAGCTGCACAGAGAAGGAAAAGTTAACCGTGAGTCAAGATAGCTGCCAAAAAAAAAATAACAGCTGCATGTAAAAGTAAAGAAACTTCATCTTGAAGAAGAATGGACAGAACCTTGGAAAGGTAGAGGAAAGAGTAGAAGACATTCCTAGCAGGGCAAGCAGGATGCAAAAGGCAGCAAGGCAGGCATGAGACTGGCATCAGCTGTGTGTATGGGTGGGGGGAGTGTGCTTGCACGTAAGGTGGAAGGACAGATCAGTCTGCTGGTGTATAGCATAAGGCCACACAGAGGGGTGTACACAGTAGAAAGTTACATATTACACAAAAGGCACCAAACAGGAAAGACTCGAGGAGTACTACATTTTAAAGTTTATCTGTCAGCTGACATACACAGTTAAAGGAAAATTAGGACTAGAGGCAGACCAGCAGAAAACAGCCCAGAGATGAAAGGCTGAGGGCTTGGGGCAGAGAAGCAGCCATCAGAATGGTGAGGAAACACTAAACCTAAGAGATATTTCAAAGTAGGAAATAACAGAAAAATCAGAGATGACTCCAAATTCTGTCATGTGAAAGGCCAAATAGTAGTGACACAGAACTGAGGTTTTGGGGTGGGGGACATGTCAAAGACTGGTGCATCCTTTATGACTGATAGGGACTCCTGGGTTAAGAGTAGGCCATCCAGGTGAAGTCCCAAAGGCAGGTGAAAATCAGGCTGCTAAGAGATGACAGAGTAAGACAGGCTGGGCTGTAGATTATGAGTCACCTGGCAAGTGCAGGCAGCTACTTCTCAGAAAAACCCAAGAGGAAGAAAAGGAGGTAACAAAAAGGGGAAAGGAGGTAGCACTTTCTGCTGGCCACTATCAAAGTCACTTCACATACATTAAATAGAGAAGAAATATAAATGCAGTAAGTCAAGAAAATGCCCTCTCGCAAAGAGTGCACCATCAACAAAGACAATTATGAAAGGAAGTTCAATGGATAATGAAGACTGAGAAAAGGGCACTGGACATGCCAATGCAAAGATCACCGGCAGCGGCTGAGAGAGCTTTCCAGTTGTGTGGCAGGAGCAGAGGCTGCAACGTGGGTGGCTGAGAGGAGAAGGCGGGGATACAAAGTGAATGCAGTGAATAAGAAGCAACCATATATTTAGGTATAAAACGAACAAGCAGCAAATGGACAAGGTTTAATGGCCTCTTAAAAAGGGCAGCAATGTCGAACAGTTCTCACAATCCTTTGTTCACCAAAGTAATTAGGAAAACACTGACCAACAAATCCAAAAGTCAAAGGTTAGCGCCCATACTTCTCATTATTGAAGGTGCTAGAATTAAAGGAAAATGACAGGCACATTTTAGTCTTTGCGAGCTCAATTCCATAACGACCAGAGTTCAGCTATAAATATAACAAATTAACATACACTGATTGGAACATATTCTGTCTTCTTTACAGTTGAAAGGTTGTGAGTGCTGAGAGACCAATAACAAAGACACAAAGAGCTTGTTAAGCTATAAAAAAAATTACAAATATTTCACACTAACTTTTTGAAATCCTAAACCATGTTCTTATAAATAAAACATTTGAAAGACCAATCACAATCATCTAGAAACTTGCTATAGGAATTGTAGTGCTATAGAATTTGATTTGCAAAAACACTCACTGGTTCAATGGAAAATTTTTTCCATGTTTCCAGTGTTGAGCCTTAAACAGAGATAGTCCCAGCCAATCATAAAACTTGCTAAGTTACAACTTATGCATTAGTTTGTACTCAAAATAATAAAAGTACTCATTCTTCAATCTTTTATCTGAAGAATAAACTCTTCTACACGGGGGACTGTAAGTAACAGATAAATTTAGAATGGGCAGAATATGTCATCATGAATACAACTCTTAGTGGTATATATGGATGAGTTCAAAGCTGACCAGAAGCTGACCAGACGCAGTGTTCTGCTAAAAATCCACTGTTTTAGAATTTCATAATACTGAAAGCAATGCAAGAACTATGCCACCAGATAAAAAAATTCTGGACAAGTTCCTTAGAGATTCTTAAATTTGTTCAAAATGTAACAGTATTATACTTACAGAGTCATTAACTCAAGATGCAAACCTCACTTGTTACAAAGCATGTAACACCATCTTACCATATAGAAAAAAAGAGCAGTTTTCTCCATCAAGGACATACTAATGATTTTCAAGAAAATGATGGAAAATAAAACATTGCATTTATGAACATTTCCCTGTGCCTTATATCAGAAACATTCCTCCAAGTTACTATTGCAAAAAGAAGTACATTTTGTTTTAGAATATAATCATGACCTCTAAAAATCTTCTCCTGTGAAGAATTTTTACTTATAACTTGAAATAGCAGAAAAATCTAGAATTGACAAGAAAAAAAAAAGGTAACTCCTAAGAATTAAGAGTGATTTAAAATTGCATCAGGGGGACTTCTCTGATGCTGCAGTGCTTAAGAATCTGCCTGCCAATGCAGGGGACACGGGTTTGAGCCCTGGTCCGGGAAAATCCCACGTGCTATGGAGCAACTAAGCCCGTGCGCCACGACTACTGAGTCTGCGCTCTAGAGCCCGTGAGCCACAACTACTGACCCTGTCTGCCGCAACTACAGAAGCCCACATGCCTACAGCCCGTGCTCCGCAACAAGAGAAGCCACTGCGGTGAGAAGCCCTTGTACTGCAACGAAGAGTAGCCCCCACTCACCGTGACTGGAGAAAGCCCGCGTGCAGCAATGAAGACCCAACACAGCCAAAAATAAAATTAAAAAAAAAAATTTTTTTTAATTTACAAAATAAAATTGCATCGGGATTTCCCTGGTGGTCCAGTGGTTAAGACTATGCGCTTCCACTGCAGGGTGCATGGGTTCGATCCCTGGTCAGGGAGCTAGGATCCCACATGCCACGTGTGCAGAAAAAAATAAAATAAAAAATAAAATTGCATCAATTTTGTTACATTCTACGAAATGATTACAACTGCATATATTACTGTGTTAGCTCTTGTTTTTTCTTTTGCCAAAATGCTCTCACACTTTCATTACTATTAGATAATAATCAGTTAATTGATAGCTTCAATTGCTTTAAGAAAGAACATAGCTTATTTATGCAGCGTCATTTCCTTTAAAAACAGTCTTGAGATCAGGGAGGAAGACAGCTGACTTGTTGTGCCAGGCATTGTGCGATATAATACCTCATCCATTCCACCACCCTCTGAAATAGTCCCGTTCTAAACAACAAGGTCCTAATGTATAGCACAAGGAACTATATTGAATATTCTGTGATAAATCATAATGGACAACAATATAAAAAAAGAATGTATATATGTGTACAACTGAGTCACTTTGCTGTATAGCAGAGACTGGCACAACATTGTAAATCAACTATACTTCAATAAAAATAAAAAATTTAATATATGGTAAAAAAATAATAAAAAAGTAAAAAAAGAAATAGTCCCATTCTAAAGGCCAGGAAATAAGGTTTATTTTATTTTTGGCTGCATTGGGTCTTCGTTGATGCACACTGGATTTCTTCTAGTTGCAGAATCTGGAGCTACTCTTGGTTGCGGTGCGTGGGCTTCTCATTGCGGTGGCTTCCCTTGTTGCAGGGCACAGGGTTTAGGCATGAGGGCTTCAGTAGTTGTGGCACACGGGCTTCAGTAGTTGTGGCTCCTGGGCTCTAGAGTACAGGCTCGGTAGTTGTGGTGCATGGGCTTAGTTGCTCCGTGGCATGTGGGATCTTCCTGGACCAGGGATCAAACCTGTGTCCCCTGCATTGGCAGGCAGATTCTTAACCACTGCGCCATCAGGGAAGTCCCCAGTTAGTGCTTTCTGCACCTGTTTTAAAAAATTCTTCCCCACCCTGAAGTCACAATGATCTTCTCTTATTATTATTACCTAAAATTTTTAAAATTATGCCTCTACATTCAGTTCCTTAATCCATCAGCTACAAGGGAAAGATTCAATTTCATTTTTTTCCACTACATGTAAAACTGATTATTGGGAACTAGATCTGACCCCAGTAACTAAACTCAACCACTGAGCAAAACAGGAAACTAACGAGATTCTTCTTTTGTTGAGGACCTACTAAGCCAGCTATGAGTATTTTACATACTTTATACAAATATGCAATAATTCTGCGAAGTACACTGTTACTATTCCCATCTTACAGATGAAAAAACTGAAGCTAAGAAACAAGTCCAAGGTGTTAAAAGATAAAGATGGGATCCACATCTGTCTCATCTAATGCCCGTGTTCTTTCTACCATACCACACTGTTTTAGGTTAAGAATTTGATCTCTGGATAAAAGAGGAAACGTTTTCATTTGAGGATGCAGTAGTCACTTTACTCTCCAGGTCTGCTAATAAAATGATGCTTACTTTATTTTAATAGTCAGGGAACAGATATTTATTGAGTGCCTATTACCTGCCAGGTATTGTTCCCTACTCTGGGGATCAAGTGATAAACAAAACAAAGTCCCTATCCTCTTGAGGGCTTACGTCTAACCTGCTCATAAGTAGTCTCCCATGTCCCTTCTGCATGACCCAGTCTTACACACTTAATAAAGAAACACTTCTTCAGGCTTCCCTGGTGGCGCAGTGGTTGAGAGTCCGCCTGCCAATGCACGGACACGGGTTCGTGGCCCGGTTCGGGAAGATCCCACATGCCGCGGAGCGGCTAGGCCCGTGAGCCATGGCCGCTGGGCCTGCGCGTCCGGAGCCTGTGCTCCGCAACAGGAGAGGCCACAACAGTGAGGGGCCCGCGTACCGCAAAAAAAAAAAAAAAAAAATACTTCCTCAAAAGCAGAGCAATAGGACTGCAACATGTTGCACTGTCAAGTTTAAGGCTGAACTTAAATAGCAACTTGAAGAAATTTCACCATTTCACACTGACAGAACGCCATGAAAGAAAGCATTGCCATGCCTCTTCCCTTCTCCTGTAGCTTATACTTTCACTTTTCAAAAAACATTAGCAATATTTCCAAATTACCTTAAAAAAATGAGCATGACTTCTTGTAAGCAAAATGAGCATACATCTTGTGCTATTTCTTAACCCTTTTCTTTCCCTCTTTAAAAAGATGCATTTCTATATACAATAAGCAGTAATAAACTTCTGCTTCATTTCTTTACTACAAATGGGATGTCTATGCATATTCAGAAAATAGAAGAATTCAAGAACTAGGAGAGAAACTTCCCTGGCGGTCCAGTGGTTAAGACTCCAGGCTTCCACTTCATGGGGCATGGGTTCGATCCCTGGTCAGGGAATCTAAGATCCCACATGCCGTGTGGTGTGGCCAAAAATAAAAAAAAATTTAAAATAAAGAACTAGGAGAGAAAAAGAGGTAACTATTGAGAGCAATGCGAGAGGCCAAGTACTACCTTTATTTTCCCATCACCTGCTTGCATCTGTTTCCATCTTTCAGACAAAGGAAACGCCCTTTCCAGAGGCTCTAAATTCCACCCCTTTCACCCACTTAATAATATAACACCATCAGTTATTCCTTCTGTACTACATTTCCACAGGATTAGTCACATCAGAGGAACATACAAACACTCTAATGCTGCCATCTCAATAATCAAAGAAAACCTCTCCTGACCCCGTCATGCCCTCTAAGAACTCCATTTCTCTGCTTTCCCTTCACAGTAAGAAATCTCATCTCAGAAGCTTGTCTACATGTGCCATTTCCTCACTTCCTCCCCAGTCTGGCTAGTCTATCCTAACACACTGACATTACTCTTGGCCAGATCACCAATGACCTTTCAATCACCAAATCCAATGGTTTCCTCTCTGGTCTCACCAGGCCCCCCATCTATAAAGTAAACTACTCAAAGCATTTTCTCCTCTCAGCTACTGTGACACTACTGTCCTGGTTTTCCTTCTTCCTCTCTGTCCAATCCATCTCACTCTCTTTTGCTGGCTCCTCCAGAATCACACAAACCCTAAATCTTGGAATTCCTCAGAGCTACGTGCTGAGTTCTCTTTTTCCCGTATACATCCAACATTCTCTTCCTAGGCGATATCATGCAAATTCATGGCACTTGCTCCCTGAGCTCCAGACACATATGTCCAACTACTCATTTGGAATCTCCATTTCAATGTTGCACAGGCAAGCAAAACAGAACTCTAATTTGCTTCTAAACCCAACCCTCTCCAGGCTTCCCCATCTCAGTGATAACCAACCAAGCCAAAAACTTAGAAACCATGGTCAATGGCCCAATCACCCTCACTCCGTCCATTAGCAAATCCTACTGAGTCTACTGTGACCATATATCTTGAAATTAACCACTTCTCTCCATTTTCACCATCATCCTAATCCAAGCCACCTGGACTATTGCAGTAGCCTCCAAACCGCCTCTCCTTTCACACTTGGAAGTCTGTTCTCTACGCAGCAGATAGAAATCTTTTTAAAGGCAAAGCAGAGGGAATTCCCTGGTGGTCCAGTGGTTAGGACTCCGCGCCTCCACTGCAGAGGGCACGGGTTCAATCCCTGGTTGGGAACTAAGATCCCGCAAGCCATGCGGCACAGCTAGAAAAAAAAAAAAGGCAAAATAGATCCTGTCACGATCGTACTTCAAGCCTTTCAGTAACTTCCTAAGTAATAAACTCCAAACTCCTTACCAGGATCTACAAGGCCCTGGAAGGTCTGGTCCCTACTTAACACTCCATCTTCCTTCCAATCATACTCCCTCTGTTGGTTCCTAACTCATCTCAGACTCTTTCCTAAGTACTATCCCCTTGCCCAAAGTGCTCCTCACACAGCTGCTTCTCACCCTTCACATCGTAAGTCTAAAAGTCACCAGCACAGGAAGATTTTTTCTCATCACCCTATCGAGCATGTCCTCATCTTATTCTCTAACATCACTCAGCCTACCAGCCAAGTACTTATCACAAATACTAGCTTCTATTTATTCCCTTACTAGTTTATTATCTCCCTACTTTCCCAAAATACAAGCTTCCCTGTTTGGGTTGTACATGCAGTGCCAACAAATATTTGTAGAATGAGTGGCAGAAAGAAGAAATAATTCAAGGACATAGGAAGGAGAGAAAAGAAGGGAAGAAAAGAAAACATTTCCTATCTATAGCCAGGTTTCCACCAGAGTTTTATAATACAGATTTTTCCATACTGTAAGTGAAAGTAGAGGTTCGCTGTCGGCTAAGTTGAGCCTAACAGTAATATTCTATATATAACCTATTTGTAAAGTACAGCTCTAGCAGCAATCTGTTTATTTTATACTCAGTGCATTTCTATTGAAAGATCAAATTATTGCTTCTCTACAACTAGTCTCAGGAGTTACTAGTACACACTTAAATTTGCCAATGTAAATGAGGAGAAAATTTTGCTTAAAACATAATGCCAAGAGGAGAAAAAGATAATTATAAAATGCAAGCGCTTTATGCCTAAATGCATTAGAAAAAATCCCTCTAAAAGAGCAAAATGTTAATGAGGGGTGATCGGTAAACGGGATACACTGTTATAACCTCTTCGTTTGTGTATATTTAAAATTTCCCATAATAAAAAGTTAAATAAGAGTAAATGCCTCTAAGAAGTCAAAAGTATCTCGGGCTTCCCTGGTGGCGCAGTGGTTGAGAGTCCGCTTGTCGATGCAGGGGACACGGGTTCGTGCCCCAGTCCGGGAAGATCCCACATGCCGCGGAGCGGCTGGGCCTGTGAGCCATGGCCACTGAGCCTGCGCATCCGGAGCCTGTTGCTCCGCAACAGGAGAGGCCACAACAGTGAGAGGCCCGCGTACTGCAAAAAAAAAAAAAGTAAGTATCTCTGGGTCAAAGCTATTTTCCTAGCTCAAGTGAGCTCTGTTGCCCTCTGGAGACTTAATTTAAATGAACTGATAACAGTTTCTAAAGGTGTTTTCTTAAGACATGGGCTCCTTGGGAGTGTCTGCGGGCCCTCCCACTGGCTCAGTGTCACTGACTTCCAGCCCAGCCTCCTTTCTATGACAGTCTGCAACAACCACAGCTCAAAAACAGAGCAACTTTAGGGGAGGAATAAAATCGTTTAAAAGGAGGAAGTAGTGGAAGCATGCAGAAAGGGAAAATAAATGATTTTTGCTTAAACTTAAACAGAACATTTTTTTCCTAGAATTCTGATAAGGCAATATTTCTGTCTAAAGCGCACTTCAGGGCTTCCCTGGTGGCTCAGTGGTTGAGAGTCCGCCTGCCGATGCAGGGGACACGGGTTCGTGCCCTGGTCCGGGAGGATCCCACATGCTGCGGAGCGGCTGGGCCCATGAGCCATGGCCGCTGGGCCTGCGCATCCGGAGCCTGTGCTCCGCAACGGGAGAGGGGAGAGGCCACAACAGTGAGAGGCCCGGGCACCGCAAAAAAAAATAAATAAATAAATAAATAAAGCGCACTTCAGATGCTGAAAGGGACTTACAGAAGACTAAATGCAAATCCACCAGAGGCCAGCATCCCCAGCCAAAATGGCCCTCCTCCTCCATGACTCCAACATTTCAAAATGTTGCTGCTGTCAGTGGTAGAGATGCTGATGTGAAGGCCTCATTTATTAGGTGGCACAGAGAACAGAAGAATGTAAGCTGCTCTGGCAGTAGTTAATTTTTTTGCTACAGAAATACTCTGGTCTATGGGAAAACAAAAATCATAGAAGTTTATTTTCAGTTTGTTTAGACTGAAGAAAATAATCCTATTAGGAAAGTAAGGGACTGCAGCTAGTCACAATTTTAAGACTGATTTTATCCTTACAAGTGAATCCATGAACATAATGAGATGGATCCAAACTGGCACATGAAAGATCCATTTATTTAGTTTACAAGTAGAAAAGGATCATCGTTTAAGAAAAATAATTAGCATTACAGAAATCCAAAATAACCTGATGAATGAAATAAGCTAGTACTTGAACATAAATTATTTAATTCACCAAAAACATGATAAATTATTCCCTGAAGATAACTTTTAACATTAAAAGCCCTTAGAATTTCAGATTTAAGGAAAAAAGCAAAGATGTGAATTTCATAAATAAATTACAGTAGAATTCTAAATCTGTAAATGTAATCACTGCATAGGATTTCATTTTGTCTTTCTTTTTTGGGGGGTAGGTGGAAGAAGTATTTTTTGATCTATCAGTGACAGACCTCACATCCAAGAAACAGACATTCAACCTAAAACCCTAGGCCAATTTTAATTGGGGCCTAGAGAAGCAGGGAAATAGGCAACAGAAGTCCCACTAATTCCTACCATTTCCACTATGATCTCCCTCCACATCTTGAGAGATTTAAATGTTGCCATCCCTAATCAAAAATAAGCTTATCAGTAATAGATTCATGTCATAAATACTGACGAGCACTGAACATGAATATAGTTTGCAATCAAGTATATTTAGACCTTGGTATCCTTGTTCATAAGCGAGAAAAGGAGCAACAAGATGCTGGCAATGTGTCTTGGGGGGTGTGGGGGCGGTAAGAATGATCTGAGCAGCAAAGGGAGGAGCACTCAATCAGAGGTACCGTAAATACAAGCCTGTCACATCTTAGACCAAGAACTAATATCAGGGCTCTGAGTAAGGACTATAATCAGATTAGGAGAGGCCAGTATGATCTTGTAAGTGACAGAGATCTAATCTGGGACACAACTGGGCCTAAACACAGATTTTCTGAACTCACGGAAATGAGCACTTAATCACACTAAGAGATCACGGCCACAGTGAAGATATGTTTCCTGTCGTGTTCCATTTCGAGAGGCTGAGTTCAGTTTTGTGGTTCAACACATGGATGTGACTAGGCTAAGTTGGAATTTAATTCTTAGCTTTTAAGGTTGCACTCATGATCTCAGATCTTACCCTTGCTATTAATTTAGTTTGTCCTACATCTAAGTTTATTTATCTCTACATATGAATTAAATAAATACCACCTGTGCTGGATAGTTTATGTTGGTACTCAGCCCCATGTTTAACATCCTAGACTCTCCCTGAATCATCAGGTGTGAATCTGCATCGCCAGCCCCCCTTGTCAGTTGTGCTCTCACTCCACTCTGGCAGCAGCCCTGGCAGGCGTTCCTGCTTGGCAGTTAGTGAACTCCAGCAGTATAGGTGAAAAATGGTGGTGTGTGGGCTCTACGCAATACCACCTTCCTCTTTGCTCCTCCAGCCCTTCCTTTTGTATCCAATTCCTAGAATCATACCCCCCCCTTTTTTTAATTGACGTATAGCTGATTTACAATGTTGTACCAATCTCTGCAGTACAGCAAAGTGACTCAGTTATACACATAGAATTGTATCCCCTTTTGATTGAAGCACCTAGGAGTGGTTTCCTGACTAGACATTGTCTGATAGCCTACCAAATTCAGAATTTATATAATTCACAACCCAGGGTGGGGAGCTATGCTATAAAATATTCATTCATCCATTCAGTCAACAACTTCTTACTGAGAACCTACTGTAGGCAAGACCCTGTTCTAGGTGCTAGAGATACAACATAGACAAAAATCCCTGTCATCAAAGAGCTAACATTCAAGTGCAGGAGAGAGATAATACACAGGCTAGAGAAGTAAAATACACAGTGTTAGATAATAAATGCTAAGGAGAAAAAAAATAATCAGGGACAGGGATATGAAATTTTGCAAGAGGTTGAAATTTTTTTTTTTTTTTTTTTTTGTGGTACACGGGCCTCTCGCTGTTGTGGCCTCTCCCGTTGCGGAGCACAGGCTCCGGACGCGCAGGCTCAGCGGCCACGGCTCACGCGCCCAGCCGCTCCACGGCATGTGGGATCTTCCCGAACCGGGACACGAACCCGCGTCCCCTGCATCGGCAGGCGGACTCTCAACCACTGCGCCACCAGGGAAGCCCGAAATGTTCTTTTTTTTTAATTGAGGTATAGTTGATTTACAAAATTAGGTACTAAGGGGCTTTCCTGGTGGCGCAGTGGTTAAGAATCCACCTGCCAGGGCTTCCCTGGTGGCTCAGTGGTTGAGAGTCTGCCTGCCGATGCAGGAGACGCGGGTTCGTGCCCCGGTCCGGGAAGATCCCACATGCCGCGGAGCAGCTGGGCCCGTGAGCCGTGGCCGCTGAGCCTGCGCGTCCGGAGCCTGTGCTCCGCGACGGGAGAGGCCACAACAGTGAGAGGCCCGCGTACCACCAAAAAAAAAAAATCCACCTGCCAATGCAGGGGACACGGGTTCAATCCCTGATCCGGGAAGATCCCACATGCCACGGAGCAACTAAGCCCATGCACCAACTACTGCACTTCTGCTCTACAGCCCGCGAGCTACAACTACTGAAGCCCACACGCCTAGAGCTCATGCTCTGCAACAAGAGTAGCCACCGCAATGAGAAGCTCTTGCACTGCAAGGAAGAGCAGCCCCCGCTCGCTGCAACTAGAGAAAACACACGCACAACAACGAAGACCCAACACAGCCAAAAATAAATAACTAAATAAAATAAATGTACAAAAAAAAAAAATAGGTAATAAGTTTCAGGTGTACAACATGGTGATTCACAATTTTTAAAGGTTATACTCCATTTATAGTTATTAAAATATTGGCTATATTCCCTGCACTGGACAATATATCCTCGTAGCTTATTTATTTTATACATAGTAGTTTGTACCTCTCTTAATCCCCTACCCCTATCTTGCCCCACTTCCTACTGGTAACCACTAGTTTGTTCTCTATATCTGCAAGTCTGTTTCTTTTTTGTTACAGTCACTAGTTCGTTTTATTTTTTAGATTCCACATATAAGTGATAGCATACAGTATTTGTCTTTCTCTGACTGACTTACTTCACGGAGTGTAATACCAGGAGGGTTGAAATTTTAATCACACAGGTCACTGAGGTGATTTTGGGGGAAAGACCCCAAGGAAGCAAGACAGCTAGTCATGCACATATCTCCAGGAAGGCATTCATGGCAGAGGAAACAACACGTGCAAAGGCCCTCAGGTGGGAGCCCCCTGGGATTATTGGAGAGCAGATAGTGGGGAGGAAGTCTGAGAGGTGGGAAGGCTAAGCCGTGGAGCCTTGTGGGATATGACAAAGACTTGAGTGAAAGCAGGAAATTCTGAGCAGAGGAGTGACATCATCTGACTTACCTGTTAACAAAATCTCACTGTGTCAAGGGTAGCCTGGAGGAAGCAAGGGCAGAAGGAGGGGAATCAGTTAGGAGGCTACTGTAATAATCCAAATGAGACTGGATGATAGCTAAGACGAAAGTAATGACAGTGAGGATGCTGAGCAAATTCTTAATATATCTTGAACTCCTATGTGATCATTAAAAAGTCACGGGCTGGTCCCTGAAATTTGCTGAAATCCACAACAACAGAAATTTCTAGGGCTTCCTTGGTGGCGCAGTGGTTGAGAGTCTGCGTGCCAATGCAGGGGACACTGGTTCGAGCCCTGGTCCAGGAAGATCCCACATGCTGCAGAGCAACTAAGCCCGTGCACCACAACTACTGAGCCTGCGCTCTAGAGCTGGTGAGCCACAACTACTGAGCCTGCACTACAGAGCCCGCGTGCCACAACTACTGAAGCCCACGTGCTTAGAGCCCGTTCTCCGCAACAAGAGAAGCCACCGCAATGAGAAGCCCGTGCACCACAATGAAGAGTAGCCCCCCCCCAGCAACTAGAGCAAGCCCACGCGCAGCAACGAAGACCCAACGCAACCAAAAATTAATTAATTAATTAAATATAAATAAAATTGATGATGCAGGCAACTGTACCCTCCTAGGTTATTAAAAAAAAAAAAATTCTATCTGACTCCTACCAGGTGAGAATATAATTGGCCAAAGAAAATGTAATAATTGCAAATTAACTTCCTATAATATTCAATATACAGAAAAATTAATACATAACATGCCAGGGTTATAAAAATTTTAATAAATCAAAACAGCAAATGACTCACATATAAGCACTCAGCATAATAACCTCCCTCAGCAATGAAACAGCAAATTAGGGGAACTCAACAGATAACAAA
Organism: Stenella coeruleoalba; assembly: GCF_951394435.1. NCBI lineage: Eukaryota > Metazoa > Chordata > Mammalia > Artiodactyla > Delphinidae > Stenella > Stenella coeruleoalba. The sequence continues at coordinate 69,427,926 of NC_137156.1, forward strand.
GTAAAAAGTTTGGGGCCCATTTAGGATATACTGTAATCTTGCCAAGCTGCATGCTTATGGACACAAGTTAACAGAGTTTCCCCTCCATCCCCGTGTTCTGACTGCTGCTCACTCCAGTTCCAGGCAGGTCCCAATGAGCCTGCCTTCAGTTTCAGATATAATAGCCCAAGATCACTGTAGCTAGTTGTTTGCTTCTTCTGGTACTCTCAAAGAGGGAAAGTTGGTGGGAACCTCACCAAAGTTAAACAGCTTCAGGAGGAAGCAGCACTAAAGATAAAGGCTTGGAAAGGGATTTGAAAAGGAAAAGTTCAGAATTATTTTCTTATTTTATACTGGACCTTGTCTCCATTAAAAACTGAAATGTCGGGGCTTCCCTGGTGGCGCAGTGGTTGAGACTCTGCCTGCTAATGCAGGGGACACGGGTTCTAGCCCTGGTCTGGGAGGATCCCACATGCCGCGGAGCAACTAGGCCCGTGAGCCACAACTACTGAGCCTGCGCGTCTGGAGCCTGTGCTCCGCAACAAAAGAGGCCGTGATAGTGAGAGGCCCGCGCACCATAATGAAGAGCTGCCCCCGCTTGCCACAACTAGAGAAAGCCCTTGCACAGAAACGAAGACCCAACACAGCCAAAAATAAATAAATAAAAAAATCACAAGTGCCACATGCTGTAAGTTAAATTCAAAGTCCAATAAACACTGTTTAAAAAAAACCAAAAACTGAAATGTCTTAAGTCTGAGAAAGTCTTACACTAATAATATATAAGTATTCAAAGATTACTCACTCCCTGACCTTTACTCCCACAAACATTATTCCACAAAAACCATTTCTCAAAATAACACCCTACAAAAATGTTAGCCCCTCCTCCCAGCCCTGTCAAACTATCTTCCATAGGAGGCACTTTGTACCTTTCTGACAGCACTTAAATAAGCACTAGCTATTTTGTATCATATCTTATCCTGGTACTATAAGCTTCTCAAGGGCAGGGAATTTACTCAACTTTGTATTCCCTAAACTCCTGGCACCACCACTTTATGAAGTTTTCTGAATAAATTTCTATGTCAACAGATCATGGTACCTCCAATTCAGTAGAGAGGAAAAAACCACAACTTTCTAATGCAGCAATAACGTTCCTGCCTCCAGGGAGGGGTAATGTCATTCTCAAAAGAGAAGGAAATTCAGTGCCCACTACCTCGAGGTGCCTCAAGGTCAGCACTGCTGACAGTCCTGGTGTGCACACTGACCAATCGGGAGTGCCTTTTTCACCTGAGAGGGCGTTAAAGCAGAGTTTCTGTGTAAATTTATTAGGCATTATCCACAGGTAATTTGCTTGCTCTACAGTCCTCTTCAAATCCTCTGACGTTAAAACAAGCCTTCAAACCATTGTTTCTTCCACCTGTTCTTTAAACATTGAACGGTCCAACTTGCCAGGCTACCCTGTTGCTTACAATGCTTTTCACAATATAAGGAACTTGGCTAAATCTAATTGCCGATTTCTATACTTCTTTTTCCTGAGATCACTTATTTATTTATTTATTTATTTATTTATTTATTTTTTTGGCTGCACTGGGTCTTCATTGCTGCATGTGGGCTTTCTCTAGTTGTGGCGAGCGGGGGCTACTCTTTGTTGTGGTGCGCAGGCTCCTCATTGCAGCGGCTTCTCTTGTGGTGGAGCAGGGGCTCTAGGTGCACAGGCTTCAGTAGTTGTGGCGCATGGGATCAGTAGCTATGGCTCTCAGGCTTAGTTGCTCCGCAGCATGTGGGATCTTCCCGGACCAGGGATTGAACCCGTGTCCCCTGCATTGGCAGGCAGATTCTTAACCACTGCACCACCAGGAAAGTCCTGAGATCACTTTCTGAAGGCACCTTATCAACCCATAAGAACTTGCTTTTTGCCATACTATGTTATGCTGTCTCTTTGCCACAAGTCCGAGTCTACAAGTTGCATCCTTCTGTCTGCCTTCATGGGTCAAAACTACTCACTAGAATACAAAATAAATGGCAGAAAGAATGCCACAGCAAAGCAAACGCACTTGACTCCGGAAAGCCCATAGTGCACTCAGCGGCTGCAAGCCCCTGCAGGGAAGGGCACTAGCACTCGTGGACCAGCAGTGCCCGCCCGTTGCTGGCCCAGTGTGTGCACCCTCTGCACAAGCGATGACAGCCCTGGGTTAGGAATATACTACCATTTTTTGATGACAGTATTTTAGAGGCAATGGCAGTACACAGAGGAGATACTGATGGGGGTATGAATGTAAGCTCTGAGGGAGTGTTCTCAAGTTCTTCCAATAAAGGGTAAGAAGTAAGAACTCAGATTACTGAAATATAATAACACTTTAAGATTCAGCTACATAATGCATCAAGATTCCAAATTCAGTTTCTTCAGAAGTTACGATACTGGAACCATAGCATTCTGTTTAAAATTCCTTATCAAGTAGCTCAGATAAAAAGCAACTTAAAAAAAAATTAGCTGTATTACTGCCAATGAACAAAATACAAAAAAATTTCCAGAAAATAATTTGTTAGCCGATCCATGCTGCTGTGATTTTCTCAAAACCAAAACACAAACACAAATAAACTAAATTGATAACAAGCAGCACACACACAGGTCTTGGGCTTTAAAGGCATGGTTAACACCTCAGTCTGTAGACATCTTCAGACATCTCAGCCTCCCAAGACTCGGCTGGGAACTCTGCCCCCTCTACCCCTCCTGCCCCACAGGAAGGGGAAGGAGTGGCAGAGACTTTATCTCCTGCTCCCCTTATTCTACTGCACCCAGTGCTGAAGAACAGTCTACTTATACAAACACATTAACTCAGAAAAAACACATTCAGTATTAGAAAGTTTGTCTTAATCCAAGCAAATGCAGTTATCATTATTAGTCCATGACACTGTTTATAGCATAAAAAACTGGAAATACTGACTGAATAAATTATGGAGCAGCCATTAACAGACTACTAGGCAATCATTAAAAGAACAAGGCAGGGCTTCCCAGGTGGCGCAGTGGTTGAGAGTCCGCCTGCCGATGCAGGGGACACGGGTTCGTGCCCCGGTCCGGGAAGATCCCACATGCCGCGGAGCGGCTGGGCCCGTGAGCCATGGCCGCTGAGCCTGCGCGTCCGGAGCCTGTTGCTCTGCAACAGGAGAGGGCACAATAGTGAGAGGCCCGCGTACCGCAAAAAAAAAAAAAACCAAGGCAGATCTCTGTGAACTTGGATATATCCAAGACATTTTAAATGAAAAGAGCACTACCAATTGAGTTTTTTGAAGTGGGTGGAGAAATATATATTATACAAATAGAATTTTTCTGGAAGAAAACAAAAAAAACTAGAGATAACAGTGGCCTGCAGAAGGGACTGAGGGAACTTCCCTAGCAGTCCAGTGGTTAAGACTCCAAGCTTCCAAGGCAGGGGGTACGGGTTCGATCCCTGGTTGGGGAACAAAGATCGATGCGGTGTGGTGTGGCCAAAAAAAAAAATTGTACAGAACGGACTGAAGGACTAGGGATATCAGTAAAGGAGTACTGTACACTCTTTTTCACTATTCAAAAAATATTTTACTACGTACCATGTATCCCTGTTTAAAAAAAAAGATTAAGGGAATTCCTTGGAGGTCCAGTGGCTAGGACTCTAGCTTCCACTGCAGGGAACACAGATTTGATCCCTGGTCAGGGAACTAAGATTCTACATGATGCGCGGCCATGGAGTGGCTGAAAAACAAGCAAACAAACAAAAAGATTAAGTACTTAAGTCTGTGATTATGATAAAAACAAAGCAATGCAAGAAAAAGTGATGCCTATTAAAAGAATTTATTATCTCTAAATTCTTTGTGGCAACATTTGAATTCAGTAAAACGGGTGGGTGGAGGGGTGGTATAGGAAGAGGTTCATTCTACCCACAGTAACTTTCAACTTTTTGCCAACCGTGATAAAAAAAAAGTGTATACTTCCTCCTCAAACCAAGATGCAAAAATCCCTTAAATGTTTGGCTCCACTGTAATCAAAGTTTAAATGATTCAAATATATTAATAGATCTGCAACTAAAGTTCAATTACATTTTACATGTTAATATCACATACTATGAGTAAACAGTTTTACATAATATCTTTTAGTTTCTAAACAAAGAATTTCAGAATTACTGAAGAGTCCAAATTTTCTAAAGTCTCTCCAGCCAAAAATCAGTTAAGTAAAAAACTAGAGTATTGACTCATTTTCCCTTTGTGCATGGAAGCAGAACAAAATATATCAAACCAAAAAAAAAATTTTTTTTTTCATTAAAAAATAGAGGGTTTTTTCCCCCATAGCGTCACAATTTCCAAAACTTCTCCATTTCCAGGCAGGACTGAGGAGGGGGTGGGAAGGATTATAGGCAAAGTCTAAGTCTGGTCAACCCTCTTTCACTTCTGTGCTGCCTCCCCTGTTCTCAGGTACCCCCAGTCCTCATACAGATACAACATCATCAGCACTCCCACCACAGTAAGAGCATCAATTCAATTAACAATGGTGGGAGGACAATGGATCCACTGGATTTTATTCTGAAGCTCAACCTGGGGCTCATGCACCTGCAAATAACAGGCTCTCATTAGTTACATGAGGGCAAAGGAAGTATCAACAGAATTGCCCCATCCTACGCTCATATAGAACCAGACTGGTGATTTCCTCTCTGTAACTACTATCATGAAAAGTAAAGCAAATGACTGGAGCTAATGCTCTTCAATTTGATTTTTACTAATGGAAATCCATTTGTGTCAAAGATCTGAAGATGGGCAGTTATCCTCGAAAAAGTGATGTTATAAGTTATAAAGAAAATGAAGTTGAGGAAAGGAATGTGGCTCACCTAAAACAATAAACAGACACTCCAAGCTGCAAAATATGACAAAATATTGACTTCTCATAAAAAAAAAAAATTCTGAAGATTCAAAACTAAACTATAATACTGCCCCCAAATCTCCAGAGTTTAAAAAAAATTTTTTCTTAGATCATCTATAAGTTGGTTGTTTATTCATACCTCCACGTAACATATATGTATTTGCTACGCCCCATTCTCAGTACAGGGATGCCATGCTGATTAAAGGACAGACCTGGTTCCTATCTTCATGGAGTTTACAACAGCAAACAGAAGAACAATGCATTAGTGCACTGTCTAGTTTTCCCACAAGGAACAATAAGGGAAAACATTCCTGGAGTAGGTTTTAATATTCTCTACAGTGGGGCTCTAAAACACTTTATAATAAATTAAACTTTTAAATTTAAATATTAGAATGAGCTAAAAATAAGATAATTTCACATAGTGATAAGTGCCATGAAGAAAACCAAACAGTAATGAGACATGAAAAGCCAGGGGAGCGGAGGTAAGGATGTTTAGGAAAGGTTTCATTACTGAGCTGACCCCTCTGATGAAAAGGAACTAAATGTAACAAACTCAGTGTACTTGGAGGGACAGAAAAGACATGTGGCTCGATTGTGGGAAAGCAGGCGGAAAACTGGCAGAGGTGGGCAGGGAACAAATCACAAAGGGCATTACAGACCATAAAAGGAGTTTGGATTTTATTGTAATTACTATGGAAAGCCACTAGCAGGCTCTAAGCCTAGGAGTGACAAGACAGGATCTGATTAAACATCATAGTTTCTTGTTTAGCAAATAATACATTTTAGAGTAGAAATAATGTTATAAATGATGGTGTTGCAGTATTGCTTCTATGCTTTCGTTCAGCTATAATTCATCTACTGTCTACTCTCTGCTACGTTGTATGCAAGGTACCAATAAAGAATAAAACAGGGTCTCTCATCATGAGCTCTCAATCTGGTATAGACACTGAACAAATAATTACAATTGTAATATTCACAAGAGGAGAATATGTAGAATACTGTGAGTACCCAGGGCAAAGGGTAGTTAATCCGGCCTGGAGAAGTCCAGGGAGGAAAACTCTACAGGAGACCTGAGTCTTACAGGACAAGCAAGAATCTCCTTAGTGTAGTCCCCTAAGCACAACACCCAAACCACTGGTGGAACATGAGAAAATTTAGGGGCTGCTGAAGACTTTCTTTTCAAGTATTTACATAGCATCATTAAGGTGGAATGGGAAAAAGAGTTAACATATAAAACATGAAACTGCAACTTCACAGGTATTGCTCAAACAGGATTTATTAAGAACTTCAAAGGTACAAACTTCTAGTTATAAAATAAGTCATGGAGATGTAATGTACAGCATGGCGACTATAGTTAATAATATTGTATTACACATTTGAAAGTATCTAAGAGAGTAAATCTTAAAAGTTCTCATCATAAGAAAAAAATTTTGTAACTAGGTATGGTGACAGATGTTAACTAGACTTATTGTGGTGATCATTTCCCAATATATACAATTATCAAATCATTAGTTTTACACCTGAAACTAATATAATGTTGTATGTCAATTATACCTCAATTTAAAAATTAAATTTTTAAAAAAAAATTTCACTAGCATTTGGTTTTCCCACAACACTGAATATGTGGGTAGTCTAAATATCACTTCAACAAGTGGGTCTGTGCTCTCTGTATATGTATGTGTATGTGTGTGTGTATGTATGTATGTTAACCATTGTGTACTGGGGTTAAAAACTTTTTTTAATACCAACATTTTTTGCAGCCATTTTTATACTTAAGCCAAGACAACCTTTAATCAAAATTTTCAAACAGATTTTGAAAAAATTCCAAATACTCTCCACTTAAGACTCAAAAGTTATGAAAATTTTCCTGATTTGTTTTATTTTTCTATACATATGTGCATATATGTATACTTTATGAGCCATTTGAAAGTGTTGAAGACATCATGAGACATCATGATACCTCGCTCTAAACTCTTCAGCTTGCTTCTCCCAAGAATAAGGGCATTCTCATATATAGTCACAACACGATTATCACACTTAAAAAAAAAAATTCTTAATATCTCCTGTTATGAGGTACATAGTTTGTAAAAATTTTAAGTACAAAGGCTTTGTTGAGAACCTTGGGAGTTCCCTGGCTGCCTAGCGGTTAGGGTTCCAGGATTTCACTGCCAGGGCCTGGGTTCAATCCCTGGTCAGGGAATTGAGATCCCGCAAGCCACATGGTACGGCCATAAATAAATAAATAAGAAACTTACTGAAGGAATATATTTGGATAAAACGATTAGACTTACTATTACTTGTATTTCATTATTTTTATTTTTTAAAATGTAATAATGTTTTATAAAATTTAAGTTAAAAAGTCAAAATTTTAGGAACTTCCTGGTGGTCCGGTGGGTAAGAATCCATGCTCCCAGTGCAGCGGGCCTGGGTTCAATCCCTGGTCGTGGAACTAGATCCCGCATGCATGCCACAACTAAGAGTCCGCATGCCACAACTAAAGATCCTGCATGCCGCAACTAAGATCTGGCGCAACCAAATAAATAAATAAATATTTTTAAAAATAAAATAGTCAAAAATTTAAAGTAAATTTTTTAAATATTGAAAGAATAATTATGGTAATCAAATATGGCCAAAAGCATGAGATTGGTACGTGCGAGACTGATATTTGGGGAGCCTTGTGTTAGTGGAGGACACACTGGACATGCAGAGGAGAGTATGTGCAGAGGACCAGGGTGTAGGCGTGGCTGGAGGGACGGGCGTGTGTGAGAGGGGGCTAAGCTGGGCAGGTGAGGGGACAAGCTCCTCAAGGATTCTGTGCACATTCCTGAGGAGCCTGCACTTTCCCCTGCTGGCAGCAGAATAAGTTTATGTGATAAAATCAAGTTTGTTTAGAAAGAGCTATCTGGCCACAGTGTGTCAGATGGATTGGAGAAGGAGGGGCAGAGGATGGAGGGTATGGACAACCATTTGGAGGCAACAGAACATATTTTTAACTGCAAATATTTAACATTTTAGTTATATTATGGGCTGAACAAACCTGCTATACTGGTAAAGGAACAAAACAAAAACAGTAAAACTAAACTAAGTTTACTTGCATGTTCATGTTGTAGAAAAGCAGCTTTTAAGAGAATAAGATAAGTTAGTAGAGACTTCCATAAAACTTGAAAGAAACCCTTGGGCACTTTTGAAGGTTTCAGCATTTAAAGGAGTTGGCTCTTTTTAATACCTAGTTTCACTTTCCAAAGTGGCTTTCCTTTTCCTTGGCAAGATTCATCGCGGAGTTAATTTTATATTTACCAGTCACAATTAAAATAAAACCAATGGGAAAGAGGTGGGGTGCAGAACAGATCAAGTGATTTTCCGACAAGCAGAGTGCCCTCAGGCAGTACTGAGCAACTCCAGAAAGTTCCACTTACAGAGTCCAAGGACCAGATACCAGCTCTGCCTCAGAAGAGGAAGAGGGCAGCACCAGAAGGCCTAAGTGGCAGGACAGGATACTGACCCTTCACTCCCCTTCCACCAGAACTCTAGTTTTACTTATTTTACATATTGGGTTTCCTAGAAAGATTTCACTTAACAAAGGGTCCCATAGCTTCTAAAAATGTTTGAAAGCCAAGGAGTCAGAACTGCACATTCTTAAGTAAAGGGTTGGTAATTCAAGAATAAAACTCAGTTCCACGGGAAAGCTGTTGGGGGAAAAAATGGAAGCCATCACTAAGAAAGAAGGTAAAAAAAGAGACCTAGGCAGATGGGCCGGCTAGAGGAGTAGCTTTAAGGTAGACTGAGGGATTCTGTTCAGGACCTGTAGATTTTGAGAGGCCAGCAGAGCATCCAAACTGGACAGGCCCAGAGAACAGAGGATATATGGATCTGAAGCTCAGCAGAAAGGTTTAGGGGGGCATAAGGGCTAGATGAAGTCTAAATGTGGGGGAATCCACCAAGGGAGGGTCTGAAAAGGTCACAGAAGGCAAAAAGAAAAGGGTCTGCCTCGAGCTAAGATTGTGTGGAGCTAGTGGCACATAGGGCCACTTCAGGAGGAGACCCTGAAGTCTCCTTCAGGGTCTGAAGTGGGCAGTCTGTCCACATCAGAGCAGGCACAGGCTGGACTGGCAGGGGTGGTACTCAACAGAGCAGAAGCTGCAGAAGGGCAAAGGGACCAGAGTAAAGGGTACTTGGCCAGGAAGCAAAAGACTGGACAATGGGTCCAGGCTTAAAGGGGCTGGAACTCTTTGAGAGGAAAAGGAGGTTAACAATGAGGTCAAAGATGACACAGGAAGAGTAGGGAAGCCTCTCAAGGAGGTGGCGGAAAAAGAATACCACACCAGAACCTGAGGTTTCAGTAGTATAGCTGCTTTGGAAAGAGCTCCTCTCAAAGTTAATAGAAAGCCAAAATCAGGGTAAAGGTCAACGGGTGGGCTGGGAGGAGAAACGGTTTTCAGAACCCTGTTGTGCCTTAAAGCTCTGGATCTGGCTGTAGGAGTCATGGAGCCTTCCTCAAGCACTCACAGCAGAGAAGGAAAGCCACCCTAGAAGGCAAAGCCAGAAGAGCCCACCCAGCCCACTGCTTCCCGTGTCACAACTACTACTGGCAACAGAGCCATTTAAAATTTCTCTCAGTTCACCCAGGAGCCCTTAAGGAAAGCCAGGCACAGATAATGCCTAAGAGCAGATTAAGTCTGTTTCCCAATTTGTGTACAGTGTTACTTGTATCAATATTAACAATAATAAAAACTTATGTATATTTTAAATGCAAATACAAACCATGATTGAGGACTAAAATCAACTTCAAAAGGGAAACAAATGAAAATAATAAGCATCAACTATATTAAGAGGTCAAGGGGTTCAGATATCATAAATGACCATAATAACAATCAAATACCCAAAGTTTTTCATATTTCTAGCTTTAGCTACTGGATCACCTACCCCTGCCCATTTTGCTCAATAATAAAAATGAAACCTGGACATCCCTGGTGGCACAGTAGTTAAGAATCCACCTGCTAATGCAGGGGACAAGTGTTCGATCCCTGATCCGGGAAGATCCCACATGCCGCAGAGCAACTAAGCCTGTGCGCCACAACTACTGAGCCTGCACTCTAGAGCCCGTGAGGCACAACTACTGAAGCCCGCACGCCTAGAGCCCGTGCTCTATAACAAGAGAAGCCACCGCAATGAGAAGCCCACGCACCGCAAGGAAGAGTAGCCCCCGCTCACCGCAACTAGAGAAAGCCCGTGCGCAGCACCAAAGACCCAACGCAGCCAAGAATAAATAAAATAAATTTTAAAACTATTCTGGGTAAAAAAATATATATAATATTTTGGAATTAAATCGAAGTACTTGTTGGTTAACACTTTAAACTGAATTTCAGCAGGAAAAACTCTTGAGGTATTTTAATGATTGATAAATTTCTCAGTCCATCTCATGTTGTCATTCCAAATACGACTGTCCTGCACTTGCAGCTGCCAACAAACCTCCCTCCATCTCTCGTCTAAGACCCTCTCCAAATGTCATCTCAGCCCAAAACCAACTTTCCCAAACCAAGCAGGTACTCTCAACTGCCCTATCCACCCCAAATCAGTCTAGTGATTAACCTTTCTCTAGATTAAGCAAACACACCTGCATGCAGCACTGTACACCATGTTAGAAATGCCACTGTATAGCCTTTACCCACACAGTCCAGTGCTTGGCTCTGCAGTTACTCAACTATCAAACCACAAAGTTCAGCAGGGACCTAATACCTTTAGCACAATATATAGACAACATTTTTTTTTAATTATGTCCTTGAGTGATGATCTAAAGTCAAAAAGAGCTGAATAAATTTATAAACATCCTCTTGAATAAAAGAGACTAAAAAATAACTACAAATCTTTAGGTGCCTTTCAGCAACAGGCAAAGATTTACAATCAAACTTGTTAAAACGTCTACAGTAAAGTCATAATTTTTCTTTTAATAACCTGTCTTCTTAACCTCTCTCCCACTTTTGTAAAGCTTAAAAATGAACTTGTAACAACCTGACCACATCCTTTCTATTGTAAACATTTTCCAATGGGGCCAGTTCTACTTGAAGTATAGAGTCATATCAAAAACCCACTCCCTGAAGTCTAATGGTTCAAAATCTCCCAGGTAACCAAAATCCCCAGAGACTTTCAGCCAATTTAACAACTATGTACAAGAAAATTTTTTTTCAATTACAAAACATTCCAGTTAGAAAACAAATTCTATTTACAGAGATAAAAATACCCTGCCATAACCAAACCATACCATTTACTGATTAAATGTTCTTTCATTCTCATTTAAATTATTCTGAAATACTGGTTAACAGCCAAATAAATCCAGAAAGAAAAGTTTCAGGAAATTATAAGATAGAAAAGATTTAATAAAAAATATTTAGCATTCAAAATACCTGCCTTATGGTCTTCTGCTTTCTGGATTGTATTCATTTCTTTAATGTGAACATGACATGAAGTCATAATAAAAAGGCCAATGAAGTTTGGACAGTTCAGCTTTTCTATAGACTTCAGAGTCAAAAGATATCAGCTTCTACATCATCATTCTACAGCTAAGCCCAGTCTAGTCACCACTGTGAAAGCAAAAGTACCCTACAGAAGCTGCAAGATTATGAATAAGAAAAGCATTTTTAAAGAGAAAAATCATAGTTTACAAAAAAACAAAAGACGGAATTTCCTTTCATATGTGCTTCTCATTTTGCATCTCTTCAGTCGCATCTCTCAAAAATTTAACAAATTTTAAGTTAAATATCTGATAATGCCAAAGCTAAGAAATCTAAAAAGAGCCACCAAAAAAGGAAAGGAGGAAGGAAGGGAGGGAGGGAGGAAGGAAGGAAGGAAGGAGAGATAAAAACTGGTGGATCAGTAACAACTAAGTGATGAATTACTTTCCTAATGATGCTATGAATCTTGGGGTAGAGTGATCAAATTCAGCTTAGTTTTTGGCTAACTGTCTGACTTAGTCACAGAAAAACACAATTATTCAGCAGAATCATTTCACAAAAGAAAATCTTTGAACTTTGTGGACTACGCCCCATACATCCCTACCACAGGCCTCAGACAGTTCCCAACTTTGTATCACACAGATGGCCATGCAGTAGAAAAACACAGACCTTTGTGAGAACTAACAAGAATTCACTTACAACCTCTAACTCCTCTCCTTTAGCATTAGAAACAAGAAAGGGTACAAGAATATACTAAAAGGCATTTGGGTAGGATAAGCAAATTGCTGAAGTACTTGCTTCAGGGGGGGAATGTAAGAAACCCAACTTCCTAGGTCTAACACAAAAAGGTATCTTAATCATGTTGAAATTAAAAAGAAAAAAACACACCTGATACAACTTTTAATTACTTTTTGTTTTTGCTTTCATCGCTAGAGTTTTAATGATTTGATAAACCAGGCAAATATCCTGCATATATAAATCAAGTTAATTGCCGTCATTTAAAAGCTTTATGCCCACATTCTTTAATTCACTGAACTTTAAAAAATCCATTTTCATTTAATTTTCTCAGCAAATTCTAGGCTTTAAGGAACTGACTCATCTACTGACAACTTAAATCTGACTTGTTGGGAAAGTTCATGATTCATCCTTCAAACTTAATGTCTGCAAATATACCTGTATTCCAAAAACGAGAAATAACAGATTAATACAGGCCCCATGTCCACAAGGACTCCCAAAAACCACAGATCCAAACCTGCACAGTACTGCCTCAGCTAAAAAGTGATCTTCTGACTAAGAAGTCTCCCAGGTCAGAATTTTTAGTTATTTTAGATATTAAAAAAAGTAAGAATTGTTATAAAACATCAGGATTAGGGCGAAAACGACCATGACCGTAACTCCAGGTTTACACACATGTTGTCCTTCAGTTTACTAATATTGCCCCCTTTCACCCTCAAAAGAGTTCTGCTGCAAAGCAAAACTTACCAGTGGTGATGGAAGTCAGTATAGTGATCACCTTGGGAGGGGGAAGGTGTTTACTGAACGGAAAGAATGTAAAGAGAGCCCTTTGGGAGGCTGAAAATGTTCTATATCTTAATCTGAGTGTAGCTACCAAAGCGTATACATACGTAAAAAGTCATTGAACTCTATGTACTTAAGATTTTACTGTAAGTTAGGCCTCAATAAATAAATGAATAAATATATATATATAATTTCAAAAACATATTAAAATACATGTGTAACTATCTTTCCAGATAATTACATGAAATCATCCAGAGCTCCCAAGATATTTTCTCTAAATGTATTTTAATAAAGATGCACATTGTGAGCACTTTTATGTAGAACCTTTCAAAGTACAGACCGAGATTTTTTTAATCGTTCACTTTAAAAAGTCACCGAATTTTAGAACTGAAAGCAGCAGAATAATGATCCACTCATCCTCTAACTCTGCAAATAAGGAAAACCAAATCTGTAAAGGGTAAGAAACATACCCAAGATAAGACAGCTAGTCAATGACAACAGCAGTAATGTAACTGTTTCCTGATCTTGGGCGACTCTCGTTTCCACAAAGCAGTTACTTTTCTGACATTATAAACAAATCTCAACTCTGAATCTACCTGTGGCCTAGAAAGATTCAACATATCCCTCAAAACACGAGGCCAACAGGCCCCAAAGTGTATGCAAGAAAACACTCATCTTCCTTCCTCCTGTCAAGACAGTTGACAAATGAACAATTACATTTTCAGGCATTTTGCTTGCGATGCAATAAAGTGTGACATCTGAAAAATGTGGTTCCAGAGGAGAAGGCATATGCAGGGATTGACAAAATCCATCTTATTTCCTTTCAAATCTCTCTGATGGTTTCTTGGTTCTCAAGACTATATCACTGCTAAGTAGGGCTCACGAAACCTCGCTCAGGGCCGTCCATCCGCATGGCTTTGAGAGAACCGCTGGGAATAACGCCCACTAAATAAAACGCCTGGCCCTGCCAAGGGTGTCCTACCCCAATCCTGGCGCATAACAAAACGTGCAGGTGACCTGTCCTTTACGGCTCAGTTTTAGAACCCAGTGAGCAGCTGACATCTTGTGAAAAACTTAACATACATCCTTTCCGCGGGAATTTATGTCTGTTCTCACAAGGCGTTTCTGCTCCCCACAGGGCAGGCCTGCCTTCTCAGGACACTCTGCTCGCCTCTCCATAGCCTCTTTTCAAGGTCCAAAACGAGACTTTAAGAACAGAAATCGAAACGGTCACGGACCTCCCGAGCGGCAAGCCCGGCTGGGGTCGAGCAGCGGGCTCCCCGCGAGCCCTCGGCCCGCTCGCGCGGCGCTAGGAAGGCCCAGCGCACTCCACCACGCTGGCCCGAAGCAACCGGTTGCGGCGGCCGCTAGACGCTCAGCGGCCGCCTCGGCCCTGCGAAGTTCGGACCTCCGCGCGGGCGGCGCGCCCCCGGGTCCTGCTGCGGGTTCGCGCCCCGGCCCGGAGCGAGCCCGGGGGGCGGGTCCGCGGGGGCTCGGCGGGCGGGAGCGCGGGACGCGCGGGGAGGGGCGCGCGGCGGGCCCAGCGCGCCGGGGAACTTGGGCGCCGGCGTTGCCGCCGCCCGGCCACTTTCCTTTCACGCCCCAAGGCTGCCGCTCGGCGCGCTGTCCGCCCGGGACGGCCGGCTGCCGCCGCCGCGGCGAGGCGCCCAGGCGCGCTCCTGCTGCCCGGCAGGCCGGCGCGCGGGGACGCGCCAGGCCGCGCGCGGGCGCCGCGTTTCCCCCCAACACACACCCGCCCCGCCCCCGCCCCCAACGTGCTGCCGCCGCCCGTTGGCGCCTCAGACCGCGCGCCCGCCGCCCTTCGGCTCCCGGCGGATTTTCGTTGCCAAAGTTGCGTGGCCGCCTCGAGGGGGACGCCGCGCGGTCCACCGCCCCGGCGCCGCCGCCGCCCCTTCAGGCCGCCGCGCGGGAAGGCCCAGTCGGCGGCCCCGCTTTTTTACCTGTCGGGAGTTTTCGCGCGCGCACTCGCTCGATCGCTCGCTTTTCCCTTCTCGCGCTCGTTTTCTTTCTTTTCTTCTTTTCGTTCCCCCGTGCGGGCGCTTTTTCCGCTCGCGCCGCCTGCACTCGCCCGCTCGCGCCCTTCTTCCTGCTGGGCTCCGCGGAGCGGGGCGGCCGGCAGCTCTCCCCGCCCCCCTCCACCCGCGCTCCGGCGGAGGCGGCGGCGGCGGCGCTCAGCGCTCCGACTCATTCCAATATGGCACGGGCGCAGGGCGCATGCGCCCGCGCCCCCCCACCATCCGCGCTCCTCCCGGCAGCCCGCGCCCCTCGCGCCGCACGCGTGGCGCCCCCCGGCCTGGCCTCCCAGAACTCGCCCGCTTGTCTTCCCGCACCGCTGGGCGGTTGCGGGAGGCGAGGCGGCCGCGGACTGGGGTCCTGGGGGGTCCAGCGCCGCCAGCCGCCCCAGCCCCACGTGCCCGCAGCCCACAACTTGCAGCGGACACCCCCGAGGCCGTGGCGCAAGGCAAGCGGCGGCGCCTCCGGCCCCCGACGGCGCTGCGACCCCGCGCTGCCTGGCCCCGACAGGGAGACGCGCCCCCAGGGACCCAGCGCCCACCGTGTCCCTGCTCCAACCCACGAGGGAAGGGCCCCCGCGCCTCACCTCGGGTTGTGGACAGAGCCCAGGAAACCGGGTGGCGTCCCTGTGTAGATTTTGGCGTCCGAGCCGGGGGAAGCGCGATGCTGTCGTCCGCACGTGACAGCCTCCGGCAAGATGGCATTAGCGGAGGAACGGACCGAGCGACAGCTGGATACCAGATCGGCGCGTGTCGCCGTGGGAGAGGGCTGCGTCCGCCCGCCTGGCCCACGTCGGAGACGTGGCGCGACCCTTGAGATCTGAGAAGGCACCCAAGTGCCCTCTGTCTGCGAAGTCAGACCCGGACCCCCGGCACACCCGGTGTCTCTAGGCTTCCGCAGGAGGTGCCCTGTATATCCGAGTTTTCCTGCCGCTCGGGGCCCCGGCGAGGGGGCACAAGACGGCTGCCGAATTCCGCCGGGAGTGCAGGGGGCCCGGGGTCGGGACAGAAGCTCGAAGGTGGCTACAAGCCAGCCCCGAAACCCGAGGTGCCCACGGGCGTTATGTTCCCCGAGCTTGCCCCTTCCCCAGCGAGGGCAGGTGCCAGTGGGACACCCCTATCCCCACCTGCTCTGGAGAGTTCCATGCAGGAAGGAGTCCCTGTGCCGTGGAGACCCAGGAGTGCCTGGACTCCCGGGCCCAGGGAGGAGGTCTCCAAGAGGGCTTTGACGGCTCCTGCTTTTCGGGGAGGAGGAGGCGCCCCCACCGCAAGAAGGAGGTCTGGGGTGCCAAATGCGGCTCAAATCACTTCCTACTGACCTCAACCATCGCGCTGGAAAATATTACCCCACTTTACAGACAAGAGTTGCTCAAAGTCACGCTGCTGGCTAGATTTGAATCCAGTTTTTTTGTTTGTTTGTTTTTGTTTTAACTGCCACTGAAAAGAATAAGAAAACCAGGGAGAAAGAAACATGAAAAAAGAATAAAGTATCCATAATACTACTACAAAATGCAACTTTTTACACATGAAACCTTCCGCTTATATGCACGTCTTTACATAGTTGCAACCACACATTCTCTTTTGTGTTTGCTACCATCGCTAACATTTTTCTTCTGTTCACACGATTCATTTTTAATGTGTGCAGGTATCCTCATCCATTCACTCAGTCTCTTAATATTGCCTATTTTGGTTCCTTGTAATTGTTTGCTAATGTGTATCTTAGTTCTGCACTTGGAACAAATTCCTGACAGTCGAATAACCAGGTGGAAGGTTAAGGAACAGCAAGGTGTTCTTGCCCCACAGTGCCATAGGGCTTCCCAAAGAGCTGCCCCACTTACTCTGCACCTCCCAGGAACAAGTGTAAAAGAGTTCAATACACATTTCTAAGCGTTGGGTACCATCATTTTTTCTCCCCTATTTTAACAGTGTCTATTGGTATTTCAAGGTTACTTCAGTATTTCTTAGATGACTTTAAAAAGAAATGTTTTTTCCATGCATTTACTATTCTGTATTTCCCTTTCTGTAAATGATCTGTTCATATCCATTCATCTTTTGGGGACTTGAACCTCTTCTAACATTGAATAAGCATTTTTTATGTTATAGATATTGCTTTTCTGTCATAAGTGATCCAAATATTTCCCAGTCCATTGTTCTTTTTTGTTTTATTCAATCTGTCATTCTGGTCCTTTGTGATTTTTTAAAATTGTTTCAATGCAGACAAACCTTTCTTCGACCCATCTGATAGTCTTATTTTCTGCTAGTTTTCTAAAACTTCATTTTACATCTAGTTCTTTGGTGATTATCCATGGCAAGTTCATTTTGCTGTGTGGGGTAAAATATAGATTTAATTAACCACCACCATCACCAGTTTTTATGCAGTCACCATTAATTAAATAATTCTTCCCTTATCCTTTGCTTAGTAAAATCTACTTTTATGCTAGGCTTTTGATTTTGGTTGGTCTATTTCTGAATTGTCCATTTCCTTTCACAGACTTTGGTTTAAGCAAATACCATGTGGATCTAATATTGGTTCTTTAAAATAGGTTCTCACATCTGGCAGGGCTAGAATCCTCCTCATGGGGTCTTCTTTTATTCAGAATATCACTTGATATCCAGACTGGTTTAAGTCCGTACACATTTTAGGATAATCATACAGGGCTTAAGAGTGCTGCCTTTGGAGATGGGATCATCCAGGTTCAACACTCACCAGCCCTGTGACCTTGGCAAGTTGCTTATCACCTCTAGGCCTTATGGTCTTGGTCTGTAAAACGGGGATAAAAGTAACACCTGCCTCACAAGCTCAATGCCTGTCATATAGTGTATATATATATATATATATATATATATATATATATATATACACTCAGTAAATATCAGCATTGTTATTGATATTTTTCCAAAAAAAAAGGGATTTTGCATGGAGTTACGTTAAACCTATGAATTCATTTAAACAGATCAAATACTCTATAATATTTCATTTTCCCAACCAGGACATGTGCTATCTTTCCTCCAAATATGTTAAAACTCAGACAGAAGCGAGGTCCCTCGTTGACTCCAGCCTCTCTCTGTTGCTCACCTTCACGACCCCTGAGGAAGAGGAAGAGCAGAAAGCCACAAGGAACTACCATGTAAGAGTCTGGCTTGTGCAGGGCCCCGTGTAGGTATGGACATGTATGCACATGCAGGAAATCTTCTTTACCCTTTGCAACATCCCCCAGGGCAGGTCATGGCATTCGCTATGGACAAAGAGCAAACTGGGAGTTTCCAGGTCACTCAGTGAGAGCCAGAGCCAGACCACAAACCTGGTGGACCAGCCCCTCAACCCCTCTGCCACTTGGAATTTCGTATAGTAGTTATTCACAGAGGAGGCAATGCCAGAGAAGCATGGAGGAAACTGACTTCTGATCATGGCACACCCCTGCTCAAAAGCCTCCCAGGGCTTCCCGTTGCACTTTGAAAAAGCCAAAAGACTTACTTTGGCCTCTGAGACTGGGCCTGGCCATCCTACAAACTCACCAGGCACCACTCACCAGTCTTGCTTGCTGCAGTTCACCTGTACCTATATCCTTTCCATCCCATAAGTATGACAAGCCCCTTCCCACCTCAGCACCCTTGCACACTCTGTTCCCACTGCCTGGGACACCCTCCATCCCACCTCATGCACCCACCTTCACATAGTTAGTACCATCTCATTGTCCCAGTATCTGTTTAAGAAGGTAGTCTCCTGGACTTCCTCCTGGTGGTGCACTCGTTAAGAATCTGCCTGTCAATGCAGGGGACACAGGTTCGATCCCTGGTCCGAGAAGTTTTGACATGCCACAGCACAACTAAGCCCGGGCACCACAACTCCTGAGCCCGTGTGCCACAACTACTGAGGCCCGCAAGCCCTAGAGCCCACGCGCGGCAACTACTGAGCCCACACACGGCAACTACGGAAGCCCGCGTGCTCTAGGGTCTGCACACCTAGAGCCTGTGCTCTGCAACAAGAGGAGCCACCGCAATGAGAAGCCCACGCACCACAACGAAGAGTAGCCCCCGCTCACCGCAACTAGAGAAAGCCCGTGCACAGCAACAAAGACCCAACACAGCCAAAAATTAACAAATTAAATAAATAAATAAATAAGAAGGTGGTCTCCTTAGAGAAGTCTTCCCTGCCCACTCCACCTAACAGGTTCTCTCTCTCTCCACAATTGGTACCTATAATTTATATCTGTATTTTTGTCATTTTGTGGGGTCTGTCACCCTGTCTAATAACCCCACAGACATCAGTCCCCCTGAGGGCAGAGATGTGCCTGTTTCATTCACTATGAAGCTGGCCCTTTCCCTGAAAAGCAGCAGGTTGATGAGAGGGTGGCTAGTGGGTCAGCTGGCAACATCCGAGACCAGAGGTTGGCACACCCATGACGTACCCTGGCTATTCCCAACTCAGTCTCCACTTCCTACTGGTTCTGGGGGTGGAGGCTATGACCTCCTGCCCTCACTGACCAAGGGGTCAGCGTGTGATCATTCCGTATGAACCCCCGTCCCCTGCTACTTCCAAGCAGTCCTACTCTCTGCAGGTGGGTGTCAACTCAGGGCCTTGTTCTGAATGAGAGCATTAGGGCCAGGCCTGGACTCTGGGGACCCACAGAGCCCTCAGCCAGGACATGGGCCCATTTTCCACCCAAGAAGAACTTAAAGTTCTGCAGCCTCCCAGGCCCTGCTGTCAGCAGCCCTCCATTGCCACTGACCAGCCAGCACCCTTCAATCAGCCCAAGGGAAGCAAGTCACATGATGATGCCCTGTGGCTAATCATGCAAAGGATCAAGTAGACCACCACCAAAGAGTCCCTGCTTACACCATGCCACTCTCCATTGAAGCCCAGTTCACTATGCTGGCCCTGCTTCCCTAGGGGCACAGGCCACTGTCACGTGTCCCTTCAACACCTGCCTGGCTCCACCTCCACATCTTGGCTCCTGCAATTTCACCCCGCCAGGCATCCCTCTCTCCTATACCGTGTTGTAAGGGAAAGAGCAGTGTGCTTGGAGGCACACAGCTTGGGGGTCAAGTCCAGATTTAGTCACTGTTTATTTATGAGACCTCCTTTTTTAAAATTTTAATTTAATGTATTTATTTTTATTTATTTATTCATTTTTGGCCACGCCGCGTGGCTTGCAGGATCCTAGGTCCCCGACTAGGGATCGAACCCGGGTCCCTAGCAGTGGAAGCACGGAGTCCTAACCACTGTACCGCCAGGGAATTCCCCAATAAGACCTCCTTTATGGGACACTTCATATCTCTGGGCCTCAGTTTCCTCACCTCTATAAAAATGGGGATAAAGCCACCTATCTTGCTGGGTCCTGAGAATCCAAGGCAGTAACGTTCATAAACACTCTTTGCAAACTGCGAAGCACAACAGAATTATAATAATTGGCCTGGTCCAAAGCCACTTCCTGCAGGAGGCCTCCCAAGATCTCTCCACTTCCTTCTCTGTCTACGTAGGGCACTTAGCTTGCTTTTCCCCAGTCACCTACCTTAGGAAAAGCACAGGCTCACCAGACCCCATTTCCATCCTTGAGTATCACAAGCCCAGGGCTATGCACAATTCATTCCCAGGGATCCCCCTCTACCTCCACAGCTCTCTTTTCCCAATTCATGGAGGAAAACAAAATTAATGGGCACAATGTCCTCAATTTTATATTATTGGGCCATGCAATTTTCCTAAGCCTTTTTGCCCCTTCAACTTCTTATCTGCTAACAAGAGTTTAAGGGCACAGAACTGGTGACCAAGAATACTCAGCAATGCAGGGAAAACAAGGCTGGCATTTATCTTTGGGGTGATGAAATGTTCAAAAATTAGATATGGTGATGGTTGCACAACTTCATGATATACTAAAAACTGCAGAACTGTACACTTTAAAAGGGTGAATTTTATGGTATCTGAGTAATATCTCCATTTAAAAGTTGTATGAGAGAAGTCTGCAGTGACTGGTTCCAAGGACACAGGCCTGTAGCCCTTGGATCAAATGTGGCCCCAGGTGGAACTTTACTTGACCTGCACAGTGAGGTTTTTTTACAATACTCTTTTTTTGGGGGAGGGGTAATTTGCATAGAGTAAAATGCACCCATTTTATAAGTGTGCAGTCTCTGAGTATTGACAGAGGTAACCACGACCACAATCAAGATACAGAGCATTCCATCACCCAGAAAGTTCCTTCCATCCCCTTTCAGTGACTCCCCTGCCCACAGGCAACCACTGATCTGACTTCTTTTCTTTCTTTTTTTTTTTTTAATTTATTTGGCTGCATCGGGTCTTAATTGTCTCCATAGTTAGTGTTGTCTGTTTTTAAAAAATTCATCATAGAGTAATACCTTTTTGTGCCTGTTTTTGGGATTCATCCACATTGTTACATGTATCAGAAGATTATTCCCTTTTCCTCTGATGTTCAACCACTCCTTTATTTCAGGTTAAATAATATTATTTTAATCACACAGAATGCCCAAGGAATGAAGATTCAGCACCTCTCTTTTCTACTGGTCTTCAAAATATTGTACCCGTATCAGTGAATTTTTGAGCATATACCCTCCAGTATGTTTACTTATGTTTAAATCATTATTATATACACACATACTATTATATCTAGTAAAATATTACATGCATTATAAAACATACACAATATATAGAAATTTTTAAAGGAAGAAGTAAAGGTAAGATAAATACTACTTTAATATAATTTTCATTTTATTTATCAAAGGAGTATAATCATTTTGGCCCTCACAAATTATTATATTAAATGATTATTTTTACCAATATTAAAAAATATACGTGAAAAATAATATTGTTAAAAAAAGGAATGGGATTAAAAATGCTTCTTTTTTTACACTGCTGAAGTATAATTGAAGTACAATAAACTACACATATTTAATTTTATAATCCGATTCGTTTTGACATATGAATATACCCATGAAAGCATCATGACAATAAAGAAAACAAATATTTTCATCACCCACAAAAGTTTCTTCACATTTCTTTGCAATTCATCCCTCTCTCTGCGAACATCCCCAGGTAGCCACCGATGTGCTTGTTCACTACAGTTTAGATTGCATTTTCTAGAATTTTATATAAATGGAATTAAATAGTCGGTACTCTTTTTTTGCCTGTCTCCTTTCATACAACTTAATGATTTTGCGATCCCTCCATGCTGTTGCATGTAACAGTAGCTCATTCCTTTTTCTTACTGAATAGTATTCCATTGTATGGGTATATCACTATTTGTGTATCCGTTCCCTTGTTGATGGGCATTTGGGTTCTTTCCAATTTAGAGCTATTATGAATAACGCTGTTATGAACATTCATATGTAAGTCTTTCTGTGGATGTGTGTTTTCATTCCTCTTTGTTAACAGCATATATATTTTGTAATATATTAAATATAATGTACTAGAAATATTCCTAATTATTAATTAGTAATATAACATATGATCTATGAAAATATATAATAAAACAATATGAAATACTAAATCTATAGAGATATGTACGTGTGATATGAAATGTGTAATATGTAAATGAAAATATAATTTATAGTATATAATAAAATGTAGTTAATATAACATGTATTAAATATTTTGAATATATATAATAAATGTCCCGTCAACAGTCACACACATTAAAAAGTATATATATATATCACACACATACATATATATGTAAATACCTAAATACACATACACACTTTTATCTGATGTGTATGTCTTTGATGGGACATTTAGTCCTCATTCCCCGTGGTCCTCTACCCACCTGTTCTAAAAACCACATTAAAAAGAAGCAGTCACTCAGGCTTGACCCCAGAGAGGTCACTTCCAAGACCTGGAGGTCAAGTTGGGGCTGAGGAGCTGGCATTTGGAATCAGGACACCAAGGCTCACTATGCTGGCCAAGGGCTCCTGTATTTGGCTACTTGCCACCCAGGAGCCAGGAGGGAGTAGAGAGTAGGGCCAATTCAGGCACAGAACATTCTCCAAGCCTGTCATGGCCTCCTAAAGGGTCAGAGGTGGGAGGTTCATGAAGAGAGCTGGCCATTGGGCCCTTGGAAGGGAGTTAGCAGGGTAAGCCCACCAGGAGAGGAAAGAGTAAAGGGCGACATGACAGTGGACCCTCCCAGCCTCTCCCCAAAGCCACCTGCTGGGCTTGGGCAAGCGCAGCCTGCATCCCTTTGATGCTCGGAGTCCTCTCTCCATCCCCTGCCTGCTTGCCATGACTGGAGACCACAGTCCCCGCCTGTCCCATGCCCTCCATCGCACTCCCTGCCTCTTCCCATGCTACCATTTTTCCTTTTTTATTAAGGTATAGCTTACATTCAATAACTATTAGGATATTGGTATGAATCTATAACATGTTAACACGGACATTCATTATGTTTGTTTGATGCCTGTTATAGCAACAGGGAAGCTTAATCTCCCTGATAAACAAGAGCCTCACAGTTACCTGGCGGGGCTTCCAGCCAAATGTGTGGTACCACTTCTAGGCCCCCAACTTGTTTCCCTGCTTGTCAGCACTGGGTGGATTTGGGAGGAAAGAGATTTCTGCATAATACAGACAAAATCAGAGATAATGCCAATGGACCTTGCTTTACCCGGTAGCTTTGTACAAAATGAAGTGTAGCCATTTGAATTCTAATTTTCTCATTACTTACTTTATAATTCCTGAGATGTGTGATCTTCATTCCTGTTGGGTCTTGCTCCTAAATCCTCAAATTTCCGTTCTCCACTGTCTTCAGTCAGTTCTGGAGCACAAAACCTGAGACAGTCACTTTTAACTTCCTGATATCAATTATTTTATCCTTATAATCTGGCTAGTAACATTTGGGCTGTTGAAAGCAGAGCAATGCACTCAAAGATGTCTAGAGGTTCTTTCAGCTCAAAGATTTGGGATTGGGCTGTGAACACGATTGTGAATATTTCAGATAAGGAGTTTTCCAAGCAGCAGAGCCAGACTAAATCATTCATGCATGCTTCCTCTCATTGATGCCAGCTGTGTGCCTGCACAGGTGGGACTGAGGTGCACAGACAGATCTATTAAATGGCCAACCCAGAAGTGCTCCAGCTGAGTAAAGTCCTCCCGAGGGTTGGTTCAAAGAAAGGGGGTCCTAGAAAGGGCCTCTCTCCAAGGAAGGAGGCCTGATTTCTTCTCCTGAGCTGGGAGCAGAAAACCTGAGTCTGCTTGTCCCTTCTCTCCCAGGGCCTGGCTTTTCCTCTGTGCAGGTGCGGAAGGAGGAGAGGCTCTATAGACCCTCCCAGCACCTTTGTGCTGGGTCCTCTGATAGATTTACTATGGCAGCCAGGAGGCACTGCTGGGGAGAAGCAGCCTTGGCAGGTGGGGGCAGGCTCTCTGCAGACAGCAAACGTCTTGTGCACTGTTCTTGGTGGGACCCCAGCAACCAGAGGATTAAGTAAAAGCATGCAAGTAAAGGTCTTCTGTGGTGCCCAACTTGTAGTCTCCCACATCAGCCAGATCCTCCATTGTAGAAGGACTCTGGGTTCCTGGAGGATGCCTGCCCCCTCGAGCAGCCAGGCTCACTTCCAGATGAGAAATGGGGTGGGCTCTTTGAGGCAACCGAGGGTCTGGAACAGAGGGACTTCCAAGGATGAAGAACAATTGGAATTCACATTCATTGCTATTGTCAGTTTCCTATAAAATTAAACACACACTTACCCTGTGATCCAGTTTCTCCACTCTTCGGTTAAATTTACCCAAGAGAAGTAAAAACACACCCACACACAGAGACTTGCACAAGAATATTCAGAGCAGCTTTATTCATAATAGCTGAAAACTGGAAACAACCCAGAGGCCCGTCAACAGAAGAATAGGTAAATTGTGGTATATTTATACAATGGAATACTACTCAGTGATAAAAATGAATGAACAAATGTTAGGCGCAGCAACATGGGCAAATCTAAAATAAATCATTCTGACCAAAAGAAACTGGACGTAAAAAAGAACATGCTGTATGACTACATTTACTTGATGTTCTAGGACAGCAAAACTAATTTCTGATGATGGAGGTCAGAGTAGCAATTACTTCTTGAGTGGGTGCTAGAGACTGGGATGGCACACAGGAAATTTTCTGAGGTGATGAACCTTGCTCTGGTCATGGTTACATGGGTGTCCATCTGCATCAGAGTCATCGGGTTGTACAGTCCTGATTAGTGCTTTTTACTGACTGTAACTTATTTCTCGATAGGAAAAATAAGCCTCCAGGATGCACTCCGAAATGAGGAGCCTCTGGGGGAGGGGTGCTGCAGAGAAGCAGGCAGAGGCCCTGTGTGTGCGCACTAGCGCTCCCTTCATCCAACCCATCCTTCAGGAGCCTGGCTGGGAATTGATCTTCCTGGTTCTGGTCTCAACCGAATGTCGAGTGCACTGGCTGGTGAATGAGATCATACACATGTAAGTGGCAGTTTACAGCATGGAGGGCTTGGAGGAAGATCACAATCGGACAGGCCACATCATGCCCTCAAGTCAGCTGGGCCACCTGTCACCACGAGACTCTGGGTTTTCTGAGGCCCCAGGACTGCCTGGCTGGGGCAGGGCATAAGGTTAGCTATAGCCAACCTTGCTGGGAAGAAGGGGCCCAGCCCAAGCCTCTCCTAAGGGGTAGCCCTGGTGCAGAGGGTGACAGGGATTGACCTTAATAGACCTTACCCACTGCACCCAATATAGACTAATCTCATCTTTGTTTTTTCCTGCCCTGTCTTCTGCCCATGCTCAGCCTGTCCACTCCTTTTTCCATCCAAGCACCAGCCCTTCCTCAGACTGCCCCCTACTGGTTACCTTCTGAGCACTGGCTCTGCAGAAGAAATGACCCCAGGGGGTCCACACCCACACCTGTGGCAAGACATGGTTGTCCACATGTGGAAACACATACCACACACACACTCATTCACACACATCCCGGGAGGATCCCCGGCAACAGGCGTGGATTTATAGACGTGCACAGGTGCCTACGGCCGTGGGCACATAAACTATTGCCGCCGTGATAACAGTCACCATTTATTGGGTGTCCACTAAACACTGGGCAATGTCTGATCAGCGATTGCTTGTGGTCCACTTCACATGTGTGCAGCCCTTGGCTAGATGGTCTGTCCATGTGTGGATTCATTCAATTCTCACCACAACACTGTGTGGCAGGTAGTATTCTGCCTACTTTAAAGATGATGACACAGGAGCTCAGAGAAAAGTCACCTGCCTGTGATCATCCACCCAGACACTCAACATAACCCCAAAGCACTGCAGCCAGGCAGAAAGCCCAGTCCGGCCCCTCTCTCCTACCTCTCTCCCTACCCTCTCCTTACCCTCTCCAAGGTGGGGTCTCCTTTGGTCAGAGGGAAACAAGCCCATGGCATCCCAAGAATGGGCTTTTTTGAAAGCGCATTTCCATCATCAAATGGGCTTGCTCTCTATTTCCCTGGAGCTCTTGGTGGCTACTGGCCAGCAGATCCTCAATGCTGTTTGGTGGGATGCGGGGTGGGGGGGGGGGAGTGGGCATAGAAAAGGCACGGTGAGCTCAGGGAGGGCTGGGAAAAACATCTGAGACAGGCCCAGGAGAGCCCCAAACTTGACACTTCAACCTCTCCCAGCACCTGGCCTGGCGGATGCTAGAATCCACACTGAGCTCCCAGGACCCGGACCCTATCTTCCCACTGCCCAAAGCACCTGCCTGTCTGTTGCTTCTTAATCTCCTATTCTGGGTCCTCCTTCGCCCCATTTTCTAGAAGCAGAAAGTGAAGGCTGAGACAGATTGGGATTTGTTAATTCAGAGTGAGAAGTCCAGGAAAGGTCAATCTTTTCCAAGTGAGTTGCTTTGGGGCAGTTCCCCCCTAGTTAGATTGAGCCTGAGCAGGGACCATGTCAGCTACACCTCCAGCCAGCCCTGCTGTCAGATGTCAGGAAGAAACCTGGGGCCAGGATGTAGTTCAGATCCAGCCTGGAGGAGAGGGCCCAGCAGGCCGCTGACCTCAATCTCCAAGTCTCCCGGCCTTGGAGAAGGAGCTGAGGTCAGGGCTCTGCTTCAGGAGAGGCCTCACCAGACAGATCCTGCCTTTAAGATGTAAAGTTATACATCTTAAATATATACAATATAAATTAATTAATTAATTAATAAGTAACATATAAGAT
Source organism: Stenella coeruleoalba (assembly GCF_951394435.1). NCBI lineage: Eukaryota > Metazoa > Chordata > Mammalia > Artiodactyla > Delphinidae > Stenella > Stenella coeruleoalba. The sequence goes on from NC_137156.1 coordinate 69,454,941, forward strand.
GAGTAATGAAAGAAATTCACATTGAAAGGAGATGTTTTGGCAAAGTGTTAGTGCAACAAAGTGTTGTTAGTGCAACAAAGTCTTCTGATCCTGGGTGTGAGCTCAAGAGTTTGGAGGGTGATTTTTTTTTTTCTGTTTTTTTAGGCTGCACTGTGTGGCATGCTGAATCTTTGTACCCCAACCAGGGATCGAACCCGTGCCTCCTGCATTGGGCGTGCGGAATCTTAACCACTGGACCGCCAGGGAAGTCCCTGGAGGGTGATTTAGCACCTGCCTCTCAGCTCAGCGAGTTCAGTTCTCAGCATCTCTGAAAGACCCCAGAGGAGACGTGCACAGGGGTGTCCGTTGTGGCAGTCTGGAATAGCACCCCACTGGAAACAGCCTAGACATCCAGGAACAGAGGAACAGATAAGCCCATGGGATATCCATATAGTGCATGTCCTCTGCTGCAATTACAATGACTGAGGAGGGGGAGGGGGACATGGCTGGTTTGGGGGTGCTGCATGTCCACAGGAGCACAGGCTTTGCCAGACGCACAGGCTGTGCAGGAGCACCTGGGTCTACAGTCTGGGAGGGGTGTTCTGCTAGACATTTCCTGCCCTGCTTGGCTTCCCTCACGTCCCTACCTGTCCCCATCCCACCCCAAATCTTATTGTGGGGGGTTGGGAGAAAAAAGAAAATAAACTCTGAAAATAGTTTGAGATGTGAGCTTTTAAAAGAAAATGATTGAGTCTTGAAGCCAAAATAAGGGGACAGAGATAGGAAGTCAGGGCGTTGGTGGCAGTGTCATCATGGGATGGGCTGCCTGCAGGGCCAGGGCATTAGCACAGCTGAGCACCACCACTGGGACACAACCATTTCACATTCACAGGACATTTGATAAATCATCTATTTGTGTTAAACACACATTCTCCTAAAGCACTTTCTTTTTTTTTTATACAATAAATCTGTTGCTTGGGTAGCACAAGTATAATTATTCTCCTTTTATAGAGAAATATCAAACTCCTAACCCTTGTGAACCCTGAGCTTGTGAAGAACAAGGCCAAGGGAGCCTTTCAATTTAATCTTACTGTATTACATTTTAAAAATGAGGATGTTTTTTGGGCTTCCCTTGTGGCGCAGTGGTTGAGAGTCCACTTGCTGTTGCAGGGGACGCGGGTTTGTGCCCCGGTCCGGGAAGATCCCACATGCCGCGGAGCGGCTAGGCCTGTGAGCCATGGTCCCTGAGCCTGCATGTCTGGAGCCTGTGCTCCACAACGGGAGAGGCCACAACAGTGATAGGCCCGCGTACTGCAAAAAAAAAAAAAAAAAAAAAAAAAAAGAGGATGTTTTCATGTACTTCTTATGTAATAAAAACTAATTTTAAAAGTTAAAAAAATTGTTTTAATTGAGAACAAGGAAGGAAGAGAGAGAACTGAAGTCAAGGAGACCAGTGAAGAAGCTATTGGTGAAGGGGTGGTGTGGCCGGAGTCTGGGGGTCCCCATCTGTAAAATGGGTGCACTGAATCCTATGGTCACTGGAGCTGTTGAGAGGACCCTAGCACTATTGGAGGTGCACTCTGAAGTCTGTGGGGTTTGTTCCCCAGATACTTGGCTGGAAGACAGGGTTCCCCCAAGTACCCTGTTCGGGCTGGCCTGTGGAGCTGCCCTCCCAGGCGTGCCTGATGCTCACAGGTCTCAACACACCAGGAGGCCAACTGGGCCATAGAGAAAGATCTGGCACAGGGCTACCTCCCCGACCAGACCCCAGCCCTTAACAGGGCCCACTACTTCAGCCCAGCAGCCCAGTGGGGGATCTCCATGCAAATCAGCTGTATGAGCTATAGCTCAGTTCAGACCAGAGCTCCAGAAACAGGCCCCAAAGACACCCTCATTCTCTACTGCTCCAAGGCAGTATTGGGACAGCTGGACTCAGCTTCTAACTGCTCGGGCCCTCACCGGAAATATGATGCCCAGTAGCTCCATGGCCTTCGCCCTCTCTGGGAAAGGGCAGAAGTAGGGCAGCCTGGGTCAGGAACTCCCCACTCCCCGCCCTGGGCAAAGAGCTCCAAGCCTGGTTGGAGGAACAAGGCCAAACAAGGGCTTAAACGCAGGTCCTTGACTCCTGTGGCTGTAAGCACAGCCTCATGAGGTGGACAGGGCCACCATCTGCTCCCTTAATTGGCACCCACTTCCCCACTAGCACCAAGGGGCCATGAAGGAGGCGTGGTCACAGCATGGACAGCTTCTCACACAGCTCCTCCTGCCCAGGGGTGGGGTGGGCATCCTCAAGGAGCCTGTACCCGGGAGGTAGTGCTCCTGGGCCTCGCTACCGGCCAGGCCCGGATGAGGCAGAAGCCTCTGGCTGGGAGAGGTAGGGTGCAGAGACACCCCGTGCTTGCTGCAGCTAGCTACCAGGGCCCTGTGGGCACACACGCATTCATGTCTGGGAGGGTCATGGGAGGGTGTCTCTGCATGTGTGATGGCAACGCTGCGTGGTAGCTCAAACACAGGCTCTGCCGTCCCTCTGCCCGGGCTGCAATCCCTGTACCACCATTGCTGGTGTACCTCGGGCAGACAAAAGCCCCTCTGAGCCTCAGTTTCCTCATCTGCCAAAGCAGCATGATCCCAACAACTCTGACCCCACGGAGTCTTTGTGAGTGCCTGGGTCACGGTCAGCCCTTGGTCTACTGCAAGCCAACGCATGGGGTGTGGCCAGCTGAGTTCCTACCTGCCTCAGTGTCCCCAGAGGAGGCTGAAGAGCCAGTGCTAATTGCTCCTCTGCCGCTGATATTCTAAGAAGGGAGGCGAGGTGCTGAGCAGGCTCAGGAGGGGAAAGCCTAAAGGCTCAGCGAGGGTTTGTGGGGTGTAGGGCCCAGGTGGACTTCTGGTCAGTGCCCCAGCCTCTGCTGGACCTGACTAGCAGCCATTCAGCATTTGGCAACTGTGTCCAGGGCCTGCCTTGCCATTGTCTCCCACCACCCTGCTCGCCAGCCCTTTGGAAGAAACACACGGGAGGGTCCTGCCCTCTAGTGGCCGCAGGCGGTCAGGCCTCTCCTTTTGGATCCCAGGCCTCAGAGGAACCCACTGCCCACTCTACCTTTTCCAGTGCCGGCTTCACAATAACAAGTCTGTTTTACAGTGGCTAAAACTGAGGCTGGTCCTAGGAGCCGGCTCAGCTATTTTAATCTCTGAGCACCTTTGAGCCCTGAGGGCCCTGCTTCCGGGCTCTTGGTGGTCCTAGGGTCACAGGGTCTGTGTCCACTAAGAGGGAGGCCTGACTGTGCCCAGGGTGAGGGTACTCACGGACCATGGTCAACACAAGCAATACAGGAAGCAGGGAGAGCCTTAGCTCTGGAATGGGGCACATGCTTCTGCCCAGGTTCCCCACACGCCCGCACCCCTGCTTCCCCCATTGCAGCCTATCATCAGGCTATGACCAGTGCCTATGGATGGGGGGAGACCACAGGAGTTGAGAACTTAGCCTAGGGCTTGACACAAAAGCTGCTTTGCTTCTGGACACCCCCGTCTGTGCCCCAAGTGAAAGGAGGCGGGGACCTGGGGAAGGAGGGAAAACTAAGGGGAAGTCACGCCTCTCTAGGGAGGGCCTCTGCATCCTCTGTCCCTCAAGGGAGGCACAAGTGTGAACCCATCAGATAAACAAGTCTTTCCTTGCCTTTACTGAACCATGAGCTGAGCCTGGGACCGGGTCATTCCCCCAGGCCCTCCATGTCTCTCCTGCCAGCCCTGGAGGCCTCTTCCCTTCATTCCTGGAGTCTGAAATGCAAAGAGTTGTGGCTCTGTGCCAGGCGCTGAGGATTCACATGAACAAAGTGGGCCTGCCTGGCCCTGGGGCAGCTGGCACCTAGGGTAGGAGGTGGCCAGTGACAGCACAGGCCTCTGCAGAGAAGCACTCAGCGCACACGATGCCCAGTCAGTCCCACCCAGGCCCCACAGAGACCCCGTGGCTCTGGGCAAGGGCCCGTCCCAAGAAGCCTCTATGTTCTGACAAGGACATACGAGCTCCAGGCACACACACCCCCACGAATCCCCACTCACGCACACACTTCCTGCTCCCAATTAGCACTAATTAGACAGCAGGAGAACCCACAGACCGTGTAGCAAAAGCAGTCAGGTCTGTGGGGTCCCAGGTAGGCAGTCCCCATCAGGCACCAGGTGAGAAGGGCCTTGGGGGAAGGGCCCTGGGGTCCCTGCTTCTCTGAAGGAGGATCAAGTGACAGGGCCACATCTGCCAGGGACCTCAGTGGTCCCTCTGGAAGACGGGAGCTGCCCCAGGGCTGGGGCAGACTGGAGGATGGGGAGCCTGACAAACACCTCCTTTGAGGCCTTCCCCCAAGCTCCTCATCCCAACCTAGCCTCTCCAGTTCCTCTGCTCCCAGTCCTCACTCCATACGTCATCCACTCATTCATTCATTTATTCACTCATTCATTCATGCATTAAGTGTCCATGGACCTCCTAGGACCAGGCCCTGGGACCACAGACATAGACATGAAGCTGATCAGCAGGGCCGTGCAGGTGGGTATGAGGGCAGGCGAAGCTCCTAGTGCTTAACTCCCCCACTTGAGCAGCCCCTTCCTCTACCACTCACCCCCACCCAGGCCTGGGCCCAGCTTGGCATAGATTACAGGGGGCAACCATCAGATGGCTTCTTTCCATTCCTTATGGAGACAAGGAGGCCAGGCTGGCAGTGCAGTGTGCTTGTGAGTGGAAGGATCAGCCCCACACCCTCCTTCGTGTGGCTCTGGTTGGCACCCTCTGGGTGAGGCTGTTGTTCCCTTGGTCATTCAGACTGGACTCAGAGGATAGGCCAGCAAGGCCAGCTGTGCACATGCCCGTGACCAAGCCTGCGGGCACAGCGCTAGGAAGTCATAGGATTTGGGGGGTAAGAGGAAAAGGGGGGTCCAAGTCCCAGTTGCTCTAAGGTGGGGCTGGAACACGCATGACTGAACAACCCGGGCCCCAGACCCCAGGGTGAGGGCCCTGAGCCAGCCAGCCCCCTTTACACCACACCACACAGCTCAGGCCCTCAGCCGCAAGCTGGGGTGGTGGGAAGAAAGCAGGTGTGTCCAGCCTGGCCCCTGTTCCCCAGAACATCCCCATCAGGGAAACAGAGGCTGGGCTCTGCTCCCCTCCCTTTCCTACCTGGGAGACCAACAGTCCTGGGCAATTTGGTGTTGCCATGACAACCACACACTTTCTTCTTCCCTACTTAGCAGACTGAATTTGAGCTGCCAATTAAATCGTGGTGAGTTGTCTGTTTAGAAGGCATGTGGCTGCTTGGAGACATCTATGCATCTTCCGTTTCCCAAGTGTCTCTGATGCCCACTCCTTGCTTCCTGATGGCTGAGGCCAGCGAGACATGTCCTGTACCAGCTCCCGTGTCCCAGGGGCAGTCCTGGCCCAGTGGCAGCATCCCCTGCCGGTCTGGCCTCCGTCTGACAACACTCTGGTGTGCAGCTTCAGGGGCGGGTGGATGGTGGTCATCAGAGGCCCCAGACCATGCACAGTCCTCTTCCGTGTGAGGCACAGGGCTTTCCAGCAAGAGCTCTGGACTCAGAAGGCTCTTTGTCCCCTTCAGGGTGTGCGCTGCCTTTAGGGGCTCGGCGGCCTTGGCTGGGAATTGCCTATGTGTGAACAACTGGATGACCAGGCCCCCTGGGGCCCTCGGAACCACGCTTTCCCAGGAGCTCACCTTAGCTGACTGTGACCAGCAAAGGAAAGGAGCCGCCTCCAGTGCAGAGCATGGTGGCTGGGGTCAGAGCTCAGTCCCCCAGTGAAGGAGACCTGGGGTGGCCTGTAATAAGGGGGTTGCCAGTGGCCCTGGAAGGCACGTGTCAGCCTGGCAGTTGCATAAGGGCTGGCTCAGCCTGTTCAATGGGAGGTAGCCATGGGCAGTCAGAGAATCGTGTGGACCTGGCTGTCAGGCAGACTTGTGGCTCAGCCTGTTCTCAAATCTGCCTGGGACAGGGATGGACGTGGATGCAGGGGAACTTACCAGGAAGGGTCACTCAAGATGAGCAGGGAGACCCGCCTCTGCCCTCTGCAGTCAGGGCTGAGGCCTCTGCCCCACGTTCAATCCTTTTTTTTCTTTTTTTTGCTGCACTGCTCAGGTTGTGTGATCTTAGTTCCCCAACCAGGGATTGAACCCGGGCCAATGGAAGTGAAAGTGCCATGAGTGTCCTAACCACTGGACTGCCAGGGAATTCCCACAAGTGCAATCCTGCTGCAGGTTAAACTCACCACGTGGGCTGCAGCATCCTCCGGTGAGGGGGTGGTGGCTCTTGACCGTAACTCTATCTCCTGGGCTAGGTCCACATCTCTGCCCCCATTTACTACTGCTGTGATGTTGGGCAAAGTTCCTTAACTTCTCTGAGCCTTTTCCCTCTGGGGAAGGGAGGGGCCCACAGATGGGACCGTGAGAGTGGAGGAGGGGGGGTGAGGGGCTCCCTGAGCAAAGTCTCCAGGGAAAACACAGACTCCGTGATACTTGCTGAGATTAGTCACGTTGCCAAGAGCTTTATAGTGTTTTCTCAGAGTTTTATAATTTTGTAGGGGACAGCATAAAGTATTTTTAAAAAAGCAAATGAAATAACGAGACCATTAATAGCTTGAGGATTGTAGTAGAAAGGAAATAGGATACTACTTGGTTTAGCAGAGAACAATGTTTCTATAGTTTTAACCATGTGAACATGAATATCAGTTTACCCCAAATCATAACACTGGGAGGATGGGAAGGTAAGTGTGCAGGGAGATGGTCATCAGAGCTCATTTTTCCATACGAGGAGGTCAATATTCTAAAGCAGAAACAATCAAGAAATAGCATTATAAGCAAATTACTTAGAAATATGAAGGGAAACAGAGGAAGGAATGATGCAAAGAACTAAAACAATGGGCCAAGGAGAAGGAAGCTTGGAGGGGGGCAGAACCTGCCCTTTGGGGGTTATCTTTTAAAACTATGTACATGTGTTTTTTTGATCAAAAGTAAAACTGAAAATAAAAATAGTTAGAGTTTAGATAGAAAGCAGGCTGAGGCTGGAGAGGTAGAGTAACTCGTCCAGGGTGGCAGAGTTGGGAGACAGCCTAGCAGGGATCCACATGCAGCTCTGAGAGCTTGGAGTGACCTTGTCAAGACCATGGACTCCACCTATGGGCCGGGGGCTAACCAAGCACCCAGGAAGGCTGCACAGATAAGGCCTCAAGCCTAACCGGCTGCACCCTATGCCTCTGGGCAGGGAAATAAGGCCCAAAGCCACTTCCCTGAGGAGATCACGTCACCCGGTGGGAGGAGCAGGAGCAGAGGGTGGTTTCACTTCCTTTCTGTTTACTGGTAACTTTAGTTCCCAAGTTCCCCATCCAGCCAGGCTGATTAGTTAGATTCTCCAGCGGGAGGCCTGGGGTATCAATGACTTGCCTGACACCTTGGGAAGCAGTTCCCTGTGCCAGACACACTCCACCTGCAGCCAAGGAGGCAGTGGAGCCTGGAGGGTCGGGTCCTCGTTGCTGGCTTGTGCTCACCAGAGGCACCAAAGTCCACTGCTCCTCCAGGAGTTTCCTGGCTTCTGCAGTGGGAAAGACAGTCGGCTGAATGACCCAGTGACAGGCTGCCATGATCTCACAGTTACCGCTGAGCATGGCTTGGGTGCCTGGCATTGTGCAAAGCCTCTTTCATGTGAAAGGAGGGGTATGGCCCACTGGTTAGCAGGTCCTGGGCCTGGGCTCCAGGCTGGCTGGTCATTAACACAGTGTGACCTGGAGAGGCTTCCTTCCATCCTGGGGCTTCCTCTGGGGTGAAGCTGGGGCTGAGAGGCAGGGCCCTGCTCTGATACAGCAAGAGTGGTCTCAGGCTCCATCAGTGGGCAAAATGCAGAACAGGTCTCTGTGTCAAGATATTCTCTACCACGTGGTTTACAATGTAGGGAAAACTGGGGACAACTTAACTGGTACACCGTGTAGTAAAAAAGAACAATGTAGAGGGCAGTGTGTACATGGCAAGATGTGTGCACCACATGCGAAGTAAAAAGAGGCCATGGACAGGATGGGGCGTTTCTAACTGTCTACAGGGCACTGACTGCCCAGGATATTTTATAATTTACAACTTATAAGTTAATATAAGAAATACCTAAAATACATAATGCTGTCAGAGATAAGATCATTTGCTACCAGGAAGAACAATACCCGGAGATATTTTAGACCCTGTGATGATTTCTGCTCTGGTCTAGCTCCCCTGTCTGAACGCAGGCCCAGGCTCCAGCCTCAGAGCACACAGGCCCACCTGCTTTCCCACTCTCCACTCAGCCCCAAATAGTGCTGCATGGTGACTTTTTCTTGGCCCCCACCATGGTCCTAGAGCAACAGTTGAGTAGGGATTAGAACCTTTTGTAGATGGAGAAGAGGATCTTATGAACAGACAGCGGCAGGCCTGGAATTAGAGCGTGATTTTCAGGCTCCCTGGCTCTGTTGATTATCTGTATCAACAGCTGGTCCCTGGAGCCAAAACATCATCTCCCAAGCTGCGAAGACAACCAGAAAGCTTGCAGAGTTGGGGGAGAGGCCCACAGAAGCTGATGGGAGTGGGGAGGCCTGGAGCACCGGGCTCTGTGGCACACCGAGGTCACAGGCTTTTGAAGAGAGCAGGAGGAGGAGGAGCAGCAAGAGGCAGGCCTGACGGACCCCCACCACGCAGACCCCAAAGGCCAACAGCCTTACTCCTCCCCCAAGGAGCGGTGCCAGACCCAGACGTGCCTGGTGTCTCCCTGCTCTCCTTGAGTCCTAACTGTGGGCAGAACACGCTTCCCTTCTTAGGAAAATCCCACCTTAATAGTAGCACTCAAGACAGAGCCCTCTGGGCACCCTAAGTTCTGGCCTTTCTCTTCCTCCCAGCTGCTTCTGGAAGGGGAAAGCTGGTTGGTCTGAACCTGGTATCCTTTATCCCAGTCCAGAGAAGGAAAAACAACAAACGAAATAGAAGTTTATAGAGGTTAAGTCTGAGAGGCTGATGGCAGAGGCAATGGTTGTTTTTTGTTGTCTTTTTTAGGGTGAGGAGGAAGAACTCAACAAGCTTCAGATCAGCTTTGATGAGTGGGTTCAAGGTGAGGACACTGGCAAACTGGAGATCGAGGCTGGCGGCGGGGGGAGTTTCGGGAGTGTCCTCACAGCCACCATGGCCCAGGCCTAAAGCTGAGGTCAGGGGAGCCAGTGCCCATGGCTGCCCACCCACACGGCGGGACCAACGCAGACCCTTCCATTTTCTTCAGAAGCTGCCGACAGCAGCTGGCCCTCCTTGGACAAAGCCACATTCTCTTCTGTCACCTTTTTTCTTTCTGCTTTAATCTAAGGCTACAGGGAAATTTAAACTACCAGTTGAGGTAATTTCTGAAATTGCTGAAAATCATTTAACAAGCTTTGGAAGCATCCCCTCTTGCTCTGGGGGGGCCACTCAGGCTGAGCCTGAAAGAGGTCATTTGCTGGCTCTCCCTGGAAGCTGTGGCTTTGCTTCCCCAGGCTTGCCTACCTGAGTTGGCCAAGAGTCAGAAGGCCTCCGGCAGTCTCCGTTACCCATGTCCTCACTTTCTAAGCTCCTCCAGGCAAGCTGGGCTGAGAAGGATCTTTCGTTTCCTCTTCACCTGCAGCGCTGCCTCCAAGAAAAGGGGAAAGAAATGTTGCCACTGAAGGGAAAAAGACTCAACCACATGCATGTCTGTGGACTGGGTTTAGGTGGGAAGGAGGGAGCAGGTAGGCGTGAAACAAATGTTCCCAGCGTCCACAGTTCCTCTCTGTTCAGCAGATTTATAATTCCACTCACAGAGCAAACAGGCTGGTGCAGGGCACCCCCTGCTCAGTGCCCCTCCATCCTCTCATGGAATCCTTGCCACATCCTATGAGGCAATTGCTCTAATGCCCAGTTTTAGATGCATAAACTGAGGCTCAAAGAGATTAACTACCTTGCTCAAGGTTGAAGTGGGGATGGGTCTGCCTCCAAGACCCTCTCTGGAACCCACACACAACCTGCCTCCCTAATTCTCAAGGGAGAAGGAAAATAGGGCTGTTGGAAGAAAGGGAAAGGAGTGTGATGGGGTCAAGAGCATGAGCAACTGAACCTGACAGGGGCGAGGGCCCAGGGGGTGGAGAGGTGAGAGGTTGGAGGCTGGATAGCAGGTGGTGCTGGGGTTTAGTGCCTTCTGGGGGTGACAGGGCTAAAGAAAAGTGGTTAAATCTCCAGTATTTGTAGTGTCCTCACTTCTCGCTCCTTTGCTGGTCCAGCCGTAAACAGGCCTTGAGTGGGTTAATAGGAGCGAGGGTGGGGAGAACAGAGCTTGGGCTGGGGAGGGGGTGGGGTGGACAGCATCAGGAGAGGACTGGCCGAGGGTGAGGAGCAGAAGAAAAAGCGGGCAGGGAGGTGCATACACAGGACATGTAGGGAGTCTTGCTATGGGTTGTTTTCTCCAAGGCTTTCAGAGCTGCATTTGCCTGTCCTACCTCTGTTCTCCTTCCATCCTCCCTGGGCTGTGCAAGGTGGGCTACTGACAGATGAGGAAACTGAGGCACAGAGAGGCAAGACCTCCTGCCTATGATTACAAAGTGATGGAGTGGCCAAAGTTAGCTGCCTTCCCACTCCTTGGTGGTGTCACCTGGGGTCAAGGCCACCAACAGACAGGGGACCATGGGATACAGACAACTTTTTCTTTGTAACGCAACATAATTTTTGGCCAGATTTGTTTCTCCCAAATACTTTTTTTTTTTTTTCGGTAAGCGGGCCTCTCACTGTTGTGGCCTCTCCCATCGCGGAGCACAGGCTCCGGACGCGCAGGCTCAGCGGCCATGGTTCACGGGCCCAGCCGCTCCGCGGCACGTGGGATCCTCCCGGACCGGGGCACGAACCCGTGTCCCCTGCATCGGCAGGCGGACTCTCAACCACTGCGCCACCTGGGAAGCCCTCCCAAATACTTCTTATGCATGCTAATGCCTATGCAAAACAATTACCTTAAATTCTTTAAGATGAGATAAAGACTGAGGTGGGAGAGGAATTGTGGGAGAAAAAGTCATGGAAGGTCAGCAAGGAGGTTTAAAACATTCAAAATCGTGGATTTCAAACTTGCTGGGTTTTTTTGTTTTTGTTTTTAACAAAAAGAACCTTTTTTTCAAGCAAATTCTTAGACTAACCCCTAATTTTCAAAACAGATAAAAAGGGTGCTGCTCCAGTTGGAGTTGCAGCTGGATGGCCCGTCCATCTCCTCAGGCTCAATGTTATCCCTACAGCTCAGATCCAGCCCTTGTTAACCCGAGGGAGGAACGGAGCCCAAAGGTAGATGGTACCTGACATGTGCTCAGTGCGCCACAGTTGGTAGAGTGAGGGAGGCTTGTTCAAGATCACCCATTGAGTTAGAAAAGGGCAGCCAGGCTGGAGTATAACCATGTATGTGACACCATGGGCCGCTTAGAAAGCAAAACTCTGTTCGTGTACTTCAGAAGGCAGACATGGACACAAGCGGACTTCCCTGGTGGTGGTGCACATGGAAGGAACGCCGTGGGCAGGACACCTCTGGGTTCTTCCCCCCAGAGCCTGGCTCTCAGCCATGTGTTTGTAGGGTTGCTGCAGGGACAGTTGAAAAGAGCCGAGGATGAGTGGCCAGTGCGCTTGGGCACCTTGCCATCAGCCCCGCATGATGTCACTCCCACTTACTAAAGAAAAAAGAAAAAAAATGCAAGTAGCTCTATCACTTCTATTGCCCCCCAGAGCTGGACATCTGCACACCTGCAAGAACATCCTCTTGTCATTGGAGAGATGCCACTTAGGGATTTCACAAGCCACATGAGGAAGAAAGGAATCTTCAGCTCTAGCTCAAGAACATAAAAATGCGCTGTGCTAATCTGGTTTGTTCATAAAACTGTTGTGTTAATGCCCTGGGGGAAACAAAAAGGAAAGCTATTTTAGCAACATTCCCTAGTTTGGTTGGGATTACGTGTGGGGGAAAACATTCCCGTTTCCCTCGCGGCTAAGGGTTTTGGTTCTCCTGGGTCCTCATGGTTCTCCCTGCCTGGCCGTGCCAGTCCCTGATGAGGGCTGGACGAGAGTGTGCCCTGAGCCCAGGGGAAGCTGGGGCTAGTCAACGCTGGGGTTCACAACACACACCTCCCGAAAGGACCGAGGCTCCTGTGTCACCCAGAGTTGTCTCATAACTCTCCTTCTGAAAGATGCCCTCTGGTCCCCCTGATGCCACGCTCCCTGGTGTCAATTTTTGTGATTTTCAAAAAGCAGTGCAGAGAAGTGAATGAAGAGCCACAGTGAGTCAGGCTTTCATTTCAGACTCCCCTTCTCTCCCGCCTGACACGGCTGCATGGAAGCCGCACACTATTAGTTCCACATAATTGAAAAGTGTGTCAGGATCTCTCAGACACGAACCAGAAACATGCTGCTCATTGTCACCTCCAACGTGACTAATGCAGTCGTGTCTTAATTAGTCACTGTTTCCTGCGCTGACAGCATCAGAGCCCCGTTCCAAGGCCCCAGTTTGTGATGCGGATGAGATTAAAGGACTGAGAGTTGCCAGGTTTCCAGGTCCCCTTCCCACTGAGCACTCTGAACCCAGGTGGCCTCTGCCAAGTGCTTTGGTCAGACCAGGGCAGCACTGTGACAGTAGAGCCAACAGGGACACATTTTTGGATGGAGGGAGGTAATGAGACAAGTAAATGGTGGACTAGAACATTCCCTCACAAGTCGGTTGTTACATCACAGGCCCTTGGGCAGCTCCTCTGAGGCTGAAGGGGCAACTCCAGATGAACTATGCCACCTGGCCCAGCCCCTGCCCAGTGAGAGCTGACTGAACTGGGCACTCATCTGCCCCGAGGGTGGCCCATCCACTGGCTCCCTTATGACCCATGGCCCACAGTAGCTAGCCTGGGCCAGTTCCATTTCTCCTCAGGGGCTTTGTGTACAGAACAGAGCTTAAACCCGAGAGGAGAGACTGCAGGCAAGAGATAAAAGGTGGTGAAAGAGACTGTCTCAGGACCTCCCTGGTGGCGCAGTGGTTAAGACTCCATGCTCCCAATGCAGGGGGCCCGGGTTCGATCCCTGGTCAGGGAACTAGATCCCACATGCATGTTCCAACTAAGAGTTCACATGCCACAACTAAGGAGCCAGTAAGCCGCAACTAAGGAGCCTGTGAGCCGCAACTAAGACCCAGTGCAACCAAATAAATAAATAAATATTAAAAAAAGAAAGAAAGAGACTGTCTCATCATTGGAAGAACGTGGACCTCTACCCGAGAGCAGCACCTATTTCTGGGAACTCCTCCTCTCATTGCCCACCAGCCTGACTGCCCACCGTCTGGGCCCCAGGACAGGTGGGTATCACCCCAGTGTGAAGCCAGGAGGAGCACAGAAACCAGGAGCTGCCCCAGCACCCAGCACCTGCTAGCCTCATGGTGAGGTAGCCGTCCAGGCACCCCCTCTCCTCCTTCTAAAGCCCCCTGGGGCCCTTTGTTCATTCAGTCTCATAGGCGCAGAATCCAGGGCCCTTCAACTCTTCAGGAACCTACAGAAATGACTGAGATGGAAAAAAATTTACTGGATCCAAACATAAAGCTTCAAAGCTGATGTTCAAATGTCTATAGCACATATCACCAGGAGAGTTAGCCAACCACAACTCCTGCATACTTACATACCTGTTATGCTCAGTGTGGGACAGGGTGTACTGTAACAGCTTTGACAAGCCGTGGGGAGGGGTTTCCATGAGCGTGCTGCAGCCTTGACAGGGTTCTGGGTGCACCTACTCTGGTGAGGACCCCGTTCGTGAAGGGAAAGACCTAACTCCCTACAGCTCACCTCTAGCACTTGCCGTCTAAGCCATACTACCCCAGAAGGATGGAGAAGCTGACAGGCCAAGAGTTGACTGCACTTTGGGACAGGGGCACCTAGCAACTTCGGCTAATTAATCTGGAGGATAATTAAGAAGTATTTATAAGACTTCCTTCATTAGGCCCCTAAAGGAGGCTGAACTACATTAGGAGCCCATTTTCCCTATTTCACTCTGATACACCCAGATGGTTCTGGTTAAGAAGGAATGACACTAAGTGGGGGGACTAATTCTGCCACAGTAATTGGGGTCGGACTGATGATGCAAATAAATGAGTCTTCCTTTCCCCCCAGACTCTTCAAATAAAACACCTTTCTTGCTACCCTTGAAAGTTAATTAGGGACTTCCCCAGTGGCCCAGTGGTTAAGACTCTGTGCTTCCACTGCAGGGGGCGTGGGTTTCATCCCTGGTTGGGGAACTATGATCCCACATGCCGTACAGCATGGCCAAAAATAAATAAATAAAATAAAGTAAAATAAAATAGAATTTTTTAAAAAAAGAAATTTGGGCTTCCCTGGTGGTACACTGGTTAAGAATCAGCCTGCCAATGCAGGGGACACGGGTTCAAGCCCTGGCCTGGGAAGATCCCACATGCCGCGGAGCAACTAAGCCCATGTGCCACAACTACTGAGCCCACGCTCTAGAGCCGTGAGCCACAACTACTGAGCCTACGCACCACAAATACTGAAGCCCTCGCACCTAGAGCCTGTGCTGCACAACAAGAGAAGACACCGCAATGAGAATCCCATGCACCGCAATGAAGAGTAGCCCCCGCTCACCTCAACTAGAGAAATCCTGCATGCAACAACGAAGACCCAATGCAGCCAAAAATAAATAAAAATTAAAAACCCTGTTTAAAAAAAAAGAAATTAACAAATATCAATAAAATATTTACAACATTAAGGACATTCACTCAGGTAAATAGCAGTAAAACAAATCACTTTCCACCTGCATGTGATTGGCTCAGAAGTCTCATTTCCAAATAAAATACACGAGTCAAGCAACCGAATGAGGAAGATATAAAGGTGAAGGGGTACCCTGGACTCCCTAAAAACCACAGGCCTAAAATCACACACTTGTCCACCCTGCCCTGATATTAGTTCTGACCTGCCAAAAATGGCTGCATATTTAAAAAACATGACCAAGACAAGGACAGGCCAGACAGAGAAGATAGGAAAGAGAGAAGTGCTATCAACAATGGGGAGCACTACTTTGGGCAGAAGGGAAAGGCAGTGAATAAACTGCCAGGCCTGTCAGTCTGGGACACAGAAAGCTCCATCGCAGGGGCCAGGAATCCAGCCTCTCTTTCAAAGTCAGAATCATGGTCCAGTAACGTCAACGTAGGGAAAACTGTTCTGATGAGGAATAAAAACGATTCACATACTCAAGGTACTTGCCCACTTTCCTTTTGAAATTTAAGAGTTTTTGTTTCTTTTTTGCAAGGAGAAGTAGTATGAAACATCTTCACAGAGATGTGAAGAAAATAATTTATTCATTTTAAAATGGGGAAATTGACATGAAACTAGCAACATGAATACATGGTTTTAAAAACAGACAGGAGGGAGGAGATGCCCTGGTGAATTAGGTGGTAAGTGGCAGGGAGTGGGGCAGAGTATACAGCATCTCCTGAGCCAGAAGTCACAGGAGAGGAAGCGTTAAGTAGCACAGCAGCATCCCCTCACGGAGGGACCTGACAGGCCAAACCTGAAGACACCAACACACACGTGGCCAGAGCAGCACAGAAAGAAGAAATGCTGTTATCCTCACCAACAAAAGCTTCTTCGTTTCATATATGGATGTGCCTTAGAGACTTGTTTCCATGGGAAAAGTAGCCTCACTATATTTTGAGTGGCACTTAAAGCCTCAAGTGTGATTCCCCCCAAAAACCCTTCTTGGGTAACGTGGGGCAGCTCAGCACCCATGTATGCAAGCACCCTGAGGCACAGGTGTGGCTCTAGGGAGACGGGGGAAAGCCCCAGAGCGAGTGGTTGGGCCCAGCTGTGCTCCAGGAAGCAGCGGGGACAGAGCCAGAAGCCATGGGCTGCAAAGGGCCTGCTGCCCAAGTGCTGGAGCCCGGGAAGCAGGTGTTAGTAATGGGACAACACCCGCTTCCCAAAACCCTGGGCCATGGGGACTCCTCTTTCTATAAACGGGGAAGCAGGCCACAGGAAGCAGCCCCCGGTGGCTGTCCCAGCTGGCCATCTCTCAAAAGGCGCTGGCCCTGACTGCGGCAGCCCTGTGCTGATAGCAGAGCCCGGCTGCATGGCGACGAGATGAGCATGAGCCCTTGCTGTCAGACAGAGACTTTCCAAGCTGGAGAACAGAGTGGGAGCCGTGGTGTTCCTGCTCCCGAGGAGGTGGGGCGTCAGCATTGCTGCTCAGACAACGGCAGCTGTCTTCCTGGAGCTGGGAATGGACACTGTGAACACGAGCATGACTGGGCCTAGGCACTGCCGCTGGTGAGGATAATGGGGTGTGCCAACCTGTTTGCCGAAAAAGCTGGTCCCAAAGTCCTGCCCCAGAGACGCAGAGGCAAAAGGTCTGGAATGGATCCTGGAAACCTACATTTCTAACTTGCAATCCAGGTGATTCTGAGGCAGGTAGTGCGAGGCCCACACTTTGAGTCTGGGGTCAAGTGGGCAGGGGTTGGGTGACAGGGTTCTAGGGGAGAGAGGGGTGGTCAACGGCAGCAGAGAAGGAACTTGTGAGGGCTGGAGGCCCATTTCTGTGCATTCAAAAGACAAAAAAAGTACTTGGAGGGCCTTTCCTGGTGGCGCAGTGGTTAAGAATCTGCCTGCCAATGCAGGGGACATGGGTTCGAGCCCTGGTCCGGGAAGATCACACATGCCGCGGAGCAACTAAGCCCGTGCACCACAACTACGGAGCATGCACTCTAGAGCCTGTGTGCCACAACTACTAAGCCCACGTGCCACAGCTACTGAAGCCCGTGTGCCTACAGCCCGTGCTCCGCAACAAGAGAAGCCACCACAATGAGAAGCCTGCACACCGCAACAAAGAGTAGCTCCCGTTTGCCACAACTAGAGAAAGCCTATGCGCAGCAACAAAGACCCAACTCAGCCAAAAATAAATAAATAAATTTATTTAAAAAAAAAAAAAGTACTTGGGGGTGGGGGGCTGCCTTCTGTGTGTGCCACCCACCCTACCCCACGGGGCAATCAGTTCTTCTGAGGTAGGCTGACCCTGCCTTACAAAACATGACCAAGCCCATGATTCTGGAGGGCCTCTGATTGTTCAGTGACACCTTGCATTTAGCTACTTTCCCTGCAATTAATACGAAGCATTCTCTCCTTGAATAGATAAAAAGGTGTCCAGGTGACTGGGTCCTAGTCTTGGTGCACTGGGTGGGTCTTTATCCTTGGCCTCTTGGCTTTGGCTCTAGGCCAGTGGATTTAAATGTGTGCATTTCAGCCAAACTGCCATCTGATACAAGCTATCCTGCTCTCTGGGTGTAAACATAGAAAGTTTGGGGACGTCGGGGCTAGATGATTACTAGCTATTACCACCCAAGATATAGTCTGTGCATGTAGCTCCAAAGGTCAATCACATCTAATTAATTAATACATTACATCAGTTAATATAGTAATACATTAATGAAAGAAGAAGAATGCTTTGCTGCCTGAGAACAGCACCTGCTGGGTGCAGGGCAGGGAGGCAAGCCTTAGCCTGGGCTCACACTGTAGCCTGAAGGACCAGATCCGCAGGCCTGCCAGTCTTGTCCTGGGGCTGGAATTCCGGTGTACTGACCAGTGCTGGAAGTAACAGGTCGGCGGGAGAAGGGTGTGATTCAGTGACACATGCCATATAGAATTTACCCTATTTCATTCTGATGGAAAAAAAGACACCTCTATTCAACTTTAGTTGTCATCTGTGCAAGCTCCTCATGAGAAGTTACAGCCAACTGCAAAGTGGTGTTCCCTTCAGAGTAGCTCACGAAGGATCACAGTGTCCTTCAAAGCCCTCCTCTCTCAAGTGGCCAGGCCAGAGGTCGTGAGCCGGCTTGCCCCTGCTATGGGAAGACATGTGCTGGCCTGGGGGTGGGGGTGGGAGTGGGGGACAGCCATGAAGGGGAGAGACATGACTCTGCCTGGCTAACTGTGGGAAATGTGATCTGAAAGACTGTGTCTTCATTTCTTAGATTTCTCGTTGAGCAATATTTCTCCTTCGCTAAACAACCAGGCCACAGTGTTGACGTGGGGAAAGCCACAACTCCAGGGCCAACTTGTTCTTGTTTGGTGCACAACATCACATAACATCAAGTCTCCTTCCAGCTTTTATGGAATATGTTAAATATTCCTATGGAGGGTAAAGTGGCTACATCTCTCCTTCTGGGCCAGAAGATTATTAACTATTATCATCCAAGATAGAGTTTGTTGGAACATGTAGTTCTGAAGGTCAATCACCACCAAAAAGAATTAACACATTATTCAAAAAGAAAAATGCTGATTATAACAAAATGGTGAAAAAAATAATTGCATCTATTTTAAAAGCTTTTTGGTCTTCCCTTAAAAATGGAACTCCTCCTTGCTGTCTGAAATCTCAAACGGATACTAAGGGTTTGGTCTGGTGGTTCGCTCCGATGACTCACCTGTGTGTTGGTCTCACTCCACTACAGACCCCTAACTGGGCTCTTCTGCATAAAAAACATGTTCCACCATAAAACTGCCCCACAGCTGGTCCAGGTGCCACAGGGCTTCTGCGAGGTCACGTCGTTTTGTCAGTGAGTCTGGACACACCCAACTGAGTCCTAAGAAAGTGGATCAGCTTGGTCTCTGTGAGGAATGCTGTCCCAAGAGTCACTCCCAAACAGAGGGCCCCCACAGCGACGTGCACCAGCATGGCTGGCCAGCCCCGCTCACAGCAGAGGAACACCTGCAGAAAGAAACCACTGTCACTGCCCCAGGCCCCCAGCTGTACCTCCTTTCTCTGGGGCAAGCCACGGGGAGTGGAGGCCCTACTGCTCCAGCTTCCAGTCAGGTAAAGGCATGACAGCTATGTACTAGGGTCTACTCTGTTCCCACGGGTACCACTGATCAGTCATTTCTATCATAAGATGCTGTCCCAGAAGCTTAGGGGAAGGGGTAAGAGGAAGCAAGTACTTGTCCAGCTGGGTCAGGCAGAGCAGGAACGGAATGCCTGGAACGAGGGACAGTGGACATGCTGCAAAATCATTTGGTGTGAAGGCTGCAGGGCACCTCACCTCGGAAACAGCAGTAATGCCACCACTGAGGGCAAATGCCCCGAGGAGGACTGGTGACAGGAACAGGCCGGCCAGGGGCTTGTGGGGACTCTTCCGGTAGTAGCGGTGGATGAAGCAAAGGCTCTGTGTGATCCGAATGCCCATGTTGAAGCAATTGGCCAAGATGAAGCCCACGCTGCCACACCAATGGGTCAGGAGATAGGATAACAGCAGGAACGAAGATGAGAGGCCCAGCATTGTGAAATTGTACCTGGGAAGAGGGAGGCAAGCAATGCAGGGCAGTGGGTACCTGGTCCCAAGGCAGGGCTGCTGCAAAGAAAGTGGCTGTGAACATGAATTCACAGAAAGCACCTTCAAGTTCCCGCAATCCAGCTGATTTTCACAACATCGAATGCTAAGTGGACAACATGGAAATGTCACTGTCCCTTTCACCCCTGAATAGAAGAGTAAGAAAAGGAACAACTCAACATATTTATGGTGTTTAAGGATAGTAACTGGTTAGTTTAAGTGACACTGTGATCAAAACACATAAAAATCCTTTTCAGCCTGTCTTTAATGTGAGACACAACAATATGACACGGGTAACAATTACATGTGAACAGGCACTCTGACAGGTACTGTGAGGGGTGCTGGGGATGCACTGGTGGATGAACACACGGCCCTTTCCCTGTGGAGCTTGGATCCGTTTTATGGACAAGGAAACCAGGCAGAGGGAGGCTAAATAATTTGCCTAAGGAATGAGCCTACACCCCAACCTGACCCCTCGCCCCTAAACTTTAGCACCTCATACCGCTTCCCTTGCAAAATGCGGAAGCCCCATAACCTTGGCCAGTGGATCTCACTCAAAGCAAGTGACCAGCTTCCATAATGAAATGGAAACAGGGAGCAAGGCCTGGACCACCTTCAGGGTTTCCCAGACTCTTACACATCCCTGCTCTGCTCTCTACATCTCCAGAGCTCTGTGGGTTCTGTGACTTGAGGGATTATACTGCTCCTTTCACTTCTATGATTCCAGAGCAGCATGTCACTTAGTTATCTCCAGTTTTCAGTTCTCAACTGAGTCTCAGCAGAGATAAAATAGCTGCCACAGTCTTCCAAAAGGCTTGTGGTACATCCATGAACAAAATTCTCCAGCATCTCATTTCTGCCTAGCACACAGCTGGCATTCTAAGTGTATAGTTGTTGAGGGAACCAAACTCCTTAGATCCCCAAGCTGTGTCAGCTGGGTTAGGAAACCTCAGAGGCCACCACTCGGGTTCTGTACAGAAGGGAGGGGTGGTAAGAAAGCCACTGTGGCCTCCAAATGCCCAGATTCCCAAGGTGCTATGGGAGATATAATTCATCAGAGAGGATAGCAAGAACACACATGCGTGCGCGTGAGCCTCCGCGCGCGCGCGCGCACACACACACACACACACACACACACACACACACACACACACACACACACACACACACACACACACACACACACACACACACACACACACACACACACACTGTACTCAACAGGGGAGGTATGCTTTCATCCAGAATTCCAGAGAGGGAATTCATTTGCTTCTCAGTTGAGAGAGTTTCTTTTAATGAGTAATGGAACTACAAGAGCCCACATCTTCAAAGGGGAAGTTTCTTCACTAACTGCTAATCAATGATCAGAATGGCCAACTTTATAACAGGCCACTGAGGCTGGGCCAGTACTCTGACCTCTTTTCCAAAAAGAAGCAGAGATGTGTAATCTGTTCAGTTTTTTTTCAGAAACGATCTCAGAAAGGTTTATTAAGACCAATGCTTGGAGTTTAGGCCACAGGTTCACAAACTTTCAAAGTCATCCTCACCCAGCTCCAAGTAGAATGGAAACAATGAATGAAACTGGTAGGCAATTCATGCTAATTCAAGCAGGGACAAGTTCCATGGTGTGGCTTCTTTAACGTAGCCATTTGGGAGGTGCTGATGATGACGGAGTCCACTGTTTTTAACTAGAAGAGGGCTCTGCAACTATTGAACTTTCCAGAACTCATAAATCTATAGCCTTAAAGACATTATCCACTTCAGGAAAAAATGAGAATTTTAAAGATAAAATTAAAATGCCACTTTTTGAGTCAATGGAAAATTAGTCAGTGACAATGATTATTTTCTAAGGCTTGGTTAACACAGACAGGAAGTTATTTAATCAGGCTTATCAAAAGATAGATGACTGCAGCAGCAACTGAAGCATTCCCCAGTGGGTGCTGGTTGAAAACATCAAGGCACAGCTATACGTTGTAGCCTTGGCAACCATGCAAAGTATGGTGCCAGTCTTGTGTGCACTCGTCCTGCATTCAACAGTTATGGAGTCCCACTCCACATTGGGCACTCAAGGGCCAACAAGTCAGCAAAAGGAGCTGTCAGCCTTGGGCCTCTGCACCACTGTCCCCTCTGCCTGGAAGGTTCGGCCCCATCTTTGCATAGCAGACTCTTCTTGGTCATTCAGGCCTCAGCCTAAATGCCACCTCCTTGGAGGGGCCCCCCAATCTAAAAAGGCCCCAACTCTCACTAGATAACCCTGTTTTAGTTCTCTGCAAAGCACAATACTTTCTTGCTTATTTACTTGTTTGCTACCTGCCTTCCCTACTGTCAGCTCCAGGAGAGCAGGGATCTCTTTCTTCTCTTTTGTTCATTGCTGAATTCCTGGAGCTTAAAGAAATGCCTGTTAGAGAGTAGATGCCCAAAAAGTATTTGTCAAATGGACAAAAGAAAATGAGATATCCTTAACAAAACACAACAAAATCCTTCAGTGGAGCATAATGTAAAAGCCATCAATTTTATGCTATACATATTATGAGGTTATTAACAAAAAAGCCACTTGCAGTTCAATGGACATTCTAATATTTCACATCCAACTAAATCCCCTATTTTTATTTAGAAAAACACTGATTAACCTGTAGGTAGTTAACTAAAAGCCATGATTTCATCAGTATATATTTTTCAATCCAGAATCTGAAATGTAGGAGGTAAATCAATCATAACACTTAACTAAGCTGCTCAATTCTACTATAAAAATTCTTACTATCGTTTTATGTCTGGCTAAATTCATAGAAAGGGAAAAATTGCTGGGTTCTGTGATGAGCCCAGGTGCTACCTGTGTTCAGACAGGACTGAGGGTTGGGGTCAGGGGCCCAGACAGAAAGGGGGCTGCTATGTTTAATACAAACCTGGAGACCATGCTTAAAGGCACACACATTTTACTCTTAGGGGAAGTGAGTTACTTCAGATGAGAACAAGGCCCTGTCTTTTCTCTATGTTGACTACTAATACCATGAAAATAATTTTCCAGATTTTAATATACTGTTCTGATCCCATTACTACAAATAACTTAAAAAGTTGCTTTCTTTGGGTCAATGCAATGTAAGAGAAACCAAAGCAACCGGCCACTGTCTATATTCCCTCATGATTTGTTGCAAGATATATATTTTTAATGTTTTAATCAGGCTTAGTGTTGATTCTCCCCCTCAACACTAATGCTGAAATTGTTATAACAAAATTCCCTTCAAAGAGATAGATTCTTAGTCCAGAACTCTTTCCACTACACCTCAGTGCCTCATTTAGTACGCTTTAAATTATATTTTTAAATTATTTCATGTTAGAAGCACCT
This sequence comes from Stenella coeruleoalba, assembly GCF_951394435.1. Taxonomy (NCBI): domain Eukaryota; kingdom Metazoa; phylum Chordata; class Mammalia; order Artiodactyla; family Delphinidae; genus Stenella; species Stenella coeruleoalba. The sequence continues at coordinate 69,477,643 of NC_137156.1, forward strand.
TTCAAGTAAAAACACAGTGCTTTCAAAATTAAACTTAGAGAACATTTTATCCACTAAAAAAAAAAAAAAAGATAGACTCAAAGCAGTTTATAGCTATAAATTTAACTGTCTGAAGTAAAAACCATGTCTAGACCACCATTTGAAAACTATGGGTTGTGACCTAAAAGTAGGCTAGGAAATCAATTTAGTGGGTCATGACATGGCAGTTTAAAGAATGAAATAGAACAGAATTAAAAACCATCAGTGTGTCCTGTGCGTAACTGGGGTACTTGTTGCTTCATGGAAGCTTCCTTTCAGTCACACCCAAATATGCACTGGGTCACAGTGTTCAATGCAGTTTTCACTCTGAAAGCTGGTCTGAGCCAGCGGTTCCTAAGGCCTTCGCTATCTATCATCAGCAACCTCCTGGAGCTGAGCAATAAAAGACTCCTTGGCCTAAGTTCCTAAAATTCCAGTTCAGCTGGTATGGGAGGGGGCCAGAACTTCTGAGCAATCTGGGCTGGGACCACTGCCCTAGACTCCAGTTCTCAACTACGGTGTAGCATACAAGGTCACCAAGCCGCTGTGAGACAGGCCCCAGTGGGAAGCAGACAGAGGCTGCTCTGAATGAGGGGAAGGGTTCGCCAACTCTCTGAGTACCTTTTTCCTATCCCACCCCCACACTGGGACTCTGAGGGATTTCAATGGCACTCAGGGCACTACAGAGGCAGCATGAAACCCCCGAGGGACCCAGACCTCAAGGGGCAAAGGGATAAAGAGGGCCACTCGCCCCATTACCTACACCCACCCCTTCTCTCTTCTTCTTCCTCTCTCTTCTTTGTCCATATCAGTTTTATCCTTCTCCTCAACTGCACTCTGCAGTGATGTCTTCAGATACCACCTTGCTAATTTTGGCATCTGGGACACAAGAGATCAATTATCCTAGGTGTGGGTCAGAGGCTCTTACCAGGAGTTCACATCAGAATCATTGAGGAGTTTTAAAAAAACATTCACATGCTCAGGGCCTGCCGATTCTGTAGGCGTGGTAGGAGAGAGAGTGGTGGGAGTAGGGTGGACAGGAATCTGCATTTCTAACAAGCTCCATGGGGCACTGTGACTCATAACCAGTGTTAAAAACTACTGCTTGAAATTCCAGGGCAGAGGTCCTGACCTGGGGGTCAATGGATGGGAAAAAATGTGGCAAAACTTGTATGTGCACTTGGGCCTTTCTCTGAGGAGAGGTGTCACAGATCCCCGAGATTCTGCAAGACCTACAAATCAGATTCTATAGATCTGCATCTCGTAGAAGCTCCTTGGTAACCCATCGGAGCACTGGGCAAGGAGGTGGGTGGAGGAGTGGATCTTGTCTGGTGCCTGCCTCTGCCAAACTGGACTAACAAAACCCTTCAGGGCCCTGACTTCTCTCTTCACAAAGGGAGGCAAGGAGCAGTGGCTGCCCCCAGCCCTACTGTGGGGAGGACTTACTGAATGGTGCCTGAGGAAGGCACCACACTCCTGGTTCTAGAAGAGCCTTCTGTAAATGCATGTTCAGAATGAAAAGAAAGAAGTTACTTCATTTTGGCTGAAGGCCATAATTAGAGGTTTATCTTTAAGTTTACCTACCTGTCAACCTCCTCTTTGCTCATGGCAGCAAATGTGAAACATTCGGTCACTCCATTGATGGCAAGCAGGAGGACGTAAAGGCAATAGGCACGCAGCAGGACAGGACCTGTAAGGAAACAACCCACTGAGACTCCAGAGCCCAAACGGGAGGCCCACATGCACCCTCACTTTGGCAGGTTGGTCAGAGAACACCAGAGCTGGGTCATGAGCCCTGCTGATGTCATCAGTGGGCAGACGCATGCTTGAGCCTATGGTCTTAACTATCTGGAAGGACTCCCAGCATTCTACAGTACTAACTAAAATAAACAGCTGAAAACAAAAGGACAATTAGGAATAAATGTACAGATCTCTTGCCTAACAACTAAAAGCTTATCTGGCCAGCAAGCAAATCTCACTTTTTAAATCAGCATGAAGAAGCCTGCTAGTTTGAGCACTTGGGGACACTAGTGGCCCTGCATGCTGAGAGAAACTCAGTTGAGGAGGCCCTGAAGAAACCCAGGGCTCAGGAGCAGCAGGAAACTACAGAGATAGAACACCCATAACTCTTCAGGGAGAATCAGAGCCTGCAAGGTTATTTTCTCCTAAAACAAAGTGATGTGATTCTAGAGCTAACTAACAAGCTTTGGGAAGATCTGCTAACAAAAAATCGGGAGCCTTAAAACGAAATTGATCCCCTCTTTTTTTTTTTTTCCCCCTGGCTAAGCTGCGCAGCTTGCAGGACATTAGTTCCCAACCAGGGACTGAAACTGGGCCCTCAGCAGTGAAAGTGCCAAGTCCTAACCACTGGACCACGAGGGAATTCCCTGATCGCCTCCTTTAAGAGGGCTATTACTGACAGGCAGCCAAGCAGTTTCTAATAAAATAAACATGTACTTAACCTATGATCCAGCAATTCTACTCCTAGGTGTACAACCAACAGAAACAAATGCAGGTGTTCACAAAAACATCCATAGCAGTTTTATTCCTAACAGCCCAAAGTGACCATCGACAGGAGAAGGGATAAACAAACTATGGGCCGTCCGCACAAAGAAATACTTCTCAGCAATCAAGGAGGAAAAAAACTACTGATGCATGTAAGAACATGGATGAATCTCAAAAACATTATATTGACGGAAAGAAGCCAAACATGAAAGTGCCCATGCTATATGATTTCATTTATATGAAATTCTTTCTAAAAGCAATACTAATCTATGGTAACAGAAATCAGAGCAGTGCTTGTCTCAGAGTTGGAGGGGGGCAGTTGACTGGAAAGGGTCCTAAGAGAACTTTCTGGGGTAATAGAAATGTTCTGTATCTTAATCTGGATGTTGGTTACATGGGTGTAGATATTTGTCAAAACTCATCAAACTGTGCTCTTTTTTTTTTTAAAAGCATTTTAAAATTATTTATTTATTTATTTATTTTTGCCTGCGTTGGGTCTTCTTTGCTGCACGTAGGCTTTCTCTAGTTGCGGCGAGCGGGGGTTACTCTTCGTTGCAGTGCACGTGCTTCTCATTGCGGTGGCTTCTCTTATTAAAGAGCACAGGCTCTAGGCACGCGGGTTTCAGTAGCTGTGGCACGTGGGCTCAGTAGTTGTGGTGCGCAGGTTCTAGAGCGCAGGCTCAGTAGTTGTGGTACATGGGCTTAGTTGCTCCACGGTATGTGGGATCTTCCCGGACCAGGGCTCGAACCTATGTCCCTTGCATTGGCAGGCGGATTCTTAACCACTGCGCCACCAGGGAAGCCCCCAAACTGTGCTCTTAAGAGGACAGCATTTTAGGGCTTCCCTGGTGGTGCAGTGGTTGAGAGTCCGCCTGCCGATGCAGGGGACACGGGTTTGTGTCCCGGTCTGGGAAGATCCCACATGCCGCGGAGCGGCTGGGCCCAGGAGCTGTGGCCGCTGAGCCTGCGTGTCCGGAACCTGTGCTCTGCAACGGGAGAGGCCACAACAGTGAGAGGCCCGCGTATGGCAAAAAAAAAAAAAAAAAAAAAAAGGATAGCATTTTAATTTATGTAAACTAGACCTCAAAAAAGAAAAAACTTAACTGCTAAAAGAAAAGGGAAAGGCGGGGGGAGTTCCAGAGTCTCAGAATCTGAAACTTATTCATGGGTTTATGAAAGCTGCTTAATATGAAACATCCCTGCATCATGGGGACCCTAAATAGTTTTATGGCCATCAAAAAGGACAAAAGGACTACTAACAAGGCAGCCCTGATGGCCCTCTCTTGGGTACACATTGTACCATATCCTGTTGCATTTCATTCCCCAAGTCGCTGCAGAAAGTAGCCTGGCCCCCACTCCAGCTGTGGGATGACTCCAGCAAAGAACGCAGGGACCAGGTTCTGCCCTGTGGTGGCTCGAGGCTATGCTCAGTGTGCTTCCTGCTTCTCTCCATCCTCCTCTCTCTGGCAGAGAGGAGTGGGGCTCCTCTCATAACCTGCACCTCTCACTTGGTAACTGAAAGCTGACGGCATGTGTGAGTCTATCTGAAGGTGGATAGTGAGCTGCTTTGCAATGTGGAGGACACAAAACTCCTGCATGAAACGGTGATTCAAGTAGAAGCGCTTTGAGTCAATTTTGGGGAAAGAGGTTGGAATTGGGGAATTTGTGGATGGAACCGTGAACTATGGATTGAAGTGAGTGGTAGTATGGCTTGAATTATATATCCCCTTCAAAAGTAATCTGAAGTCTAATAGATCTGGATCTATTAGAGTGTGATCTATTTGGAAATAGGTCTTTATAAAGATAACCAAGTTAAAATGAGGTCATTAGGGTGGGCCCTAATCCATTATGACTGGTGTCCTTATAAAAAAGGGAAATTTGGATGCAGAAACAGACACTGACAGAGGGAAGACAATGCGAAGACACACACGGAGAAGACAGCCACGTGATAGGAGGAGTTAATGCATTTCCAAGCCTAGGACTGCCAGCCTACATCCTTAGCTAGAAGAGGCAAGGAAGGATGCCTACTCTGGAGATGTCAGAGAGAGCACGGCCCTGCTGACACGTGGATTTCAGACTTCTGCCCTCCAGAACTGTGAGACAATCAATTTCTGTTGAAATTAAGCCACCCAGTTTGTGATACATTGTTATCGCAGCCCTAGGAAACTAATATTAGGGAATTGAGAAGAAAAAAAGATTTTAAAAAATAAAAGAGAAGACACTGCTTTGGGAAAGCAAGTGTTCTCCTTACTTGCTGCAAATAATAAATCCTTCCTTCTCCAGACAAAAAAAAGTAAAAGAAAGGGCAAGAGAGAAGCACCTAAGAGATAAATGTGAGAAATCTCAGGGAAGTTCACTGAATGTATTTTTCTTTAGGATGGAAAAGCTAGGTATGAGAAAGACTTCTGAGAAAAGTCTCAGAGCACTTCCAAAGCTCCTAATTATATACAGGGCTAAGCCCAAGTAATGCAAAGCAAAACCACAGTGCCCCACGAACGCCTGCCTGTGGTGCGTCCAAGTCCTACATTTGGAGACAACAGCACAGAGGCCTCTTGAGAGGCCACTTCAGGTCATAGGTGAGTCCACTTCACAGGTGAGGACAAAGAGCAACATGCAACTGGGGCAATGGAGGACAGCAGCATTGCAAGGTCCACTTTCAAAACTAAGTGGTTCCCATTCTTTTCTGATTCAGTAAGACTTTCTGGAGAAAGTCAAGTTTTGTGAGGTAGTTTTAAGGGAACAAAAAAGACTATGGTGGGGGGCGGAGGGGGGCAGAGAGCAGTAGTGTTAATGTTTTCTGGCACAGGAAAGGCATTCGGATATGCAGCACTAGTCCGAAGAGTCAGGAGTAGGGCAAGGAGAAGATGGGTGGAGTGCAGACGAGGGAAGGAAAGCCGACAGGCACCCTGGGGAGACAAAATGACCCTCCCAGAAGGCACAGAGAACTGGAAGTTTGGTCAAAATGAGAAGCAGTTGCAATGAGGAGACAAATGCTAGAAGACCTTGCCAGGACAGGGATGCTGATGGAGGCCTGGGCCAGGCAAGAGACGACAAGGGTCCTAAAGATCCTGCAGCAGCTACACCAAACCACACATCCTTTTCAGAGACTGAGAAACCAGACCACTCTCAAGACTCTTCTCTCTCTGAAGATGAGACAGAGGGGATATCTTTTTGAGTCTAAAATTATTAACGACTCTGGGGCTTCCCTGGTGGCGCAGTGGTTGAGAATCCGCCTGCCAATGCAGGGGACACGGGTTCAAGCCCTGGTCCGGGAAGATCCCATGTGCTGCAGAGCAACAAAGTCCATGTGCCACAACTACTGAGTCTGCGCTCCAGAGACCGTGAGCCACAACTACTGAGCCCTCAAGCCACAACTACTGAAGCCCGTGTGCCTAGAGCCCATGCTCCGCAACAAGAGAAGCCACTGCAATGAGAAGCCCGTGCACTGCAATGAAGAGTAGCCCCCACACACCGCAACTAGAGAAAGCCTGCGTGCAGCAACGAAGACCCAACGCAGCCAAAAATAAAAAATAATAAATTAATAAAAAATAAATAGAATTATTAATGACTCTGACATAAACCATCAGAGATAGAATTTATTACCTTAGAAATCAACTAACACTGACCCTTTTAAATTCTCAAGACTGGTACCAGCATCTCACTTGAGTAAAAGGACCACACAATGACAATGGTTTGTTGATATATCTTCTATGATAAACGAATCCAGCAAGTGAACATTACATGGATGGGACGGCCCTTTCCTCGTGGCACTGTCCTGTGGTTGCATTACAAAGGCTGCTCCTTGGTGATTACCTTTCCAAAGGTGCAGAGCTGCTGTGAAATAGCCTGTCTCGATCTCTGCACACTGACTTGCTAACGGCATCTCAATGCGGGCCTCCCTGCAGTTGCCTGACCCAGGGAGCCACAAACCACGTCATTGGTTTCATGGCAGGTGTTTCTCCAAACTTAACAACCTTTGCTGTCAAGCAGAAACTCGGCCCTTCTTCCCCTAATACTAAAAGTTTGGGCCTATTATAGTGGAGACTAAAACATGCCAGTGACGTTGTAAAATGGCACTGGAGAAGGCCCTTTACATTTGAGATAGGGCAGCAGAAAGAAGTCTTCAGGGCTCTTGTCTAGTGACCTGAGGAATTAAAAACATCTTTGCTAAACCCAAGATGAAACACTCCAAATGGATTGCCACCCCACGACCCAGCGCATTTTGAAACTGGTGAAGTTCCCAGGGCCCAGCGATGCTGTGAGACGCCCAGTGGCCTGGGCACCAAGTGTTTCAAAGTTAGACACATTCAATACTTTTCTCCTTCAAAACCCAAGAGTCACTGGACTAAATATACCACTTTATTTGCCGAGATCAATTTCATTCTCTGCAAATGGCTCTGGGTTATCCTTCGGAGGCTTTTGTCCATCAGGCCGTGAGATTTATGTGGCATTTACTATCTGCAGATGTGTTTAGTACCAAGCGGAGACTCATCAGAGCCTGCTCTCTTCCTTCCTCGCTTACCCCAGAAGGAAGCAATCGGCAAAACACATTTTAGGGCTGAGACGAAAGCCAAGGATTCATAACAACTGCTCCAAGTGAGGTTGCGGGACTGATCGACCTGGTGCCAAAGCTCTAATTGCACCCTGAGCTGGTTTGACCTCAGGTGCCCCAGCTACCGGCAATTTTCCCTACACTGACACACATGTCAGTCGTGTGTTTGAATTTTGTAAGACTCTTCTAAATATTTCGGTTTGGAAATTAGAACAGATCTGGAAAAACCTCTTGTGCATACCTGATCCTGAGCTAAGCATGGCCCCTCCATAGATGTCCAAAGCCAGTTGAGAATAGGCAAAGCCGAAAACAGAGATGGTCAGGCCAGTGAGCAGGGCCAGCTTTAGCAGGGACTCCAAAACCGCGGCGGCCACAGCAACATCCTCCTTGGGCCGGGGGAGAGGGAAGGAAGTGGGATGAATCATGAGCTAAAGAAAAACTTCACATCTGACTTTCTCCCTTTGCTGTTTTACAGATCACTCTTTCAACTGCTGAGGGCCATCACTGCTTTTCTGTAGCCTGGATTTGTTTCTATGTCAATTAGCAAATGGAGGGAAAAAGACAAAGTGTACCTCCTTAGGCAGTGCAGGGGAGGGTTAGTTTTTAACTCATTTAGGATAAACTATCTCAAATGTTGCCTAGGAAACACTCACTTCCCCCTCTGACATTTATTCTTAAATGGATGAGTTTTTACATTGTTAGCTAGCTTTGTCACCGTGCTTCTCCTGACAAACAACTCCAAACCCTGATGTTCCTGGAATCTACACTTAGGAAAACATTCCTAAATCAGTCTGAGAACCAGATTAGCTCGTTTTGAAATACTGTGCATAAACTGTATTTTGCAAAATGTCTTCTAAGAGATGTAAGAGGCCAACTTAGCTTGCTTCTAATTCTAAGACAGACATTTTCAATGGTTCTAGGAAAAGGGAAGTTTCTACAACCAAATACTCCTGGATTAAAATCTCTTCTGTTTTTACTGGCTGGAGTATATCAATTCTCAGAGTCAGAATGGAGCTCTGGGCATGTCACAGTCCTTAAGAAGCTAAACAACTGGTGTGGTGAGCGAGACCAAATGTCCGCATGCTTTCCTCCCCGCACCCTCAGTTAGCCTTGACCCCGTCTCTGCATCCTTCAGTTCATCTTTTGTTCCTGAGAATCTGAGGATGGGGGAGGCAACCTCATTCTTACACCTAAGACTAGACCATGGAAGGAGGTCTGCGCTGCGCTGGGGACAGCCGCAGAGAGTTCTGAGAGGGCTGGGACAAGAATAAGGTCACAAAGAAGGACAAAGGGTGAAAAAGAAGGGCTGGTCAGGGGAAAAAGGAGAAGCTGTGAAAGAAGAAGTGAGCTCAGCGTCCTGCCATCATTCAGAATGTGATAGAAGAATGAAAACTAGAAGAAAATTTCAGAGCTAACAGAGGGGAACAGATAGCTCCACGTTTCTGTCTGTTTATCCTGCACATAGACAGAGAATTCACTTGGGAGATGGTGACATAAGAACCAAGACTACCTGCTTCTGAAGTGTAGCATCCTTTTCTCTCTCCAGCACCTTAGCAAAGAATATATAAAAACTCTCTTCTATTGGCTGGAAAATTAATCTGGCCACAAGGGAGCCAAGATTATTCACTATATCATACACGCCTACAAAACAAAAAGGAAGAAATAACAATCGTATTGGTTTTTCTATTTGAATTTTTATAGCACCATTAAAATTTTTTCTAATTTAATTTTTTAAATTAAACTTTTTGAGATAATTATAGATTCACTTGGAGTTGTAAGAAATAAAAGAGAGATCCATGTACCCTTTACCCAGTTCCCCAAACAGTAAATTCTTGCAAAACTATAGCACAATATCACAACTGACATGGATACAGTCAAGATACAGAACATTTCCATCACCAGCATTTTTTTATAAAAGTCATTAATGCCAAGTTGATTTTTTTTCTATTTTTATTTGCACTACTTTGGGATTATATTCAAAAATAAATGTGAAAAAAATATTAAGACCTATATAGCCACACAAACATGGAGCAAATCTTTGTGACTGCAATGAGCTCCCTTTTCCCTTAGCACACTCTGGCCCCCAAAATGAGCACCAGAGCTCTGCAGAAAGCAGGGTAAGGGCAGAGAATCTCAAAAGAGAACTTGCCACCCATGTCAATGAGAGGGGATAGTCAAATATATATTTATAAAGACCTACAATTTTTAATCTTCAGGATTCATTTCTTATAATCTTTTTGTAAAAAATAGTCTGCAGGTTCATTTTTTCATTAAATGTATCAAACTGCAGAGAAAAATATGAGAAAGTATCTACTAATAGTTCATCTTTAATTAAAACAATAGAGAATTTCATCTTACCCTGATCCCCAAAATTTAACACGTTCAAAAATGTCATCACATATCGCTCGCCTGTAAATGGAAAAGCAAAATAATTAGCATTTCAAATGTACAGTATTTTCTTCTTTCCTTTTCTTTTATCGTCTATCATCTCTTCCAGTTGGTAAATACTCTCAAAGGAGAAAAATTAAGTAATCAGTTAAAGACATGTTCCTTGTCCTAATGTTGATTTCAAATAATCTCAAAATAATAACAATTTGGAAAGTGCAGGGGGCTTTACTGACAACAAATTCCCAAACCAGTTAAATTAAAAACAAAACAAAAATCAATAAAACCAGTCTGATAAGTTTTTCAAAAAGTATGAGGAGTTACTAAAATGTTAATGATGAAAATGATTATCTCAAGTTTTCAGGGAGGTCAGATAATCTGCGTGTAAATTCTGTGAAATGAAAGGTCCATGATTAAGTGCACAGACTCATCAAAAGTTTCCTCTTTGGGTGGATAAAGCTCTGTGGAGGCTGGCAGTTCCCTGGAGCCCAAGTTCACAATTCAAGACAGTCTAATGCTTTCAAGGTGAAGACACCAGCCCAGAGCCCTATTCCCCACCCTCAACTTCCATGAATGTTCTTATTATCTGTGAGTGGAAAGCACTGACCACTATGGAGGTGGAGCACTGAAGAGCGTCCATAGCTCTGAAGGGCCAACTCTCACCTCCCAGCAACTTGCTCAAAGAGGAAAGCAATATTAAGAGATGAGAAGCAATGTGATCTCAAGTCTCTCTTCAGCCCTTCCCTGCCTACAATCTTCCAGCCACTGCATTTGTGGCAGGGACCTCTGCAAGTCTTCCCAGGCACAGGTCCTCAGGCACTGCACTAGTTCCCATCTGTATCTCTGCTCTGTTCTGATCCATCCTCACCACTAACAGTTCCAGCTTTTGCAAATACAGATCTTAAGTCAATCCCTGTCTTCACAATTTTAAATGGCTCTGTAGTGTTTGCAAAAAGTCCAAGCGCCTTGATTCTGCATTTGAGGTCTTTTATTATTTAATTATTATTATTTTTTAGAAATTTATTTATTTTTGGCTGCGTTCAGTCTTCGTTTCTGCGCGTGGGCTTTCCCTAGTTGCGGCGAGCAGGGACTACTCTGTTGCAGTGCACGGGCTTCTCATTGCAATGGCTTCTCTTATTGCGGAGCATGGGCTCTAGGCGCGCGGGCTTCAGTAGTTGTGGCTCACAGGCTCAGCAGTTGTGGCTCGTGCGTTCTAGAGCGCAGGCTCAGTAGTTGTGGTGCACGGGCTTAGTTGCTCCGTGGTATGTGGGATCTTCCCGGACCAGGGCTTGAATCTGTATCCCCTGCATTAGCAGGCGGATTCTTAACCACTGCGCCACCAGGGAAGCCCTTGAGGCCTTTTATAAACTTACCCCGAGCTATCTTTTTGGCCTCCCTTCACCAACCTCACCCCCACCTCCCACCATCACACCATCATCCTCTGCTACACCCTACACGGAGGATTTAGCCCCTCCAGCTGCCCTGAGTCAGGCTGGGCTGGTGTTCCCAGCCTCAGCTGTTGGTATTCTCACCACCTGCAATGGCTTTTCTTCAGGGGCTTCCCTGGGTTCTGGCACAAAAGGCCTCTCCCTCCCACGTTCTGTGAGCTCCCTGAGGGCAGGAACCATGTCTCAGTCATCTCCGTGTGCCTGGCTGCCTAGCAGAGCTCCAGGAAATGAAACAGCACTCAAGAGATGTCTGGCGAATGAGCTGCCATTTCCAAGTACAGCCCCTCACAGCCCTGTATCAGAGTTAACGACACAAATGCCTGGGGAGAGTCTCTGGGGAGAGAATGAGCTCCTTGAGGCCACGTCCTGTTCCTCATTCATCTGTGTATTCTCAGCACCTGACACACAGTGTTTAGGAAATGTGGGGGCAGAAAGTAACAGCATTTATATACACACACATACACATATACTATACACACACATATACTATATACACACACATACACACACACATATATACTATATACACTCACTCACATACACATATACTATATACACTCACACATACATACACACACACATATACTATATACACTCACACATACACATACACATATACTATATACACTCACACACACACACATACACATATACTATATACACTCACACATACACACATACACGTATACTATATACACATACACACACTCACACACACACACACACATATACTATATACACTCACACATACACACACACATACACATATACTATATATACTCATACATACACACACACATTCTTGCTATAACAATAAATGATTTCAAATTTTTTAGAGCTGTAGTTTTTAGAGAAGAAGAATCTGGGTGTCCTTGTTAAGTCCCTTCCTTACTTCACAGCCACAGAGAGGGAGGCCCTGGAAAGTCCCTAAGGGCCCTCTGCCAGCCAGGTCAGGACGGCCCAACCATGGAACAGGCCCAGCTTGGGAGGCTTGAGTGTGTAGCTGACACCTGCCACTGCAAACACATCTAGCCACTGCAGTCCACACAACCAACTTAGGGCCACTGCTTGCAACCAACTCAGGACCATTCCTCAACTCATTCAAACTGTCCTTTAAACTTCAGGAGGAAAAAAAAGTGCATTTAAGCAACACCCCTTCCCAAAACTCCCTCCATTGTTTTGCCTGTTCTAACAATAATGGGAACTATCACAATATACAATTTCACTACAGTACCTTTCTTTATCAAAAAATACTTGCTGAATACCTATTATGTTTCAGGCCCGGCAGGGTGCCACGGAGACAGTGGTGAACAGCACACTCACTGCTCTCAAGAAACTTAGCGTTAAGGCACCTTCACTCAGCTCTCCGAAGGCTTCTGACCTTTACTTCCTCCAGAAGCCCTATGAACAGTTTCACTTCTGTAATGGCAGCATTATGGGCTCAGGCTAGAAACATCCATTCGCAAAGTTCAGGGAGCCCTCAGGCACCTCCTGGTCCTATCCTTTAACTCACAGATGTGGAAAGTGAGGCTTAGGGGGGTTACTTCCCTTTGGAAGCATAATGAATAAAATAAAGAAGGTGGAAAAGGAAAAACAACAAGATAATAATAATGATGTTTGTATTAGAATGCTAGAATTATAGGAAACTTTTCTATTTTCCAAAATTCTTGTAATGGGGTTATATTATTTTCATAATTAAAAGATAATTTTTGAAAATATTTAGAAACACGTTCAGTAATAGATATATAGATGTACAGACACACGAAATTTATAGAGAGAAATTACTACTTTCAGCAGCTTATAGCCGCCTCCAATCTCATTCTTTGAACTAAAGCTGGGTATAAATAAACCATACGTATATATAGAAAAATTACATATACTTTCAGCTCCTGGTTTGCCCTCTGCTTCAGAGCTCTGTCACTGTTAAACTGGAAAGTCCCCAGAAGTTGGAAGGCTGACCAAACTATCCCACAGGTGAATTTTATTGTTAAAGAAAATAAAATGAGAAAAACATGGTCTTAAAAAGTGCAGAAAAAGAAGTGTATAAAAAGTTAGGAAAATGAGATTACAGATAGTTTTCTGTATTTTCCAAACTTTCTGTAATTGATATAATATTTTTATAATACATTTGTTTAAACGCTGTTAACATGGGTTCTGGAGTTAGACTTGGATTCAAATTAAATTGCTCCTCATTCTTGCAGAAGTTATGTAACCTCACTGACCCTCAGTTTCCTCATCCATAATAAATGGGGCCAATATCTTTCTTACAAGGCTGTGGGGAGATTTAAATTAGACAACTGAAGTATCAAATTAAATAAATGTTAGTTTCCCTCTCCTTGTTTAAAAAACTCCCATTTCTGAGGGTCCTCTGCCCTGGGGGCTCTAGGCAGCAGGTGGTCTGCATCTAGGCAATCATCAGTTCTATGGAATCCCCTGGCTGATACTTAGGTTTCCTGACTGCTCAGAGAGACCTTTTACTTACCTTCTGTCAAAATCTGTTTCAAGAAAGACTGTTTGAAGAAACTCCAAGTCAATTTAGCCTCTTCCCAATTTACAAAAGCCTAGAAGAAAAAACAAAATAAAACAAAAACTCCAGGTATTCCAAGTCTAAGAATACAGTAATACTACTGAAACTCAGTTTGGTCTCTAAATCCCAATTTGGATAGTCCCCACTGATTTTTCATTTACTGCTAAGCACACAGAAAACATCCAACGAATCCTGGCAAAGAACTTACATTCCTAAATGTGAAGGCAAAGTCTCTGGGTGGAAGAGCCTCCCTGTGGGCCCTGCCCAAGATTCATTCACTGAGACCCCTAAAGAAATGTGCTGTCCCCTTGCTGCTGCCCAGAGAGTAAGCTGACCACATGGAACACACACAGCTCACAGTCAGTTCTTCCCTTAAAAGACGTCTGAAGCATGCCAAGCTGCAGGACAAGTTCTGCTCAATGTACGTCTTAGTGCTTTATTTAGCCAGCCAGGGTCTCTTTACAGAAAGCATATGAGCTTGGCTTGTATATTTCAAAAGAAAGTAAGGCCTTCCAGGTCAGTTAAACCACATAGAATTGGAACGACAGAGAAAAGGAAAACAAAAACAAAAAACAAACTTCTGATATGGCTCTTCTCAAACTCTCAGGGGGAGCAACAAACTGCCCATTTCCTAGGGACAAGGAGGGTAAGAAGGAAGCAAATGCTTAGGAAGGGCAGAGGTCAACCTGTAAGAGACAGGTAGCCTCAAATCCAGACAGCTGACCACAAAATGCAGGAGAGGGGCAAGCTAGCTGGACATGACTTCTTTTTTTCTACTTCCAGTTCCTTCTAGGGGCCTCTCCTCAAACATGAAGGCATCCTGGGACTCCAGAATATTCAGTTTAGGTGTTAGGTCCTTATTCTCAGGGTACCTGCATTTTGGAAAGTTCTTATTAACTCAGTTGATGACTTTTGAAAGGTGGGATTTCAGGGGGCTATTTAGGAGGAAAGGGGTGAATCTCAAGGCCAAGCCCACCCCACCTCTCTAAAAGGTCGATTTTAGCTATGGAAGCTGGCCCAGCAGGTGTAGAACCTGTCCCAGTCACATGGGCCCCTGCTCTTGGCACAAAGCCCATCTGTGTAGAAATATAATGCATGCGATATATATGATTTTTAATTTTCTAGCAGCCTACAGTGAATAGTGAAAAGAAACAGGTAAAATTCATTTTAATATATTTGATTTGACCCCAAATATTATCATTGCAACATGAAAATACTAGAAGCATTTCATATTTTTTATATTAATTCTTTGAAATCCAGTGTGTATTGATTGAGTGCACTTACAGCTCATCTCAATTCCAAATGCTCTGTAGCCACACTGCCCTGTCCACATTACCATTTAGGACAGGGCAAGTCTAGAGTACCCTTTGAAAGCAAGAGTCATTTCCAGTCCTCAAATCTCCTCACCCTTTGGTTTCAGAACCTTTCTTCCATATTTGGAGGACAGTTCTGAATCCTGCCAAACCACACTGACTTCAGTGCATCATTGGACCTGGAGCCAAATGCCAGGGGTAGCTCTAGTCCAGGAGGAAATTTTCCTCAGTGAGAAAGAAACTAGGCATTTCCTTTCCCCAGAACAAAGAGCGCCAGACCGCCCTACACCACTAGGGGACACTGTGGACCATGTCATCCTCGTACACTGATCCCGCCCATAGTTGGCTTCAGGGGAGCCTGGGTACAGCACCTTCTCTCTCTCACACTCTGCCCCCTCCATGCCAGGTGGTCCTCTGGAGGGAGCGAGGGGTGTGATCTGCAAAGCAGTAACTGTGCTCTTTTCAAAGGAAATGAACAGTTACAGTGGGCCCACAAGGCTTTTGTGAAGCCTACTTGCTGTTAGGCTGTGAATTGATTTGGAAAGGTGGCTGAGCTCTTTAAAAAATAAAAATAAAAAGTTCTTTAGGAGAGTGAAATCATGACAGTGCATCTGATCTTCAAGCTTATACTTGAGTATTCCTTTCTCCTAATGCCTTCAATTTAAATGGACCCATGGTTTGGAAGGAACAGCCACACTGCTTACTAACTCCAAAATGCTCATTAAGGACACAGAGGCAGGAAGTCTGATCAGAGATTGGGTTTCTTCTCAGAGGCACCTGCTAAGTGGTGGAAAAAAGAAGCACTCTTCGGGCTTTTACCATTCTGTTCTGAATGGATTTGCCACTTCGGAAGGTCAAAAGAGGCCTCTTCCCCAAGAGCTAGGTTGGTATTGCTGAGCTGGTCTACAGGCTGTGAATTTCTCCAGAATCCCGTGACCAACAAGCCATTCCACTGCCTCCCGGTACTGATGGAGAAACTGAGGTACAGGTGGGGAAAGGTGATGTGCAGTACCTCTGGAGAAGGTCTGGAATCAGAACTCAGGGGCTCATTGTGCTTTAACCTGAGTCACTCTTCCACTTCCCAAACTCTTCTGACTCAGAATGGTCCAACCAGCTGCATCTTTAACCACACTGACAAGAGTCACCAGGGCCACGGTCCTGTCCCCTGCCCTCCATCACCTCCACACCCCACACAGCACTCTTTCCTCTCCCTCTCGCTCCAGGGCTATCGACTGCCCTGGTTTCGTCCATGCTCCCACTTCCACCCACCCTCCACTGTCCTCATCACTTGAAAAGTGATAGATGATTGCCACTGCCTCTTCCAACCTTTTCTCTCCTCATGGTAGGGTTCAGGCTTTGGATTCAAGCTCAGAGACTGGGGCTCAAACTACAGCTCCTCACTTTTTGTTGTTGTTGTTTATTTTGGCTGCGCTGGGTCTTAGCTGCAGCACAAGGGATCTTCGTTGTGGCATGAGGGCTGCTTCTGAGTTGCGGCATGCATGTGAGATCTAGTTCCCCAACCAGGGATTGAACCCAGGTCCCCTGCATTGGGAGCATGGAGTCTCACCCACTGGACCCAGGGGTGAGACTGGGGAAGTCCCATTCCTTACCCTTTTTTTTCTTTTTTCTTTTTGGCTGGGCCACGGCAGCATGTGGGATCTTAGTTCCCCAACCAGGGATCAAACCCGTGCCCCCTGCAGTGGAAGCGCAGAGTCCTAACCACTAGACCTCCAGGGAATTCCCTACAGCTCCTGACTTACGGACTACGAAGGCCATGGGCAAAATACTTAACTTTGCTAAGCCTCAGTTTTCTCACCTACAAAGAGGGATAAGAAGTCCTGTCTCCTGGAGCTGGTATGAGCATTGAATGAGAGAAAACTAGACATGATAAATTTGTAACAGATGGTAAGTTTCTCAACACAAGCAATTAGACCATGGTACTGTTCAAAAACCTTTCATTAGGCTCCACTGCCCTTGAATTGCACTTGGCAGCACTGAGGCCATTACTACCCGGCTCTAGACCAGCACGCCGTCACCTCCTTCCCCCTTTTGCTTCCTCACCTCTCCCCTCCCCAGCTGTCCAACCAACCTAAGGACCCAGTCATCTCTGCAATCCCAATTCCAACATGGTGATGGGCACATAACAGGCCCTGAGCAAATGTTCTTCCTTCCTACAGCCACGAATGCTCATTTCTACCACAGGTGCACATTCACCTCTGCCCGCTCAGGCGTCAAGGCCTGGCTCAAAAGCAGCTTCCTCCATGAAGCCTTCCTTGACGCTTGCAGATGGAATTCATCAGTTCTTTCTCTGTGCTTCTATCTTGTTAACACTAGACACACAGTGTAGTTAGCAGAGTACACATGTTATCTCCCCACCACAGTGCAAGTTATGAGCACAGGGACCTCACTCAGGG
The DNA here is from genome assembly GCF_951394435.1 of Stenella coeruleoalba. Lineage (NCBI taxonomy): Eukaryota > Metazoa > Chordata > Mammalia > Artiodactyla > Delphinidae > Stenella > Stenella coeruleoalba. Next base: position 69,494,805 of record NC_137156.1, read on the forward strand.
CACCTGGTAAAGTGCTTAAGACAGGATACTGCTTAGTACATGCTTGCTATGTTAAATTCCTCAGCTTTACTTGCATGCTAGCTGATCTCTCATATTAAATCCCTCAGAAGTGTCAAAGAATAGAAAAGATGTAAAAGGCAGCCGTTATTTGAGATGTCATTAAGGCTAAATAAGTAACATTAAAGAAGATAGAATTCTGGATTTCCCTGGTAGCACAGTGGTTAAGAATCCACCTGCCAATGCAGGGGACGCGGTTTTGAGCCCTTGTCCGGGAAGATCCCACATGTCGCAGATTAACTAAGCCCACGTGCCACAACTACTGAGCCTGTGCTCTAGAGCCTGTGAGCCACGACTACTGAAGCAAGTGCGTCTAGAGCCCGTGCTCCGCAACAAGAGAAGCCACCGCACCACAATGAAGAGTAGCCCCCGCTAACCGCAACTAGAGAAAGCCCACACACAACAACAAAGACCCAATGCAGCCAAAAATTAATTAATTAAAAAAAAAAGAAGATGGAATTCTATAAGAGGAGGCAAGAAATCTCCCAATTTGGTCAAGTTGATTGTGAATGCAATTTTTTGACCAGTTTCGTAGAAGGGAGCCCCCAGGGCAGAAAGCTGTTCTGGAGAGTCAAGTTAGGCATGTTGCTGGTGTAGTCATCCACTGCATTCAGATTTGTCTCGTTTCTTTTCTCTTTAAAAAAGTAAACTTGAATAATGAATTGTTCTACCTGGAATCTCCCAATCTTTAAGTAAATAAATAATTACTTTGGGCAATAAGCCAATTTCTTTTGGAAGACTTCATAGCATAGAGATTTAAACACACAGACTAAAGTTTTTCCATAGACAGAAGTTAGAGAGAAGTGGGTCCAAAGCCAGCTGTGTGATTTGGGGTTCATCACCTAATGTCTCTGAACCTCAGTTTTCTCACCTGTAAAATGGGAGACAATAGTATTTACCTCATAGGATTACTAAGAGGATTAAGGACAGAAGTCCAAGTACAGTACTTAGCCTAAGGCCGGGCACAGAGTAAGTGTGCAGTCAATGGCAGTTATAACGGCTCTTTGTCAAAGTTCAAATACTTTCACAGAATTCTGTAAGTCTTTAAGAGGGGCCTCAGAGGTTGTGTAGACCAACAATCTCACCTTAAAAGTGAGGACCCTGAGGTCTGGAGAGAGTCCTGCAGGCTTCAGATCTGTATCTACTGCCTCCCAAATGCACAGGAAGCTCCCTGAGGCTAAGAAGTCACCTTCCTACGTGTCTGTATCCCAGAGAACACCCAGCAGGGGCTGTGTTCTGCAGCAGGAACGCTGCCACCATCATGTGTGACAGGTACACCCAACCTTCTTAAGGTCAAGACTTCTGTCCTGACAACATGAGCATGGGTACTTTCGGGACAGATTGCCAGATGAAACCGCTGAGCTCTCAGCAATGTCATCAGCGTCTGCCTGGCTAGGATGCTCGAGTGGAGCTACTCCTGCTCTCAGAGCAGCAGTGGGATGCTGATGATGGTATGCGCTGTCACTTATGGATGTGCACTCATGCCAGGCCACAGTGTTAAGCACCTTATATGCCCCATCTCATCTGGCTCTCACAACCACCTTAGGAGGGAGGTATTCTTATTATGCCCATTTGACAGTAAGGAAACTGAAGGTTGGAGTTCTGAGCCCATCACAGGGTTAAGTACACACTTGTCAGACTCTTTTCCTTACCCTCTCTATCTTTGCCTGTATTAACAGTAAAAACGCTCCTTTCCAAAATACTGCTGGGTGCAGGCGCTGGTCCAGTATGAAAAGCTGGCCAGGCTTGGTACAGGTGGGCCCTGGGGAGCGCTCAGGGAGGGGGACTTTTCTGCACTCTCAGACCCGCTCTGTGGGCAGGGAGCAGAAGCTCCAGGCAAGAGAAGTGATCTGGAGTCCTGATCTGTTAAGCCTGCAGATAAGGCACCATGGTATCCAAAAATTGTCATGTTGATTTAGGTTAAAGGTAAGATCTAGTTGATCAGAATGGAGAACTCTCATATAACAAATAAGAACATATCTGGCTTTGCTACATAATTTCTCGTTTTTCTTGAAAAGCTGCATAACAAGATTCCTTAAGTTCTGAGACTTAAGTCCCAAATACTTTATTACATTTTCAAGTAATCACAAAAGAGCTATAAGGAGAAGTCCAGCTGAAGCCTTCCCTCAACTAAGTGCACCACATCCAGCAAGCAAATAAGTACGAGAAAAAGGGAAAGTGCATCAGCCCAGATGGAGCAGGTCACAGAGCATCTGTGCAGAGGCGACGTGGTAAGACATCACATGCACGGCTCCTGGGCTAGAGACACTAGCACTGACCCCACCAGAGCCAGGAGATAAAAGTCAAATGGACTGAAAGTTGCTCTCACACATCAGCCTCTGGAATCCTCAGTGGTCTACGTGGGGAAGCGGATCACCTGAGAGAGCAGCCTGACACTAGGCGAAGGAACTCTGCAGGGCCCCTCCCTGCTTTGTCAGCACCCTCCAGACTATCTGTGCTGGAGGTCAGTCCCGGGAAAAACCAAGAGACGCAGCAGAACAGAGAGAGTGAGCACAGTGGTGACAGCCCTGTGCTCTGCTGGGATTCATGCCACTCCAGCTCCTGTCCTCACTCTGACCCTCACCTTGGGCAGGTAATTTAGTTGCTAAGCCTCAGTTCCTCAACGCTAAAATAGAAGTAATAATGTCATCCCCAAAGAGTTGTTATAAGCATTAAATAAGGTATGTAAATCATCCAGCACAGGGACTGGCAGAGTGATTTTCAACTGGGGGCAATTCTGTCCCCCAGGGGACACTCCACAGTGTCTGGAGATATTTTTGGTTGTTACAACTTGGGGGTGGTACCTCCTGGTATCTAGTGGGTAAAGATCAAGAACGCTGCTAAACATCCTACAATGCAAAGGACAGCTCCCACAACAAAAATTATCTGGCCCAAACTGTCAATAGTGACAAGATTTAGAAACCCTGGCTGAGCACATAACAAGCACTCCATAGACATGAGTTATCAAATTATCTTTATTATTTTAACAATAAGCAATAAAGTTGTCATTTCTTTCCCTCAAGGATAACTAGCATCTGTGATTAAAATGATAACAGACAAAATACATTACTTACTCTACTTCTCGTAATAGTGGGTAACAGATCTGTCATTCTGGAGACAGGAAGAACTTGTTGCTTGGCTGATTCTGGGGAGCCCAGTAACTTTGTGAAATAAATAACATAGCAGAGCACCAGAACTGCAGTATAGAAAAGCTGAAAAAAGAAAATAATGGGTTTAAATTACACTGTTTTAATGTAAGCATAATTAAGATACAACTATAGATCTGACCTCAAAGGCCAGTCAAGAAATAGAACTGTCTTAATTAACTGTACTTTCTATGGAGCAATGTCTCACCCTCTGGAAAACAGCACTACTGAGTATGACCCAGCTCCACTGCAGCATCTCTAGGGAAAGTGTCACACTTCACCTGACTGGGAGAACAGAAGTTCTTCCAGGCAGGCAGAACATAAGTTCCATGACAGACATCCACTAGGACAACCACCACAGCAATGTCAGATACGTTCTCTGAAGATTCGTATTTGGACAAAGGGATGGCTCTCCCAGCTAGACAGTACACCTTGAGAATCCATGTGTTCCGGCTGTGCTAGTATCCAGGGACTTGTCCATCATCTAGGGCTGGGGGTTTTCCATGAACCCCAGAAACCTGTGACACTATGATTAAAAAGCAGAATTGAGCTGCTGGCTCTCCTTTCTGCCTAGTGCATGGGTAGGGCAAGAGCTACCACAGGATGGGGAGGGACAGGGTGCTAAGAGGCTCCACCCCTTCCTCTTCCCATCTAGGACAAAAAGATGTCTTCTGGCCATGAGCAGCAGCCTGGGGTTTTGTCTGCAGGTTGGGGAGGAGTATCCAAAGAGACCCTTTTCAGGAATTCCCTAGCAGTCCAGTGGTCAGGACTCTGCACTTCCAATGCCGGGCACCCAGGTTCGACCCCTGGTCAGGGAACTACAATAAGAAGCCACAAGCTGCGTGGCATCGCAGGGAAAAAAAAAAAAAACGAAAGAGCCCCTTTTCGTAAGCTCCCTTATCCCCTCTGCCCCTGAGAACAGTGCACACTAGCTTAAGAAGTACTGGGACCTCCAGGCCCCACTTTCAATCTGGAAACACCAAGGCTGCTCCTTTAGTAAACGCACTAAGAGGAGTCTGGGTTTAGCAGGTGTAGGCTCCTCTGCTCTCCACGCCCATCCATGCCTGAGGACAGACTCGCCATCTACTCTCCTTCTTTCACGCCTCAAACCCTTTAAGACACAAGCAGCGCTGTGGGGAGCCACACCACCTGATGCCAACATCCTCTGTAACAAGCCCGCTTTTCTAGCCCCCTTCCCTGCCTCTCTCCATCTTCCTGCTGACCAGAGCCTGGGGAAGAGCAACAACCTCTTTACAGAGTATCCTAACTACACGATCCCTTCCCCTTTTTCTAATTGAGGAAATAGTCACATAAATTGACCATTTTAACCATTTTAAAGCATATAATGGCAGTGGCTTTTACTACATTCACAATGTTGTACAATAACCACCATTATCTAATTCCAGAACATTTTTCATTACTCCAAAAGGCAATTCTGGACCCATTAAGCAGTCCCTCTCCATTCCCCCAGCCCCTGGCAACCACTAATCTGCTTTCTGTCTCTACAGACTCACCTATTCTGGACATTAACATATTAATGGAAACATATAATAGGCGGCCTTTTGTGTCTGGCTTCTTTCACTTAGTATCATGTTTTCAAGGTTCATCCATGTTGTAGCACGTATCAGTATTTCATTTTTATGCTGAATAATATTCTATTGTATAGATATACCACATTGTGTTTATCCATTCATCAACTGATGAACATTTGGGTTGTTTCCACCTTTTGGCTATTGTGAATAGTATTACTATGAACATCCATGTACAAAATTTTGTTTGAACACCCATCTTCAGTTCTTTTGGGTATATACCTAGGAGTGGAATTGCTGGATCATATGGCACTTCTACATTTAACTTTTTGAGGAACTGCCAAATTGTTTTCCACAGCAGCTGCACCATATTACATTCCCACCAGCAATGTATGAGTGTTCCAATTTCTCCATATCTTCACCAGTGTTTGTTATTTTCTATCTTTTTGATACTTGCCATCCTAACTGCTGTAAGGTGGTATCTCATTGCAGTTTTGATTTACATTTGCCTAATGACTAATGATGTTGAGCATCTTTTCATGTGCTTATTGGCTATTTATTTGTGTATCTTCTTTGGAAAAATGTCTATTCAAGTCCTTGACCCACTTTTGGGATGGTTTGTCTTTTTGTTGTTGAGTTGTAAGATTTCTTTATATATTCTACAGTGACTCTTTTATTTGAGTTATGATGCCATGGGGAGAGGGGCCAGTTCAAGGAGGAACCTGGAGGCAGGTTGGAGAAAGGGGAATCCCAGCACCATAGGTGGGGCTCACCTGCTGATATGAGGTGCTGTTGGCTCTTAGACCTCTCCCACAGAGACTGACAGAGAATATACCAGAGAAGTGCTCTCAGAAATCTTATAATAAGGATGTCAATAAACTCAGAATTGGCCTAGCTGACCTATGATCTATGACGTATCCTGGGTGGGAACTATGACAATGAGAAAGTCATAATGCAAGTAACTTTCCCAAGAAGAGTCAACCAATAACTGGGCATCTCTACTGCCCTCCTATCCTATTAGGGAGAGTCCATCACAAACAATGATGAATGTTGAGAACTGTAGTTCTAGATCTAATAAAACATGGCAAAAATAATCAGAGATAACTTCGCTAAAATATGCAATTGTAGCAAGCTACTTTTAGGAAGCAATTCTCATTCTTTTTTTTTTTTTTTTTTTTTTTTGCGGTACGCGGGCCTCTCACTGTTGTGGCCTCTCCCGTTGCGGAGCACAGGCTCCGGACGTGCCGGCTCAGCGGCCATGGCTCACGGGCCCAGCTGCTCCATGGCATGTGGGATCTTCCCGGACCGGGGCATGAACCCGTGTCCCCTGCATTGGCAGGCGGACTCTCAACCACTGCACCACCAGGGAAGCCCCTCATTCTTAATCTATAATTTTAAATCTAGCTCTTCTATGTTTCGCAGAAATATTTGTACTTTTTGCCTAGGACATGGGAAACATTTTCACATAAATCATTACTAAGAATTTTAACTTGTCTTCCAATACATTAAGAAAAATTACAAAGTAGTTTGTACTATGAGATGGTCTGATAACTATATGATCTTTTTCAGTTTTTAAATTAGCATTAGTACTGTAGTTACATTTTTAATAGAACTAGAAATATGAACTAGAACTAGAAAATGAGATGGAATTGAAGCCAAAATTGCTAAAAATGAAAACGTACCTCCTATGACTAGATTCACACCCTCTGAATTATGAGAGATTTCAATCTAAGTTTAAAACAGGCTTGGCAGAGTTTCCTGCTATTCTGAAAACAATTGATTGAAATCCAGGGAAAATAACACACATGTAATTTGATTCCCACTCCACCCCCTTACTGCTTTTTCTCTCCTCCATAGGATTGTCAGACAATCAAAGATCAGTTGGATACGGGCTGGGCTTGCCCACAGAATGTCTAAAGGAGTTTTTATGTCTGACAACAAGGCCGGATGTGGCCCTCACCAGGTCCCCACAAACACCAGTGGTGTCAGTGTATGCAGCAGGATGGACATGGCAGCCAGAGGAGAAGCAGTGCCAAGACCACCTTTCTAGAGCTTCCAGCCTCCTCCACATGCATGAATACTGTAAATGTAAATCACTGAGTAACAGAAACAAGAAGTAAAAAACAGATGGAGAAACAGATTATACAAAAGTTAAAAGTCATAACTCTTACCTGGGCCAAAGAGAAAATATACAGTCCCCAGTGAGGCAAACACACCACGAGAAAAGCTGTCAGGACGCTCTTGAGGATTACTGACAGGCTCTCAGCAATCACCTGCAAACTCATGGTAAAGGGTACACTTTACAAACATTATTAAAAACTAAAGATGCAAAGGAATCCCAGAAAATCTGGGATAGTGGTTACCCTGGTGGTAGGGGTGGGGCATATGGTTGGACACAGTATTAATAATATTCTACTTCTTAGGTTGGGTGGTAGGTTCATGAACCTTCAGTATATTATCATGCTTTAAGATTTACATATATGTTACACACTATATTCTTTTGTATGTATCAAATAATATATTTTAAAAGATGAAAAGCTAATATCAGTATACAACTAAATAGAATCACTAGAAAAATCTGAAAAACGTCCTTTTAAATTCTTATTTACACTAATAACTTCGCTATTAACAAAACCTGTTCTTCATTAATAGTGTAGCAGAGGTAAACTTCAACCAAACTCATCTGACAAATCTCAAGTGAATGAACTGAACTGATCATGTTACCTTTTTCCAAATATTTTTTAGATGCAAATCTGAAAAGACCATTCTCTCCTATAAAAGCATTTTTTAAACACCACTCTTTCTCCTATTCTTCTCATTTCTCATTCACAGCAGAAGGCACACTGACCTTAAGCTTGACAAACATATGTGCTTGTGCCAAGACCCAGAAGGGCTCTCCCAGAAGTTCCACCACTGCCGAGAACCCAAACAACACCACTCCAGTTCCATAGTGGGGGATGACGTCAGGATCGGGCACTGCGAGTAACTGTAGCCAGGCCCACCCCAGGAACACGGACCAAAACACACCCAAAGGGACTCTAGAAAACGGAAAAAATGTCTCTTAATATGCTAAATATAAAAATAAAAATATATTAAAATAGTAACATTGAACAGAAAAGAAATATAGTCATAATAAAAATAGCTACCAAAAAAAAAAAATAGCTACCACTTATTCAGGCACTTACTACATGCCAGGCATATGATTCACCCCCTTTATCTCACTGACTCCTCACAATGATACTCTGTCATTACCCCCATTTAAAAGATGAGGAAACTAAGGCTGACAAGCATTGGGTAATTTGGCCAAGGTCACAGACAGCTATTCAGGGCAGAAGTAGGACCCAATCCTGATCTAACTCCAAAGGCTGCACTCCTATCCACTGTGTTACAATGACTCGTAAGTAAAACTCCCAGAAGTGCCTGCTGTTTGCACTAGAATAACTGAAGGACGGTATACAGCTGGTCCTTGTACCTCAAATAACTGGTAGCCCAGTGCACAGTATCCCTTTAGGTGTGACCAGAGAGCACTTCAATATGACTGGGTCGCTAACAGTCATTCCTCTAATAAAATAAACACCTACCGGCCCTTATGACAGTCATCTCCATGAGGTAATAAGGAGTTATGCAAGGGCAGGACTGGGAAAGCATTTTAATCACTAGCCCTCCTGGCAGGGATTGAACTGCAGAAAAGCCATTACAATTTTTAGCTGATGTACTTGGTCCTCAAGAATATTCTAAAAGGCTCAGAACTGAAATCAACATAACAAAATTGAGGAGAGATACAAAGAAACCCTTAAAAGGCTTTCAAAAAATAATAAGTGGCTGTTAAAAGCGCAGAAGACACTCTAAGGAAAAAGGTTAGGAATAAAAAAGATGGCACAGGCCCAGTGGGAATCAAAATAGCAGAAACAGCCTCCAAAGAGGGTAGGAGTGGGGTTAGAAACGTGGCACAGAAACCCCTACCCGGAGCTTCCTCCTGGCTCCTGGCCATCCGGAGAGAAAACAGCCAGGGATGCTACTTCACACAGATGTTCTCCCCTTCCTGTCCCACGCCAAGGGCCCAGAAGCCCACTGCAAAACCCAAGCTGGAAACTATTCAGCTTTAGGCAAGTGTTGCTGTTTAATTTCTCACACTTATCATGCTTGCCTCCATGAAACCGTCTCTGGCCAAAGCACGACTCACGTTAGCCACAGGAGGTTGAGGGTCTGGCTCCAGTCCCGCTGGGTGCTGCCACTCAGACATGCTCTGCGGAAGGCCTCTCTGGCCAGGAAGATGGTGGTAGAGTAAAGCAGTGTTAGCCTGTAAAGGAAAAGCAGCAATCAACATGATGTCTAGTTTTTTCACAGAGACAACTTCTGGGATTTTGCTAGCAAACGGGAGGAGGAAAAGTCTTGGTCATAAATCACTGGTGGTGATTGGTGGGGGGCAATGGTTTCTTACAGAAGCCCCCTCCCCAGCTAATCTGATCCATACAATAGGAGAGTTAGGAACCAAACAAGGGACATATGAGTGTGTGCCTATAAGAGTTATGCCTAGGACAGAAACTGCCACAGAGGCCCCCAAAGACTGCAGCCTTTGTGCCTATACAGAGGTGTGGCTCTGACCATAAGGAGGAAAAAAGGACAAGATATGACCGCACACAGCAAGAGGGCCTCTTGGTCACCCAGAGACTGGTGACCTAATGACCCCTATGAAAGAAGCTGAGGCTCTATTGAGTAGAGAATCTCAACACAGGCAATGAGGCTGGCAACCACTACTGGGGCCGCTGCAACCCAGATGGGCAAGGCTTGCCCACATTCCTCCTTGTGGGCTTAGCTAGGTGGACCCTCCTGCACCTTAGCAAAGAGTAGCTACAGTTCCCCTTCCTCAACAGGCAGTTGATTGGATGAAGCTAGAATGAGGATGGCCCAGGGCTAAGGTACCTGAGGTTGTCCAGGGACCATTCTGTGACCCAGTGCTTCTGTCCCAATGAGACTGAACTATATGTTAAGCAGGTGGACAGGCCAGACAAGGGCTGTCAATGCAGGGATCTGCAAATCTGGGAGAGGCCCAAACTGCTTTAAAGTCTGAGTACCTAAGAGGCCTTGGCCCTCTTCCTTCCTGCTTTTACAAGAACGTTTCTTTTTTTTTTTTAATAAATTTATTTATTTATTTATTTTTGGCTGTGTTGGGTCTCCGTTGCTGCGTGCAGGCTTTCTCTAATTGCGGCAGCTGGGGCTACTCTTCGTTGTGGTGCGCGGGCTTCTCATTGCAGGGGCTTCTCTTGCTGTGGAGCACAGGCTCCAGGGCGGGTGGGCTTCAGTAGTTGTGGCACGTGGGCTCAGTACTTGTGGCTTGCAGGCTCTAGAGTGCAGGCTCAGTAGTTGTGGCACATGGGCTTTGTTGCTCCGTGGCACGTGGGATCTTCCCAGACCAGGGATCGAACCCGTGTCCCCTGCATTGGCAGGCGAATTCTTAACCACTGCGCCACCAGGGAAGTTCCAAAAAGAGCATTTCTTAAAGTATGGTCCCTATTTCAAAATCACCTGAAAAACTTGTCAAAGTACCGATTCCCAGGCACCTCCTCAGTCCTACCAGTTGCAAAGCTCTCCAGATGATTCCTTTGCCCATCAAAGTTTGAGACCCTTCTCTAAGCTCTGAGAACAGAGCCAAGAGCGTATGTTCAGTAAATATTAGATGTGAAATGCTGTCTGGAACATAATGTCTTGTTTACTAGGACATGAAGACACACCTGGGAAGCTGAGCTATACTGAGCACTCACATCACTTCATATACTTTTGTGTCATTTGTGAAGACAGAATATGTGTGGGTGTCCTTAAACAGACGGGAGGAGAGGAGAAGAAATAGAATCTAAAAGACAAAGCAAGTTGGCTTTCTAAGAGCTTCCAAGGAACTAATGACAAGGACACAGCTCTCATCCCACTGCCACTTTCCAATTATAAAGTTCACCGAGGAGGGAAGGAAGGGGCTGTTCCAGCCCTGCAATTACAAAGCACATCCTCACGATGTGCAGAATTCCTGCTTCCTTTGCTGTCAGCAGGACGAGAACACAGGATTATACCTGAGTTGGAGTTTGCAGTGAATTACTCCCACTCCTCTCCTGGGTTTTAAGGCACAGCGGAAGAGCGGGCAGAGAAATGTGTATTTGGAGGCTGCTAATGGAAAACACACCATGGGTCCATTAAAAGCAACATCGCCTAATGCTTCTCTTCAGCCCACTGCTGAAACACTCTGCTTCTGGCAAAGGTCCATGCTTCTAAAATCCAAGGGTGACACACAGGTACAGCATTTGAAGAAAACCCGACTAGGGATGTGAGTTGTGGACAATGCCAGGGTACACCCCTTCTTACCTGACATTCACTATGCCAACGATTTCCTTTGACAGGAAGCGAAGAATAAATGCATTTAAGACAAAGGTGATCAATCGAAACAACACCTACAGAAAAAGAAAAAAAATAGATAAGAATAAATTATATTGGGAAGGTTTACTTTGCTGAAAAGAACACAAGATGGCTGCTCTTCTTAATGTAACGACACACAGCAGCTTCGCCAGAGAGTTTCTCTTTAACTGCTTCTGAAATCTCATTCCTTGGGGTCTCTCGGCACTCTCATGCAATGGTCAAAGAGCCCAAGAAGGCATGTGGAAGTCTCCCTAATTTACTGATTAGAAGAGGGAGGCCCTGACAGATTCACTGAATTTCTTCAAGTTCAGTCAGGCAGAAAGCAGAAATGGAGTTCTAGGGAGCAGAAAGGGAATTCTAGTTAGTGCTTCACACTGGCCCTCCCTCCAGCCTGTTGAGAAAGAGCACACACTTAGCAAGTGGGAGTCTGCAGAATATAGCAGATTTACCAGGAATCATGGAATCTAACTTCTCCTTCTTTGCCTAGTTATATCTAAGGATCCGACAATGACATTTAATCTCTTTGAACTTCGGTTTCTCAATTAGAAAACAGAAAAGGCTATGTTTATTTACTGAATATTTGCCACTTGCCAGAGAGGAACTGAAATACCTTTCAAACAACTGCAATAAGATACTATAAAATAGAGGGGAAAGGAAAACAGAGTCCAGCTATCACCTTTTGAAAAGGATATATCCTGAGACTTTCAAGCCTGTGAATTCAAGAAAACCACCTGAACAAAGAATTCTTCCCATGAGACAGAGAAAACAGGTTGCAATTAAGTGAGGCTGCCAAATGAGGATGATGGCTGGGGTGCAAGCCTCACTAAGTGACACGCCCTCTGCATCCTGGCAGCAACACAGATGTAACTCAAGGGCACTCCAGAGCAAATGACAGATCACTTCTGTGTCAAGCACTCTCAGAGTTACACGTGAACAGTTGCAATCTGGAAAATTCAATCAAACTATGCCAATGGACCACAGTGGTCTGAAAATCTCCGGGGGAAGGTATGACCAAAAAGGGAGATTGCAGTCTAACACTGTCCCTGAAGTGTCACAGAGCAGCAAGGTCTCCAAAGCTAAGGTATCACAGTGTTAACCTTTATGGAGTCAAAGGTGAACTTTTCAAAGTCTGATGAAAGCTTGGTAGCCTCTCCTTAGAAACGTGCGGGTACGTAGACACCAAATTCTGTATTCAATTTTAGAGATTTGAAGCCAATTCATGCAGCTCTTAACGGAAAAAGTACTCAGCTGAGAGTCTCAACTCACCATTTAGCTAAACCCATCATCTTCTAAATTCTGTAAGCCTCAGTTTTCATCCCTGTCAAGTGAGGCTACCTATCACAGAGAGTTGATGACAAGGGTCAAAAAACATCGTGGAAGTGAAAGCATTTTTGAAAAATGCATACAAATGAAAGGCATTAATACACTATGGCTGGCTCAGAGTTACAGAGAATAAGCTCTTAAATTCTTTCAGAACACAATGTAATTGCAAAGCTACCTCAAGTGTCTGCATTGTAATTTGAGAAAGCACACAAGACTGAATTAAAACACTCCAAGAAACCTAAAGATTATAGCTATTTAAAAAAAAAAACACATGCACACATTTATGTTAACTTCAAAGTTATCACTAAGAAACTTAATGTCTTAGGCTATATCCATATCTCCTAATTGGCTTGAATAAAGGTTTGAGCTAATGAAGCTATGAGGTTGCTCACACTCCCCAGTATTTGCTCCGTATAGTGGCCCTTATTAGCAACCCAGTCTTCATTTAACTTTGTAAAGGACTTAACAGTTTAAAAAAAAAAAAAAGCCCTTTCACATCTGTTAATTACCTGACCCCTAAAAGCAACCTGGTGAATGCATGGGAAGCAAGTAAACTCGGAGCAAAGGGATTTGCCCACATGGCAAGCAAATGACCCAGCATGACCTTATGGGTAAGGCCACCCGACTCCTAGTCTAGTGTGTTTTCTCCTATGACTTGTTTTCTTTTAATGAAGCTAATCTCAGTAGTAAGGTATCATCAAAGGTTGAACAATCAACACTGTGGCTAAAGCACTGAATTCAAACAGTTATTAATGTTGTGAAATAGAAAAAAAAACACAATTAAGTAACTTAGGGTTCACCTAATTTAGCGTTAGATGACTAGCTAATGTTTATTAAGTGCATATCTTGTGCAAGGAATTCTTCTACATGCCTTACATAGATTGGCTCATTTCACCCCTACAGTGACCATTTTCAAAATTCATATTACCATAATAAAACTAGCTAACATTTATTAAGTACTTATGCCAGGCACTTAGGCATTTCACCTAATCTCCCTAATGACATTATGAGGTTGCATTATTGTTCTCATTTAAGATGAGGAAACTGATGATTGTAGAAGTCAAGAGATTTTCCCCAAGTGCAGGCATCTAGCAAGTGGCAAGGCCCAAACTTGAGCCCTAGTCTGCCTGGTGCTTTCTCCTAACCTCTATGTGAAATGCTGCCTCTCTAAAACAAGGGGAAAGGTCGATTCAGGACTTTTGTGAGGAAAGGTTGAATGGGTCAAGAGCGGGACACAGAGAAACTGAGCCACATGACTTAGAATGACCAGGTTCTAAGGTTAAAAGAATCTTTACAATACCATTTGGATCAACTGGCATGCACCATATCTGACGTGAAAATTTGGGCCAAGAAGGGAAAGTGACTTGTCCAAGGTCACACTGCCTTAAGGAAGAGTGCATACTAAGAGCCAGAGCATACTACTGTTAAGTGCAATTATCCGAATAACCCCAACCTAGCTTCACAGCAACCTTATGAGCTAGGTACTCTTACTACCCCCATTTTCTGAGGAGGAGCTGAGGCTTAGCAGGTGAAGTCACTTGTCCTGGGTCATGCAACAAGGACATGGTAGAACCAAGATTCCAGTCCAGGCCTGTCTGAGCCCAGGTCCCTGTTCTTCGCCATGCCATATTGTCTCTCTGAACTCAGTGCGAGTCAGAGTTTGAAAAAGTGTTTGAGGGTAAGGAGTGGGACATGGAAAAAATAAACCCTTGCCTTAAAAATATGTGAGATTCTAGAGCACCAGAGGCACCCCTGCCACCTGATCTAACCTTCCCCTACTGCCATATGGGATAAATAAAGCTCAAAAGGAAAGTGGTTTGTTTGCAGTCTCCCAGCCAGGATTCTGGACGCAGGCTCCCAGCTCCGGGCCCAGGTGTCCCCTCTCGGCCGCCGCCGCCACCGCCTCTCGCGGAAGCCCTCAGTAGTAGCGGGGTCCACGCCAGGGCTGGGTCTGCCCCGGGATGGGCTCTCAAGGGCCCCAGGGCCACCTCCCCGTAAGTCCCGGCTGGGGAACGGCCCGGCAGAGTACCTGCAGGAGGAGACCAGAGGAGGCCAGCCGAGCCGCCTGGCCCAGCACCTCCCGGGGGCTCATAGCCTCTGCGCCCGGGATCCGTCACCAGTAAACGCCTCAGGCGGTCGGCTTTGTCGCAAGAAGATAGCGTCACGGAGCGGCTCGTTCGCTGATTGGCGATTTTGTAGGGCGGAGGCGGGACACGGGAAGATCTGGCCCTTTAAGTGGACCGGCTTCGGATGAGTCAGCGTGGTTGCGCCGCATCGCCTTTCCCGTTTGAGAGAACGTGTGGTTTGTGTGCCTATGCCTCCCTGTTCCAAATGAGTTAAATACTGTGACCATACTAAGAGGCTCTATTAAAGTAGCCAAAGCCCCTTCTCTGAGGCACCCAGGCCACCAACCAAGAAACACTCACTTCCCTGGCCTCATCTGTCTAAAGGAACAAACTATTCACTGACCTCCGTAATAAGATTTTTGCCATTTGGCCTTCGCTTACAGAATCACGGACACGGTCCCCAGAATTAGACTAGACAGGATTGTCCCAATTTTACAACGAAAGAACTGAGGACCAGAAGTTAAATACAGCATCTTCATATGTGTGGTTTTGTGTAATCCTTTCTCAAGTGTTGAAAATTGGGACCTGTTGTCAGAGATGAGTAAAGTGAGACGTGGAGACGTGAAATGACTTGTTCATGTATACATAACTTGTACCTGGGTGGAGTGGACCCCAGGCTCCTGATCCTAAACTTGCCTCCCTTGTCTGCATGCCACCAATTGTGAGGACAGAGCAGAAGAATGGTAGGAAAGAGCTTCATAAAATGTAAAGTGCCCGACATAGTCAGCTGTTGTTCTGTCCATGCTCCTATCATCTGCTATGCGGGCCATAGGAAGCCCCATCTGTCTCTTTTAGGCACTTGGTGATTTGACCCCAACCTACCTTTCAACCACCTTTCACACTTTCACTGCCCTTTCACAGCACATTCTAGGCTCTCGCCATTTGGATCCCTTACATTTCCTCAAACAGGCCCAAATTGGCCTTTGCTCTGCTGCCATCTCTGCCCAAAGTGCCTTCCTTTCCAAATGGCACTGCCTACCCTCCCAGGCCCCAGTGTTCTGACTTGTGAGTATAACAGCACCTGCTATGGACTGAACGTTCGTGTCCTCCCCAAATTCATATGTTGAAGCCCTAATTTCCAATGTGGTGGTAATTGGAGGTGGGACCTTTGGGAGGTAATTAGGTCACGAGAGTGGAGCCCTCAAGAATGGGGTTAGTGACCTTACAAGAAGAGACGAGAGAGATGAACTCTCTCCCTGCCATGTGAGGATACAGTAAGAAGGCAGCTGGCTGCAAACCAGGAAGAAGGCTCTCAACAAGAACTGAATCGGCCACTTTATCTTGGACTTCCCAGCCTTCAGGACTGCAAGAAATAAATTCCTGTTGTTTAAGCCACCCAGCGTATGGTATTCTATTACAGCAGCCTAAGCAGATTAAGGCAGCACCTGTAGGGCTTCCCTGGTGGTGCAGTGGTTAGGAATCCACCTGCCAATGCAGGGGACACGGGTTCGATCCCTGGCCTGGGAGGATCTCACATGCCGTGGAGCAACTAAGCCACAACTACTGAGCCCGCCTGCCACAACTACTGAAGCCCGTGTGCCTAGAACCTGTGCTCTGCAACAAGAGAAGCCATGACAGTGAGCGACCTGCGCACTGCAGTGAAGAGTAGCCCCTGCTCGCCGCAACTGGAGAAAGCCTGCACACAGCAACGAAGACCCAACAGAGCCAAAAATAAAAACAAATAAATAAATTTATTTTAAAAAAAAAAGACAGCACCTGTAAAGCACTTTGTAACCCTTTATAGCTCTTAGCACAGTCTGCTTTGCAGTGAAGAGACTAGGCTATGTCTAAACATCCCATGAGTTCTGATAAGGCAGGAATGAAGTCCATTGGCTTTGCCTCCTGCAGCAGTGGCAGAGAAAGTCCCCAGGACACCCATGAATGCTTCCTGACTTGTTATTGCTGCTATTACTGCTGAAAACAGACTATGGGGTTCAAGGCCTATGCACATCCCCCACTCCCATCTTGCCAGATTAATCAAGCTCTGTCTTATGGCAGGGGCTCAGAATGTAAGCTTTTGACTGTCAGACAGACCTGGCCCTGAATCCTTATTCTGCTACTCACTAACCAGGTGACCTCTATACGCTCAGCTATTAAATAGGGGATATTATCTGCCCTGTGATGGCAGTCGTAAGGAATATAGTAGACAAAAGTCTGGCCCTTCAGGAGCTTAAATTCTAGTGGGAGGAAGATTGAAAAAAAAAAAACCCTAGTAAATAAATAATAAAATTTTACATAGGGATAAGTGCTATGAAAGAATGAAATAAGATAAGGTAATAGAGACTTTTAGATGGGGAGGGAGGGGTGCTGTTCCGGAAGGCAGAGCAAATTAGGCAACCACTTGGAGAGGAGAGCAAAATGCTGGAGGGTCGAGGTATTCAGCCTGTGGGCCGAGATGCCCAAGGCCTTGACCTGGGCTGCCTGCCTGCCCCCATGGACCTTGGGCTGGCAGGTGAGCTGGGCTCTGGCTCCCTTTATCCCAGCCAAGCAGCTGCCTCCTCCACAGCTACTGCTTGGAGCGCAACCAACCTTTTTTTTTTTTTTTTGTCCGCTCTGCATGACATGTGGGGTCTTAGTTTCCTGACCAGGGATTGAACCCATGCTCCTGCATTGGAATCACAGGGTCTTAACCACTGGACCACCAGGGAAGTCCCCAAGAGCTATTCACGTCAACATACTCTAACCCTAGGCATCCAGGTGGGCTGGTCTGGGAGTGACTAGGGAATCGTTTCACTGGGGGCAAAGAAGCCAAAGGGAAATGCTCCAAGCTAAGTCCAAAGTGCAAAGCCTCCCAGGAGTCCAGGGTACAGACCCTAAGGGGCTTCTGGGCAGGGAGTCAGGGGCCCTTTTCTCTCATTCTGGAGGGTAGGATTTAGCAAGGAGAGATTGAGCAGACACTTTGTGCCCAGAGCCGTGCTGGGTGCAGGGGTGTGTGGGAAAGAAGGAACTGTAATGAGAATCAGTGAGCACCGACCACTGACTCCATGTTAGGTGCTTGTGTGAGCACTGCACATGCATGTACTAACCTCTTCATCCTCTCAACAACTCATGAGGTAGGTATTACAGATGAGGACTCCAGGAGAGCTGCAGAGGTTGAGCTGCAGTGGGCTTGAAGTTGTCCCCCGCCTCTGTGCTGAGCCTCTCCAAAGGCCTTGCCTCTGTTAGAGGTATTGACACCAACAGGGCCTGGCACACTCCTGTGTGGAGGGCTAAGCACAGGGCTGGTGAGCTGTGACCCACTGGCTATTGCCTGTTTCTTTTTTTTTTTTTTTTTGCTATTGCCTGTTTTAAACCACCTGCAAGCTAAGGATAATTTTTTTTTTTTTTGCTGTACGCGGGTCTCTCACTGCTGTGGCCTCTCCCACTGCGGAGCACAGGCTCCGGACATGCAGGTCCAGCGGCCATGGCCCACGGGCCCAGCTGCTCCGCGGCATGCGGGATCCCCCCAGACCGGGCACAAACCCGCGCCCCCCGCATCGGCAGGCGGACCCTCAACCACTGCACCACCAGGGAAGCCCTAAGGATAACTTTTATAATTTTAAAAGGTTGGGAAAAAAATCAAAAGAAGTCTATTTCATGACACATGAAAATTACATGAAATTCAGATTTCAGGGTCCACAGTAAAGGTTTTTTTTAATTAGAAAATTGGAATTGCGGCTTCCCTGGTGATGCAGTGATTAAGAATCCACCTGCCAATACAGGGGACATGGGTTTGAGCCCTGGTCCGGGAAGATCCCACATGTCGTGGAGCAACTGAGCCCGCGAGCCACAACTACTGAGCCCGCATGCCACAACTACGGAGGACCACGTGCCTAGAGCCCACGGTCCACAACAAGAGAAGCCACCGCACTGAGAAGCCCGCGCACTGCAGTGGAGAGTAGCCCCCGCTCACCGTAACTAGAGAAAGCCTGCACGCAGCAAAGACCCAACACAGCCAAAAATAAATAAATTAAATAAATAGATTTTATAAAAGATAATTGGAATCATACTGTACATTTCCACTGTATTTTCAAATTATTATTTTTTTAAATTGAAGTACAGTTGATGTACAATATTATGTTAAGTTTCAGGTGTACAACATAGTGATTCACCATTTTTTTTTAATTATTTTTTTTTGCGGTACGCGGGCCTCTCACTGCCGTGGCCTCTCCCGCCGCGGAGCACAGGCTCCGGACGCGCAGCCTCAGCGGCCATGGCTCACGGGCCCAGCCGCTCCGCGGCATGTGGGATCCTCCCGGACCAGGTCACAAATCCGCGTCCCCTGCATCAGCAGGCGTACCCACAACCACTGTGCCACCAGGGAAGCCCAGATTCACAATTTTTAAAAGTTATATTCCACTTACAATTATTATAAAATATTGGCTATATTCCCTGTTTTCTAATATATCCTTGTAGCTTATTTATTTTATACATAGTAGTTTATACCTCTTAATCTCTACCCCTATCTTGCCCCTCCCCACAAATAAAGTTTTATTGGAACACAACCACATCCATCCATTTGTTTACTTGTTGTCTAAGCTACTGTCTTACTAGAATAGCAGAGTAGTTTAGCCTGGAAAACTGAAAATATTTACTGTCTGTCCTTTTAAAGAAAAAGTTTGCCAATCCTGGTGATCACCATTGAGCCCTGGTGCCTGACAAGCAGTGGACATTTCAATATTGAATGAATGAATCATACATAAATGAAATTTTAAGTTCAGTTTAAAAAATTTTTTAAGGGTGGAAGAGTTTTATTAGCCCATGGCAAGATACAAAATGATTAATGATGATAATGATGATAAGAGAGTTCTTTCCTGGTGGTTGCCTGGTTTGGAGAGCAAGTGACCCCTGGGAGAACACTAGACTATCACTGGTGGTCACAGAAGGAGCTGCTTCTCTGGGCTTCACCCCCCTCTGCCCCCTGCTCTCCATGGCAGGTAGCCTCCCTGCCAGGGAAAGCTGACCTGAGCTGGCTATTTTATTACAAAGCGGGAGGGAGTGCCAGGGCTGTCCCCCCCAGTTAGACTCCTGGGGCATCAGGGCAGGGAGGGAGGTGGCTGGTGGGTGGGGAGGCAGGATGGAAGATATGGGAAGCGGGACGTTGGACCTCAGCTGGGTGGAGGCAGAAGAACTGGGCATGGTCCTATACACCAGCCACTAGCTCTGCCCTGCCAAGGCTTCCTGGTGCCCAGAGTACCTCCACCAATGCCCTCCCTGCAAGAGAAACTCAAGACTCTGTCCCTTACTCAGAAGTCCCCGGGCATGAGAATTTGGCTGTGCTATTAGTAGTCCACATTTGCTGAGCCCGTGTAGGCACTATGCTGCACACTTCACTTTCATGATCTCCCACAGCAGCCCCACAACGTAGGCACCATTATTATCCCCATTTTACAGACCAGGAGACTGAGGCTTAGTGGGGTTAAGGGACTTGCCTAAGGGCTAGCAAATGACGGTGCCAGAATTTGCACCGGGCGGTGTGACTCTCAGACCCTTAACTAGGACTAAACCAGGTTGTTTATTGTTAGTGCTGATTTTTTGGCTCCACTTCAGCAGTTCTGATTCAGGAAGGCTGGGGTGGGCCTAGGAATATGCATTAACCTGCACTCTGGGTGGTTCTGATACAGTGGACCAAGCTCTGAGAAGCACAGCCTGAGGGCAGATCTTCAGGCACCTTGGAAAATCTGCCTCCTTCGGTGGGCTGGAAAATTCCGTCTGCTTAAAGCAAGCAAACTGAGTCCTGAGATCTGCCCCCAGGCCCATCCAGCCATCAAGGGGTCTTGCTCTCAGGATTGGGCTACAGTTCAGTGGTCAGGGCAGCGGGGACTGGAGGCGGTGCCTGCGGGAGGGCCTTGGGGAAATTTCATATCAGGAAGGGTGCACAGTGCAGCCCCTGGGTCCCAGGGTCTGCCCAGGGGTTGGGGGTGAGCAGCCACAGGGCCCTGGCCTTGCTGGCTCCTGTGGGCTTTGATTTGTGCAGAGATAAGAGAGTAAACTGCAATGTCCACTCATCAGCCTGGTTCATATCAACACAATGTCTATTCCAGAGCCACCACCCTGTGCTGGGCATTAGGAAGGAACATAAGGGTGAACGAGTCACAATCGCTGCCCTCTCAGAGCTCAGGGTCCCTCTCCAAGAGAACACGACTGTGATACCAGGCAGGCTGAGGTGGAAAAAAACAGGCAAGGGAAGCTCAGGGCTGGGGTCAGAGCTCTCTGGCGGGGGCATCAGGGAAGCTTTCCCTCAGGGGCTGTTTTTGAGCTGCACCTTGAAGGGAAAGAGGGCTTGGTCAGACAGAGGAACATGCGGGCAGAGAGAACACAGAGGAGGAAACTTGCCGAACCCATTGGAGGACCCAGGAAGTGCCTTTGACTGCCCTGGAGTGCAGGAGGTCCTCCCTCACTGGTCTGTGGCCAGTGCCGGGCTGGCAGCCCTGAGAAGAACAGCAAGTTCATGGATGTGGACATGCATGTGTGAATGAATACAAATTCAGGCACATGTGTTCACATGCATGGGGGGAGGTGAGCGTGCATCTGTATGTGTGTGCCAGTCTGTTTGCGAGGATCTGCCTTCAGACAGACAAAGTCTGTGTGTGGGAGTGTGTGAGCATGCACGTGAATGCATACATGCTTGTGCGTTTATGTATGAGCACGGATGTGAAAATGTGAATGTAAGGTCACGTGCAGTGCACGCAGCCAGTGAACGTGCGGGGACATGAAGGTGTGTGTGCACGCAGGTATACACATATGTAGGCTACTTCAGGGAGTCAGCCTTTGGACTTTCTGATTCTGGGTCCATGGCCCCCATAAGTGTAAAAATGGTTAACATTGTGAGTCAGGCCTCCACTTTTCATGCATCACCTCAATTAACCCTCTCATCAATCTTACATGGCGAGGGGACTTCCCTGGTGGTGCAGTGGTTAAGAATCTGCCTGCCAATGCAGGGGACATGGGTTCCAGCCCTGGTCTGGGGAGATCCCACATGCCGCGGAGCAGCTAAGCCTGTGCGCCACAACTACTGAGCCTGTGCTCTAGAGCCCGCATGCCACAACTACTGAAGCCTGCACGCCTAGAGCCCATGCTCCCCAACAAGAGAAGCCACTGCAATGAGAAGACCACGCACTGCAGTGGAGAGTAGCCCCCACTCGCCGCAACTAGAGAAAGCCCGCATGCAGCAATGAAGACCTAACGCAACCAAAAGTAAATAAATAAGTAAATAAATCTATTTAAAACAAAATTTTATATGGTGGGCTTATAATAGTTATATAATAATCATCTGAGTTGTTATCCCTATTTTACATATGAAGAAACTGAAGCTTAGAAAAGTAAAGTGACTTGCTCAGGGTTACCCAGCCAATAGGTAGCAGAGCTGGGATTGAGCTCAGACTGTCAGACCTCAAAGGCCCCCCTTTTCCATTTTCTGCAAGCTTCTTCTCAGCAATTCACAACACTCCCAGGGAGGAAACGCCCCTGGCACATTCCCGCCCCTGGCACATTCCCACCCCTGGCCTGGACCTGGCATAAACACCCAGGGCTTCTTCTCACATGCTAGCTAGGAAGGGGCTGTCCCTGGGGCCTGGCTCTTGGGACCCAGGGCTACACACATAGAAAGGTCACATAGAGGTGAAATGGGGCAGACTTTGTTTATCCAAAACCCCAAAGAATTTGGGCCAGAGCCAGTGGAGGCCACAAGCCTGAGCACATGGTGTGTTTGCTGCCCTATGGAAAAACAGTCCAGCATGGAGAGTTGCCCCCAGGCTCTCCTGGGCCTGTTTTCTCGAAGGCTACTTGCCAGCACCTGCTCCTGAAGAAGGTGGGGATCGAGCCTGGGGACCAGAGTAGGGTCGGGTACCAGGGCAGGCCCTTCCTGGACCTGACAGCCTGTCAGCGGCAGCAGCACCACCAACTTGCATTTGTGTGTTTTTTCTTGCATTGAGGACGCAAGTGTCATGTAAAAACCAAAACAGGCAATAACAATTTTTTAAAAAATAGGTCTCACAGAATCATTTTCCTCAACCATTTGGAGATGGACTGATCTAAGTTCAAATGTCTTTTAGGTAACACACTTCGTTTCTCCAAGCCTCTGTTTCCTCATCTGTAAAATGGGGATAATAATAATACCTGCCACATGGGTTATGGTGAGAGTTAAATGAGATAATGCATGCAGAGGCTTCCATACTGCCAGGCATATAGACTGAGCATGCTCAACAGATAGGAGCTATTAGTGTTATTTTCATTGTATTTGCATCAATAGAGCTGACATCGTTTCTCCCTGTGACCTTGGAAAACCATTTAATATTTGGACCTCCATCCTCCACCCCCATAGAAATTATTTTGACTCTTTTTTTCTTACACTCATTTTTTAAATTAATTTTTTTGGGGGCCCATGTCGCACAGCATGTGAGATCTCAGTTCCCCAACCAGGGATTGAACCCATGCCCCCTTCAGTGGAAGCATGGAGTCTTGACCACTGAACTGCCAGGGAAGTCCCAGGCTCATTTAAATGTTTTAAAATATATAACTTATTTTCATAATTCTGTACCATAAAATTCACCCCTTTTAAAGTGTACAATTTAATTGTAAATGAACTCTATTTCAATATAAATTTTAAAAATAATAACAAAATAAAATAAAACATTATAATATTAAAAAATTAAAAAATAAGGTGAACAGTTCAGTGGGTGTTAGCATATTCACGCTTGGATGGCGTTCTCCAACCATCACCACTGTCTAATTCCAGAACATTTTCATCACTCCCAAAAGAAACTCCATACTCATTAGCAGACCATTCCCTTTTCCCCTTCTCCTCAGCTCCTGGCAATGACTAATCTACTTTGTGTCTCTTTGTATTTGCCTATTCTGGACGTTTCCTATAAATGGAATCATACAGAATGGGATATTTTGCATCCAGAATCTTTCACTTAGCATTAATGTTTTGTAGAGTCATCCATGTTGTTGCAGGTATCATTGCTTCATTCTTTTTTATGGCTGAATAATATTCCATTTTATGGGTATATCACATTTTGTTTATCCATTCATTAGCTGATGAACATTTGAGTTCTTTCCACTTTTTGTTATTATGAGTAATGCTGCTATGAACATTTGTGTACAGATATTTGTGTGGACATGTTTTCAGTTCTCTTGGTTATGTAGCTAGGAGCGGGATTGCTGGGGTCTTGTGGCAACCCTGTTTTCCACGGTGGCTGTAGTATTTTACATTCCCACTGGCAGTGTATGAGGGTTCCAATTTCTTCACATCCTCACCAATACATATTATTGTCCCTGTTTTTGATCACAGCCATCTTCATGGGTGTGAAGTGATATCTCATTGTGGTTTTGATTTGCATTTGCTTAATGACCAAGGATGTTGAGCATCTTTTCATGTGCTTATTGGCTATTTGTATATCTTTTTTGGAGACATGTCTCTTCAAATCCTTTGCCATTTAAAAATTCTTTTTATTTTAGCTAACATTTACTGAGCATCTCCTGTGTGCTGACTTACTGGGATGGGAAGGGGCACACAGAGCCATGGACTCTGCTTGGGGCATGAAGGCTTGCCTTGCTCTGCCTCCCAGGGCTGTCACACTGGAGCATGTGTGTGATAGAAGGGACTCTGATCCAAGAGGGGAGGAGGCACAGACTGGACAAGAGCCTCGGGTTTCAGAGGCTGTGCCATGCACCCTCCCAGGGGCCTGCCTTGCCCACAGGCTGCCCTGCCACACCTGACACCGGTGTTACTGATACGTGGCAGCCACCCAGGTCACCAACAGAGGAGGTACCCTCTGGGTAAGCACCCTCAGGGAATCCCAATTTAAACCCATGGCCACCCAGCCAGGGCCCCCACACAATCCCTGGTCATCTCCAGGCAGCTCTGCAGGGTGAGTGGTAGGGATAGTGAGGCTGCTGGAGCCTGAGCAATAGGAAGACAGAAGGAGCCTACTCTGCCCCACACGGCTGTGTGCTTTAGGCATGTCCCTTGATGTCTCTGAGCCTCAGTTTTCTCATCTGTGAAATAGGAGACTAACAACACAATCTCTTGAGGTGCTTCTGAAGCTGAAATGAAATGATGCATGCAAAGGGGTTTACACAGGTTGGGACAGAGGAAATGTTCACGCGATATAACTCATGTTACTTTTTTGTCATCTGAAAACTGAGAGGGACGAGATGATCTACAAATGCTCGACTCCCTCCTAGAAAAGAGAGGTGATAAGGAGCCAGTGGAACCCCCACATCATATGAAAGGATCAAAGAGGCAGGCCAGACTCTCCCAGTCACAGCTACCTCTATGGGAAGGAGCTGTCCTGATTTCAGGGGTACCCAAAAAAGAATTTCAGAGGCAGCAGCCCCAGGAGGGGCAGCCAGACCATCCTAGGAAGCTGTCTGGCCTCTGGGACTTTCTGGTCTCCATCCCGGCTTCGCCTCACCCCTCCCAGCCCGTGCCACGGCAGCCAGGCGCCTTCTCACTGGTCTGCCGAGCTCATGGCTGAAAGGAAGTACGTTTCCAGATAGGGTGAAAATAGATCCTTCTCCAAATATGCTCATTGTGGCTAAGAAAAATAAATCGAACCAAGAGGGAAAAGAGAGCAAAGAGCAGCCATCAGATGGGGCCAGGCCTGGGCGGTTCTGGAGGGGCAAGCTGCAGACGGGTGGGGGTTGGGCTTGTACAACAGAATGGTATGTGTGCGTGTGTATGAGTGTGTGCGTGTGTGTGAGTGTGTGCATGTGTATGTGTGCGTGTGTGTGTGCATGTGTGCGTGACTGACTTTAAGCATGACTGAGCATGTGTGATAGTAAACATGGGTATGGGAGTGGGTATGTGTGAATGTGTGTGAGTGTGTGGATGCAGGTTGAGTGTCTGAGTGCATCTGTGTGTCAGGCGAAGTCTGTGAGCACGTGCAAGCACATACGTGAGTATGTTAGCATTGCGAGTCTACGTGCAAGTGTGAGCGAGTACAAGTGAGTGCATATGACAGTGTACAAATGAGTGTGAGCGTGTAGGAGTGCAAATGTGTGTGACTTCCTGTATGTGTTCATACCAGAGTGTATGTGTGATTGTGTAAGCATCTGTGTGTGTGAGTGTGTCTGAGAAAATGTGAGTACACGTGCATGAGTGTTCACCTGTGTCGTGTGGTGTGAACATGTGAGCAAGTATATGTGAGTGTGTACAAGCAGGTGTGATAGGGTGTCTGTGTGTATGGGGGTTTTTGTTTATTTATTTTTTATACAGCAGGTTTTTATTAGTTATCCGTTTTATACATCTTAGCATATACACGTCAATCCCAATCTCCCAATTCATCCCACCACCACCACCACCCCCGCCACTTTCCCCCCTTGGTGTCCATACGTTTGTTCTCTACATCTGTGTCTCTATTTCTGCCTTGCAGGCCGGTTTGTGCATATGCACATGCTTGTGGTCGGTGCCCCAGGTCACTTACTAATGGTGGTGGCCCCAAGGGAAGGCAGAATTCTCTGGGCTTAGTCACTCAAAGCCCAGACACAGATAGTTCAAGAACATATTTCAGAATAGACCCGGCTGCATTTGTCATGGGGACTGCCTGTTACCTGGGGGCCAATAAGACTTCCTAGAGTTGCTGCTCTGTGGACCTCGCAGAGGCACAGAATGTCAGAAACCAAAGGGACTTGGAGCCCCTCTCCCCAAAGACTTCATGGTACATATGGGAAGACTGGAGCCCAGGGCCACACAGCTGGTGGGGGCAGAGCTGGGCTTGTGACTCAGGCCTTCGCCTCTCTGTCCAGTGGTCTTCTTGTGCCTCCACCAAGACACACCTTCTGCCTCTGTGGTCCATTCATCCAGCAAATGTTTACTGTGTACCTGTTGAGAGCTACACATCAAACTGGTCTCTAAGATACAGACCAGGATCCTGCTGCAAGAAGCTTTCCTCCAGGGGTGGAAAGGTAGACTGTAAACCAATAGCCAAGTTGATAAGATAATTCCACATCCTGAAAAGTGCTTTGAAGTCAGAAAAGTAGGGTGATGCGATCCTGAGGCCTACTTCAACAGAGTGGTCAGGGAGGGCCTCTGCAGCGTGACATTGGAGCTGAGACCAGGGTAGGGTAGCCAGCTCCTCACAGCTGGGTCTCCAGACCTATTTTCTAAGTGACCTTCTAGGGGCAGGTGGAGCTGTCACAAGTGCCACAGTCCAGGAAGCCTCGACCACTCCCCTAGTCCAATTCTTTTTTTTTTTTTTTTTGAGAGTAATATTTTTTAATCTTCCTCTTTGGAATTCTGCAGTGGAAACACAAGGGCAGCCCCTTCTTTCTCCTAAACCCAGCAGAAACATTAATAATCTATCATATCCTTTTTAAAAAATTGAGGTAATTGTAGATTCACATGCAGTTGTAAGAAATAATACAGAGAGATCCCTTGTACATTTTGCCCACTTTTACCCAGTAGTAACATTTTGTGAAACGATAGTATGACATCACAACCAGAATATTGACATTAGTTCAATCCACCAGTCTTGGTCATATTGCCCCAGTTTTACCCATGTATGTGTGTATATTAAGTTCTATGCAATTTTGTTACCTGTGTAAATTCTTACATCTGCCACTACAGTCAAGATACTGAACAGTTCCAACACCACAAGGACTCTTCATGTTGCTCTTTTATAATCACGCCTACATCACCCCCTTCTTAACCCTTGGCAACCACTAATCTATCCTCCACTTCTAAAATTTTTTCTTTCGAAAAATGGAGTCATATACACTATGGAACTTTTTAGAATTGGATTTTTTCACTCAGCATAATTCTCTGGAAATCCATCCAAGTTTTTGAATGTATCAGTAGTTTGTTTCTTTTATTTATTTCATGATATGGATGTACCACAGTTTAACCATTCACCTGTTAAAGAACACTTTGTACACAACATTGTGAATCAACTATATGCCAATAAAATTAAAATTTTTTTTTTAAAAAAGGAACACTTTGTGCTCCCACTTTGTACTCACTAGCAATTAATGAAAGAGCCTGTTTTACTTGGTGTCCTGAGTGTTTCTTAACCCTTCAGGCATGGCACCTATTATTATTTCCATTTCAAAGACAGGGAAAATTGAGGCTTATCGTAAATGATTTTCCCACGATCACATGCTGTTAAATGGCAAAGAAGAGCTTGGAACTCAAGACAATAGGGCTCTTTCTACTACACCAGGCTTTCTCAGACCTTGACTAAGGTTGCTGGGAAAAGGGTGTAGGCAGAACCAGAAGAGAGATGTCGGAGGCAGGAAGAGCACTGGAGCAGCCTGGGTCAATTCAGATCCTCACAGCTAACTTCAGTTCATAGGTTAGAAGAGCAGTGTCATGAAGCAGGGGGCAATATGGCTTATGCCCTTGAAATTGTTTCCCCTTTGCCACTTCAAGCCTGAAGTGGATGGAGCCCACGAGCAATCTGCCCACAAATCTGGGACCTGGAATGGGAAAAGGAGGACTCAACCTTTGGGTGTCTATCAGAGGATAAATGGTCAAGAATCTCCTTGGAAATGTAAAGTTGAGTGTGTCTCTGATGAGGTCTGAGGAAGTTGAGTCCCACGACAAGTGAGCTCTCTATTCTGGGGCAGGGGGCAGTAAGGGAGAAATAGCATTTTAATTTTTTTCTAGTGTGGTGGGGAACTTTAGGTCATTTACACACACACACACACACACACACACACACACACACATCCCTTGGGCAGGCTCGGTGTCTGGGACATGGTTCGGGGAAAGCAAAGTGGAATCAAAAATGGCAGGTCACTCTTTTGCTGCTGCGGCCGCAGGCATGAGTATGCTCAGGCTTCAGAAAAGGCTTGGCTTCAGTGTCCTCCGCTGTGGCAAAAAGAAGGTCTGGTTGGACCCCAATGAGACTAATGAGATTACCAATGCCAAATCCCGTCAGCCGATCCGGAAGCTGATCAAAGATGGGCTAATCATCTGGAAGCCTGCAACAGTCCTTTCCCAGGCTTGACGCTGGAAAAAAACCTTGGCCTGCCGGAATGGCAGGCACATGAGCACAGGTAAGAGAAGGGGTACTGCCAACGTTCGAATGCCCGAGAAGGTAACCTGGTTGAGGAGGATGAGAATTCTGCACCAGCTGCTCAGAAAATACCGTGAATCTAAGAGGATTGACTGCCACGTGTATCACAGCCTGTACCTCAGCCAGTCTGGTCTGCCTTGCGCCCTAGACCGTGAACTCCTCTTGGCAGGACCTCGCTCAGTTTTTAATCACTGTCCATTTCCCTCCCCAGTCTAGCTCTTGCTTGGGCGCGTAGGCTCCATCTACAGTTGATAAACAAGAGAGTCAGGGTATGAGTCAGACCCCAAATCCCGAGAGGCACAGAGTCTAACTCCCCCCAATCCAATTCTGATGGGAAGTGATGGAGAAAAACCTCCTCCCTGGGGACTAGAGGAATCCTCCCTCAGAGAAGGCCAGAGATGAGAAGCAAGTCGTTCCGAAGGCTGCTGGGGCCCGGGAATCACTGCTGGGGCCATAGAGGAACCACCACCTCCACTCATGTCCTGAAGTGCTGGTCCAACCCTCATGAAAATAATAGTAACCACTGATGTCAACTAACGATAACTACTGACGTTTGTTAAGCTCTTCGCATGTGCCAGGCGTATACCAGGGGCTTCAGGTGTATTATTGCATTTAACCTCCTCAACACACCTTAGGAAATGGGCAGTGATGTCACCCCAGTTTACAGATGAGGAAAGTGAGGCCCCACTGAAGTAACATGAACAAGGTCACACCACCAGGAAGGGGCAGAGCTGCCATTTGCACTCAGGCCTCTGTGACCCCAAAGACCAGAGGCCCTGAGCACACACCCTGGTGCCTGCCTGCTTGCCCTTCGCATCTCACTGACCTGGACCTTCCTGGCCACCCTGCCCCCCAGGATCACACTGCCTGCCCTTGGAGCTCCTACCAATTCAGGCCTCACAACCTACCACAGAGCCCTAAATTATGTCACCGTTTGAAAAGGCCAAGATCAACGTCATTGTCCTAACAGCCCCTATATGTGCCAGAAACTTTGGAACCTTTACATACGTGATTGCCGTCTTCACAAGAACCCTTTAAGGTCAAGATTATGTATCTCATCTAACAGCTGAGGAGGTAAAGGGATGGAGGTGGGGGTAACCTGACCCCAGAGCCTAATAGCCCCCATGCCTTCACACGGGGTGCTGGTGAAATGCTTAGCCTGTTTTATTCTGTTTAAGCCTCAAAGTCAGTGACTCTCTCCCACAACCAGCCTTACCTATGCAGGGTTCAAATTCATGCCTCGGCAATGCTACCAATGACAGAAAATCCCCAGCCTTTGTGGTCACTCTCAAGCCCTTGAAACCCCTATGTTGAAAAGGTGAATGCCAAGGGTTCTCCATGTCTATACCTCAGGGCTCTGCGGTATAGAGCGTCTTAGTGTAGGGAGCCTGAACAAATGACTTAGCCCCTTAGAACCTTGATTTCCCCATCTATAAAGTGGGGTTATATGATAATACCTGGAGTCAGGTAAAACCAAGGTGATGTAATGGTGCCTGGCACACAGTAGGTGCACAGTAAAGATTTGTGGGTCCCTTGGTTAGCACTGGCCTTGAGACCCTTAGCGGGTGGTGCTGTCTGGAGTCTAGACGGTGGGGTAGAGATTTCAACTTCCTGGGTTTCTGGAGCCTTGCTTAGAGGGCCTCAGTCCTCAGCTCTCTCCCCCAGTCCCTGGTTTGGGCAGCAGCCCCTGGCTCTCCCTCTGGGAACTGTGGGGGTGATGCACAGGCCCAGCCGCTCCAGTTCCCAGATAAGCCGGGCAGAGGAGGCCACAGGTTTTCCAGACGGCTGTGTCCCAGAGCTGCAGCCGAGGGAAGGAAGTATGTGCTCAATGGGGAAGTTGCTGCCCAAAACACCCGGTTGAGAAACAAGGTGGGGAAAATCCACCAGGCTGCTGGGCTCTGGGGAGGGGATCTCCAGGGGTGGCACATGCACACCACTCTCTCCTCCTCTGTCCCTTTAGCCTGGAGGCAGTGGTGGCTTCCTGCTGGTGCTACTCTCTGGGCTGCCTTGCCTTTCCCCATAGCTTCTCTACTTTTCCATCACCTGTGTAATGGATTCCCTACATTCAGTTCCCTCTATTTGAAACACCTCAAGTGGCTTCTCTTTTCCTGTTGGACCCTGAAGTCCACAGAGGTAAGGCCACTTGTCCAGGATCAAAGGGCTTGCCTGTGGCACCCATCCTCTGCTTCCTCAGCCCCCTCTCCCTTTGGAGATCTGCCTTCCTCACCCTCACTCTGTGCCAGCTTCCTTCTGCTGTGTGGAGAGCTGTCTGGGAATGTAGTGAACTTAAGGAACTTCATCAGTTGATTCTTACTAAAGTATTACTGACTGATACTTGGGTATCCAGAAGAAGCTAGAACCTCATTGGGCCTCTCCAGGGGATCTGAGGCCGCAGAAGAGAGGCAGGCACTGCTAGAAACATTGCCTAAGGCATTTCTCTTCCTGTCTCCTTCCACCTTTCCCCCAGAGCCCCCAACAGGCTAAACCAAGCCACAGAAGTATGAGGAATGCACCCTGAAGAGGTTGACCCCTCTGCTATAGACGAGGATCAGAGCAGGGGAAGGGTGAGGAATGATTTGCGGTAAGTAGGCCCAGGATAGGCACATTCTCCTCTGTCTACTGTGGCAGGGGTCGGATTTGATGGTGCCTGAGGATACTTGGTCTCTGAAAGTCTATGGATGTGTGACTGATAGAGCAAGGGCTGGATTTCCCTGGCTTCTGGTCGCAATTCCTGTCGTGCGTGGCCTGCAGATCCCTACTCCCTCTGCCCTTAGTGTGGCCATCTGCTCAATGGAGAGGTTGGTCAAGCTGGTCCAGGTGGGCCCTGGAAGAAGACCCTGGGTATGTAGGCCGATTTCTCATCCACATCCAGGCCATGATTCTCCAGAAGCTCCTTTCAGGAATCTGCTGACCTCACCATACCTGCCCATCCTGCTGTCTCAGGCTGGGGGCACCCAGCCCTGTGTCCGCTTTTCCCTGTAGTCCAGTCTTCATGAGCCTGCCAGCCCATCAGTCATGGGTCTGGACCTCCCACCCCAGCTCCACCTTCGCCGGCTGAGGGCTCTTCCCCCTCAGAGCAGCAGGAGACACCACCTGGCCTGGGCAGAGGTCCACTCGAGCCCTCCGCCCCACCTCCCTCCCTCTATCTGGGGTTTCTCCTTTTTTCCTTTCCAGAAATGGACAGGAAACTGGGCCCATTTTAGAGAGATTATAAGAAAGATTTCTAAAAAGACTCTGAGAGAGGTGCCGAGCAGAGGGGACAGCAGGTCTCCTTCTGTGGGAGGCTGAGGTCAAGCCCTTCTAAGGTTTCCGCAGGCTCTTGGCTCTCAACCCAAGCAAATTAAAAGGCAGCCACTTCCCACATAAAACACTTATAAGAGTTGTGCTCTTCCATGAGGTGTGCTCCAGTTGACAGGTTGTCCTAATATTACACTTAGCAGACATTTAATGTAACATGTATAGAGTTTCAAGCTTCCTGTCACTGAGATGACACCCTGTGCTATGTGATCTCAATCTACTCCTCAGAACACTATACCACCATGAACCCCATTTTACAGGGGAGAAGACAAGATGAGAGAGGTCTGGCACCTCGTCTAAGACCACGCAGCCAGGGAGCACTGGGTCACTGTCTGGGTCTGCCTCTCCCCATAGCCTGGACCTTTGTCACCCTGGATTCCTGACTCTGCCTTGGGGACTCTGGGGTGGGGACTTCAGGTCTGCGGGGCTCACACCTCATTAGAAGAGCTTAGAGCTGCTGAATGGCCTGGCCTGATGGACCAGAGCCCTCCTCCTGGCCCAGTTAGGTGCTTGGCATCGGTGCCCCGGGACTCCTCCCAAGGGTGAGCTGCAGGGCACATGGTTTACCTGCCAGGAGCCCCAAGGTAGGAAAACAAACACCATAAATCATCAGGAAGCCTGTGTAAATATTTTATAGATGGGACAGTAAATAATGCAGCTCCCCGGACGTACCTGACCCAGTTCATCTGCCCCACATCCAGCACCCAGGCCAGTCTGTCTGGGCCACTCTCCTGCCTTGTATTTTTTAAACAAGTGCTGAGGCCCAGTGCTGGGCCTTTCATATGCACCATCTTCACTGCCTAGCCTTTGCTCATGCTGCTCCCTCTGCCTGGAACACCTTTCTCCCTAAGACTGGCTAATTCATCCTCCTCCTTCAGGAGTCACCTCCTCCAGGAAGCCTTCTTTGATTTCATGGGTGGAGTCAGGAGTTCTTCTGGCTCTCACAGTGCCTAGGCTTCCCCCATGTGGGCTCTGCTCACAGGATGTGGTCATTTCCTAGTGACTTATCTGCTTTCTCTGTCAGCTCCAAGAGAGCGATCATATCCCTGGAACTGAGGGCAAATCTTGGCATATAGTAGATGCTCAACAAATAATGTTAAAGGATGGCATAAGTTATCTTGTTTAACCTTTAAATAAGTCTGTGAAGCAGGTGTTATTGTGTTTCTTGTTACAATTATCCTTATTTTACAGGCAAGAAAACTGAGGCTTAGTGGCAGTGCTGGGATTGACTTCCCACCTGTCTGATCCTGAGTTTAGTGCTTTCTCAATCACCCATCCAGGAACACGTCTCTTTCTCCTACAGACCTCAAGCTCCTTGAATCAGGGACCCGCTGTTTCTGCTGGGGGGTCCTTGACCCTTGCCATAGGCTCTGGCACCCAGTGGATGCTAATCCACGTGTGTGAATGCCTACCAAAGGCAAGGCAGCAGTCAGGATCTTGTTGCCGACCTGGGAAGGAATGCACAGTGAGCACCTCGGGAGCAGGAGACTAGGTGAGGGGACTTATGACCCCCAGGCCCCAGAGCATCTCTGAGAAGATATGTGTCTGGGGAGGGTCTTGGGTCCCAGACGGAGGCAGCTTTGAAAGATGCTTGGATGCAGTGGCCCAGATGCCTTCCATCCAAAGGCACTGCATTACTTTGGGGCCAAGTCCCTAACCAGGCCATCAGAGCCTCAGAGGAACCTGAGACACAAAGACAGATGATCCTGTCTACCCTCTCCCCATCCTGTGTCAGGCGCTGAGAACGAGGACAAAGAAATCAGGGCACAGGCAGTGTGAGGTGGGACAGGACAAGGACAGCTTTGCACAAGAAGCCCTGGCCTGACCCTGGCCTCGATCCTTGGCAGGAGGTGGGCTGCAGAAGAGATGGAGGGTAAATGGGTTTCAACTGATGTGTCACTTGCGGCTGATTGTCAATGGCTCCCTGCAGCTCTGTTGAGAAGGATTCTGAGTTGTACCCCTCCGGGCTCAGTTAGAAGTGCTGTGATCGATTAGCAATATTGGCCACCAGCACAGAGGGGGGCACAGTAGCCTACTTCAGAATTTGTCAGCCCCTCCTTTCACCTTTCCTCAACTCTCAGCACAGAGTAGGGACCCAATAAAAGTCTGTGGGTTCATTGTTGATTACTAACAAGGTCAGCGCAGAAGTCATTTGGAGTTAGTCATTCATGGAGATGGAGCTATGAACCCAGGGCCTCTTTACTATTGTATCTGCAAGAACCAGAAAGGAAAAAGGGAGAAGAGAATGGGAAAGAATGACAGACAGCAAATGAGAAGTTAGATGCCCATGAGAACTTCTGGACAGTGTGGACTGAGATCCTGAACCCAGGCACAGCTCTGCCCTCACTAGTCAGCAGGAACCAGGAGTTTTCCAAGGCAAATTCCAGAGATAAATCTTGCCAAGGACCCAGGAGGTGGAGGCTTGTGCTGCAGGAGGCTGGACCCAAGCCTTCTATGCCCGGCAGACTCAGGCATCCCCACTGGGCCCAGGGCAGTGCAAGGGGCACATAGGGGTCCCAGGTGCAGCTCCTGTGTGAGCCCCTGTCCTCACATAGCTTCCCAGGTCGTGAGGGAAGAATACTGTGGGGGCCGGAGCAGGTGGGGCCGGGCAGGATGCTCCCTCTGGTCTGGGAGAACCTGGGCAGGACCGAGAAGGCTGACAGTGGGGCAGTCAGACTGTGTGCACCTACCCTTGTTCCCCCAGCCTCTCACTGCCCCTTGGATACCCACCCCGTGAGGCCACACAGAAAGGTCTGCACAAGCCTTCACAGCTGGGGAACAAGCCTCTGAAAGGGGAGCTCTGTCCCTCCCCTGCTAGCTGCCAATACCTCCACACCCATCGCTCTTCTGACTCCACCCAGGCCAGTTTCCAACTGTGCCCCCTACCCCCATCCCTGTTTCTGTGGCTTTAGGGGTAGACTGGCCTAGTGGCTATGAACTCTGGCCTGGAATTCAGAGCAGTCTGGGATGTAAGGCTCAGTTTGGCCACGTCCTGGCTGTGTGAGAATCGGCGTGTCATTTAGCATCCCTGGGTCTCAGTTTCCTCTCCTGTAAAATGAGGCTAATGATGGTCCCCACGTCGTAAGGGCTTTGTGGAAAGATTGTGAGTTAATAAACATTGTTATTAGTTCAGGCCCTGGTAGGTAGTGAGTACTTGATATGCAGGGGCTGGAATTATTGTTCTTATTATGATTCTAAGATTCTGAGACCAAGTTCATGTTCACCACATCCTCTGTAGAGTCCTGATTCCACCTGGACCCCCAGGGGACCTCTTCCAAGATTGGTAGGCATCAAGGTTGGTGGAGGGCCCTGGAGCTGGGGACTTGGAATGTTTTGAACCTGAAGGCCTGGGGCAGAGCAAAATGGGGTGGGCAGGGGTTCCCTGCAGCCCTGAGGCCCCTGGGCCTGCTGCGCTCTGGGCTATGAGCAGAGCCAGCCATCCCAGGCCACCTATAATTACCTTCTGGCAGAGCTCTGTGGCACTGGGCGGGGGCAGCAATTGTGAAGTTTTATTCTGATGCCCAGTCAGTGCCTTTGGGCTTCCCCACACCGGCTGACCACTGCCAGACACAGATAAAGATTGAGCTCTTTGGGGAGGAGGCCCTTCCAAGGAAGCTGACCTCTGAGTGCAGGATCCAAGAGTTCAGGACCCCACAGTCTCCACGGACCCACCTCTGCCCAGGCCCTGGGGGCCAAGGCTGCTCTGGGGACCCTTGGCAGCCAGGAGAGCTGATTGGAGAGTACTCCAGGGCCTCTTGGACACAGTGTGAGGCCAGAATGAGGAGGCTCCAGAGGACCCACAGTGGACGTTCCATCCTCGTCCTCCTCCCCACTGTCCCCTTCCCCTCCTCCCCTCAAGTGCCCAGGCCTTGGTCTTAGGAGGGCAGATGCTGGCATTGAGGTGGCTGGGAATGAGGGTGCCTCAAGGGCAAACCCTGAGCCTGAGCCGTCTCTGGAGGTCATGCACCCTTGCTGGCTGGAGCCTGGCCTTCCTCTCACCACCGTGTGCACTTGCACCTTCCTGCTCTCCCACACTGCTGCCCCCACTCCAGGCCTCTCACACACAAGAATTTATGCACAGACGCGTCCTTGTACACTCAACCATGTCAACAATTGCAGGGTGATGATGGAGGAAGTAATGGTGACTTCCCACCCCAAACTTCCCCATCTTAAAGCAGCAAGAGGTGGGGACTCAAGGGGTCAGCCTCCAGGTCAGGGAGAGGATCTTGTGTCTGAGTGCTATGGGCAGCAGCACAGGCAGGTCTGCCCCGAGCTGTTTCATCATGCATTGCTGCTCCTAATTCTTCTGGGCACATCCCCGCCTACTGCATCTTTCTCCCCAGGGAAGGGCTGGAATGTCTCTGGATCCAAAGAGGAGCTTCCAGGGCAGGGCCTGCCAGAGCTGCAGGAGGGTAAAGGACAGGGAGCCCCAGAGGCTCAGGCCAATCCCAGACAGCCTGACTTCCATGGGGAAGCAGCTTGGCCCTTTGCCCGTGGCCCTTTGCCCGTGGAGGCCCAGGGCCTAGAGGGGGCCAACAAACGTGAAGTGAACAGATGCTGCTGAGCACTGCTTGGGCATGGGGTGCCGCCCCGGGAAAGCCAGTCTTTGCTAACAGCCTACAGTATGCCTGACCCTCACAGGGTGGCGGCCATGTGTGTGGTGGCATGGGGAGTGATCTGGACGAGAGGACATGGCCCTCAAGGGGTGTGACCCTGCAGCTAGCAAAGGAACAAAGACATGCACAGTTTAAAGCTCAATCCTACAGGCACCAGGAAGGTCACGTGGTAGAATGATGACACCAGGGAGCCCAGAGACCCATAGGTAAAGGTTCCAGAACCAACAGTAAACGAAAGGAAGAGGGTTGGAGGTGACTCAGGAACCCCCTACACACAGTCACACCCTCACCCATGAGTCTGTTGGTCGGAGACCCAGCAGCCCATCCTTCAGGGCTGCGCACTGTGAGCTCACAGAGCAAAGGTCAGAAGGGCAAAGATTAGAGAAATCTCCCTGGACCTACACCCATATGTGCCCTTTCATGTCGGCAAACCTTGTGCTCAGGGAGCAGGCTGTAATCAGCTTCAAGCGCTGCTGGCCTTGGGGGGTGGGGTGGGGGGGTGGGGGGGTGGGGGGAGCTGGGCATGGGGGTGGGTGGGTGGAGGTCTTTGCATCAGCTGTGTCTCCACCCCTGCACTGCAGGTGCCATCAGTAGCATGTGGCAGGGCACTCTGATCCCTGCCCTATTGGACGCACAGACCCGGGCAGCATGAATGATAAAGGCCATGCCGCACTTACCCACTCATTTAAAGAGGCTTGTTGCAGCCGAACCTGCCTCCAGGCCCTTGCCCTTTCCTCTGCCTAGAATGCCTGTCTTCCCAGCCTTATCGCTTCCAGTTTCTGCCAGGAAAACCCCTTTCCCAAGGCTTCATTTCCCATTATCTTCAGCACAGGCCCAAACGCAGACCCAGGCCTTTGCATGGAATCCAAGGCCCCTGAGAATGTGAATCCCGCACTGATCCCTGAGGTACCCTGTGCACCTCATGCTCCAGCCCCACAGGCTCACCTCGCTCTTCCTAGGATTGGCCTTGGATGTAGTCTTTGCTCCGACTGTGAGTGATTTCTCTGCCCCCTCACCACTGCCCGAGAAGGAATTCCTCCTTGTCTTTCTGGCCCAGGCCAGGGGCACCCTGTGGTGGAGCTGTCCTTGCTTCCTCAGCTCTAGTACAGGGTCTGGCACACAGTTGGTGTTTGCTAAATGATCGCAGGAGGGAAAGAACAATGAATTATGTTCTATTCTTGGCTCTGTTGGAGTCTGTGCTGGTTACCTGGGCAAGTCACTTTGCCTCTTGGGACCTTAGTCTCCCATCCATTTGATGGGGAGTTAGATGAGATGTTTTGCATTAAGCTTCTAAGAGCCTTAGGTTTTATGCAGAGGGATTCTGGCCATGTAAGCTTCCCATCCCATCCTTAAATGCACCCTGATAATATCAAAATTAAATCATATAACAAAAATAGCAGTAATCTATTGGGAGCTCACTCTGATCTAGACACAGTGCTAGACCCTCTTCTGTCTACATTCCCTGAGCCTCTGAGGGGCTATAAACAACCCCATTCAGAGATAAGGGAGTTGAAGCCAGAGAGGGGAGGTGACTTGCCCAAGGTCACACAACTGAGTGGCTGAACTCGCAGCAAGAAGCCCACCCCCAATGGCCAGGGGACTCCTGGTCTCAGGCTTGGACCTCCTGAGCTCGGCCACTGCCCTTCAACACAACCTATAAGGACAGGCCCTTTTCAGGAGGCTCAGGCTCAGGGGCTTGGGCTGCACTGTGGGCTGGGAACCCCGCAGGCACGTGGAAGGGAAGAGGGGACACTGGAGGGCAGTCACCCAGGCATGCGGCTGCTCCAGCCCAGCATCCCTGCCAGGCAGAGGAAAACAGATGCCCAGCCTCCCAAATCATGCTGGACTCCATCCCCTCCTCTGGTGGGGACACTGGCCAAAGTCCACACTGCCATCTGGGCCTGGCCTAAGCCAGGCAGAACATCTGCTCCGTTCCAGTTTCCTGAGGAATTGTCCTGACAATGCCCCTGTCAGAACCAACTGGAGGGCAGCAGAGCCGGTCCCCACCACAGCATCCTGCCTTTGTCTAAGGAAGGGGCAGGGACTCTCTGCAGGACACATGGACAAGCCAGGCCTTGGGCTCCTGCCTCATTCTCCTCTAACAACCTGTGTGGCCTTGGGCGGGGGTTTACCAGAGCCTCAGTTTCCTCCTCTGTGGGATGGGATCAGAATGCCTGCTCTACCCAGGTGGAGGCAATTAGATGGCAATTGGGAGGCTCGCCATGGTGCCTGGGGGAGGTTCCTAGCCAAGGGGTAAAGAGAAGAATATATCTGGGTGGAACTGCTGAACCTGATGCCTGCAACCCTCAGAGTGGCCCACTCCTGTCCGTGCTCCCAGCATGTCCTCATGCGGACTTGGGGAGGAGGGAGAGATGGGATAGGGAAGGCAGTGGCCTCCTCCTTACCCTCACTGGGTCAATTAATCCTCGTGGCCACGGAGAGCTAGGGCTCTTATCATCCTTCGTTGTGTTTCAGAGAAGCTGAGCTACCTGCCCAAGGTCACACAGCCAGTGAGGGCTGAGCTGGGAGGGGAACCCAGAGACCAAGTTTAACTACTAGGAGCCTCTGCCTCTGAAGCCACCAGGTCCTCCTGCGAAAAGGCTGGAGGCTGCGACCTCACACAGACCTGGGGGCCCGCCTCTTCCTGACCTGCCGTGTGGCCTTGGGTGGTGACCTCACCCTTCTGAGCCTCAGTTTCCTCACCTGTAAACTGGAGCTGCCCCAAGCACTAAACGAGAGGCTGTTTTGAACTGCTCAGCCTGTCCTTGGCAGGGGCCAGTATCACCCTAGTGATAACTTAATACGTCCCATCCTGTCGCCTCTCTTGTATAGCTGGAGCTATCAAGGCCTGGAGGGGCAGAGGGGACTCCTGGGATTCTGAAGCAAGTCAGAGGCACCGCAGGGTGAGGCTCCAGCTTCACAGTGCTTGCCAGGCACCTCTTCAGGCATGCCCATCGGGGGCCTGTTTCTAGCTGCATTCTGCTACAATCCCCACCCCTGACACAAACTCGCTTACTTGTGTGTGCTCAGGCCCACCCCAGCCCAGAGGTTTGGCCACAGCCTGGCTTCTCAAGAGCCTGGTGGGCAGCAGAGGCTTCCTTGGAGTCTTCTCCTCTAGATTCCGGCGGCTTCATGTGGGTGGTGTGGAAGGAGGGGGCTTGAGGAACAGGAGGGAAGACTGGGCATCACTGCCACCAGCTTCCCTCAATCCCCACCTCCCAGCCCCCCACACGTGCACACCAGCCGGCACCTAGGTGCACACACAAGAACCCAAAGCCAGATTTCACAGAACACTCCCACCACAACCCCTATTGCCCAGCACTAAAACCCACTCACACTTCCCCAAGTTCCCTCCTCATCCTTTCTGCTTTCCCTCCAGAGAGCTGCTGCCGAGGCAAAGAGTGGCCCCCCACACAAGAAAGCTACCTTCCCACCCCAAAGGACAGACCAGCATGGTTGCTCTGCAACACAGTAGAGCTACAGCACACATCAGCATGAACTTCCCAGGCTTCCAGGTTGTGAAACCTGAGGCCAAGTTGAAAGTCTAGTTCATCTTCTTTGCAAGGCTCCCAAATCTCCCTGTGATCCTAGGTCTGCGGCCTGAAGCTGAGGCCCCAGTTCCAGTGCCCACCTGGGGAAACCTGGTACAGCTGGATGCAACTAGCTGGAGCTCTCACCCCACTGGCCTAGAGTGAGGGTGTAAAGGTTCCCACATGGGCCCCACCTGAGGACTTAGATTATATATCCCAGCCTTTGACCCAAATGCCACCCCCATCCAGAAATTCCAGCCTTGCCACTCTTCCCTCTATTGCCCTGGGACGACTGCCTGGTGCGCACAGGCCCTGAGGGGCTGGCCTGCGAACTGGCTGTGTTTCTGGCTCCCAGGGCTCACCATTCCTGCTGCCCAGGCCTGCCCAGCAGCCTGGCCACAGGCCTAGCTGCTGTGGCCAAGATGGCCACAGTCCGTTCCTGCAGAATCCTGTGGGCAGAGGCAAGGCCCAGGCATATGAAGGTGGTGGGGTGGGCAAGTAGCCTAAGGGTGAGACTCAGCTCCCTGGGGAGGCTCCTCACCTGGCAACCTCTGTCTCTGCCCACCACAGGCTGCTGGGCACTGAGGAGGAGGTGTATGTCTGCCAAGGGAGCTCGCAGCCTCGGGGAGATGGACATGAACAGCCCAGCTGACTGTTTCTAGTGCTGGGCCTAGGGCTGGGCCCTCTGCAGCCAGCATTTCAATCCATCCTCAGAGCAGCCTCAAGGGCTGGGGATTTTACAGATGAGGAAACTGAGGCTCAGAGATGGCTGGCATTTGCTCAAGGTCACACAGTGAGTTAGTGTGGAAGCTGCATGCTAGTTCTTCCTACTCTGGAGCGTCTGCACCATGTGGTTGGTGCCTCAGGAGAGGCCCTGGACAGAGGGGATGGGAGTGGGTTAGAACTGAGGGGAGGGCTCATAGGAAGCAGAGGACCTCTTTAGTTAGAGACAGGAATCTGGAAGTCTCCCTAGAGGAGGACCTTTTGCATGGGGCCTTGTTAGACGGCTAAGAGCTTGATCGAATGGCATCTTCAAGAGCAAAGCACAGCATGAGCACACCCAGGATGGAGGGTGCTGGCTGCGCAAGTACCTTGCTCAGGCTTTGCTGGTCCAACTGGCCCAACCACTTCTCTCGCCAGGCACTGCTCACTGCCCCTGCTCACAGCCCGGCCAAGAGTCGTTGGCAAACCCTGGGTGAAGGCTGGGTCAGGAACCTAGGATCCCTCATCCTGGCCCTAGGGTAAAATGATTAAGGGGTCCTGAGCCCCAGACTGCTCTGTCACCTCCTCACAGTCACCTCCTCCAGAAAGCCTGCCCGGATTGTGCCTTCCAGTAGGACAATTTCTAAGATACAACAACAGTGTCTGAGGAGATGAAATTACCCGTGCAATTATGAGAAATCTCTACTTTTCTCTGTAAACTTGTCATTATTTTCCTTATTTGCTCTGGTTTTCATCAGAACAGCCAATGTGTGTCATTACTTCATTACTTTTCTAGGTTTCTGTGAGTCTCCCTCCCCATCTCTCACCACCCGCCACCCCCCAGCCCCAGTCCTCCCACCCAGAGGTCAGGCTTTGGTGCCTTGGACGACACTCTCGCCCAGGCTCTAGGTTGCGCCATCCTTGAAACGGGCGTGCTCAAGTCTCCCTGACTCTCCTGGACGGAGCCAGCAGCGAAGGGCAAGGAGAAGACACCGCCCAGCGCCCGGGTCCAGGAGGCGGCGCCACTCCAGCCTCCAGGTGACGGCGCGACCCGGGAATACAGCCGGGTCATTTATAGCCGGGCCTGAGTCACGAGGAGAGGCGGACGCCTCCGCCCGCCGTTCGGAAAGGTCTCCCCGGGGCTAGGTAGGCTAGGCTGGACCCGGAACGCGGGAGACGTGCCTGCGGGGGCGTATGCGCCGCAGCCGCTGCTGGGGGGCGAGGCCGCCCCTACCCGCCGTCCCCCGTTTCCCACCGGCCAAGCTGGGCACGGTGAGCTGCCCGCTGCGGAGGGAGACTGAGGCAGGTGAGCGAGCGAGGGAGCTGCTGAGGCCGGCGGCCCTCCCCGCCCTGTGGGTGACAGAGCCCCTTCGACTCCGCAGGTGTCAGAGCCTAGTGTAAAACCTGGCAGATCTTAGCAGAGGGCGTGCTGCTATGTGCGGGTGATGGGGGAGTAGGGGTGATGCTGGAGAGCTGGGGGGTCACCTGGGTCTTTGTGCCAGGGGATAGCTGCTAGTCCGTGACTGCCCCTGACAACACCAATGCCCATCCACACCCCTTTGGTGGGCAGAGGAGTAGAGGAGCCCGAAGAGGGGACTCAAGAGCAGGGGCTGTGCGGTGGTCAGTGCAGGACTGGGGTAGTCCAGGGGCTGCCTGCTCTGTGAGAGCCCGGGGAAAGCCCTGTGCCCTGAACTCCCAGAAAGCACCTTCCCCTTGTCTACCGCAAGTATTTCTCAAGTTTCACCCAAAGATGTTTTGAGGACAGAACTTGTGGACCATTAGCCGGCCTCACCAACTCTTTGGTAGTTAACACCAGCATGGATTGAGCTCTGCCCCTAGTGCCCCACAATCTTGATCTCTTCCATCCTCTCAACCACCCACCAGGCCAATATTACTGTTCTCTTCTCCATTCCACAGATGAGGAAGGTGAGGCACAGTTACGACACAGGTCCAGGGTGGAGCCAGGATGTAAACTTGGCCTGTTCAGGCCCCTGACCTGGCACTTCCCTACCATTTGGTACTACCCCCAAGGCCACTTCCCTTACTTGTTGCTTACCCAGTGCCTGAGGCGGAAATCCCTGCCCATGGTCATCTTGGTGACCTGAGGCATGGCCGCAGGTTGGACCATGTTCCAAGTGCCCTTCTCACCTGCATGCGCTACCCCCAACAGGACCCATCCAGGCTCTGCCATCCCCAGCAGTTGCCCAGGAGCACCATCCCTGCTGGCCTAGGCCTTCTGCTCCAGAAACATGAGCCCACTCTCCCTTGGTCAGGCCAGTGCTCTGGATGTGATGGGGATGGTGATGGCAGCCAAAGCTTCAGGGACAGGGATGGTGATACAGAGAAGCAGAAACAGAGAGGCAGCATAGGAAGAGAGGCCGGAACAAGGACCAACTCTTGGCAGGGATCAAGTGGGGGACCCCATCCTGCCCCCTCAGGTGGGTGGGCCCCAGAGATGGAGGGAGGTCCAGGCCTTTTCCAGGTTGCTTGGCTGAGTCCTGGCCTTCCTGTGGAGGGGTGTGAGGGTCCCCAGGGTTAATGGCCTCTGGGTGGGGTGGAAGCTGCAGGGGTCAGGCTGGCGATCCTCTGGACTAACCCTCCAGGGAGCCTGCAGGGGGACAGCCCTGGGTGGATGCCCGGGGTAGGAGTCTGGAGACTGCTCAGTGCTAACTCTGCTGGGCCTGTTTCCTTGGCTGCAAACCTGGATAGGGGAAAAGGGAAAGCACCACTTCCGGGTGGCTGCTGTGGACCCAGCCCTGCATGGGGATTTATGCCCCATATCGTGAGAGGCTAACAAGGGCTCTTCCGAGGCCGACAGCCTGTGACTTGGCAAAGTGACCTTACCTGTGCCCCTGGCCAGTGTGAGCTTAGCCTCACCAGGTGCCCACCCTGGCTGAAACTGCACACACATCATCTCACCCAACACGTAACCACCAACATGGTTTGTCATCAGCCCATTTCACAGGTGAGAATTCAGGATCAGAGAGGTGTGGTCACCCGCCCAGGGTCATACAGTTAGCATGTGACACAGCCAAGACTTGCTCCCAAGCCTCAGCAGGTCCTTCTAAGGTCAGTACCAGTCGGGTTGTGGAGGCACAGAAGCAAGCTCACCTGGACTGTGCCCTGGCCCACCCAGTGTGGCACCAAAGGGCAACTCCGACATGCAGAGTGGCTCCATCCGAGCTTGGCCTGGATTCCCTGGACCCCACACAAGCCTGTTCTCCCTGGGTCCCCTGGTCCCAGGACCTGTCTCTAGAGGGAAGCCCACCTGCATCCTTTCTCTGCATTGGCCACAGTGTGGCCTGCACAGCCTCAGCCCCTTGCCCTTCTCTGGGGACATCTCGCCTCCCCTTGGAATCTCCATAGGAGAAAGATTGGCTGAAGCTAGTGTGTGCCCACAGCCCCTGAGTTCATGAGTCTGCATAATCCTGAGGGCCAGGAAAGTGCTTCCTGGTGTCTAATTTAAATCCTTCTTGTTCCTGAAACACCAGTCCTGCTCTAAAGTAGTGGTTCTCACTCTCACAAGGGGTGGTTTTGCCCCCTAGGGGGCATTTGACTGTGTCTGGAGACATTTTTTTAAAAATTTATTTTACTGAAGGATAGTTGATTTACAATGTTGTGTTAATTTTGACTGTACAGCAAAGTGATTCAGTTATACATATATTTTTATATTTATATATATACATTCTTTTTTTTTTTTTTTTGAGGTACGTGGGCCTCTCACTGTTGTGGCCTCTCCCGTTGCAGAGCACAGGCTCCGGACGCACAGGCTCAGTGGCCATGGCTCATGGGCCCAGCCGCTCTGCGGCATGTGGGATCCTCCCAGACCGGGGCATGAACCCGCGTCACCCGCATTGGCAGGCGGACTCTCAACCACTGCACCACCAGGGAAGCCCTATACATTCTTTATCATATTCTTTTCCATTATGGTTTTTCACAGGGTATTGAATATGGTTTCCTGTGCTATACAGTAGGACCTTGTTGTTTATCCATCCTATATATAATAGTTTGTACCTGCTAATCCCAAACTCCCAATCCATTCCTCCCCCACCTCCCTCCCCCTCGGCAACCACAAATCTGTTCTCTATGTCTGTGTTTCTCTTTTATAGA
Organism: Stenella coeruleoalba; assembly: GCF_951394435.1. Taxonomy (NCBI): domain Eukaryota; kingdom Metazoa; phylum Chordata; class Mammalia; order Artiodactyla; family Delphinidae; genus Stenella; species Stenella coeruleoalba. Next base: position 69,539,646 of record NC_137156.1, read on the forward strand.
TAGGTTCATTTGTGCCATATTTTAGATTCCACATATAAGTGATATGGTACTTGTCTTTCTCTTTCTGACTTAATATGATCATCTCTACGTCCATCCATGTTGCTGCAAATGGCATTATTTCATTCTTTTTTATGGCTGAGTAATATTCCATTGTATATATGTACCACATCTTCTTTATGCATTCATCTGTCGATGGACATTTAGGTTGTTTCCATGTCTTGGCTATTGTGGATAGTGCTGCTATGAACATAGGGGTGCTTGTATCTTTTCGATTTATAGTTTTGTCTGGGTATATGCCCAGGAATGGGATTGCTGCCTCATATAGCAACTCTATTTTTAGTTTTTTTGAGGAACCTCCATACTGTTTTCCATAGTGGCTGCACCAATTTACATTTCCACCAACCGTGTAGGAGGGTTCCCTTTTTGGAGACATTTTTATCTGTCACGACTTAAGGGAGGGGAGCTACTGGCATTCAGTGGGTGGAGGCGAGGGATGCTGCTAAACATCCTCCAATGCACAGAACAGCCCCCACAACAAAGGATCATCTGACCCAAGGGTCAGTAGTGCTGAGACTGAGAACCCCTGGACTTTGGAGCCAGGTGGACCTTGGTTTGAATCCCACCTCTGCCATTTACTAGCTGTGAATCCTTGGGCAAGTGGCTTCATCTCTCCTTGAGACTCAGTTTGCTCATCACCAAAAGTGGCCCTAATAGTGGCCTTCACCTTAAAGTGCCTTGAGGACTGATCAGATTGCACACATCCAGTACCCAGCACAGAACCTGGCACCGGGGAAGCTCCATCAGTGATAGAGATTATTCTTCTTTTCCATTTTCCAAGGAGAACCTCGGGGTGTGGGAGCAAAGGTCTGGTGGCTGGCCCTGGAGCTCCCCAAGAGGCAGCCCTCCATTGCCCTCCCTCCAGTGATCCCTGGCACAGGCTGGGCCTATTGTTGATGTTGAGGGAGAGGCTAGGTTGGCCTCTGTGGACCTGGAGGGAGGAGCCAGGAGGGAAACTTGATCCCAGGTGAGCAAAAGTCACCTAAAGCTCACCTTGCTCCCCTTTCCTCCAGCCCAACCCCACGGAAGCCATGGGGTGGGGGTAGTGTGATTTGTGAGGACACAAATCACACTAATGAATGGAGTCCCTTAGCTCAGGGAAGTGCCATGGATTCACAGCTGGGCATCACAGAGGAGTGGCATTTGAATGGACACAACAAAGAGAGGTAGAGATTTGGGGATGGGTGGGAAATGGCATTCAGTCCCAGGGAACAGTGTGTACAAAAGACTAGTTGTGAGGAGTAGGGCATAAGCCCTATTTCCCAAATGATAGTCCAGTGTGACCTGAAGGTTCAGTTTGGTGGATAGAGCCTCCCCCAGTGGGGTAGGGGACAGGCACCAGTGCTGGGAACCTAGACAATAACCAGTTTTCAAACTAGGTCCTCCTTCTGGAATGTAGAGTAGCAGCCGCCCGCCCCCCACCCCAGCCTCCCATTTGTGGGAAGAATCATTGTAGTTTTTCTCTTTCCAGTCCAGACCACCCCCGCCACCCCCACCGACACACACTTAAAACAGTTTCAGGATTCACATCTCTGCCAGGCTCTCCATCCCTGGAGGTCTCATTGGACACCCCTTCCTCCCACCCCCACAGCCCTGTAACCCGCTTGGTGTGGCCCCTTCTTCCCACCCATCTTCCCCAACCTAGGGTCCTCCCACCTGAACAACATGGCAGCACCTCTGCCCCTGTCCAGCCCGTCTCTTTGCCTGCAGCCACTCTGTCCATGCATTTCCCCCACAAGCCCACTCCACTCTAACAGCTGCAGCCACCTGCTCTTTGAGAAGACTAATGTCCTGGCCATGGCCTGTGTTAGCTGTGGGCCCCTTGATCAGGTCAGGCTTCCTCAGGGATTGCCTCCCATTTTCATCCCTTAGGTCTCAGCTGGGAAGAGCTGTGCAGACTGTCCTCTAGGTGGTCCCCCAGGAGGTAGGCCTGGAACTGGAACCCTCTTCTTTTCCTCTGAAAAGTGACGTTTCTTTGGAGTATGGAGTCATTGGTTTGGTTTTCTCATCTTTGGGGGCAAGGGAATGGATTCCCTGCGCCTTACTCTTTCCCCAGACTTGAGGCCCAGAGGATACCCAGTGAATGAAATGAATGAATGAGTTATGTCAGACAACCAAGTTCTAAGTCTGGAAAGGAAGATCAGGAGCCTCCCAGAGGCGATGGGGAACTCTGAAAAGCAGGGGCAGGAGGGAGGAATACTGGTGGATCGGGGTAGGGACTGCTCCCAGAATCACTTGACCAGCAGTGGTGGACCATCTAGAGCCTCCCGCCCTGGAGTCTTCCCACTCGTCTCCGGGGGCAGGGCCGGGACCAGCCGGCCTGGCGGCGGGCACGGAGCCCGGCCGCGTCCGCACTCCAGCCAACAGGAAGAGAAAGAGCGAGGGCCCGGCGAGGCGGGCCAGCTGGCGGGGCGGGAGTCCCGGGCGCGGGCGCTGGGAGCTGGGGAACCCCCTCCGGCGCCTCTCCGGCTCGCTGTGCGGGGTGTGGGGCGGGGAGATCGCCCCCCCACCCCAACCCCCCGGCCTCAGCGTCCTCCGTAAAATGAGGCCCCTTCTGAGGGCTGGTAGTGCCCTAATGGCGGGCGGGGGCGAGGGGTGCCGGGGCGGGCGGAGAGGCCCAGACACTGAGTGGCGGGCCAGGGAAAGCCTAGCCGCTAGACCCCCGGGGGCCGCGGGTGGAGGCGGGCCCTCGTGGGGGCGGGCCCAGGGCGGGGCCGCGGCCGGGGCCGGCACCTGGGTGAGGTCGCTCCGCGCCGCCTCGCCCCCTCGCACTTCCGTGTGCCGCTGCGCGGGAGCTAGAGGCTGCGGACCCGGGATCACTTGAGCGACCCCCGGCGTTCGCCCGCCGCGCCGAGGCCCGGGTGGTACCTCACCGGCCACCAGGCCCGTCCGGGTCGGGTGCGCACCGAACCCCCATCCGCGCGCGCGCCCGGGAGCCGCGCCGAGAGCCAGACTCTAGCCACCGCGACCCCTGGCGCCTGGCCCGAGCCCGGAGGTGAGTGAGGGCCGGGCCCGGACGTGGGATCGGGCTGCCCCGAGGGCGAACTGTCCCTCCCTTTCCCTCCCCGCTCCGGTTCCCGTTTCCGAAACTGAGCCGCGGCCGGCGAAAGTCCCGCCGCGCTCCGAGACCCGCCGGTGTCTCCGTGCCCCCGTCCGTCTGTCTGGCCCTCTCTCCAGCGGTAAGGGCTGAGGGGCTCTTGTCCGTCTGCTCCCGGGCCCTCTCTACCCGCGCCTCCGAGGGTCCACCGTCCCTTCCGAATTACTGGGGCCCTCTGTCCGTCCATCCGTCCCCACCCCCTCAGCGTTCCCCCGTCCGCCTCTTCCTAGTACCCATCCGGCTGCCCTTGCGCCCCATCACCCCACCCTCAGTCCACCTCCCGCCACCCCCTAGATCCTGTCCTCCGCGAGGGGCGCCCCCGGCCACGCTCGCCGCCCCCTGCCTGTCCGCCGCCTCATCTTTTCTACCGCGGGGCTGAGGCCAGGCCGCCCGCTGGGCCTCGCCTCCCGCCGCTGGGACCCTGCCCGGCCCAGCCGGCGCGGCGCCTCCTCCTCTCTCGTTCTCTTCTTTCAGTCTCTGTGTGTTTCTCCCCGTCTGTCTCCGGGCTGGGCGTGGCTCCATGCTACACTATCCCCTGCCCTTCCCCTCCCACCCCTACGCCCCCCAGCCCCCTTTTCCAGTGGCCCCTTCCCAGTCCAGATGCCACCCCTTTGGGGGCCCAGCCGGGAGAGGGGAGGAGGCGGAGGAGGGAAAGGGTGAAGAGGCAGGAGGTGGGCACCGTCAGAACTGCCGCACTTCCCCAACTCCTCCATTCGTCCTTGTCGGGGAGGGGAGAGCCCCACTGAGAACCCCACCAGAACCGGGTCAGAAGGATTTGGTGTGAGTGAAGCGACGTTCCTTTCTCCTCTGGCCCGTACCCTATGTGCGTGGACCCTGTCTTCTGCTGAGTTGTCCGTATCTGTCATGTAGGTATGTTGTGTATCTGTGTCTCCTTGTGTGTTCTTTGTCACCGGGTCTGGGACTTGACCCTCTGTGTCCTTTTAAACATGTGTGACTTGCCTGTGTGTATGTGTATTACCTCTTTGAGTGCCCTGAGGCTCTGTGTGCCCTCCGCAGCTATGTGTGTACTATGTTCTTTGTCACCAGACTCCCCTCTGTGTGTTGGGATGTGTGTCCCCATGTGCCTGGAGGGTCTTGTTTGTACACTGGGTAGGTTTTGGTGGTCATGAGTACATACAGCCTGCAGTGTTAGTGTCAGTCCACCAGGCTCATGTGTGAGTGTGTCTGTATAAGTGTGTGTATGTGTGTGCACTTACATGTTCTTATTCTCTGCCACTGAGCCGCTGTGACCAGGCTGTGACCAGACTGACCTAGTCGCTGAGGGAGGGGACTGGTCCCTTGGGTTTCCTCGTTCCTGCCGTGGACTGAGCTGGGACGTGGTGGGCAGGCCGGTAGAAGGCAGTTGTGCGGGTGTGTGTGATGTGGAGGTGTTTGGACAGCTGTACCTGGCTATAGGGTGGTATGAGGGCTCTGGCGTGTGACAGGAGTTTGGCTGGGGCTGAGGCTGAGCGTATGACTGGTGGGAGACTCACAGTCTGACTGTATGAAACTGTGAGGATGTGTGCTTGGGGAGTCATTGTGATTGTGGGGAACCGAGAGTGCTTGGGCGTGGGTGTCAGTAGCAGGAGGGGATGCCACGAGGTGTGTGTTGCCTGTGCCCTGGGGTGGCAGTGCTGGGAGGGAAGGTGAGAGCCCTGGTGTGTGTGTGTATATGTGTATGCATGTGGCAGGCTGTGAGAGTGTGGATGTGCACATGATACACGCAGGCCCAGCCCTGGCTCCTGGGGAGACGGGGAAAGCCTCCATCTCTCACCTTCCTCCACTCTCCCAAGTTCACAGACACCTGAGGTCACAGTGTTGTGACTGAGACCGAGAGCTCTGGACCCAGGAAAGATTTGGGCTCAAATACACACTGTGCCTTTTAAGAGCAAGAGCTGGGAACTAGGCCTCTCTGAGGCAGTTTCCTTATTTGCAGGGTGGAGAAAGTTGTGAGGACCAGAAGTCCTGTGTCAGAGGTCCTTTAGCACAGCCTTGGTCCATAGTGAAAGCTCAGCACATGCTAAGTCTTGTTTGGTGACCACTCACCTCCCCGCAAACTGTATGGTCCCCGTTCTCCTGGGAGCTGGAGCTAATAAAAGCCCAGATAGTCCCAACCCAATTTCCTGCCCGTGATGTATCTTTTGCCCCCTCCCATCCACTTGACCAGACTGCTTGTGGAGGGAAGATGGCTGACAGAGACCCCACCTGCATCCAGCCCTGTTGGGCCCACATGATACCCCCTACCAGTCTCAGCAGCAGTGATGGGGAGAGAGTGGTGGGGGTGATTCGAAGCTGTGACCGCAGGCCACTGACACCGTTTAGCTAGCACAGCTAATTGGAGTTTAAAATTAGAAATAACTTAAAGCACAGACAAAAAGATAAAGCTCGAGGATGCCTCAACCCCGAGGGAGTGATGATGGGGGTCTTCAGCTGGAGGAGCGGCTCACATCTGGGGAGGAGAAACTTTTGTGGAGGCCTGGCCTGCAGAGAAAGTGCTCAGGCCTTTCAGCCAGGAGACCCAGGGCACCTTGTTGCCTTTGTTGTTCCTTCCTTCTAGGATCTCTCTGGGCTTCCATTTTTTCAGCTGTATAATGGGCACAACAGTAATGTGAGAATCACCTGAACTAGAAGGTGCAAAACAAAGAATAAAAAAGTGTCACTATTCATTTGGCACTCCCAGTGTGAGTTCAGCACAGCAGCTGGCACACCACATCATTGGAGCCTCAGTACCATCTGGGGAGATGTAGTCTCCCCACTTTAAAGATGAGACAAACTGAGGCTCAGAGGAATTGCCCCAGGCCACAAAGCGGTGGTACCTGATTGCACCTTAGGTCTCCAAGCCCACAGGGCAGACTCTTGAAGACAGGAGGATTAGTAACAGCTTTCTTGTTGTATCTGTAGTCTGGGAATGCTCCAAGGGCTGAGACATAGTGTTCTGACTCCAAGCATGGAGTGGACACATAGCCAGTGCCCTGGAAAAGTCAAGCCCAATACCTCATTTCATAGAAGAGAAAGCCACGTCCACAGAGACCAAGGTCTCAGAACCAGACGAGGCTGAGCTGGGCCTCTGTCAGCCACGCTGGGGCTGACCGATGGGAAGAGCCTGTTTGGTGGCGCCTCCCAGCTCATCTGTTTTCTCTTGTTCCTGCAGGTCTGCCAGGAACTGGCCCAGGTGAGGGCGGTGGGCCTACTTCTGGTGGTGGTTGTGTGGCAGTGGTGGCAGCGGGAGCCAGGACTACGGACAAAGGGGAGCCGGGAGCCCCAGGTAAGATGGGGTCCTCTTAGGCAGATGCACAGTGTACAGGGATGACCACCCTCTTTCGGCTCCTCCCCTTCTGCGCTGGGACTGGAGTGGGGGAACATACAACATGCCCATGGTCTGGGTATGGGGCTGGGCATCCAGAGCAGGTAGCAATTGGCCCTGCCCCTGAGAGCTCCCTGCCTAGAACTGGCTTCGGGCCCAGGGAAGGCTTTGGCCTTGGAGCTCAGAGGCCTGGGGCCCACCAGTGGTTTGGTGCCGAGAGGAGGTGGTGTCTGAGCCAGGGTGAGAGTAGATGTATCAGCTTTTCCTTGGCCCCTTTCTCTGCCTCAGGCTGTCCTTGTCATCACGAAGGGAAACTGAGGTTTGCCCTGGGCCCTGTAGGGGTTGGACACTGAGCTGGAATGGAACGAGGTCTCCCAGCTCCTGGCACAGCTCTCTTCCACACCCCAGTTCCCCCATTTCCACAGCCTCTCTGGGGCCAGAGGAGAGGCTCTAAATCCCCATCGCCAGCCCCCAGATTCAGGGTGAGCTGGGAGTCTCTAAGGAATACTGGGAAAGGCTGCTCTCTCTCAGGCCCCTTATAAAGCTAAAACTTCCCTCCTTTGGCGCCAGACTTGCCTCCTTCAGCCCGCATTACAGGGGCAAGTGTGAGTTACCCACTGAGTGTCTGAAGTCCAGTGAACAGGATTCTGGGGGGCACTGGAGGGTGCTCAGGGTGGCCAAGGTGTTCTTCCCCCAGGAGTCCTCCCAGATGAACCCCTCACTCCCACCCCTACTGGCTGCCAGGCACCTACAGGTCTCAGGGGTGAATAGATGGTGGGGGCCGGGCTCCCCCTTGAGGGGAGGGCAAGAGGTCAGGGCCCTCACTTCCTGGAGGGGCTGAACAAGGGCAGGGTCTACGCTGGGTCTTCTGTTTATTCAGCCTCCCTGCAAACCTGGTGAGGAGGAGGTGATGTGTCCTTGGCTGGCTGGGGGACTCTGCTGTGTGAGATCAGGGGGCCATTCCCGCCCACCACTGAGCCTCATTCCCTAAGTTCAATTAATTAGCCTTAAAGCCAGCCCACTTTCTACTCTCAAACTTCACCTACCTCGCTGGCATAGACATACAAACACACACAGGGAGACAAGCTGAGCCGCATTCGGCACCCATACCCGCAGACGCATGAGTGCCTGCACACGTAGCACACATGCGCACACACGTACACACGTGTTCACATGGACTCACCCGCAGGCATGCTCAAACACGCACACAGAGGCTCACCCAGTCATCCGTGCACTCAGACGCCTGCCCACACATACCACACTGTGCCCATTCTGGGTCAGGAAGGGGGGGCGGTCCTTGGTCAGGGTCACAGCTCAGCTTGCATCTGGCACTGAGGGTGAGGTTTGAGGTGTGGCTGTGTGACCACAGGCACTCCAGGGGACAGGGCCACAGTGGGAGGTGAGCTCTTCCCAGGCATTCACCAGCTATCCTGCCTGCCTGGGCTAGGCCCCCAGGCTGACCAGGGCTTGGCACTGGGGGGAGGGGGGATAAATGTAGGGGAGGGGCCATGTCAGCTGTGCTGGCACCATTTGTGGCTGCTGCCACAGAGGAGGAAGTGGGCTGCCTGTGGTCACGGGGCCAAGGTGCTCACAGGCGGATGGGGGATCCTGTCAGCTCCTCTGTTCCCTGCAGTGTCCATGTCTGGTACACGTGGAGTTGCTGGGCCCTGGGGACTGGGAGGCAGGCAGGGGACTTCTCCTGGGGCAGTCTGTGCACTTTCCAAGGCCTGGGCCCAAGGAGAGACCGTCCGAGGTGTTTCCGGAGGCTCACTTCCTCTGGGCTGCCCAGGAAGTGGTTTTAGAGTGGGACTGACCAGCTCTCCATCTGTGGCTTGCTCCACCCCAGTCTTGCCTCCGAGAGGAGCAGTGTCTGGCCAGTGGAATAGGTCAACCGGCCAGGCTTTCCAGGCCTGGACAGAAACTCAAGGAGTGGGCTGGGGGTGCAGAGGCCACGGAGTCCCCTGCAGCCTCCATGACCCCAGCTCCTCTTTTCCTCCAAGCTGTAAGCTGAGGCTCAGAGCATTAGCTCCGGCAGGGATGGCCCCTTGTGTGTGAGTGACATCAGCTGGGCTGCATCTTTGGGATTAGGCAGCTCTAAGCAGCTGTATGAACGGACCTGGGCAAGTGGCTTTGACACCATGTGCCTCAGTGTCCCCCTCTGACACCTGAGACCATGACAGTATCCACCTTTACCAGGTTGTGCTGGAAACAACAGATGATGTATGCAAAGTAGCCAGGACCGTGCCTGGCATGCTGTTCGTGTGTAAGAAGTAGAAACTAGCTGTATAAAGCACTCAGCACCCGGTTCATGGTAACTGTTCGAAGAACAGCAGGTGGTACTGATGATGGGATTATTATCATCTGATGGCCTGGGCATGGGCCCAGTGTCACGGGGCCAAGTGGCTGCGGCTGAGAAGCCGGGTCTTGACTCTGCCTCCAGCAGCAATGCTGCAGGGTGGGGACAGTTCTGTTGTTTTCAATAAGTTCTGCGTTCTCAGAGGAGAACTCCAGGGTGGAACAGCTGTGCCCACTCAGCTCTTCTCCCCCTCACTCCCTTTCAAAGGGAGAAAAATAGATCTCCTGACAAACAGATGCAGGGAAGGGAAAGGCAGGCCGCAGCTGCCTGCTGCCCCCTCTGGCCTCCCTAAAGCCTCTCCCCTGCCCTGGCCCCTTGTGGGACATGAGGCTTGGAAAAGCTGAGGCTGGCGGTGAGGGCGTAGCTGGTGAGCCCTCCCGCCAGCCTGCCTGCCCTTCGGACCCTTGGAGTTGGCCTTTGGACTGGGGAAGGGGGCGGACGTGTGGGGCTGATGGAGGCTGGAGGAGTGGGGAGAGCTGGAAATCCCCTTACACACATCCATACATACATCCTTGCCATGCAGCAGCTGGTGGCAGGGACCTGCCTGTCCCAGGGACACACAGAAGGTCAGCCCAGTGAGGGTTGGGCTGAGCTTTGGCTTTTGCTATCCAGGGCCAAGGGGCTGGGGTTCTTGGGTGTTGAATGGTAATGCTGGCGGTGTGGTAGGCGGGGGCCAGGAGCCTGGAGGGCTGGAGATGGGCAGGGGCCTCGGCTAGGAGTGTGAGCGAGGGCATCGAAGGTTTAGGAGCAAGACCTCTGCAGGCGTCAGACAGATCTGGCTTCAAATCCTTGCTTGATATTTCCTGGCTGTGTACTCAAGCCAGGGACTGGACTACTTTGAACCTCAGTCACCTCACCTGTGAAATGGGCAGATCAGGGAGTGTCCATCTGAGACCTGAATGATGAGAAAGAGCCAGTGTGTGTTTTGGGAGGAGCAGGAAGATGGAACAGCGAGCTCAGAGGCTCGTGAGCAGAAAGGAACGTGGCTGTTTAGGGAACCAGAAGTGGTCGCTGGGGTTGGGGCCCAGGAGCAGGGCGGGGTATGGCCAGGAGGCCGGGGAGAGCGGTCTGGGCTCATCAGAAGGGAAATGGGAAACACTGGGGACTTGAGCAGGGGGTGACAAGACTTGCTTTACTGTCTTAAAAGACCTGCCTAGTCACTGGGGCAGAGGTACCATGGGGGCCAGAGGAGAGGATGGAGGGTAGTGATCAGGCTGGTGCAGGCCTGCAGAAGGCGATGGTGTCTGGATAGGGTGGTGATGGAGAAAAGAGAGGACTTCGGGATGGACAGGAGGCAGAAGTGATAGCCTTGCTGTGCTGGGAAGAAGGGGAAGGTGGAAACGACCGCCGGGTGTCTGGCCTGAGTGCTGGCGCTGCTAGGAGAACAGGGGCACTTGCGTGGAGAACATCAGTAGGCCTCATTTGGATGTGTTTGAGCACCTACAGAGCTTGGTGAGGTTGGGGATCCTGGAGTTCAGGAGGGTCTGGGCTGAAAGTGAAACCTGAGAGTCGAGAGGTAGCACGTAAAGCCCGGACTAGGGAGGAGAGGGTTCAGCAGGCCTTTGGTGGGGAAGTTTGAGAGGCCCTGGGTACAGGGCTGGGGTGGCTGTCCCTTGAAGGTCCCTGCCAGGGTGCCCAGGAGGGCAGGCTTGTGGTGGCTGAGCTGCTGTTTTCACAACAGCCCCAGAAGCTTTGGATTATGTCTATGGCTGTGTTGGGTAAACAGGCACAGTGGAGTAGCCAGTCACCAAGGCCTGAGGCTGGAGCAGGTGTCCGCTTGCTGTGGGCTGGGGCTGGGAGGAGGTCGGAGGAGAACTGTGGGGTCGTTCATCAGAGCTGGAGGAAGCTGAGAGGTCTCCATTGTCAACGTAGGGAGACTGAGGTCCTGAGAGAGACAGTAGCTGGCCAGGTGTCTGCCAGTGGACTCAGCTGTCTTTGCCCAGCCTGGTCTCTTTCCAGAGCAACAGACCAGAGCAGGGCACCACAGGGCTGGGTGGCTTGAGAGAGCCCCTTTACCCACTGATCCAAGGAAGTTTGGAGGCCCCTGTGGCTATCAGACAGCTGGGAATGGGCGGTGGGGCAGGTGGGGAGAGGGCCCAGCGTGAGGATGACAGCGCTGATAAGGATGACGGTACAGCTCCTACACTCAGCACCACCTCCTGGGCAGGGCAAGATCATCCCTTTCACAGATGACGCCAGAGGGCCTTGGCCAAGGTCGCAGGGCACCCAGGGTAGACCCCATTGAACTAGACCTGTCCAGCCCACAACCAGCCCCTGCTCTCCAGTTCCTGTGTTCACTGCCCGCCGTGAGATGGCACACCATGGTCCTGCCTCTCTCCAGCTTTCTCCTGATCCCTAAAGTGGGAAGGCATCATCTAGGCCCTACTCACCTTGTGGGCATGGATGGCAAAAGCCTTAGATGGCCATCTCACCGTCTCTCAAACACAAAGGCTGTTGTCAACAATCAGGAAAATCACAGGGACTCTAGAAGGAGGTGCACAGAGAGGGGCTGAGGAGTGGACTGCGGGCCCATCTCTGTGGGGGCTGGTGGAGGAGCCGTGCCCTCTGTCAAGCAGTGCCCTGTCCCGCGGGAGGCCAGACGGGCAGTTCTGGGGCTAGGACCGGAGAGTCCCTCTCCGCCACCCTGGGGTCTGCCCCGTTGGCTTTGTGGCTTTGGGTGAATTACCCGCCCTCTCTTTGTCAGGTTCTGCCCAGTGAGTCTGGAGCTCCGTGGAGGTGCTGTGTGGGGTGCCCGCATGGCTGCTCTACCTGCACGGGTGCACCCGCCCCTCCTCCTGTGCACCAGGCCTGTGACTGCACCTGTGGCCCCCAGCCTCGTCCCCAACCTCCACTGACTTCGCCTCAGGCAGTGGGAGGCCACCCAGCGATGAGCCTGACGGGCCCACTCCTTCCCTTGTACACTTTGGACTTTGCCCCAGGCCAGGAGGGACTTTCTCCACCTCCCTCAGTGGGGAGGCCCAGCCTGCCTGATGTCCTGCTGCCCTTCCCTCCCCTGTCCCCAATTGTTGTGCCCCACGGGCTGCAGGAGAAAAAGCTACATTTGGACTTTCTGGTGGCAGACCGTAGTCAGGCATGTGTGGGTTCTTCCAGGCTTGTGAGTTGATCTCTGCCAGCCTGGAGTGGCGGTGTGCCTGTGTGCTCGCGGCTCCCTGTGTGCACACAGATCTCTCTGTGCTGGTGAATGCGTGAGGGTATGAATGTCCTGTGTGATCTGCGTGGGCTTGGATGTCTGTCAACATGTGAGAGCCGGGGAGCAGGGGTGTCGTTCTCGGTGTGTGCGTTACTGAGTTGTCATGGGATTGTGTATGTGCCTGTGGTTACAGCTGTGTGTGTATGTCCAACTGCAGTCAGGGCTCCCCACGTGTAACTGTGTTTGGTTTGGTGGGTGTGCCCGTGTGGGCACACAGGTGTGGTTATTCTGGGAAAGGCCCTGACATACCCCCTACCCTGGCTCCTCACAGAGCCCCCTTGTCCTCAGTCTTGCCATGAAGGGACTTTTGTTCCCCCCTCAGGGGTACCTGGAGCCCTCCCTCTGGCTGAGCCCAGGGCTTCCCCAGTCCTAGGGCCAGCTGAGTGGCTCAGGCCTGTGCCTGCTGTGGACTGTGCCCCACACAGGTCCTACACCCGACACGGGCAGGGGTGAGTGTGAGCCAGTGACAGCCAGGGTCCCAAGACCTGTCCCCGTTACCCTTCCAGACCCTCTGGCCAGATGGGCTCATGGCACCGTGAGCATCTCTCAGATTGAAGCCCTTCCTAAGGCAAACCACCCCGCCCCCGCCCCGGCTGACAGGCCCCTCCGGCCCCCATTCTACCCCAGGCCTTCTCACTGCCTGAGCAGCAGTCATCTTCTCTGTAATTACACACTTATGTGGCTGTCCCCAGTGGGGCTGTGAGTTCCATGGGCCTGGTGTGTCTTGTCACTGTGACACCCGCTGGCTGGGGGTCACCTGGGACCAGGCTAGGCCTTCGAGACCTACAGTCCCCACCCTATCATGTGCAGAATCTTGTCGCCACAGGCATGGGTTTTCCTGAGGGAAAAGCCAGGTGTTTCACTGGTTCTGAGGGAAGGACAGTTGCAAAACGTTCAGTTGTGCTGCCCAGGCCTCACCTCTGATTCCCATCAGTGGGCCGGGTCAGCCGGCAGTGGAGGTTTTGAATGTCCCCAGGCCGGTCAGATGTGTGGCCAGAGCTGACAAGGCTGAGCTACAGGCAGACACCCAGGTCCTCTGCTGAGTGTGATCCCAGACACATGCACAGGGGACCTGCTGGGGCACGTGAGATAGAGGAGCAGCTGGCTTCCTGGCAAGTGGGGAAGGAAGGGCTGGACTTCAGAGCAATCTGTAAGGATATGGAGGAATTCAGGGAGACATTCTGGCTGAGGGAGTAGCCTGTGCAAAGGTGGAAAGTGAGGCATGTGTTCACAGAGTAGCCAGGGGTGAGATTTGAGGTGGCGGGGAGGCCAGGGCCAGGCTGAGGTTGGGGCCTTCTCCAAGGGCAGTGGGAGTCCAGGAGGTTCTGAGCTGTGAGAAGAATGGATTGGGGAAAGACCGGGAGTGGTGACAGGTAGTAGGGGAGGTCACTGGGCAAGGGGAGGAGAGTCCATGGCAGTGGGTGGTCTGTGTGGGGCGAGGGAGGGGCTGAGAAGGAGTCTGGCTGGGGGATAAGGTGCTAGTCCTGGGGGAGAGCAGGGGTGGGGAGCATCCCCTGCTGTGGGACTTGGCCATGACCTGAGACCATGGCTGGTCCCTCTCCCAGGACATGGGGGCTAGGGCACAGGCCCTGGGGGAAGGGCCTTGGAGGGGGTCTTGCTAGCCCTTCCCCTCCCCCACCTCCTGTTCTTGCTGAGCCCATTTCCTGGGTTGTGAAACCCCTGTGGCCTCCTTAACTTGCTTCTGTCTGGGAAGGCCATCTGGGGAAGCCAGTCTCCCAGCTGAGCTGCTACCCGCCTGCCTGCCCTGCCCGGCAGCTTCTGCCACGCCCAGCCCCCTTGCCCTGTTGCAACCCTGCCAGGGCCAGCCCTGCTCCCTCCTGCAATCACACTGCCTCTCACTCTCCTTCCCTCCCACTGCCTGGGCCTCCTGTGTCCTCCTTCTTCCATTCATCCCTCAAGACTGATGTGGGCCGGACCTTGAGCTCCCCCCAGGCAGGGTCTGTGTCCCTAGAGGGCCTAGGCCGACACTGCCCCACTTTGCTTTGCCGCCACCACCAGCCTTGACCGGCAGCGGGTGGTGGCCTTCCGTGGGCAGGTGGCAGGGGCTGCCCCAGGCTGGGCGGGTGTGTGTGGGGAGGGTTGCATGGGAGGGGTGTATCCCCCTCTCTTCAGGGGTCTGTTCAAGGGAGCCAGACCCTAGACCCACTAGGGGCCTCAGCTCGTCCTACTCACCCCTGCTTTGCTTGACCTCAGCCTGCCTCCTCTTGTTCCCTGGGCAGACTTTGTGAGGGAGCCCCCCTCTACATTCTCACACTCTCCCCAAGAGCCTGCCCAAGGCCTCTCTTCTCGGGCCCTGCTTTGCTCCTCTGTCCAGCAGGCATCACCCTGTGGCCTGTGAGGCAGAATCAAATGTCAGGGAAGGACTAGGTTGGAGGGGACCCGGCCCTATCTGGGGGCCAGGGGACCCTCATTGCAGGACCCGGTCCTCAGTTCCCCTGCGCTCTGTACAAAGAGGAGCTGGACATGTCAGTTTCTGAAGGCCGATCTATTGGGAGATATTTTTGGCTTGATGGGTTTTATTTTTTACCTCTAAAAAAATTGTTAGGGCTTCCCTGGTGGCGCTGTGGTTGCGAGTTGGCCTGCCGATGCAGGGGACACGGGTTCGTGCCCTGGTCTGGGAAGATCCCACATGCTGCGGAGTGGCTGGGCCCGTGAGCCATGGCCGCTGAGCCTGCGCGTCTGGAGCCTGTGCTCCGCAATGGGAGAGGCCGCAACAGTGAGGGGCCCGCGTACCGCAAAAAAAAAAAAAAAAATCGTTAGTCAACAAGTTATATGTGATTGTTGTAGAAAATGCGTTTTTGTTCCTGATAGTGCCCCTCAGGCCTTGCACCCCACCTGCCTCCTGTACTGGAACACACTCACGCACACACACGTGGATGTGTAATGTGCATACTTGTCCTCCACGCCCCAGGAGCTTCAACTGGCACAGTCACTCTGGTCACCTCGAGGTCGGCCTTGCCCACTGCCCCTGACTGGTTGGGAGAAGGTTTCCGCTGCCCTGGCAGAAGCGGGCCGCCTGTTCTGGTCCGGCCCGGCCCTGCCTTTCCGTACCTCTGGGCTGTTGGTCTAGGGCAGGGTGGGGAACAGGGCCAGCAAGCCCTCATATCCTGGGGATGGGATGCAGCCAGACCTTCCCCAGGTTTTAAGAACTGGAGTCTGTCCCAAACAGCTGGGTCAGGAGAGAAAGTAGCAGTTCAGGGGTCTGTACCGCCCTCTTTGTACAGTAGCGGGGGATCCCCAAGGTCAGACCTAGGACCAGCCTGGAGGGGGTTGGGTGGTCAAGCACAGGGGACCTGTCTCCTGGTCCCCTCACCCCTCTTCTTGTTTACTTTGTCCTCATGGGTGTGTTTGTGTGTATTGCTCCCTGCACTTTTATCTATCTCTGCCTCTGCCCCCTCTTGCCCTTCATCTCCTCTTCCTGACATGGCATACCAGAAGAATGTGGGCTGCAACGTCAGGCAGGCCTGGATTCAGATCCTCCTTCTACCACTTACTGGCTCTGTGATCTTGGGCAAGTCACTTAGCCTCTCTGAGCCTGTTTCTTCGTCAGTAAAATATCCACCTCTGGGACCTGCACAGGGATAAAGTGAGCTAATGCCATTACAAGGTTGGTCTGGTGTATGTTGGCCTCAGAGAAGGATGATCTTTCTTATAAGTGAGTGTACTGATTCACACCCAGGCCCTTTGACTCCCAAGTCCGGAGCTCTCTGCTTCACAGGGCTGCCCCTGCTGTGGGCTAGAGAAGCAGGAGAGTAGAGACTCGGAGCGCACAGGCAGTTGGGAAAGGCCTGGCTGGCCTCAGCTGGCTCCAAGGAGCTGGTCCCCATGGAGGCCTGTGTGGAGTCCAACCCGTGCCACCTCCGTGGCCCTGCAGAGTGGGGATAAGGTTGAGCCAATGGCCTTCCTTTGGGGCCTGTGGGCCTGAGCCAATTTGCATGGGGGCTATAAATAGTTGGCCCACCTTGCTTTTGTGCTGTCACTTTACCCCCTGGCCTTCCCACCAGTGTTCAGATGCTCTGCAAGGTAGGTGGACAACTCTGGCTCTGCTGTGCAGGGGGGTCCTGGTGTGCAGGGGCCCAAGACCCCTTTCAGGGTCACATGGCCATCAATGGAAGAAGATGCCAGCTCGTGGTGCCTGTCTTCCTCTGGGGGTCCAGGCGGTGCAGTTGAGGTGGAGGAGGTGATAGAACGTGGCCGGGGCCCGTGCTCTAGGTTTAGTCCTAGGTAGTTGGGGCTGGGTGACCTAACGCTAGGGTTACTGCCAAGTAGCCCCAGGGCAGCCCGTGGGTCCTCTCTCTCACGGTGCTGCGGCCTGGCTGTGCAGGTTTGGGGCCAGGACTGGGGCCTGCTGTGGTTGTGGTTTTCCCTCTGGTGGCTTCTAACTGACTGCGAACAGCAACTGCTCCGAGTGTGCTGCAGAGCTGGAGGGCAGGCTGATGATCCTGTCTCTGCCTCACAGCCCTGGGTGGTCCATGGACGGCTCCTGCTGGGTGACCCGGAGCCCACGGGCCACCTGGAATGGGCCCCGAGGGGAGGTGGGGGATGGGCCGAGGAGGAGCTGGCCAGTAGGTGTTGGGCCCACCTGCTACTCCAGGATGAGCAGCTCTGTTCCTGGAGACTTGGTTTCCCCGAAAGGTAGAGTCAGTTATCAGGACCGTCTTCCCAGGCTCCAGGGGTGGCATGGAGTGGATGTGGTGGGGATGTGAGTGTACTTTGTAAGCGGTGAGGGAAGGTGCACAGATGAAAGAGGGGTGCTATTAGCAAGAAGGGGTTGTAGTGGTAAGAGGCCCCCGCCCTGAGGCTGTGGGGTTGGTGTTGGCTCTCGTCCTATACAAGTTCTCATCATCGTGACAACTCTGCAGCGAGGGGACTGTTCCTCATCTGTAGGATGGGGATGACTGAGACTCAGGCCAAGTGACCCACAGAGTCCCACAGCCAAGGCAGTGTGGGTGATAGGATCTTATACCCAGGCAGCTTGACCGTCATTTTGCCACCCAGGGCTGCCCTGACCCCCTCTCCCATATGAGCCCAGCCCCCTGCAGCACAACTGCTCCTCCTTTGTCCCTGCCCACCTGTCCCCTCATCCTCTGAGACACTCGGGAAGTTCATCACGGCCCCACCTGGGTCTCGAGGTTATCCTATTGGGAAGCATGAGGCTGAGCCATGTCTGCCGGGGTCAGGCGGTGGAATGCAGATGCAGACACATGGCAAGTGCGTGCTGTGCAGGGGCCCTGCTGATCATTCTGGACCCCCAGACCACACAGGGTGGCAGGAGGGGCATGATGTCCTTTTGCCTGGAAGTTTGAGACACTCACCCAGGCTCCTACGCACGCTCCCAGCCAGGCCCACACAGCTCGCTCTCCACTTCAACGCTGGCTGAGTGCACACCACCTGCCACCCACTCACACATCCTCACAGGCACACACATCTCCATGGCTGTGCAGTCACACCCACACATACCGCCCCCCTCCCCCCAACACCAGCTTGCACACTCATGCCTGCTTGGGCCCCAGGAGGAAGCAGCAGCCGCCCACAGCTGGCTTTCCCTCCCTGCCTGCTGAGGGGTCACTGTGGCTGGCCTGTCTGGTCTCAGACGTGAGCTCACACACCCACTCTCGCTCCCTCTGAGTAGGAGCCTGGCCCGGGCAGGGGACGTGGTGGAGTCTGCCCCGCATGGTCCCTCCCCTCTTCTCTGGCTGCAGGCTTCAGAGGACTGGCCGGGCCATCGGACTGGGCTGTAGGCTGAGGTCAAGTGTTTCCTGTGAGCTTATCTGGGCTTGGAGCTGCCAGCAGGCCTGGCTGGTACTCTGCGGCCATGTGGAGGAGCTGGGGGAGCTGTCCCAGGGCCAGGGTGGCTGTTGCCTGTGCACACAGGCCCATGTGTGGGTAGGGGTGCGTGTCTCAGTCTGCCTCCGTGCTGGCTTATGTTTAGGATGGAGCAAATACGTATACACGGGGATAAATGTTAGTGAGCATTCCTGCAGCCTCGGCTGTGGAGCTCCCTCCTGTGGGGCCTAGGCCCGGGACCAGTGTCTGTGCAGGTGTGCAAGTGTACACCTGTGGGCTTGCACAGCTGAGCATCCTCCACGAGGACAAGCCGAAAGACCTTCAGGGCCACCCGTCGTGATCCTCGATTTGAGGAACTGTGAGGAATGGGGGCGTGTGGGGCCAACCTGTGTGGCGTAAGAAGCAAAGTCAGCGTTACATTCGACCTTAAAGTAGTTTTATAGTTGGAAAAACTTAGTCTGAAAGTGCGGACAAACTTCCAGGTAGGCGAGAGCGCCTGACCCCAAGGAGCTCAGGTTCAGAAGTGTCAAGCACACTGATGTGGGTGGGGCCTTTCATGACCCTGATCCCAGACAAAGTGGGTGCTTAATTAGTAGAATCCAGCTTTGGGTTCTGGTTCAACCTCAGGATTTCAGTTTCCCATCTGAAATTGAAAAGTGGGGGTGATCATCTTGGCCCTGCTACTTGTCTTGGCCCTACTTGTCTGCCTGGGTAGTTATGAGCAAAAACCAAACTTTGAAAACCAAGGAGGGCTGCGTGGGGCAGGGTACAGGGAGGAAGGGGTGCTGTCCTGCCCATCGTGGCTGGCACCAAGGTGCCATGGCCAGCACATACTAGGTAACAGCCATTGGGTATTAAAGGAGGCATTGAATGACTGACTCCCCAAATGAATGACATGGGAATCACAGGCTCACACGCCTCCAGGACCTAGATGGGATTCGGAGAGAAGTGGAAGGGGGCCTCTGAACTGGAGTCAACTGGCAGGGGTGCCCAACAAAGGGAGCAGTGCCAGCCAGATATTGCCCAGTAGGCCTGATGTCGCACCTTCCAATTTCACCAGGGAGGCCACCAATCTAGTCTTACATAAAACTTCTCAATTTTAATGGTGGCAACTAGGACTAGTGCCTTTTGAGCACCATGTGGGCCAAATTCAGTGCTGTGGGAGCCCTTGGGGGGAGCGGTTACCTGACCACCTCCCAGGGCTGTCCCTGCTGCCCGCCTCACACCTTCTGTCTCCACAGCCCTGCTGCAAGCCCCAACATGGCACCGTTCCTGCGCATCTCCTTCAACTCCTATGAGCTGGGCTCCCTGCAGGCCGCAGACGAGGCAAGCCAGCCCTTCTGTGCTGTGAGGATGAAGGAGGCACTCAGCACAGGTAGGGCTGTAGGCTGGACCCTACCTGTGCTGCAGGCAATGGCAGCAGCCGGTGGGGCGGGGAAGCCAGGGCCAGGAGGAGGCAATGGAAGGGACTGTGCCTTGTTCTCCTAGAGCCTCTGAGGGATCCTTCTCTTCCTTGTCCTCATTTCCCTGCCCAGCTCAGCTTGCGATGCAGGACAACAGGCGACTCACTGCCTGTAGAACCACCTGCACTGGCTACATGGAACCTTCTGTGGAGCTCAGGGCTTCTGGCTCCTCCCCCACTGGTTGTTTCACCCAAGAACAGGCTCCCTCCAGGAGCTCCACATGTCCATCTGTGCCAGGCCCTGTGCTGGGTACTGAGAACACTGCCATGCTCCAGGGCTGACCAGGCCCTGCCCTCATGGGGCTCACAGTCTGGTGGAGGAGGCAGACAGTGATCCTGTGATAGGGAAGTCCAGATGAGGAACCATCCCAGGCTGCAGTCAGGGAGGTCATCCTGGAAGAAGCAAACATCTCACGCCATTCCTTCTTGCTTCTGCCCTCACCTGGTGAACCCCTGGCTCATCCCTTAGGTCTCGGCTGAGCTGTCCCTTCCTCTAGGAAGCCTTCCCTGACCCTTAGGTTGGGGCAGGCCACCTGACCATGGGCGGGTCTAGAACCAGTGACCTTGCCCTCTTCAGTCTCATGACAGCTGTGATTTAATGTTCACTTGAGGGGTGAACTGATTCATGTCTCTGCCCAGGACTGGGACTCTAGGAGGACAGGTACCGTGTTCCTTGCCTCCAACACCATGGCTGGCATGTGGGAGCCTGTGGCAGTGTCACTGAGTAAATGTCTAAGGGAAGGTGACATCTAAGAGGGGCTGGAGGAAGCGGGTCACAGGAAGAAGGGACAGGAGGAGCAAAGGTCCGGGGTGGAACCTAGCAGGGCACCCTGGGGAAACTGCCGGCGTTTCTGTGCTCTCATGCAGATTGTGAGTGAGATGGGGCTGGTGAGGCGAGCAGAGCATGGTCATGAGGGCTGAGGAGTGGACACTTGGGCCCTGGGGGAGAGAGCAGGCAGATTCCATAGGATGGAAGGCTGTGGAAAGGCCCGAGATTTGAGGCACAGAGGTTCCCTAGCCTGACCTTGCCTTCCTGGCCCGTTGCAGAGCGTGGGAAGACGCTGGTGCAGAAGAAGCCCACCATGTACCCTGAGTGGAAGTCCTCGTTTGATGCCCACATCTATGAAGGTCGCGTCATCCAGATTGTGCTGATGCGAGCTGCGGAGGAGCCAGTGTCCGAGGTGACAGTGGGTGTGTCGGTTCTGGCCGAGCGCTGCAAGAAGAACAATGGCAAGGCCGAGTTCTGGGTGAGGGGCACAGCCACAGTCACGCATGTGTGTGGGCAAAGTGAGCGGGTACGGCCGAGGGCACCTGGCCGCTCCGGCCACTGGGGCAGCTCTGTAGCCAACAGCTTGTGTTCAAATCCTGGTCCTGCGATTCATCAGACCCTTCGCCTCTCTGAGTCTGCTTCTGAATCTGTAAAAGGAGAAACTACTAAAAGACCTACGGTGGGGTCAGTTCTGATGAAATGAGCTGCTGGATGCAAAGGGCTTACTGTAGAACCTGGCACGTAGGCGGTGCTAAAGAGAGCCCTCCTTGGTATTACAGCTGCTTTTTTCCCTTTTAATTTTGCAAAGGCAGGATGTGCACATAGTAAAACATATCAAGCTGTATGGGTGGGTCCCATACAGGACCCACCCAGGAAAGGGTGGGTCCTAGCCCCAACACCAGGTCCCCTTTCTCAGAGAACCCCATTGTTCCCAGTTCTTTTTGGAATCTTCACAGATATTCCAAACCCAGGCAGGCATCGGGGAGCACCAGTTATGATCTTCCACAGCAGGGGGGGTCGGGGAGGAGAAGGCTCATGGCCCACCACTCACCTGCTGAAACCTGGACTCTGCATGCACACGTGGCCATATGTCCCTTGTGGCCACAGGACGTCAGCGCTGGCAGGGCATCCCTGCCCCCTGCGGTTACATGTGGGCTCCTGCAGCCGAGGTGTCCCCGCCAGGAAAGACCTGTGACCATGGAGACTCTACTCAGCCTCCAGTGAGGGGTGAAGGAACTGGGCCGAGAGAGGTTGACCCAGGGCTGCACCCACCCTTAAAGAATCAGGCAGAGGCTCCTGTTGTGCTCTCTGTCCACTACCCCAAGTGACACTGTCAGTCACCAGGCCCTGGGGGAGCTGAGGGTCTTGCCCTTAGGACGAGCCAGTCTGTGTGAGGAGACTGGACAGGCAGAGCCCCCGACAGAGAGAGAGAGAGAGAACCAGCACGCTGTGTCAGTAGGCGTGTGTCTGTGTGTCTGCATGTGTGGGGGGATGCAGTGCCTCCATTCTAAGATCCTTGTGAAAGTGGGCAGCCGGGGTTGGGGGCGGGGAGTTTCCCTTCCCACTCTGTTCCCAGGGCCATGTGGCCAAGCTGGGTGTGGGCTGGATCCTTTTACTTCCCCAAATGTAATAATACTCCTGGGTGAGGGCTGGGGGCGGGGCTCACAGGTGGGGCCCTGCCCACTCTGGGCAAACAGGTGTCTGGCTAGGCGCTGGGACTCCCTGGCCCTTCAGGGACCAACCATGGGGGCGGGTTCTGAGTCTGGCTTGGCCCAGGCCCGCCCTCACTGACTCCCCCACCCTCACTCCTGCAGCTGGACCTGCAACCCCAGGCCAAGGTGTTGATGTCTGTGCAGTATTTCCTGGAAGACATAGGTAAGCCCCTCCCTACCTGGGCTGGGGACGGAGGTTCAGAGACCAGAGCCAGAACGGAGGTTTAGGGAAGCAGCCTCCATTGGCGCTCTGTCCAGGACTGCCCTGGGAGGGACTGAAGGGGTGTGGCCCCTCCCGTGGGCTGGGGCTGTCTTCACTCCTACCCGGTCCCCAGATTGCAAGCAGTCAATGCGGGGTGAAGACGGGGCCAAGTTCCCAACGATGAACCGCCGTGGAGCCATCAAACAGGCCAAAATTCACTACATCAAGAACCACGAGTTTATCGCCACCTTCTTTGGACAGCCCACTTTCTGCTCTGTGTGCAGAGACTTTGTTTGGTGAGACTGGCTGTGTCCGCTGGGGTGGGGTGGGTGAGGGAGGGCCCCCATCCCCGGTACTTCCTCTCACTCACCCTGCCTGGGCACTTGCCTTTCAGGGGTCTCAACAAGCAAGGCTACAAGTGCAGGCGTAAGTGTCTCCACCGCCCAGTCTGTATGCACATGTGTGTGCACGCATGTGCCTGCGTGCCTTCACAGAGAAGCCTGTGTCCCTGTGTTGGGACGGTGTGTCTGGATGAAGCCTGTGCTTGAGTGTGTGCACGTGAGGCTTTCCATGTGGTAGTGTGTGTGTGGACGGCGGCTGCGTCAGTGAGTGCTGGAGCCGGCGTGTCTCTTCCCAGCGCTTCCCGTTCAGTGACATCACGTTGGCGGCCTGAAATAGGCCCCAGTGGAGTATGTACACAGAATCTGCCAGTGCTGCACATCGGGGCTCTTTCCCCGCAGAGAGGCTGTTAGACCTTTGCCAGCACATCCCTGGCTGCATGTGTGCTTCTGTTGAGAGCTGTGTGCATCTGGTACACACGTATGAGCACACCCTTCTCTACGGCCGTCGGTGCATGCATGAGGCAGTGTGGACCGGTGGTGGTGAGCACAGGCTCTGGAGCCAGGCTGCCTGGGTCTGAATCCCAGCTCTACCACTTCCTAGCTGTAGGACCTTAGACAAAGTTACTTAACCTATCTGTGCCTCAATTTCCTCATCTGTAAAATAGGGACAATAGAGTCATTGTGAAGATCAAATGGGATAAAATATGTAAAGCTGTATTTTAAGTGTGGCTGGTGCCCGGTAAGCATTCTATGTAAGAAGGTTTGTCATTATACATGCTGTGTACGTGTACCTGAGTGCCTTTGTGTTGGGGTGCATCTGTCAGTGTGTGTGTGTGTGTGTGTGTGTGTGTGTGTGTGTGTGTGTGTGTGTGTGGCGGGGGGCGGTGAGAGAGCTTAAGAGCTGTTTGCTGTCCTGAGCCACAAAGAGGGCTCCCCTGCCTCTAGTTCTCTCACTGCCATGCCCCCCTCCCTGCCCACCGGGACTCCTTGAGCCTTTCCTAACCTCCGATACCCGCCCAGATCGACCTGTCCTCCCTGCCCCATCCTTCCCAGACTCCTCCCACAGGGACTGACCGGAGGAGAGAAAAATCAACCTGTAGGCCGAGGGCTCCATGTGGTGAGGGTGTGGGTGGTCGGGGAGCACGGGGACTTTGTGTGGAAGGCAGGACTGGGCCGGGGGGCGCCAGCTCACAGACTCTGCCCCTCCGGGGCCTTCCCGTCCCCCTCCTGGGCCTGGGCCGCCTCAAGAATGCAACGCTGCCATCCACAAGAAATGCATCGACAAGATCATTGGCCGGTGTACGGGCACTGCAGCCAACAGCCGGGACACCATAGTGAGGCGGGGCCCAGGGCAGGGCGGGAGGGATTCGAGCTCTCCCCACCCCTTCCCTGTGGAGTCACCCTTCCTCCCCGTTTTCCTTCTTCCTTCCTTCCCCTGGCTTGGCCCCTGGGATCCCTGGATTTCCCAGTCCCCACGGAGCCCTCTTGGGGATCTTGCCACGCATGGGGTTGGGTCAGGGAGAGTTAGGGGGTGAGGAAGGGACTGGTGCTGGCATGTGACCCTTGACCTGTGACACCCCACACCCCTAGTTCCAGAAAGAACGTTTCAACATTGACATGCCACACCGGTTCAAGGTTTATAACTACATGAGCCCCACCTTCTGCGACCACTGCGGCAGCCTGCTCTGGGGGCTGGTGAAGCAGGGATTAAAGTGTGAAGGTGCGTGCCAGCTAGGGCGGGGGCTGCGGCGGAAGTGGGAGGGGGGCCCACCCGGACCCCAGAAGCTGAGACCAGCTGAGGCTGCCTTTGCCCCCTCGCTTGGGGACTCTCACGTGGGTGAGGCCTCCTGGCCCCTCCCCACTGGCTCGACTGACTCTGCCATTTACTGCTGTGTGACCATCAGAAGGTGGCCCCACTGCTGAGAGCTCCACGTCCTCAAGTATAAAACAGGTGTCGAGTCGGCCCCAGAGAGTCACCGAGGGGAAAACAGGCGGAAGGTGCTCCCCGGCCAGGGCCCCTCTCACACCAGCTCAGCTCGTGCTCCTTGCAGGCCCTCCCCCACCTCAGGCTTCACTGAAACGAGAGACGTCTGGAGGAAAAGTGACTTGTCTAGCTTGTCCCAGACATTTGTTTTTTCTTTTTCTTCTTTAAATAATGAAAGATTTGAGGTGCTCCTGATGGCTTCAGATACATCTTTTTCTAAATGCAGGAAACTCAGCAAACCCTGCCAAAAGCCCTCCTCTCTCCTGCTCTCTCCTCCGTCCCTCCCTGCCCTTGGCTGGGCCTGGGACAAGGGGACAGTTCTTTTGGAGCCTGCTGGCTGCCTGCCTGGGCGGGGGCCCTGATGGCTCTGCTTCTCTCCCACCCCAGATTGTGGCATGAACGTGCACCATAAGTGCCAGACGAAGGTGGCCAACCTCTGTGGCATCAACCAGAAGCTCTTGGCCGAGGCCTTGAACCAAGTCACCCAGGTGGGCAGGCACTGTGGGAACCCTGGACAGAGGGTGGCAGGGTTGGGGACGAGTCAGGGCTCATGCCCACTCCTGGGGAACTGCAGTGAGGGGCGTTTATACATAAGACCCTACTTCTGGAAGATCCAGTTCAAGGATTGGACATTAGAGGGTGGTGGGCTTGTTCTCCTAAGAAATTAGTTATTCAAGCAGTGCTTTTCCTGAGGGTGAACCTGGATGACTGCAAGGTTGGAACACTTGGAACTAAAGCCTTTATGTGTATATGGTTTTTTTTTTAAAAGAAAAGAGTTTAGGGCTTCCCTGGTGGCGCAGTGGTTGAGAGTCTGCCTGCCGATGCAGGGGACATGGGTTCGTGCCCCGGTCCGGGAAGATCCCACATACCGCAGAGCAGCTAGGCCCGTGAGCTATGGCCACTGAGCCTGCGCGTCCGGAGCCTGTGCTCCGCAACGGGAGAGGCCACAACAGTGAGAGGTCCGCGTACTGCCAAAAAAAAAAAAAAAAAAAGGAGTTTACCTAAAATCTCTTTTTGCTCCTTTACTTTTTTTTTTTTAATTAATTATTTTTGGCTGTGTTGGGTCTTTGTTGCTGCATGCGGGCTTTCTCTAGTTGTGGCGAGCAGGGGCTACTCTTCCTTGTGGAGCACGGGCTCTAGGTGCGCGGGCTTCAGTAATTGTGGCTCGCGGGCTCTAGAGCACAGTAGTTGTGGCACATGGGTTTAGATGCTCCGTGTCATGTGACATCTTCCTGGACCAGGGTTCAAACCCATGTGCCCTGGATTGGAAAGTGGATTCTTAACCACTGCGCCACCAGGGCAGTCCAGTGTGTACATGTTTTTTTTGTGTGTGTGTTTGGGTATGGGTGGAGCTTGAAGGAGGCCACAGAACTTTAAGATTCTAGAATCTATCACAAGTGAGGGAAAAAAAAAAACAAGTGAAGGCAACACAAATAAAAATCTATTGAGTAAGTGGCTGGGAAGTTAGGGTTCAATTTCCAGAACTCTTGTTTGTAGTCAGTGCCTTCCAGACCACCGAGGCGTCTCTGTGCCGGAAGTGTGTGTGCGTGTGTGTGCGCACTTATTCACACACGTGTGCGTGCACATGCACCGCCTGGGGTCCTGGGCTCTGCCCCTGCTGTCCCCCATTGGTACTGAGGGTGGAGTCATGGATGGTTGGGGTCCTCCCTCTGGGTTGGGAGTTCTGACCATGATATGACCTCTGGCCCCCCAACCCCTACCCCCTCCAGAGACCTGCCCGGAGGTCGGACTCCGAGACTGCAGAGACTGTTGGGATCTACCAGAATTTTGAGAAGAAGCCAGGAGTCTCTGGAGATGATGTCCCATGTGAAGGTGTGTCCATTCCTTCCAGGAAAGCCCCTACCCCCCCACGCCAGCATGGGACCCAGCCTCTCCACACAGTTGAGTGCAACTGGAGAGGAGGCACCTCTGTGGGGAGGGACCCAGCCAGGGAGGACCACCCTCTGGACGTGAGACATGAGTCTGAAGCAGCTGTCTCTTGGGCAGGAACTGGGACCTACGGCAAGATCTGGGAGAGCAGCACCAAGTGCAGCATTGACAACTTCACCTTCATCAAGATCCTGGGCAAAGGCAGCTTCGGGAAGGTGAGGGCCCCATGGCCCTGGGGCAGGCAGCCCGAGGGACCTGGGCTTGGTAGCCAAGGGGCACCTGCTTCCCACCCTCCCTGGGTGCTTCCGGGTTGGGTTGGGCCGTGCGCCCTGACCTTTGGTCCGAACCTCCCCTGCTCAGCACCCCTGCCCATCTGTCAGGTGCTGCTCGCAGAGCTGAAGGGCAAAAAGGAATTCTTCGCCATCAAGGCCCTCAAGAAGGACGTGGTTCTGATCGATGATGACGTGGAGTGCACGATGGTGGAGAAGCGGGTGCTGGCGCTCTCCGGGGAGAATCCCTTTCTCACCCATCTCTTCTGCACCTTCCAGACCAAGGTGCCGGCCCGCCCACTATCAGTGCCCCTGGCCCACATCCCCCCTCAGTCGCTCAGGTCAAGGCCATGTCTCCCACTGAGATTCTCCAGGGTAGGGCCCAGTCTTCTTCCTCAGACCACTTAAGGCAAGGCTGAGTCTCCCTTCCTCAGACTCCTCAGGGCAGGGCTGTTCTTCCCCCCTCACATCCACCAGGGCAGATGTCCCCTGCTTCCTGTTGGGGCTTGTCCCTAGTGGTCCTCAGTGAGGGAGCTGCCTGCCGCTTTCTGTGCCTCTGCTCACCACCCTCCCCCCACAGGACCACCTGTTCTTTGTGATGGAGTTCCTCAATGGGGGTGACCTGATGTATCACATCCAGGACAAAGGCCGCTTCGAGCTCTACCGTGCCACGTACGCGAGGCCCTGTTGGGGGAAGAGCCCTCTGCCCATCTGCCTTCCATTCCTTCTTCCCTCCCCCTGGTGAAGCCAGCCTGGGCTGGAGCTGGGGTTGGAGAGACTTGGGGTGGCCAGGGCCGTCCCCTGCCCCGTGTGGGAAGCTAGGGGTGAGGGGTGAGCTGTGGCTGGGAACACAACCTAGACATGCCAGGTCCTGTCCCCTCCCTGGGCCTCAGCGGGTGGGTGATCCTGCACAATGCAGGACCCAGGTGGGTGGCCCCTAAACTAGCATGCACCCCCAGACTGTGTGTGTGTGCACACAGGCGTATCTATATAAATGCATACACTCTTAGGACAGAGAACTGTCTCATTTGGAGCTTTTTACTTCACAATTTTCTTTTCTGCCTTGGCTACCAGCCCCTACTTGCCTGATACAAGATGTGCTTGATCAGGACCAGGTTGTCCGTGGAGTTATTTTCAGCATTTCCTGTCCCTGGGGGTGGGGATGAAGACCCAGGGAGAAGCAGGGGCTGCTCACAGAAATCTCAGGACACTGTGTGTGTGTGTGTGTCTCATACAGGTTTTATGCGGCTGAGATAGTCTGTGGACTACAGTTTCTACACCAGAAAGGGATCATTTACAGGTGCGGGGATCGGAAGGTGGGGGGTGTTTAGGAGGGGAGGCCCCGACCCCATCATATCCTCTGAAATGCTCTGAGTGGATCCCGGTCCAGCTGTGGCCCCATCTCCTCTTGGAGTTGGTCTTTAGTTGGATATTTGCTTAAACCACCTACTCCATTGCTACAATTCCTTGTGGCCCCTTAGCTGAGGCTGGCACAACTCCAGGGACTGGGAACTCCCTGCCCATACTCGACACCTTTGGTGGGAGCGCAGCACTGACTGGTATGGTGTCTCCCTCCCTTGGAGCCATCGGTCTCCCTCTGCAGCTGCATCTGAGCACTCTGAGCTTCCACCAGTGGGGTCTGCTTTCATAAATTCTCACCCAATAAATGACAGTTCCATCCTGCCATGAATTAATATGTACTCATCCGAAAGGCTGAGGCCGTGCTGTGTGTACTATTGTGGGATGATCCCAAGGTATGTTGTCAAGTGGAAAACCAATCCATGGGACAGTGCATATTGGATGTTAGGGACCAGGCTTTAAAAGGTGGCATGAGATGCACATTGTAATGTGCTGTCCGTGCCTGGACTCAGTCTAGGGAGGGCCTGGCAAGCGAGGTTAGTGGAAGATGGGCCTTGTGCTGTTCTGCTTTTCTGGTGCTTGTTACCGTGTGCCTAAGTTATCTACTCAACTACCTACATAAAATAGATGGGCTCCCTGCCCTTGTGGAGTCTGACAAACCTGAGTCCAGGGCGCTTCCACAGCTGAGTAGCTGGGTGACCCTAGGCAAGTGATACCACCTCGTTGAGCCTCATTTTGGGCTTCGGGAAGTAGGATGGTGTGTGTCCAGCACACAGCACACAGTAGGCGGCTTGCAGGAAGCACCTGTGTTTAGCACCTCTTTCCCCTCCTCTTCCTCATTCCCTCGTACCCTGGAGAGAGTCCTAGGCTTTCCGGGCTGACAATGGGGACATGGGAGGGGACTACGGGGAGGAGGGGAATTGGACCCTAACGACTCCTTTTCCTGTCCCCTCCCCGCAGGGACCTTAAGCTGGACAACGTGATGCTGGACCGGGATGGCCACATCAAGATTGCTGACTTCGGCATGTGCAAGGAGAACATGTTTGGGGACAAACAGGCCAGCACCTTCTGCGGCACCCCTGACTACATCGCCCCCGAGGTGAGTGGCACCCTCCCGGCCCTGCCTCTGGCCGACACCTTGTCTCCACAGGGGGTGGGTGGCAATGTCCGAGTCACAGCCAAGAGGCTGAGGAGGGCTGGTCGGGGCTTGTGCTCCAGGGCCCCCTCAGCTCTGGCACCCCCTCTGCCCCAGATCCTGCAGGGCCTGAAGTACTCATTCTCCGTGGACTGGTGGTCCTTTGGAGTCCTTCTCTATGAGATGCTCATTGGTCAGTCCCCCTTCCACGGTGACGATGAGGACGAACTCTTTGAGTCCATCCGTGTGGACTCACCGTATTATCCCCGCTGGATCACCAGGGAGTCCAAGGACATCCTGGAGAAGGTAGGAGCCCCTGGGCTGGGCTGGCAGGGGCAGGAGCTGGCAGACACCAGGTCACGGGAATGCCAGAAGCCTCCTGTCTCAGGGATGGCAGCCTCACCAGTGCTCCGGTCCTAACACATTGGGGGGTCACTCTCCTGCCACCTTCTTGGGACCTCCTGTCTATGTTCCCTGCACTGAATCAGCCTGGCCTGGCAATGATGGGCTTGGGGTCAGAAGACAGATAGACCTTAGGCTAAACTCTGAGTCTATCTCCTTATCTACAAAATGAGGCCAGAAGAGAACCTTTCTCACAGAGTTTTGGGAGGAAAAAAACGTAAGTGTATGATGCCAGGCAGATGGTAAACACCCAATAAGAGCTACTGCTTTTGCTCACAAGTCCCACCAGCTGAGAGTCCTGGCAGCCCCAGTCCACACCCTATTTCTCCACTGGACCTGGGACCAGAGGCCAGAGAGGACCTCTCAGGCCCAGAGGCCCTGGGCTGTGATACCAGGCTGGACTGGACCAGCCTGGGCACCCCTCGACCTGCTTGGCGTTTTCTGAGGCTCCCATTTCCTACAGCCCTCGGGTGCTAACCAGGTTCCCTGCTGCGTTGCAGCTGCTTGAACGGGATACAACCAAGAGGCTGGGAGTGACAGGGAACATCAAAATCCACCCCTTCTTCAAGACCATCAACTGGGCTCTGCTGGAGAAACGTGCAGTGGAGCCGCCCTTCAAGCCCAAAGTGGTACGTGATCCCGCTCCAGTGGGGGCTGCCCACTCAATGTTTTCTCTCACTGCCTTCCGGAGTGGACTCCTCCTGCTTTGCCCTGCCTCTCTCCTGCATCATTCGCATGCTCTCCTCCTCTCCCTTCTTCTAGCAAATCTGCTTTCCCAACCTCCTTGGCACACTGAGCCACAGCCTCTACCCTCATATCCTCACCATCTCTCCTCAGTCAGTCATTCAACAAACATTGGTGACAGTGGATCCAGCCACCCTTTAGCATACATTCTTTAAAATCCACTGTGTGCAGGGGCGTATGCTTTGGGGATCACAGTTAAGGCCCCCCTCCCTCCACCTACCCATCTATCCAATCCATTTTCCAAAAAATATCGGAAATGATGAGTACCCTCTGGGTGCAGAGCACTGTGCTGGGCTGCATAGCGAAGTGGGAGGCCCAGTCCCAGAGCTAGAGGGGCCCCAGCTCCTCAGAGAGATAGGAAACTTGCACACTGATGGTCATCTATGATAAATGACAGCAGTACAAGACATGTCACAAGGCCACACACAATCAGTTGCCATAGGGATGGTCTGTGGGCAGGTGCCCAAGATGCAGAGATCGGGGTGGGTCTGAGAGGAAATGGGATGTCTGCAGGGCTGGGGAAGCTCGGCCAGGCCAAGGGCAGATGGGAGGTATTCCAGGTAGAGGAGGGATGGTTTGCATAAAGGCCTAGAATCTAGAGAAACCACCAAGGAGCCAGCAGGAGAGCAGAGGGAGGCTGGACTTCTCAGAAGTTGAGCTCTGTGGCCCTTCTCTGATCGCAGCTCTTCCCTCCCTTCCCCTTTCTCTCCTTTGCTTCCCCTCCTCTTTCAGGACACGCTGTTCCCACTGAGCAGCCTGCGTAATGTGCCCCCGTGTTTGTGTCTTGAAGCCGCAGAGCACTCCCCCATTCCAGGGATCTCAAACTCAGTGCCTCCTGCCGTGGGCACATCACTACCAGGCCAGGCCAGCTGTAGGAAAATCACACAGCCTGCTTTCAGTGTCTCACTTTTGATAGAAAGAGGGATAGACTGATTTTAAATAACACCAGGCAGCTGATCGGCAGCCCCTGTCAGTGGGAAGTGGGGCCTGTGATGTACTGGCCAAGCGGGTTTCAGCACCAAGAGTGGGCGGACGTGCCAGGAAATGGGCCCAGGGCTGCTCTGCTCTGTCAGTTTTCAAAGAAGCCAGAAACCAGGATTTTTATGTCAAATTGCCCTTTTTTTTTTTTTTTTTTTTGTGGTACGCGGGCCTGTCACTGTTGTGGCCTCCCCCGTTGCAGAGCACAGGCTCCGGACGCGCAGGCTCAGGGGCCATGGCTCACGGGCCTAGCCGCTCCGCAGCATGCGGGATCTTCCCGGATCGGGGCACGAACCCGTGTCCCCTGCATCGGCAGGCGGACTCTCAACCACTGCGCCACCAGGGAAGCCCCAAATTGCCCAATTTTAAAATATTGGCTCAAATGCCATTAAAACCCATGGCTAGTCAAAATGGTTGTACCTGCAGCTCAGTTTGGCCTGAGGGCCACCAGCTTAAGACCTCTTTCAATCACTCTTTCATTGTACCTTCAGAAGCAGAGAGTTGGCAAACTTTTCCTGTGAACAGCCTTATAGTAAATATCTTAGGCTTTGCAGGCCAGATAGTCTCAAGGCGGCCATAGACGGTATGTCAGTGAGTGGGTGTGGTTGGGTACTAATAAAACTTTATTTATGGATGCCGAACTTTGAATTTCATTTAATTTTCACATGTCATGAAGTGTTATTCTCCTTTTGATTTTTTCCTAAACATTTAAAAATGCAAAAGCCAGCCTTAGCTTGTGGGACCTACAAAAACAAGTGGTGGCTGGGCTTTGGCCCAGGGCTGTGGTCTTCTAGAACCCTGCTTGGGTGGATGCCCACCTTTCCTCCTCCAGGCCCCCTACTGGCTTCCCTCATTCCCTTGGTAACAGCATCCACCTTCCAGCAGAAAGACTCCCTTTTCTGTTCTAAATAAGGACAGCTCTGGCTTGGCCCAGCCCAACAGGGATTATGGCTCCGGGAATGGGTCCCTGGAACGTCGGGAACCCATTGGAAGGTTGCCCTTTGGGTCCCGCTTACACACCCCTGCCTTCTGTTTGCAGAGGTCTGCTGGAGACTACAACAACTTCGACCAGGAGTTCCTGAACGAGAAGCCGCGCCTCTCCTACAGCGACAAGAACCTCATCGACTCCATGGACCAAACAGCATTTGCCGGCTTCTCCTTTGTGAACCCCAAATTCGAGAGGCTCCTGGAAAATTGAGGTTGCCAGACACGTGCCCCCAGCCCACCCCAGCCAGGGAGCCTGGGTCAGCCAGCACGGCCTGCTGACCTGGCCCAGGCAGAGCAGGCAGGGCCCCCCACTTCATCGGCACCTGCCTGTCCCCCACGATAAGTAGCAGTGTGATTGTCATAATTTCTGCTGCTGCCTGTCTCCCTCGTCCCCCAGAGAGGCCTCAGCTCCTGTCTGGCTGGGCTTTCATGGTACTTCCTCTGTGAATTGTATGTGAATTTGCTTTTCCTCTGCCCTCAGAGGGAAATTGTAAATCCTGTGTTTCATTACTTGAATGTAGTTATCTATTGAAAAAAATATGTAAAATATATATATATATATATATACACGCCTATATATATATATATATATATATATATATATATATAGGCGTGTATATATTGCTCAGTAGAGAAAAATGTGGGGGACTGGTGATACGATCTTTTAAAATATATATATATTATATATATGACACACACCCTCCCCACCTCCCACCACCCCCCCACCCAAAAAAAAAAAAAAAAAAAGGAGCACAAGCTGTTTGAAACGCCAGGTTCTTTTATTTGTGTGTCTAAATAAACACCAACTGATGCTGACCTGGCTATCAGGACACGTTTCTCCCAGGAAGCTGGTGGCTGCTGCTCCCACTTCTGGCAGCTCTGTCTTGGAAGTTAAACCGAGCTGTTAGCTGCAGATGCAGACCCCTGGGCTTTCATGCAAATGTGTTTGTATTTATGGGTTTCCTCTGGCTCCAGGGCCATGGGCCAAAAGCAGAAAACTTTTCTGGGTGGCTGAGGGAGCCCCAGGTGTCTCTGTGGGGTGATGGGAGGAGGAGGGACCAGCTGCAGAGAGTCTATCTCAGAAGAGTGAGGGGCGAGCGCTGAAAAGCAGGACAGTGCAAGGTCTGGCGGGGAGATGTGAGCAAAGTCGTCGAGGCCAGCCCAGACTGGGGAGGAGGACAGGGGAGAGAATGGAAATACAGCTCAGGCTTCAGACAGCTCTGGATTCAAATCGCAGAGTAGCCAAAAGATTCGGCTTTAAAGATGTCACTTAATCATTTGAAACCTCCGTTTCCTCATCTGTAAAATGGGGACAAAGCAAGGTGGTACTCGGTGTAACTCCTCATCTCATGTTTGTCCCCGCCCTTGCCACAGAGGAGTCTGTGTCTGAGTTCTAGAATCTATATCTCAGGAGCTCTTTCCTACCTGGGGACAGGGAGGGGAGCAGGGTAGGAGAAAAAAGTGAGAAAATGCCGAGTGGCCGGGTTGAGGTTGAGAGACTTGCTCAGTGTGCCCGTGTGCAGCGAGGAAACTGGTGGCAGCCGGTGTCCCCCTGAGCGTGCAGCTTTCTGTCCCCACCACTTCAACACCTGCTCATGGCTTCCTGTTTCTTCCTCTCCGCCTCTCTCTGGGCACAGGCCTCAGGCAGGGCCCTCCCTGCAGCCCCTCTGGTCCAGCCCCCGGCCCTCGTCCCTGGTGGTGGACGAGGTGCCCCCAGCGCTGGATTGGCTAGCCCTGGCATCCAAGTAGCTGACTTCCAGCAAGTTCATTTTTCTGGGCTGAGGTACAAGTTTCCACAGCTGGAGAGGTGCCAGATGAGGGGGGGCTGATACTGCGGGGATTGGGGGCCAAACCCTCCCCAGAGAGACCTAAGTGTCTCCCTGTCCTCTCCACCTGCCATCCTCTTGGGAAACACTTGAATCCCTGCTCTGCGTCCAGCAGTGAAAGCCCCAGAAGTGGGGCTTTTCCCCCTTGGGCTCACAGTCAGGGGGGGAGACACAGCGTGACATGGGCTGTGCTGGGGAATGCTGGGGCTCTGAGAGCCCAGAGGAGGAGCCTGGAGACCCCTGTTCCCTACTTCTGTTGCACAGGCCCCAGAAGCCCCCGGGGTGGTCCAGAGTGTGTTTAGAACAGAACTACAGTTGGTGAGTGAATTCAGAGTCTCTCCCGTCGTCCTGCAGCTCCAAGGCAGAGCCATGCAGCCAGAGCCCATTTCCTCCTGCGTGGGCTGGGAGACTAAGTCGTTTTTCAGCCAGAGGCTGTGGAGGGTGGCGGGAAGAACGGAAGTGTGAGTTCTACTCCGCTACCCACACACTGTAACCACCACGAGTTTCTTCCTTAGGCCTTAGTTCCTCATCTGTAAAACGGGACCATTACTCCTTACTGGCTCTTGGAGCTCCCAGCTCTGGGGAATCCCTCAGAGACTGATGCTCGGTACCCCATGGGGCTGGGCAAAGCCTGGGGGATGGGGAAGCAGCTGCCAGGGATGCTGCCAAACTGCCTGGGAAGCTGTGCGGCTCGAGGCCTGTTCCCAGAGTTGCATAGGCACCAGGACTGACGGGTGGCCCAGGAAATGCCTCTCGTGGCTGGGCCCGGAGCCACGCTTTCACTGGGAACTGGGGGTCTGGAAGACGGCCCTCCACCTGCCAGGTAGGTGTGTAGGCAGAGCAGCGAGCTTGGCCTCCACCTGAAATGTGTACCAGGCCTCACACTCAGAGCCAAGCAAACACAGATGCAGGAGGGCCTGGGGGCAGGAGCAGGGCTCTGCTGTCAGATACCCCTGGTTTCAAACCCTGCATGTCCCTAGTTGTGTGACCTCAGTGAGTGACAACCTCCCGGAGGTCCAGTTTCCTTTACTGTAAAATGGGGATGCAGGCAGACTTCATTTTACTGCACTTCGCTGTACTACACTTTGCAGACATCATGTTCTTTACAAATTGAAGGTTCGTGGCAACCCTGCGTGGAGCAAGTCGATCGGCACCATTTCTCCAACGGCATTTGTTCACTTCGTGCTTCTGTGTCACATTTTGGTAATTCTCTCAATATTTCAAACTTTAAATTATTATTATATTTGTTATGGTGATCAGTGATGTCTGATGTTACTATTGTAATTGTTTTGCAGCACCACCAACTGTGCCTATATAAGAACTTAATCCGAACTTCCCTGGTAGTCCAGTGGTTAGGACTCCATGCTTCCACTGCAAGGCACATGAGTTCAATCCCTGGTTGGGGAACTGAGATTCCACTTGCTGCACAGTGCAGCCAAGAAAAACGCAAAAAGATGAGAATCCACCTGCCAATGCAGGGGACACGGGTTCGAGTCCTGGTCTGGGAAGATCCCACATGCCACGGAGCAACTAAGCCTGTGGGCCACAACTACTGAGCCCACGCTCTAGAGGCTGCAAGCTACAACTACTCTAGAGCCCATGTGCCACAACTACTGAAGCCCATGCGCCTAGAGCCGGTGCTCCACAACAAGAGAAACCACCGCAATGAGAAGCCTGCACACTGCAACAAAGAGTAGCTCCTACTCGCTGTAACTAGAGAAAGCCTGCGTGCAGCAATGAAGACCCAATGCAACCAAGATAAATAAATAAATTTATTTTT
Organism: Stenella coeruleoalba; assembly: GCF_951394435.1. Taxonomy (NCBI): domain Eukaryota; kingdom Metazoa; phylum Chordata; class Mammalia; order Artiodactyla; family Delphinidae; genus Stenella; species Stenella coeruleoalba. Next base: position 69,575,319 of record NC_137156.1, read on the forward strand.
TAAAAAAGGAAATACATTTCACAAGGCTATAGCTGCCACACATAGTGATTCCTCTGATGGATCTAAAAATTGAAAACCTTTTGGAAAAGGTTTACCATCCTAGATGTCATTAAGACATTTGTGATCCATAGAAAGAGGTCAAAATAACATTAAGAAGAGTTTGGAAGAAGTTGATTCCAACCCTCATGGATGACTTTGAGGGGTTCAGGACTTCAGTGGAGGAAGTCACTGCAGATGTGATGGAAATAGCAGAAGAACCAGAGTTAGAAGTAGAGCCTGAAGATGTAACTGAATTGCTGCAATCTCATGATAAAACTTTTAACGAACGAGGAATTGCTTCTTATGAATGAACAAAGAAGGTGGTTTCTTGGGATGGAATCCACTCCTGGTGAAGATGCTTTGAAGATTATTGAAATGACAATAAAGGGTTTAGAATATTACATAAACATAGTTGATAAAGCAGTGGCAGGACTTGAGAGGATTGACTCCAATTCTGGAAGAACTTCTGTGAGTAAAATGCTATCAAACAGCACTGTGTACTATAGAGAAATCATTCATGAAAGGAAGAGTCATTTGATATGGCAAACTTCATTTTTGTTTTATTTTAAGAAATTGTCACAGCTTCCTCAATCTTCAAGCAACCACCACCTTGATCAGTCAGCAGCCATCAACATCGAGGCAAAACCTTCCACCAGCAAAAAGATTACAACTTGCTGAAGGCTCAGATGATGGTTAGCATTTTTTAGCAATAAAGTACTTTTTAATTAAGGTATGTACATTGCTTTTTAAGACCTAATGTTATTGCACTTAATAGATTATAGTGTAAACATAACTTATATGTACTGGGGAAACCCCACATTTTTTGTGACTCGTGCTTTATTTCAGTGGTCTGGAACCGAACTCGTAATATTTCCGAGGTACGCGTGTAGCTATGCTGATGCTTGTGGACTAGGATGATTTCTGTAAGTGCATCCCACGGTCTCAGGACACAGTAGATGCTCAGTAGACAGCAGCCACTGTGACCCCATCCCCTCAAGGGGATGAAACATGCTCAGGATAGCGGGCCTGTCAGCTGCACATCAGAACCCGTGGGCCTTTTGACCAGACTGCAGGAGGGCACCTTGGCAGTTTCAATTAAAACCTAAAATGTGGGAATTCCCTGACAGTCCAGTGATTAGGACTCCGTGCTTCTACTGCAGGGGGCACAGGTTCGATCCCTGGTCTGGGAACTAAGACCCTGCAAGCCATGTGGCGTGGAATGAATGAATGAATGAATGAATGAATGAATCCTAAAATGCACCCACCCCATGATCCAGCAATCCCCCTTCCCAAGCGGAGCTACCCAGAGGAGTCTCACCCACAGGCCCCAGGAGGCTGGCCCAGGATGCCCAACACCTCGTGGACTAATTGGGAAAAACTGGAAGCAAGCAGAACACCCAGCACCTGGGGAGGTGGTTAAATACTTTCCTGATGTGGAAAGTGGTGCAGGGCCAAGGAATCAAGATGAGCAAGTTAGAGAACCAAAACTTCAGAGCGATTCCACCCTGTGGTTCCATGTGCCAGCTCTCGAGGGCACCCAAAGGTGGAATGAAGGATGAATGAGTGAATGAATGCGTGGGCTGCGCAGACCACAATCCCTTTACGGCAGTGGCTCTCACAGTCAGCGTGCAAAGCATACTGATAAGACACATCCTTTATGCCAAGTTCTAGCCAGCAGGTCTCGGCCCTGACTATACATAGGAATCCGATGCCCAGGCTGCCCCGCGTCTAGTTCTAGGTGATCTCTGGAAGGGACCCCACGTTAGTATTGCTATAGTGCCCCGCAGTCCAACGGGCACCAGGATTGAGAGCCAGTTGGTTGAGATCTGGGAATCTGCATTTCACCCAGTCGTCCTGGTGGAGCAAGGAGATGCGGCTGTGAGTGGGCCACACCCTGGAAGGTGAAGTCGCCAGCCAGTACCGCCCAGCCCCTGTGTGTGGAAGGCTCCACCGCTGGACCCTGGGACCCCTGCGTGAGCGCGCATCACAGGCGGAAGATCGGTGGGCCCTAAGGGAGGGAGCCTGCGGCGGCTCCGGGAAGCTACAGCGCCCTCTGGTGGCCGGCGGGCTTGCAGGCCCAGGGAGGACCGTTTTGTGCCAGGTACAGTGCTCGGTTCCTAACCCACCTCCTGTCATTAGTCCCTGGGGAAATATTCCAGCAAGGAGGTGCCCGAGGACCATTTTGAAGAGATTCAGAGATGTGGAGGTTACACATCTAGACAGCTCCCCTGGCATTAAGAGGGTCTCTGGTCTGCCCCAAATCTCAACCCTATTCCTTAGCATCCATCACACAATTAGAATCCCATTTCCCCAATTTCTTCCTTACCAGGGTGTGAATGACTGATATGAGCTCCCCTCCCCCTGCTCTGGGGGCATGGGTAAGGAGTCGGTAAAACAAGGGTGGCTGCCAATCCTGCCCTGTGACATTAGAAGCGACAGGTGACCAAACCCCAGGAACTCAGAAGTCAATGTCCTCCAGCTGGCAGGTGGCACTGGCCCACTGTCCCAGCTGAGGGTTAGGACATGGTTCAAGAGCAAGACAGCTGTGGCCAACCACAGACCTTTAGAAACCTGCCATCAATAGTATTGGCAAAACCTCTCTGAGCCACTTCCTGGATTTAAATCATGAGTTTCATTTTCATAGGAAAATGAAAAAGGAATGTCTCAAAAATTAAGCCAATTAGACCCACTTTGCATCAATGATAAGTTCAAAATAACTCATTTCACAAAATGCTTGCATTCCATTAAAAATGGATCTTGGGACTTCCCCGGTGGCGCAGTGGTTAAGAATCCTCCTGCCAATGCAGGGAACATAGGTTCGAGCCCTGGTCCAGGAAGATCCCAGGAAGATCCCAGGATCCCAGGATCCCAGGAAGATCCCTTAATTGCCGCGGAGCAATTAAGCCCACGTGCCACAACTGCTGAAGCCCGCGCCTAGAGCCCGTGCTCTGCAACAAGAGAAGCCACCACAGTGAGAAGCCCACGCACCACAACGAAGAGTAGCCCCTGCTCACAGCAACTAGAGACAGCCCGCGTGCAGCAATGAAGACCTAATGCAGCCAAAGATAATAAAATAAAATAAAATAAAATAAAATAAAGCTGAAAAGCCCAAAGAGAAGTCAAACCCAGGCCTTTAAAACTGTTGCCTCAGGGCTCTGCGAAACCACAGCAAGAGGCTGCAGAATATAAAGCAAAACTGCTGCTGAAAGCATTTCTACGTGAAAACACACCCTCTGCAAAAAAAAAAGAAAAAGAAAAAGAAAAAGAAAAGGATCTTGTTAACTTAATTGTTCTTGAGCGCTCTGTTTGGAAACAAGGTATGTTTAAAAAAAGAAAGAAAGATTGTCTTTAAACCCTGGCTCAGGTTTGCAGTAGCTGGATATCAAATGCTCCTTTTTATATTGGACCCATACTCAGACTCACCTAGCGTGGGCCAGGAAGTGGCAGCGCTGATGACAAACTATGGGATGCAGACTTGGAGTCAGATCTGGGTCTACACCTGCCTGTCCCATCCCTCCACTGTTACTTGCCGTCTCTGAGCCTCAGTTTCCTCCCCTATAGCTTGGGCATAATAATACCTGCTTTACAGTGTTGTTATGAGGCTGAAGCTTGGAAAACTCTTCGTGCAGCCTGGCACACAGTGAGTACTCAGGAAATCTAAGACTATTGTTCTTATTCTTCACTCTGTGAACATCTTCCATGTCTCCAAGCATGTTTGCCTCACAGCAGTGCTGTAGGTACAAGGCATGGCTGGGCCCAGGCTAGTGTCCGGGAATCTTGTAGAAAGGGGACAAAATTTTCCTGGATGGGAATGGAGTGAAGAGCCCTGGACTGCGAGTCAGGAGTAGGTTCCAGACCTAGCAGCAGGGTCCGTCTCCGCTTCCCTTACTGTGGGCTTTGGGCCATCAGCCAGCTCCACAGCAGGAAAATGAGAGTCTAAGGCTGATGTGAGTGGCAGGTGGGTCTCATGTGGTTTTAAATTATGAAAAAGAAAAGTTGAATGTCAAATGCCCCAGTTCTTGCTAGGTGGGGTGACGGTCAAGCGTGGGGCGAGGCCTCTGCTTAGGACCCGCCCAGAAGTGGAGAGGCAGCACGTCCAAAGGGCTGCCTCTGGAGTGTGGAGTTCCAGAGTTTGGAGAGTTCCTCCTCGTACCCCCGCCCCAACAAACTGCCAGGAAGAAAGAAGTATGAGTCATAGGAGTCATAGGAAAATGAAAAAGGAATGTCTCAAATCTTGTACGACTCATTATTGATTTCAGAACTTGAGTTGGATTGAAGAATGAGTACAAATAGAGGATTGGTTCAAGATGGCAGAGTAGAAGGACATGCTCTCACTCCCTCTTGCAAGAACACCAGAATCACAACTAACTGCTGAAGAGTCATCGACAGGAAGACACTGGAACTCACCAAAAAAGATACCCCACAGAAGTCCACCCACTGGAGTGAAGGCTCTGAGCCCCACGTCAGGCTTCCCAACCTGGGGGTCCAGCAACGGGAGGAGGAATTCCTAGAGAATCAGACTTTGAAGGCTAGTGGGATTTGATTGCAGGACTTCTACAGGACTGAGGGAAACAGAGACTCCACTCTTGGAGGGCACACACAAAATAGTGTGCGCATCGGGACACAGAGGAAGGACCAGTGACCCCATAGGAGACTGAACCAGACCTACCTGCTAGTGTTGGAGGGTCTCCTGCAGAGGCAGGGGGTGGCTGTGTCTCACCGTGAGGACAAGGACACTGGCAGCAGAAGTTCTGGGAAGTACTCCTTGGTGTGAGCCCTCCCAGAGTCGGCCATTAGCCCCACCAAAGAGCCCGGGTAGGCTCCAGTGTTGGGTCGCCTCAGACCAAACAACCAACAGGGAGGGAACCCAGCCCCACCCATCAGCAGACAAGTGGATTAAAGTTTTACTGACCTCTGCCCACAAAAGCAACAGCCAGCTCTACCCAGCACCAGTCCCTCCAATCAGGAAACTTGCACAAGCCTCTTAGATAGCCTCATCCACCAGAGGGCAGACAGCCAAAGCAAGAAGAACTACAATGCTGCAGCCTGTGGAACAAAAACCACACTCACAGAAAGATAGACAAGATGAAAAGGCAGAGGACTATGTACCACATGAAGGAACAAGATAAAACCCCAGAAAGACAACGAAATGAAGTGGGGATAGGCAACCTTCCAGAAAAAGAATTCAGAATAATGATAGTGAAGATGATCCAGGACCTCGGAAAAAGAATGGAGGCAAAGATCGAGAAGATGCAAGAAATGTTTAACAAAGAGCTAGAAGAATTAAAGAACAAAGAAACAGAGATGAACAACACAATATCTGAAATGAAAAATACACTAGAAGGAATCAATAGCAGAATAACTGAGGCAGAAGAACAGATAAGTGACCTGGAAGGCAGAATGGTGGAATTCACTGCTGCAGAACCAAATAAAGAAAAAGAATGAAAAGAAGTGAAGACAGCCTAAGAGACCTCTGGGACAACATTAAACGCAACAACATTTGCATTATAGGGGTCCCAGAAGAAGAGAGAGAGAAAGGACCCGAGAAAATATTTGAAGAGATTACAGTCGAAAACTTCCCTAACGTGGGAAAGGAAATAGTCACCCAAGTCCAGGAAGCACAGAGAGTCCCATACAGGATAAACCCAAGGAGAAACACTGAGACACATAGTAATCAAATTGGCAAAAATTAAAGACAAAGAAAAATTATTGAAAGCAACAAGGGAAAAACGACAAATAACATACAAAGGAACTCCCATAAGGTTAACAGCTGATTTCTCAGCAAAAACTCTACAAGCCAGAAGGGAGTGTCATGATATACTTAAAGTGATGAAAGGGAAGAACCTACAACCAAGATTACTCTCCCCAGCAAGGATCTCATTCAGATTCAATGGAGAAATCAAAAGCTTTACAGACAAGCAAAAGCTAAGAGAATTCAGCACCACCAAAGCAGCTCTACAACAAATGCTAAAGGAACTTCTCTAAGTGGGAAACACAAGAGAAGAAAAGGACCTACAAAAACAAACCCAAAACAATTAAGAAAATGGTAATAGGAACATACATATCGATAATTACCTTAAACATGAATGGATTAAATGCTCCAAACAAAAGACACAGGCTTGCTGAATGGATACAAAAGCAAGACCCATATATATGCTGTCTACAAGAGACCCATTTCAGACGTAGGGGCACATTCAGACTGAAAGTGAGGGGATGGGAAAAGATATTCCATGCAAATTGAAATCAAAAGAAAGCTGGAGTAGCAATACTCATATCAGATAAAATAGACTTTAAAATAAAGAATGTTACAAAAGACAAGGAAGGACACTACATAATGATCAAGGGATCAATCCAAGAAGAAGATATAACAATTATAAATGTTATAAATTATTATAAATTATTAATATATATATGCACCCAACATAGGAGCACCTCAATACATAAGGCAACTGCTAACAGCTCTAAAAGAGGAAATCGACAGTAACACAATAATAGTGGGGGACTTAAACACCTCACTTACACCAATGGACAGATCATCCAAACAGAAAATTAATAAGGAAACACAAGTTTTAAATGACACAACAGACTAGATAGATTTAATTGATATTTATAGGACATTCCATCCAAATACAGCAGATTACACTTTCTTCTCAAGTGTGCACGGAACATTCTCCAGGATAGATCACATCTTGTGTTACAAATCAAGCCTCAGTAAATTTAAGAAAATTGAAATCATATCAAGCATCTTTTCTGACCACAGCACTATGAGATTAGAAATCAATTACAGGGAACTAGAGAAAGCCTGTATGCAGCAACAAAGACCCAACGCAACCAAAAATAAATAAACTAATTAAGTTTTTTAAAAAAGAAAATGAAACAGAGGGAAGTACACCTGAAACTAACACAGCATTGTAAATCAACTATACTCCAATAAAATTTTTTAAAAAATCAGTTACAGGGGAAAAAACGTAAAAAACACAAACACATGGAGGGTAAACAATACATTACTAAATAACCAAGAGCTCACTGAAGAAATCAAAGAAGAAACCAAAAAATACAAATGATAATGAAAACACAATGATCCAAAACCTATGGGATGTAGCAAAAGCAGTTCTAAGAGGGAAGGTTATAGCTATATAAGCCTACCTCAAGAAACAGGAAATATCTCAAATAAACAATCTAAAATTACACCTAAAGGAACTAGAAAGAAGAACAAACAAAACCCAGAGTTAGCAGAAGGAAAGAAATCATAAAGATCCGAGCAGAAATAAATGAAATAGAAACAAAGAAAACAACAGCAAAGATCAATAAAACTAAAAGTTGATTCCTTGAGAAGATAAACAAAATTGACAAACCATTAGCCAGACTCATCAAGAAAAAGAGAGAGAGGACTCAAATCAATAAAATTAGAAATGAAAAAGGAAAAGTTACAACAGACACCGCAGAAATACAAAGTGTCTTAAGAGACTACTACAAGCAACTCTATGCCAATAAAATGGACAACCTGGAAGAAATGGACAAATTCTTAGAAAGGTATAATCTTCCAAGACTGAACCAGGAAGAACTAGAAAATATGAACAGACCAATCACAAGTAATGAAATTGAAACTGTGATTAAAAATCTTCCAACAAACAAAAGTCCAGGACCAGATGGCTTCACAGGTGAATTCTATCAAACATTAAGAGAAGAGCTAACACCCATCCTTCTCAAACTCTTCCAAAAAATGGCAGAGGAAGAAACACTCCCAAACTCATTCTATGAGGCCATCACCACACTGATACCAAAACCAGACAAAGATACTACAAAAAAAGAAAACTAGAGACCAATATCACTGATGAATACAGATGCAAAAATCCTCAACAAAATACTAGCAAACAGAATCCAACAACACATTAAAAGGATCATACACCATGATCAAGTGGGATTTAACCCAGGGATGCAAGCATTCTTCAATATATGCAAATCAATGGATGTGATACAACATATAAACAAATTGAAGAATAAAAACCATATGATCACCTCAATAGATGCAGAAAAAGCTTTTGACAAAATTCAACACTGATTTATGATAAAAACCTCTCCAGATAGTGGTTATAGAGGGAACCTACCTCAACATAATAAAGGCTATATACAACAAACCCACAGCAAACATCATTCTCAATGGTGAAAAACTGAAAGCATTTCCTCTAAGATCAGGAACAAGACAAGGATGTCCACTCTTGCCACTTATATTCAACACAGTTTTGGAATTTCTAGCCACGGCAATCAGAGAAGAAATGAAAGGAATCCGAATTGGAAAAGAAGAAGTAAAACTGTCACTGTTTGCAGATGACATGATACTATACATAGAGAATCCTAAAGATGCCACCAGAAAACTACTAGAGCTCATCAATGAATTTGGTAAAGTTGCAGGATACAAAATTAATGCACAGAAATCTCTTGCATTCCTATACAATAATGATGAAAAATCTGAAAGAGAAATTAAGGAAATACTCCCATTTACCATTGCCACAAAAATAATAAAATACCTAGGAATAAACCTACCTAGGGAGACAAAAGACCTGTATGCAGAAAACTGTAAGACACTGTTGAAAGAAATTAGAGATGAAACGAACAGATGGAGAGACATACCATGTTCTTGGATTGGAAGAATCAATATTGTGAAAATGACTATACTACCCAAAACAATCTACAAATTCAATGCAATCCCTATCAAATTACCAATGGCATTTTTTACAGAACTAGAACAAAAAATCTTAAAATTTGCATGGAGACAAAAAAGACCCCGAATAGCTAAAGCAGTCTTGAGGGAAAAAAATGGAGCTGGAGGAATCAGACTCCCTGACTTCAGACTATACGACAAAGCTACAGTCATCAAGACAATATGGTACTGGCACAAAAACAGAAAAATAGATCAATGGAACAGGATAGAAAGCCCTGAGATAAACCCACGCACCTATGGTCAACTAATCTATGACAAACGACGCAAGGATATACCATGGAGAAAAGACCGTCTCTTCAATAAGTGGTGCTGGGAAAACTGGACAGCTACATGTAAAAGAATGAAATTAGAACACTCCCTAACACGATACACAAAAATAAACTCAAAATGGATTAAAGACCTAAATGTAAGACCGGACACTATAAAACGCTTAGAGGAAAACACAGGAAGAACACTCTTTGACATAAATCACAGCAAGATCTTTTTTGATCCACTTCCTAGAGTAATGGAAATAAAAACAAAAATAAACCAATGGGACCTAATGAAACTTAAAAGCTTTTCCCAAGCAAAGGAAACTACAAACAAGACGAAAAGACAACCCTCAGAATTGGAAAAAATGTTTGCAGACGAATCAACGGACAAAGGATTAATCTCCAAAATATATAAACAGCTTATGCAGCTCAATATTAAAAAAACAAACAACCCAATCCAAAAATGGGCAGAAGACCTAAATAGACATTTCTCCAAAGAAGACATACAGATGGCCAAGAAGCACATGAAAAGCTGCTCAACATCACCAATAATTAGAGAAATGCAAATCAAAACTACAATGAGGTATCACCTCACACCAGTTAGAATGGGCATCATCAGAAAATCTACAAACAACAAATGCTGGAGAGGGTGTGGAGAAAAGGGAACCCTCTTGCACTGTTGGTAGGAATGTAAATTGATACAGCCACTGTGGAGAACAGTACGGAGGTTCCCTTAAAAACTAAAAATAGGATTACCATATGAGCAAACAATCCCACTACTGGGCATATACCCAGAGAAAACCGTAATTCAAAAAGACACATGCACCGCAATGTTCACCGGAGCACTATTTACAATAGCCAGGTCATGGAAGCAACCTAAATGCCCATTGACAGATGAATGGATAAAGAAGAGGTGGTACATATATACACTGGAATATAACTCAGCCATAAAAAGAACAAAACTGGGTCATTTGTAGAGATGTGGATGAATCTAGAGACTGTCATACAGAGTAGTAAGTCAGAAAAGGAAAAACAAATATTGCATATTACCGCATATATGTGGAACCCAGAAAAATGGTACAGATGAACCGGTTTGGAGGGCAGATATAGAGACACAGAAGTAGAGAAAAAATGTATGGACACCAAGGTGGGGAAGCGGCGGGGCGGGGGGGTGAGGGTGGTGGTGTGATGAATTGGGAGATTGGGATTGACATGTATACACTGATGTGTATAAAATGGATGACTAATAAGAACCTGCTGTATAAAAAAATAAATAAAAGAAAATTCAAAAAAAAAAAAGCCCCAGTTCTTGGAAAAAACTAAAATCAAATGACATGAAAGGTAGTAATTCCCACTGTCACAAAATTCCATTGCAAGTTGCCACAGCAGCAGCAGGAGCGACAGATGCCTGGAGGTCTCCCTTTCTCCACCCCCTCTTGTTTGGTCTTAGGGCCACAGTAAAACCTCTCCCTCACTCCTCAGGACCTTGCCCAGCATGTTGCAGAGGCAGAGCTGGAGAGCCTCCTGGGAGCCCCCAAATCACGTCCAGGATGCAGATACACAGGTTGGGCTGATGTTTCTTGAGCAGCTACTAAGGTCAGATCCTGCATTGGAGGCTTTTCTAGTGTATTTGTGGTCATGTCTCTGAAATGAAGGCTGGACTCGTCAATTCACTCTGTGAGCATTTAGTAAGCACTGACTGCATGTCAGGGCTCTGCAGGATGGTGGGAAACTGTGCAAATGAGGAACAGGCTTATGGTCTCCTGGGGGAGGCAGGTCTATAAGCAAATTACAGTACAGGGGAGGGTGGGGGTCAGGGTGTCCGCTGGGGCTGTGGGTGGACAGAGGAAGTACCGGCTCTTCCTGGGAGGGCAACAGGGACTGGAAAGGCCTCCTGGAAGAGGAGACATTTAATCCTGAGATCCAAAGAATGAGTAGGTCCCACTGTCGGACCTGCAACACTTTTAAAGTCTGCTAATACCAAGTTTTGCTGAGATGCAAAGCTGCAGGTCCCTGTTAGCAATCGTGGGAACGTAATTGGCCTCATTCCCCCAGAAGGCAACTTGGCACCCTTTGGGACTGCTGAAGACCCAGCCTTCTTGCTGGAGAAAGTCTTGGTCGCGACACTGCGAGCCACACAGGTAAGATTGTTCATTGCCACACTGTAAAGTGCAAAATTGGAAACAACCGAATGTCCACACAGGAGACTAAATGGAGAAGTGGAGGTGAGTTCGTGCAGTGGGTATGGAGCCTCTGCCTTCACAGTGGACAGGGCTGCCAGCTTCAACACCAACTGACTCTCAAACCCACGTTAAGAGGAAATGTGGAAGAATATGTGTGGAGTGATGAAATAGGGCAGTGCAGAGCTGCACGAGCTCAGGGATGCAAGCTTCTGTGTGAAGCGCCCAGAACTCCAGGAGTCAGAGGGTGCAACCAGGACGCAGGACGCTGGGTCCTCTGAAGGGTAGGGGTTGGGGGAGACCTGGGCTCCAGAGACTACCGAAGGGCTTGGCTTCTGTCTGTAATGCTTTACCTCTTTCAAAAAAATTTTGAAGCATGTACAGAAAACCATCAGAGGTTCATAGAGCTTGGTGGAGGGTCTGCAGATGTTTATTTTATTCTCTGTGCTTTATGCTCAAAACGTCTCATAATTTTTAAAAGTATTTTTTTAAAGAACAGGTAGGTGTTCTGTCTCTTGACCTGACTGCCGGTTACCCAGGTGTCCCTTTCTAATGATTTGTTACACTGTACATTTGTGCTATGTGCTTTTCTTTACGGAGGTGACATTTCACAGTTTTTTAGAAATTAAAAAGAATGAGTAGGCAACAGGGTGGGGTCGGGGAAGCGGTCCCAGGCAGAGGAACTGGCAGAGCCAAGGCCTGGGCGCCGGGCAGGGCCCTGGAGTCCCGCCCTAAGGATGCGTGGTCCCCTGAGCACAGCCCTGCTCCCAGCCCCCACCCGTGGGTGGTCGGGCTCTCTGCACTGGGGGGCCAGGCTGGCAGAAAGTGAGCGCTCAGGCAGGGGCGCCAGCTGGAGTGAGAGGACAGGCTTGATGAACGGTTTAACCCCCGCCTGGTGTGTTAAGAGGTGGGCGTGCTGCCCGCAGGTGTGGGTTATCATGAGCTTGGCATTACTTGTTGGAGGCTGCGGGCGGGCTGCAGCTGAGCTAGTGCGGGAGCTCGTGGCGGGGGCGTGGCGGCCCGGCGGGGCTGCGGAGAGAGTGATGCGGTCCCTGGGCGTGGGCGCGGAGGAGCAGCTACCCCGCTGGGCCCGCGAGGTTCCGCTGACTGCAGCCTGCACCAGCTCGGTAAGATTTTCTGGGGCTTTGGGAAGGTTGGGGGAGACGCAGCACGGGCAAGTGTGGTGGGATAGTTGCGCTTTCCCAAGGGAAGCAAAAAACAAGCTTCAAGGGTTGTTTTTTTAAACTCTCCGGCGTTCTTTCTGCATCAGAGATGGGAAGTCAGGCTCCGTGGGGCTGGCGTTCGCTGTGAGGTGCTCGGCCTTCGCAGGGATGGAGAGGCACTGACATCAGGGGAAATGTGGGTGATTTATCTGACAAGTAATCTTATTAAGAAAGCTCGTAAAGGCACTTCCCTGGTGGGCCAATGGGTGAGACTCCGTGCTTCCACTGCAGGGGGCCCGGTTGGATCCCTGCTTGGGGAGCTAAGATCCCACAAGCCCTGTGGCCCAACCAAAAAAAAAAAAAAAAAAGAAACAAAGCTCTTAAAAGTGTAGAGATAAAATTGCCACCCTTTGTACCTCACACCCTCATTTCCTCTGCATGCTTCCAGAGGGAACCAGCACCTGGTTTTACTGTGTGAACCATTTCTCTGTACCATAGGCAACCCTGAGCATAGTCTAGAGAATTTTTTTTAAATTTTGCTTTAATTAGTTAATTTATTTTTGGCTGTGTTGGGTCTTTGTTGCTGCATGTGGGCTTTCTGTAGTTGTGGCGAGTGGGGGCTGCTCTTCGTTGCAGTGCGCGGGCTTATTGCAGTGGCTTCTCTTGTTGCGGAGCACGGGCTTTAGGTGTGCAGGCTTCAGTAGTTGTGGCTCACGGTCTCTAGAGCGCAGGCTCAGTGGTTGTGGCGCACGGGCTTAGTTGCTCCGCGGCATGTGGAATCTTCCCGGACCAGGGCTCGAACCCGTGTCCCCTGAATTGGCAGGCAGATTCTTAACCACTGTGCCACCAGGGAAGTCCCTAGAGAACTGTTTTGCATGTTTTTAAACTTCATTATAAACAGTGTCTGTGCACAGGAGGATCCTTCTGCCGCCTGATTGCCCACCCCGCCAACCCACACATGTTTTTGAAATTGACCTTTACTAAGCCCTGTAGTTCAAGTGTATTTCCTTCCTTTTGTGAGAGCTTTGAGATATAATTCATATACCATACAATTCACCCATTCAAAGTGTACAATTCAATGGTTTTCAGTATGTGCATAGAGTCATACAATCATTACCGCAATCAATTTTAGAACAGTTTCATCACCCAGAAAAGAAACTCCATACCCTTTAGCCTTCAGCCTCCCACTTCCCCCATATCCCCAGCTCTTGGCAACCACTAGTCTACTTTCTGACTGTATAAATTTGCCTATTCAGGATGTGTCAAATAAATAGAATCATACAACATGTAATCTTTTGTGACTGGTTAAGGAATTCCCATCAGGGTTGTATGATATCCCATCATATATATTGACCACACTTTATTTATCCAAATAAATGATGTAGAATCCTGCTTTTATCCTGCCAAATGGAGTAGAAGGGACTATATTTACCTTCCTGTCCTGCCTGAGGAAAAAAGAAAAAAAACAAAACCAAAAACAAGATAAAATCAATGAAAAAACAGTTCTCAAGATTCTGGACATGAGGTAACAAAGGGCAGTGTTCCCTGGGAGATGGGAAACATGGGAGGTGAGCCCCACGTTTGCCCAGCTTACTGCCTGGAGACAGTCTCCAGGCTGAGGCTTAGGGAGGGGAAACCAGGTGGTGCCCCGTGGACTCCCCAAGTTGGGAAGATGAAGCTGGGAAATCAGGCATGCCAAGGGGGCTGGAATTCAGAATGTAGCCTATTGGAGATGAGGGAGAAAGGCCCAGAGGTCTGCAGAGAATCCTTCTGGAGTACTTGGCTAAGCACTCATCAGGGCATGTGTGTGAGGAAATGCTCCAAGGTGAGAAAGGATTATCTGAGTGGATAAAAGGGAGCAACCCTTAGAACTCACAGGGTGTTGGGAACAGTGGCTATTCTCAGAAGCCATACTGGAAAACCTCATGATTCAGGGTCATTATGTAGAGTACCCAGAGTTCACCACATCCTAGAACAAAGCCTAAGAATATTTATGGGAATATAAAAAGTATCCAGCAACCAATCACATAAAATCCACAATGTCTGGTATCCAATCAAAAATTACCAGGCATGGAGACTTGCCTGGTGGCGCAGTGGTTAAGAATCCGCCTGTCAATGCAGGGGACATGGGTTCAAGCCCTGGTCCGGGAAGATCCCACATGCCGTGGAGCCACTAAGCCTGGTGCCACAACTACTAAGCCTGCGCTCTAGACCCCTCAAGCCACAACTACTGAACCCACGTGCCGTAACTACTGAAGCCCGTGAGCCTAAAGCCTGTGCTCTGCAACAAGAGAAGCCACCGCAATGAGAAGCCCGCACATCGCAACGAAGAATAACCCCCACCCACCGCAACTAGAGAAAGCCTGCGCACAGCAACGAAGACCCAATGCAGCCAAAAATAAATAAATTAATTTAAAAAAAATTACCTGGCATGAAAAGAAACAGGAAAAATACCAATTGAAACTGACCCAGAACCAACACACATATTAGGATTTGCAGACAAGGACATTAAAACTAGTTATTAACTAAATAATTATTATAACTATTCCATATTTCAAAATGTTAAGTAAAGGATGAATAGGCAAAGCACAACAAATGTTTAGGGCAGTAAGTAAAACTATTCTATATGTCAATGTATTGATACATGTCATTATACACTTGTCCAAACTCAGAGAATGTATAACGCCAAGAGTGAACCCTAATGTGAATGTGGGCTTTGGGTGATAATGATGTGTCAATATAGGTTCATATCAATTGTAACAGTTGTACCACTCTGGTGGGGGATGTCAATAGCTGGTGAGGCTGTGCATGTGTTGGGGTAGGGAGTATATGGGAGCTCTACCTTCCACTCAGTTTTGCTTGTGAATCTAAAACTGCTTTTAAAAATGAAGACGATTTAAAAAAAATAAACAGAAATATAGAAGATACAAAAAAAGACCCCAATTACACAATGATGTCTGAGATTTTATATGCTGACTGGGATTCACAGCAGATTAGACATAGCAGATAAAAATTTAAAGACATAGCAACAGAAAGTACCCACAATGAAACCCAGAGTGGGGGAAAAATTAACAGCACCAGTAAGTCATGGTACAACCTCAAGCAATCTAATCTGTATCGAAGTGGAATCTCTGAAGGATAAGGGGATGATGGTACAGGGAAAATATTGGAAGAAGTAATGGCAGAAAATTTTCTAGACTTGATGAAAACTATAAATCCACAGCTCCAAGAAGCTCGATGAATCCCAAGCACAACAGACGCAAGGAAAATACACCAAAGCACGTCATAATTAAACTGCTAAAAAGCAGTGATAAAGAGAAAATCTTAAATATATCCAAAGAAAACAGTCATGTTACAGGCAGAGGAACAAAAAAAAAATAAGGATGACAACAGATTTCTCTTTGGAAACAAGGCAAGTGAGGAGACAAGGGGGCAAGCCTTTAAAATACTGAAAGACACACACACACACTCAGAATTCTATGGCCAGCAAGGGTGTCAAGAGTTTTTCAGACATCCAAAGCTAAAATAATTCATCTCCAGCATTTACAGAAAATGTTAAAAGAGGTCCATCAAGCAGAAGGAAAGTTATTCCAGCTGGAAACAGGGATCTACACAGAGGAACAAAGCATACCAGAAATACGAACAGTATGGATGACTTGGTATAGTAATGAAGCTTTGGTGAACTGTTTTCTGGAATTGCACGTGCAGGGCAATTAGTTCCAGAGGTGACATGATTTAACATTTCTTTATAAAAATGTCCTTATTCCTCTAGGGGTGGACGCAAGGCAGGAAAACAGTTTCTGCAGATAATGAAGGGCAGGAAATGAGCAGTGCATCTGCATACACCTTTCGCAACCACCACAGTGAAGTTTTTCTCAGGTTAATTGTACTCTTTTGCTACTCATTTCTCATTTACCCACTTTGTTGGACAGCTATTCATGTGCCATCTGCCCCATGCACAACACTGCAGCTGGCTATGTGGAGAGAAAGACGAACCAGAAAATCACCCAGGCTTTAAGGATTTCACAGTCTAGAACCAATTGCCATAATAGCAAGTAATAAATACAACTGCCTTATGAGGGGAAGAAATATAGAAGAGGCAGGGAGGGATTCCTCCCAACCAGAGATCTAAGGAAGGCCCTTTCCTAGGTAACCCTCCAAAGCGTGAGAATTTAGAAATATTTAGTTAAGAAAGGCTGCAGCTTATGTGTCAAGTGTTGGCAACTTCTGATGAAAATATTAAATTTCTGGTTAAAATATAAAATTTCTCCTCCTGCTTCATGCCCCTGCCTTCTGTTACTCTACTGTGTTTGAAACTGGAGGAGCGTGGAGAGGGAGGGGGAGGGGGAGAGACACAGAATGGATGGTGAAGCAGCAAAGTGGAGGAAGGTAGTTTCACCACCAGAATATCTCGATGATCTCCAAAGGCCGCTGGTAGCAGGGTGAGTGGCCTTGGAAACTACGACTGTAATTGGGGCTTGCTTGCAGTTTTCTCAGGTGTGTAGGGGCTGTGAACAGAAAGGCGGCCTTTTGGTTTGGGAGCTTTGGAATCCGTGGAGAAGTGTGATTAATTTTTCAAGCACTCTATGCATTGATATCCTTTTTGTTTTCTCTTGGTTTAGTGGACCCTTTCTTGAGAATTTCAGCCCATCTTGTCTTTGCTAAGGAAAGCCACAGAAAGGTGATATTCTGGGCCTGGGGCTTCACGTGTGTGTGGAAATCTCCCATTCTGTTCATTAGCCGGGCTTGGGGAATCACTGGCCCGGAGGACATGAATTAGGGCTGGTCCAGCTTTGGATTCCTCTTTTCACAGGACCCGGGCCATGGAAAACATTCAATAAAATATTGGTTGGAGAAGGAAAAAAAAAGAATTTCCTCTTCCTGTGAAAGTAAAATTGGAAGTCTTTTCAGGCATAGTTGAGATCCAGATTACTGACTTTAGCATTCAAGGCTGCATCTTTCCTCCCCCAGCCCCCCACCGTGTGTGCCCTCTAGTTACACTAGGCATGGGCTGTCACCCAGATAGGCTGTGCCTTCCTTCTTAGAGGCCTCTGCCCCCCAACCCAAGCTTTCTCTTCCTCCTCCTCAGTCCCCCCGTTTTCTTCCTGTTGTCAAACTGCCTTGTGTTTTTCTCAGCACTAAGTGATCGGCACCAGCGCAGCCTGGGGAGGGGGTGGGAGGGAGAAGAGGAAGTGGGAGAGACCATGGAGGAAGTGACAGAAGCTCGGCTGCCGGGGCTGGCACTGGAGAGACAGGGGGAGATGGTTTGAGGTGAGGCTACAGCAGGGCAGGAAGAGGCCATTCAGGGCTTCATCCAGTGGGAGTCATGAGGGAGGGGATGTGCTTGAACAGTAAGTGCTTGTGTCAGGTTCTAGAGGATTCCCTTGGGCTGCTGTGTGGAGAATGAGCTGGGGGGAGGGGCAGAAGTCAGAAGGCATCTGGAGGCCATTGGCTGTGCTCTGTATAAGAAGAGGTGATGGGGACTTCCCTGGGGTGCAGTGGTTAAGAATCTGCCTGCCAGCGCAGGGTACTTGGGTTCGAGCCCTGGGCCAGGAAGATCCCACATGCGGCGGGGCAGCTAAGCCTGTGAGCCACAACTACTGAGTGCGCGCACCGCAGCTACTGAAACCCGCGTGCCTAGAGGCCATGCTCCGCAACAAGAGAAGCCACCGCAATGAGAAGCCCGCGCACCACAACAAAGAGTGGCCCCCGCTCGTCACAACTAGAGAAAGCCCGCAGGCAGCAACGAAGACCCAGCGCAGCCAAAAATAAATAAATAGATTTATTAAAAAAAAGAAAAAGAAGAAGAAGAGGTGATGGAGGTCTGGACCAGGATGAAGGCAGAAGCTGGCATATTTGGGATCATTTAGGAAGCAAAATCCATGGGGCCTGGGGTTACTGGGAGAGAACCCTGTCCAGTCCCACGAGCGGAGTGGGGGTGGGTAATTGCCCAAAGCTTCCTCTTCATCCCAGCAGGCATCTTGCAATTTCAGTGCTGTGTGACTACTGGGAGCCATTGCTGCAGCCCAGGGTCTCTGGTCCATGAGTCAGCTCCTCCCTAGTCCTTACAGGTGGAGGTACAGGCTACTCCTCCACATGGGCCACTTTCTCCTACAAAGTGATGTGACTTGGGCCTCTGAGGTGATGGAGAGACAGGCTCTTTGCTGAGGTCTGTGTTCCCGGGATCAGCTAAAATGAAATTCCTGGTGGGCCTAAACTTCAGCGCCCCTCACCCCCAGCCTGGTGGACCTGGGCTCAAGCACATGCAGAGGCCTTGGCTTGTGTCCAAATACCTCTTGTAAGGACAGAGCTGCTCATCCAGTTCTGAGCTGTGTGATGGTTTTCTTCATCTTTTGAGCTTGGAGGAGCAGAGGTGGAAACGTCTTGAATTTGAGGTGCAGAGTATGGTTAGGAAGTTTTTGTTAAAACTCTGATCAGCTGCCTCCTACACCCATGAAAATATGAGAAAAACATTTATTGCATGTTCAGATCTGAGGTCACTGAAGGCAACATAAAAATGGGCCATGTATGACTTGGGTACTAATAAACTCACCCTTTTTCCTTTGAGGAGTACTGAGGTAGAAAGAGACATTTTCTGGGGAAAAGCATTTGTCGATGTTGGAAACTCTGTTGCTCTTTTTTTGTGGTGAGATGGGGATGAAGGTTGGGGGCTCTGGGCTTCCTCCACCCTGGCCTGGGTGTGTGTAGGGAGGTGGTCAGTGACCTGTGGATGAATTTCTGCTCCCTTTTTAAAGAACCTTCCCTCCTCTTCCCCTTTAAATCCCAGATATTTTCCTTTTTCTCTTAAACTTCAAGTTCTAATGTCCAGATGAGTGTTCCCCTGGGAGATGATGGGTGAACCATGAACTGGGTAGATTTGGGGACTGCTATGCACTGAACTGTGTTGCTCCCAAATTCATAGGTTAAAGCCCTAACCCCCAATGTGACCATATTTGGAGAAGGAGACTCTAAGGAGGTATTTAAGGTTAAATGAGGTCATGTGGGTGGAACCCTGACCAGATAGGGTTAGTGTCCTCTTACTTAGAGACACCAAGGGCACTGCCTGTCTCCACTGGCACAGGGAGGAAAGGCCATGTGAGGACATCTATAAGCCACAGTGTAGGCCCTCACAAGAAACCGAATTGGCCGGCACCTTGATCTTGGACTTCCAGCCTTCAGAACAGTGAGAAATAAGTTTCTGTTGTTTAAGCCACCCAGTCTGAGGAATTTTGTTATGCAGCCCAAGCTAAGACCGGGGCTTCAGCAGCTTTGGGGTCCTCCTTTTTTTTTTTAATTCTTTTTTTTTAAAATAAATTTATTTGTTTATTTATTTATTTATGGCTGCATTGGGTCTTCGTTGCTGTGCACAGGCTTTCTCTAGTTGTGGCGAGTGGGGGCTACTCTTTGTTGTGGTGCATGGGCTTCTCATTGCTGTGGCTTCTCTTGCTGTGGAGCACGGGCTCTAGGTGCGCGGGCTTCAGTAGTTGTGGCTCGCGGGCTCTAGAGCGCAGGCTCAGTAGTTGTGCCACACGGGCTTAGCTGCTCCGCGGCATGTGGGATCTTCCCAGACCGGGGCTGGAACCCGTGTCCCCTGCATTGGCAGGCGGATTCTTAACCACTGTGCCACCAGGGAAGTCCTGGAGTCCTCCTTAATGATGACATTGTGCCTCCCCGTTCCCAGATGGCTGGGAGCAGGACATCTCCTGGCTCAGGCTTAGGCTATAGAGGCAGTAGCAAGACACCTGACCCCGAGGACCCTGTCCTGCCTTGCCAGCTTGACCAAAGGCTCACTCTCCCCAAGGCTGTGCCTGACCTAGAGTGAGTCAGCACCAAGCCCAGCACCAGTGCAGACCCTGTGCCTCCATCCAGGACACAACTCAAAGGAGACACTTTCCTTCTCTTGCCCTTAGGGCCACATCTGCATGACCCCCTTTCTCTAGAGTGGATAGTGGGGGCACAAGACCTGGTTTGGCGGGTCTCAGTGGCCCCCACTGAGCCACTACTTGGGGGAGGAGCCTTGTAGTTCACACCCTTTTATTGCCTCATCCTTTCCCACTTTTTGCCCTTATGTATTTTTTTTAATATCTTTATTGGAGTATAATTGCTTTACAATGGTGTGTTAGTTTCTGCTTTATAACAAAGTGAATCAGCTACACATATACATCTAACCCCATATCTCTTCCCTCTTGCATCTCCCTCCCACCCTCCCTATCCCACCCCTCTAGGTGGTCACAAAGCACCGAGCTGATCTCCCTGTGCTATGCGGCTGCTTCCCACTAGCTATCGGTTTTACATTTGGTAGTGTATATAGGTACATGCCACTCTCCCACTTTACCCATCCCCCTCCCCGTGTCCTCAAGTCCATTCTCTAGTAGGTCTGCGTCTTTATTCCCATCCTGCCCCTAGGTTCTTCATGACATTTTTTTTTTTTAGATTCTATATATATATGTGTTAGCATATGGTATTTGTTTTTCTTTTTCTGACTTACTTCACTCTGTATGACAGACTCTAGGTCCATCCACCTCACTACAAATAACTCAGTTTCGTTTCTTTCTATGGCTGAGTAATATTCCATTGTATATATGTGCCACATCTTCTTTATCCATTCATCTGTCGATGGACACTTAGGTTGCTTCCATGTCCTGGCTGTTGTAAATAGAGCTGCAATGAACGTTGTAGTACATGACTCTTTTTGAATTATGGTTTTCTTAGGGTATATGCCCAGTAGTGGGATTGCTGGGTCGTATGGTAGTTCTACTTGTAGTTTTTTAAGGAACTTCCATACTGTTCTCCATAGTGGCTGTATCAATTTACATTCCCACCAACAGTGCAAGAGGGTTCCCTTTTCTCCACACCCTCTCCAGCATTTATTGTTTGTAGATTTTTTGATGATGGCCATTCTGACTGGTGTGAGGTGATACCTCCTTGTAGTTTTGATTTGCATTTCTCTAATGATTAGTGATATTCAGCATCCATTCATGTGTTTGTTGGCAATCTGTATATCTTCTTTGGAGAAATGTCTATTTAGGTCTTCTGCCCATTTTTGGATTGGGTTGTTTGTTTTTTTGTTATTGAGTTGCATGAGCTGCTTGTAAATTTTGGAGATTAATCCTTTGTCAGTTGCTTCATTTGCAAATATTTTTTCCCATTCTGAGGGTTGTCTTTTTGTCTTGTTTATGGTTTCCTTTGCTGTGCAAAAGGTTTTAAATTTCATTAAGTCCCATTTGTTTATTTTTGTTTTTATTTCCATTTCTCTAGGAGGTGGGTCAAAAAGGATCTTGCTGTGATTTATGTCAAAGAGTGTTTTGCCTATATTTTCCTCTAAGAGTTTTATAGTGTCTGGCCTTACATTTAGGTCTTTAATCCATTTTGAGTTTATTTTTGTGTATGGTGTTAGGGAGTGTTCTAACTTCATTCTTTTACATGTAGCTGTCCAGTTTTCCCAGCACCACTTATTGAACATGCTGTCGTTCTCCATTGTGTGTTCTTGCCTCCTTTATCAAAAATAAGGTGACCATAGGTGCGTGGGTTTATCTCTGGGCTTTCTATCGTGTTCCATTGATCTATATTTCTGTTTTTGTGCCAGTACCAAACTGTCTTGTTTACTGTAGCTTTGTAGTATAGTCTGAAGTCAGGGAGCCTGCTTCCTCCAGCTCCGTTTTTCTTTCTCCAGATTGCTTTGGCTATTCGGGGTCTTTTATGTTTCCATACAAATTGTGAATTTTTTTGTTCTGGTTCTGTGAAAAATGCCATTGGTAGTTTGAGAGGGATTGCATTGAATCTGTAGATTGCTTTGGGTAGTATAGTCCCTTTCACAATGTTGATTCTTCCAATCCAAGAACATGGTATATCTCTCCATCTGTTTGTATCATCTTTAATTTCTTTCATCAGTGTCTTTTTTTAAAAAAATAAATTTATTTATTTTTGCCGCGTTGGGTCTTCGTTGCTGCATGCGGGCTTTCTCTAGTTGCAGCGAGCGGGGGCTACTCTTTGTTGCGGTGCATGGGCTTCTCATTGCGGTGGCTTCTCTTGTTGTGGAGCACAGGCTCTAGGTGTGCGGGCTTCAGTAGTTGTGGCTCGCGGGCTCTAGAGCGCAGGCTCAGTAGTTGTGGCGCACGGACTTGGTTGCTTTGCGGCATGTGGGATCTTCCTGGACCAGGGCTTGAACCTGTGTCCCCTGCATTGGCAGGTGGATTCTTAACCACTGTACCACCAGGGAAGCCCCATCACTGTCTTATAGATTTCTGCATACAGGTCTTTTGTCTCCTTAGATAGGTTTATTCCTAGGTATTTTATTCTTTTTGCTGCAGTGGTAAATGGTAGTGTTTCCTTAATTTCACTTTCAGATTTTTCATCATTAGTGTATAGGAATGCAAGAGATTTCTGTGCATTAATTTTGTATCCTGCCACTGAACCAAATTCATTGATTAGCTCTAGTAGTTTTCTGGTAGCATCCTTAGGATTCTCTATGTATAGTATCATGTCATCTGCAAACAGTGACAGCTTTACTTCTTCTTTTCCGATTTGGATTCCTTTTATTTCTTTTTCTTCTCTGATTGTTGTGGCTAAAACTTCCAAAACAATGTTGAATAATAGTGGTGAGAGTGGGCAGCCTGTCTTTGCCCTTATGTATTTTCCCAGATTCATACTTCAAATCCCCATGTCTGTAACACCCAGATCCCCAAGAGTTAGTGATTTCTGGAATCCTGCCCAGAGCACTTGCCAGTGTGCCCTTGCTCTTCTGTTACCTCTCCCCCCACCCCGAAGGGGACAGAAGAGCACAGGGGAGCCCCAGGCAGGGACTCATCTTGGGGAGGAGGGCTGGAACCTGTCTCTGAAATGCTTTAATTATTAAAGTAATACCCACCCCCAAAACCCATTGTCCCGGAGGCTGGGAAGGACAGGCTCTTTTAAGTGGCAGCTTTCTTTGTGGCAGAACCTGGATCCCCCTACACACAACATCCGGGGAGGTGATCTTTGGTGAGATGAGGGAACGGTTGTGACCCCAGCTGTGCTGCAAGAGGCGTCTGTGTGGATCTCTACGCGGAGATCCTGGAAGCACAGGTGTCCTCACTGGGAGAGAAAGGAGCATTTGGTCCCCGGCTGCAGTGAGGCATCTCACATTCTGCCCCCCTGTCCTCACCACAGAAAGGACAAGAAGTGAAGGCCTTCAAGTCCTATGAAAAAGACAGGAACTGGTGAAATCTGAGTAAGGTTTGTGGTCACCTGAGACGTTGTACAAACGTGCATGTTCTGGTCTTGGTGATGCACAATAGTTATGTAAGATGCCACCACTGGGGAAAGCTGGTTGAGGTCATGAGACCTCTTCTTTTTTTGCAACTTCTTGTGAATCCACAATTATCTCAACAAAAAAGATTAAAAAAAATGGCAGACCCACAGAACAGGAGAAAATATTTTCAAATCATAATTCTGATAAGGGACTTGTATCTGGACTACATAAATAAAGAACTCTTACAATTTGTCTTAGTTTGGGCTACTGTCATAAATTACCGTAGACTGGGTGGTTTAGCCAACAATTATTTATTTCTCATAGTTCTGGAAAGTCCAAGATCAAGGTGCCCTCAGCGCAGATGGCTTTTTAGTTATGTCCTCACATAACACAAGACAGATCTTATTTGCTTCCTCTTTTTTTTTGGCTGTGTTGGGTCTTCGTTTTTGTGCGAGGGCTTTCTCTAGTTGTGGCAAGCGGGGGCCACTCTTCATCGTGGTGCGTGGGCCTCTCACTATCGCGGCCTCTCTTGTTGCGGAGCACAGGCTCCAGACACACAGGCTCAGTAGTTGTGGCTCACAGGCCTAGTTGCTCCGCAACATGTGGGATCTTCCCAGACCAGGGCTTGAACCCGTGTCCCCTGCATTGGCAGGCAGATTCTCAAACACTGCGCCACCAGGGAAGCCCCCTTTGCTTCCTCTTTTAAAAGGGCATTAATTCCATTGTAAGAGCTCCACCCTCATGACCTTATCCAACCCTAATTATCTTCCAAAGGCCCTAGCTCCAAATTGCATCACGCTGGGGATGAGAATTTCCATATATGGACTTTGAGGGGATACAAACATTCAGTCCATACAATTCAATAATAAGAAGAAAAATAACCCAATTTTAAAAATAGGCAAAGAATCCATATAGATATTTCTCCAAAGAAGGTGTGCAAATGGCCAATAAGCATATAAAAAGATGTTCCACACCATTATCCATCGTGAGAATGCAGATCAAAACCATGAGATACCACCTCACCTGTAATAAAAAAGATAACTCCAAGTGTTGGCAAGGGTGAAGAGAAATTGGATCTGTTATGCATTGCTGGTGGGAACGTAAAATGGCACAGCCATCAGCCTTGCAGTTCCTCAGAAAGTTAAACATAGATAGTTACCAGCAATTCCAATCCTAGGTATACACCCAAGAGAAGTGAGAACATATGTCCCCCCAGACCACAAATGTTTATAGAAGCGTTACTTATAGTAGACAAAAAGAAGAAATAACTGATGAATGCAAAAATAAAATGCGGTATAACCATACAATAATATATATTATTTGGCAATAAAAAGAAATGAAATTCTGATACATGGGTGAACCTTAAAAACATATGGTAAGTAGAAGAAGGCAGAAAAGACCTGTATGATTTTGTCAGGCTCACCTAGCTCAGCCTCGCCTGAGAACCGAGAAGTCCCCAGGGCACCCCTCACCCCTGTAGCCATGTCACATGCACGGCTGTGGGGTGGTGTGAAGAAAAGTGGTCCCTGGCCTCCCCTCCCTGCCAGCTGGGCTGGGAGGCCCTTCACTGGTGCCAGGAGTTTGTCCTGAGGCTGTTGTGGGGCCCTGAAGCTGACCCTCCCCAGGCCATACTGACCTCCCACTCAGCTGCCTAAGCTGTGAGGCTTGGCCAGGCCTTTCTGGCTGGGAGGTCAGGCCAAGGAGAGCCTTGGACACTGTGTCCTGGCTTCTCATCCTCCCTGGCCAGGGGCTGAGGAGGAAATAACAGGTTCCTAGGACTCTCATGAGGGCCCAGCTGACTGGGCTTCCTGCACGTGCTTGGCCACACCGCACAGAATGTGGGGTCTTAGTTCCCTGACCAGGGATCAAACCCGCCGTCCCTGCAGTGGAAGTGCGGAGTCTTAATCGCTGGACCCGTAGGGAAGTCCCTACCAAGCACGTTTTATACTATGTCTTCTCAGCCAAAGAGAGGAAGCAGGGTTTCAAAGGCTCATCATGGGCTCTGGGTCCATAAGTGTCCCAGTTTCCTGTGTCCCTGATGTCTTAGGACTAGGTCTGAGGCCTTGGGGGTATTGTCACTTCCTCCGTATCCTGCCCAAGCCCCAAGGGCCTGCCCGCCCAGGCCTTTGTCGTCTCCCTCACAAGCTGTGTGGGTTTCAAGAGGCTTAGCAGGCTGGGGTGTTGGGGCAGCTGCCTGTCCTGTCCCTCTGCTTGGATTATCCAGGGCTGCCCAGGTCCTTGGGGCCATGGCTGATGCATATAGGTGGGCCCAGCGGGTCTACCCCAGCCTCCCTGCAGGCCTGGGCCTGTGTCCATGGCTCAGGTGCCCTTTTCCCACCATTTGCTTCTAGAAACTTACGTGCATGGGCCTTAGGCCCCAACGACCACAGGGGGCTTTGCTGACAGCTGTACAGAATCTGAGCTCCAGCGTGCTCTGTCCACGCTCCCCATGGCCATGGTGCTGCAGGACCCAAGGCCCTTCTCCAGGTGCCCGCTGCACAACCCCTTCTCCAGGGGGCTGAGGGTGCAGAGGCTGAGGTCTCGGAGTAAGAGAGACCCGGGTTCCAATCCCAGCTCTGCCTTTTGCTACTGTGCTGGAGTAACTGGTGTCTCATCTGAGCCTCAGTTCTACCTCATCCAGTTGGAAGGGCTAAATAGATGTATACACATAAAGCGCTGGCTTGCAGGAGGTGTTCAGCAATGTCACCTTCACTTCCCACTCCTCTGGTCCTGGCTGGCTGCAGCCCAGTCCTGGGACAACAGCCGCCGTCCCACTCCTCGTCTCAGCCCCACCTTGGGGATCCATTTCAGGCATCACAGTACCAGGGATGACCAGCAGGTGGCACCCACCCCAGCTCCCTGTCCCCAGGCTGCTGCTTTGCAGACCTCCATGGATTTCCTTACTCTTTTTTTCTGGTTTACTGTAGTTTATTTTGGATTATACAAGAAGGGGCATCAGAATTGTGTCAGGACCCAGAGCTCTGGCTGAGAGCTATCCTCTTCCCCCCACCCCACTGGTCCCAGGCAGGAAGAGCGGGCTTGCCTGCTCTCCTCCTCCCCCTACCCATGTGGGCTTCCGGCAGTGCCTGGGGCCAGCCTCCCTGGTGTTTGCCCTGATGTCCGCTTCTGGTGCTTAAGTTGCCTCCAGTTGGTGCCAGCAGGCTGATAAGCCCTGGCTCAGGACTCCTCCCCGCCCCTGCTCTTCCTGGCGCCCTTTGGAATTGGTGTTAAACGCAGGCACACAGCCTCTGGTCCAGCCAAACCTGGCTGAGTAGCCTTGCGAGCTGACTGTGGGTGTGACTGCTTCATACTGTCCAGGTTGCTGGGCGGACAAATAGACATGTCTGTGAGTGTCTCATCTCCCCAAGGACTCTGGATCTCCTGGGAACCCCACCAGTGGCTGAGAGCACCCAGCTCTCTTTCCCTGGCATTAGTTTGTCCTAGGTCGGGATAAGGGTCTATGCATTTGGCTACAGGCAAGGCCTACCGTAGCTGAGCCCAGGGAGCAAGGGAGAAATAAGCTGTGGTCACGGGGGTGAGGGAACCAGCGCCACGTAGAGGCTGGAGCTCGGGCCTGCACAGCTTTCTAAGTGTGAGCAGAAGCTCCTGGACCAGCTGTCAAATACAGAGTCCGGCCCCAGAGGCAAGGCCCAGGAAACTGCATTTTCACAAGTCGTGGGGAGGCAGTTCTGCACACTTGGAATTGAGGACTGCTGGGTCTGTGGTGCTGGGTGGGAGATTCTTGTTTTTCTTGAAGCCTGCAGCTCTGATGCCAACCTGAGAGCTTCATTCTCTCTTTCCCTCTGCTTCTCTGAGGTTGCTGGTTAAGAAGGCATGGGAAGGAACTGGAACAATAAGCAAGTGTCCTCCCTACCCCAGGAGACCTCGGACCACAGAGGTCAGACTATAAGGCAGCTCCCTAGACCCCTGGGGCCGGGCCAGCTGAGGGTGAGAGTTTCCACCTCTGGGCTGGAAGGCAGGTTGCAGGCGAACCTGGTGGTGCTTGGGAAGCAGCAGCAGCAGCTCAGAACCAACTGCGCCAACCTCCCTACTTCTCCCTCCACCCTTCTTCCTCTGAACCAGCACTGGCTGCATTCACATCAAAGAAAAAACATTTCAGGAGCCAATTCATTTTTCTCAAAACATATATTTATGACTCCTCTCGGTACATCTTTGAGCACCTCTGCCGGGATCTCAGGAATGTGTAGAACTCACTCCCACGCTGTACCCCCCACCCCCCACTAGGACTTGGTGACCAGGCCCCGCACGGCTTGCGCGATGGCGTCCTTGTCAATGCCGAACATCTTGAGCAGCTCTGTTGGTTTCCCGCTTCTTGGCACATGGCTGACAGCCAGGCGAGTGACAGTGACGCCAGGCTCGCCCATTACTGCAGAGGCCACTGCCTCACCTATGCCACCTGGACAAAGGAAAGGAGGTGAGTCAGGTGATGCAGCCTCAGGTGAGCAGTGGGCGGGTCCCCAGAGCCCCTAGCTGCCCCCCCGGGCCCTGAATCAGTCTGAGTTTATTCCCTTTCCCAAGGATGGGGGGATGGCATATATACCAACCACCGTGCCCTATGCCTGTAGCCAGAGCAGACATCACCAATCACAGTACTTATTTTTTTCCTTAACCCAAATATGGCCTCTGAATCATATTTAACACCATCCTCTGGGCAGCTGTCATCAACCGACATCTGCACTTGATCTCAGGGTCTAAGCCCATCTATTCCCCCGGGGCCTGCTTTGGAGGAGAGAGTAGTGTGTATTTGTAGAGGATGGCTTTGTGAAAAACTCATTAAAGCCAGAAATTTGTGTTGCTTTCCCGGTTTGATTCTGCACAACAGCCTTAACTTTCAGGTACTTCAGGGACATGACCACTGTGTGCTCTTAGCACGGCTGGAACCCTCTCGGGCTTCCTGGGTCAGGCAGGGATCCAAGGAGCCATTCCAGCCATTGAGTTCAAGGGTCCCCAGGCCAAGCCTGAGGTCTGTTAAGAGGCCAAGTCCCAGCTGCTCTGGGTTTCCTGGGCCGCAGCTACCCTCCTGGGGCTGGGATAAAGGAGGATGTCCAGCCCTATGCCCCCAGCCCTCCCAACCTGTGTGTCTCTGGCTCTCTCACCTTCATAGTAGTGGTCCTCCACGGTGACGATCCTGCCCTTGGTAGCACGGGCACTGTCGAGAATGAGCTTCTTGTCCAGGGGCTTGATGGTGAAAGGGTCCAACACGCGAATGTTGATCTTCTCTGTGAGGGGAGGAGAAGCAGGGCGGGCTGAGGGGAAGGAGCTGGGCGCCATGGGTCTGCCCTTTGGGGGCCTTTGATGGGCACCCTGCGAGGGGGCTTGTCACACAGCTGCCCACCCCCGATGGCTCGGCCACCTCCTCTGTTGATCTGTGATGCCCGTATCCTCCACACCCACCCCTCCACCTCGGAGCCTCCCTGGCCTAACAGGAGCAGCAGGTCTCAGGCAGGAAAAGGAGCGCCTCCTCTCTCCCCTCACGCCCTGGGCTGCAGTATCTTGGCCTTTGGACCGACTGTCAGGGAGAGCCAGAGGGACGGCCGCCTCCAGGGGTCCGCCCTGAGGTAAAGTGAGGGCATGTGGGGTGGTGGGGAGGGGAGCTGTGGCTACAGGCAGGACAGTGTCAGGTCAGGAGGATGGGTCAACCCTCCCCCTGGATCTCCAGCCCGTCTCGCTCCTGCTCTGGCCCTCCCCCCAGTTCCTCAGAGCTGTTCCTTCTGCCTGGGCCTCTTCGATACCCTCTTTGCTTATCAGTTCCTACTCACATCTGAGGTCATTTTCTTTTCTTTTTTTAAATTTATTTATTTTTGGCTGCATTGGGTCTTCGTTGCTGCGCGCGGGCTTTCTCTAGTCACCGTGGCTTGTCTTGTTGCAGAGCACGGGCTCTAGGTGCGTGGGCTTCAGTAGTTGTGGCACATGGGCTCAGTAGTTGTGACTCCCAGGCTCTAGAGCGCAGGCTCGGTAGTTGTGGCACATGGGCTTAGTTGCTCCGCGGCATGTGGGATCTTCCTGCACCAGGGCCTGAACCATGTCCCCTGCACTGGCAGGTGGATTCTTAACCACTGCGCCACCAGGGAAGCCCTAAGGTCATTTTCCTAAGGACACCCATGTCCACCCTCTCCTGGGTGCTCAGCACGGCTGAAATCTGTTGTGATTCTACTGCAGGGGAGGCTAATGCCTGTCTTCCCTACAGCTAACACTTGTGAGCTCGCAATGATAATAATAATGCCAGGTCACGTTTATTAAATCCTCAGGACAGCCCCGTGGGGAAGGTGATAGTACCTCCATCATGGATGGGGAAACAAGGCACAACGATGCTGAATAACAGACTTAATTAGCAGCCAGCTAAGTAGATTCAGGCTCCAGGGCCTCTGATCTGGCCACCATGCTGGGCACACAGTGAGTGCTCCAAGCCTGGCTTTTAGTAATATTCTCATCATTTAATTCAACGAGATTTTTCTTCACCCAAGACCGGGTGTGCAGTTAGCAGCCCATCTAAGACTATGTGGGTCCCACCCTCCTTACCTTTCTTTAGCAGGTCAGCAGCAGCCAAGGCCTCATGCAGGGTCACCCCAGCCCCGATCACAGTCACCTGGTCGTCCCTGCTCTTCAGGACCACCTGGGGGCAACATGGGGGCCAGTGAGGCTCAGAGTCTGGTAGACTGGGGTGGGTCCCGACCTCAGGCTCTCTCTGCGGGGTCTCATTGGGGCATAAACCACACTGACCTTGGCCTGTCCGATTTGGAAATCCTCGTTGTTGTTGTAGATGATGGCGTTTTCTGGGCGGCTGGTCCGGATGAAGCAGATGCCCTGGAATGAAACAGAATAACTGAGGATTTCCGGACGCAGGACTTCCAACCTTGAGGACTGGAGTCTTTCCTCTGCAGCACGTGCCTCTCCAAATATTCCTCCTGCGTGACAGCCAGCCCCAAGCCCCAGATGGAAGATAACTTCTCCATCAGGTAGACTGGCCTCCAAGGACTGCACCCCCCCCCCCGCCCCCCGCCCCAGAGTGCTGTGGCTCGCCCCCTGCCCTCAGAGGGACGAGAGCCATGTGAGACATTCCAGTCAATGGCAGCGTGGCTCTTGTTCAGGACTCAGTTCATTCCGTCTTGGAGAATTCAACTCAGGGAGGGCAGACAGGCATCAACTGCTGGATTGGCAGGGGCTGCCAGGATGCTCAGTGGTGAAAGAGAGCGGTGATCAATTAGCAATGTCTGCCACGCAGCAGGAAAGGTGGTGTGTATTTCATTTTTCCTGGTCTAACTCCTCCAAGCCACAACACCAGTGCAAGGTCAGGAGACACCACTCTGGGGCAGCAAATGATCAGCTCTGGGCCTGCATACTGGCCTCCCTTCCCGTCCCTTTAGGGAAGCGCTAGCTGCCAGCGAAGAAAGAACAGTTAAGTGACCTACCTTTCTATTGGCTGCTAATTCCACTGCCTTCTCTGTAGACACCCCATCGCTTGGGTAAAAGACGGTTGACATGGGGACAGACCGAAACATAGCCAGATCTTCCAGGGCCATCTGGGAGGGCCCATCTTCCCCTGGGGTGTGGGAAAGGATATGCTGAAGTAAGACCTCATGCGTGGAATGGAATCCTGGCCCCAAACCCTGTTTCAGAAGTCCGGGGACAGAATTTCGCGCCAAGCTGGCAGGCTATCCCCGGCAGTGTGACGTGCTAGCTCGGAAGTGTTTTCTGCCACCGTCATGGTTCGTCTGCTAAACTGCATTGTCGCTGTGTCCCAGAACACGGGCATCGGCAAGAATGGGGACCTGCCCTGGCCCCTGCTCAGGTAAACAGAATTTGGTGATTATGGGTGGGAAAACCTGGTTCTCCATTCCAGAGAAGAATCGACCTTTAAAAGGACAGAATTAATATAGTTCTCAGTAGAGAACTCACGGAACCTCCACAGGGAGCTCGTTTTCTTGCTAAAAGTCTGGATGATGCCTTAAAATTTATTGAGCAACCAGAATTAACAAATAAAGTGGACGGGGTTTGGATAGTGGGAGGCAGTTCCGTTTATAAGGTATCCAGGTGTTCCTTCTGATGTCCAGGAGGAGAAAGGCATTAAGTACACATTTGAAGTATATAAAAAGAACAATTAATGTGAAAGTGATTTCTGATCTATTTAAAGCCTCCTCCTCCCCCCCCCAAAAAAAATTATGTATTTTTTGTTGTGGAGACTGTTGTTGACTTTAGATCTATGGATAATTATTTCTAAGCAAAGTACTTTTTTTTTTAAGCAAAGTACTTTTATTCCCCATTAATCTTAACTAGACGGTATCAGATACCATTTGTGAAACATTTCTTGCTGTAACTGCCTGAATGCCCATCAAGAGTCAAGAATAGGTGACCAGCACGTGCCTAGGGTAGAATATCTACCAAGACAGCCCAAAGTGGCAGCGTCCCCTGGCAGCATGAGTTGAAACCAGAGCCTATAGAGCTAGGAGCTGGGCAGATGGGTCCAAAGGTCAGAAATAGATTATAAACAGAAGAGTTAGCATTCAGTTATTAAAATTACATCAAAAGAGGGACTGTGAATTACTTTATATCACACTTTTGAAAAAAATTCTGTTCACTCAGACTAGGAGTCAATAAGTTGAAAACTCCAGGATACTCCACAGAGATAGTAAAGAGGCAGGTACGAGACTACCTTTTCGGTGGTTAAAGGAGAAGGTCTGAGACCTTAAAAAACTTTCTGATCTTCAATGAGATTGCATGGGGTGCTACAATGATAGAATAAGAATTGGCTGCTCTTTACAAAAAAGAATAACCTAGTATCAAGCATAATGGCTAAAATTAAAAATTCAAAGAGGTGAAAATTGAGAATGAATATTGCTAGAAACCAAAATTAGTAAGTTAGAAACTAAACTTCACAGAATTAAAAAATGAAAATTAAAACATGTTTTACCCATCACCTTAGCAAAGATTTAGATTAAGTATCCAAAAAAAAAAATTAGCATTTTCTGCCTTATAAATTGGTACAACCTTTTTAGAGTGTAAGTTAGCAATATCAATTAAAATTCAAAGTATTCTGGGTTTGGACCCAGAACTTCCACTTCTAGAAATTAATCCTGAACAAAGAAATGGACCCAAGAGTACTTCTCGCAACTTTCTTTTTCAAACTTGGAAACAGCCCAAATGTTGATTAATAAGAAATAACTAACCAATATGTCTATAGAATGTAACATCTGCAGCAGTTAAAAAGAATGAAGTACTGACAGAAAAATGCCAAAAATTGCTAAGTAAAAGAAGCAAATTGTGTAAAGTACTCAAAAGGTTTAATAAATGTGCATGTGTGGGAAAAAGCAAACAAATAAAATAAAATAAAAAGAACTCCGGGGACGTCACAGGTGTGACACCCGGCCGCAGCTCCTTACCGATGGACACGCCGCAGTGGGAGCCGCAGAGGTTGATGTTGCTCTCGGAGATGGCTGCCATGCGAATCTGGTCAAAGGCCCGCGTAAAGAAGGCTGCAAAGGTGCTGCAGAAGGGCACCGTCCTGCCACGTGTGGCACAGCCCACGGCGATGCTCACCTGGGGGCAGAGTGGGTGGTGTCAGCCCAGAGGAGGGAGAGGGTGGCCAGGGGGCCCAGGACCCCCAGGGCCACCTCTTGGGAGGTGAGGGTTCCGTCATCCTAGTAACTGTTAATTCTCCTCCTCCCATGCAAGTGATCCTGTGCGCCCACGGACTCCACAGTCTGTTTCCAAACTCCTTCAACTTGAAATCGTAATTTCACAAGTTCTCTTAAAATCACTCTCCTGGGGAACACTTTTCTAGCAAGAAAAGCCTTTCACAGAGCAGGCCAGTAAGCTTGAGCATGGATGGTCCATCCTTCCCAGGCCTCTCCAAGTCTCCTCCACCATCTGCCTGCCACCCCAAGGCCTCTGCAGAGACCAGCCCTCGCAAGCCCTCTGTATGCCCAGAGGCCCCAGGCCCCAAATGCTGGCCCAGAAGCACTGAGTGCAGGCACTGGTTCTAAATTGGCATCGCCTCCACAGCTCTGAAACCCACCAGCTGACAGGAGCCCTCCTTCCCCAGCCCCCCCACCCCCCGGCCCCGGCCCCTCCAGCTGCCAAGGCTGGAAGCCAGGGACAACTTCAGGTTCAGGTGGAGGAAGAACTCTGGATGCAGCAGAGTCAGGTGGTCTCCAGGGGGAGGAAGCTCCCAGTTCCTAGAAGCCTGCAGGCCAGGCTGGGCTCCTCGGCCAGGATATTTTGAAAAACAGGACAAAACACTGTTCCTTATTTAACCACCATAGATCCTGACAAGGAGCTGCTAACCCAACTGTGTGCATGACAGGGCTCCACAAAGTTCTCTCATCTCTGTATTCCACAGGGTAGCAAGGGCCAAAGCCTCGTGCATAAAAGGGCCCAGCAGACTTTGGCTGCTAGTTCCAGCCTCCTGGCTGTGCCTGCCCTTCCGCCTGGAGGGCCCTTTACCCCCAGAGAAAGCCCCTCCACCACAACGACTGGCCTGCGTGCAGCATCCCCTGCTCAGCTCCCCCGTGTGCACTCACCCAGCCCTTAGGTGTCACAACACCCCTCCCCCACCAGTTACTGGAGGTCAAGGGTCAATGCTGGGTCCTAGCTGTTTCTGGGGCCTAGCAGGCACCTGGCACTGCCAAACACGGCTGCTCAAGGGAACAGGAGGGGTTCAGCCCTGCCCCTGCACCCCTCAGACCCCAGCTGCACCCACCATGTTCTGCTCAGCAATGTAGCACTCGATGAATTGGTCTGGGTGCTCCTTTTTGAAAAGTTCTGAGAAGGTGGAATTCTTGGTGTCCCCGTCCAGGGCGATGATGCGGTCGCTGGCGTGGCCCAGCTTGGCCAGGGCCTGCCCATAGGCCTTGCGGGTGGCTATCTGTAGGGAGGGGAGTGGGAAGGCTGAGCACCTCGGGGGGCATGTGGCCTGGAGCCCAGCTCAGCCTCTGGGCCATAGCTTCCACCAGGGAGGAAAAGGGTAAAACAGCAGAAAAAGGAAGCCCAGCAGCATATGGCCCTATGGAAACTTCTGTAAGGGTGCCAATAAGAACTTAAAACGATGAATGTCTTGGGTGCAGCCTCTTGTCTCCAGCCCGGCTATGAACCATCTGAGCTGGAAAAGATGTCCTAACAACCCCATTTCCCCAGCCCTGTGAAAGAGGCCTGCGAACGCGCCCCACTCTGCACGAGAGTACACTGAGGGCCTGGGAGTCAGAAAGCCTGACTCAGGTGGCACTGATGGGTCCACAAGGGGTAGTGCCCAGAGCCGGGCAGGCCTGCCCTTTGCCTTTGCCTGGCCAGAAGTGGGGGAGTCCTGAGCGCAGGCCAAGGCCATGATGGACCGGGGCTGGGGGGGGACTCAGAAGCTGTCAGCTTTGATCCCAGTAGCTTGCTGTGTGACTATGGGCAAATCCCTTGCCCTCTCTGAGCCTCTCTGCATGTAAATAATTCCAGAGCTGGCTGACCCCATGAAAGAACTGGCAGGAGCAACATCTCAGGGTTCCTCCTCACCCAGAACTAATCTAATCTCTCTTCTCTTTCCCAGCCCCAGCCCTGGGGAACCAGAGAACCGCTGCCACCCTAGCCCAACCAGTCCAGAAAAGTGAGGCCCAACTGGGTACCTTGTCCCCAACTTTGTAGCTGGGTGGGGTGGGCATTCTGATGTTGGTAATGTCCACCGAGGGGGTGTCCTCCTGCGGGGGTTTTGCCAGGATCTTCTTTTTGCTCTGGATCTGGCTGTAGATTTCCTGGATGATCTGATCAGCCATGTTTTTGGGGAGGGGCTTCCCATGCCAAGACTCCTTATCTTCTACCCCTATGGGTACAACGTAGGA
This sequence comes from Stenella coeruleoalba, assembly GCF_951394435.1. Taxonomy (NCBI): domain Eukaryota; kingdom Metazoa; phylum Chordata; class Mammalia; order Artiodactyla; family Delphinidae; genus Stenella; species Stenella coeruleoalba. Next base: position 69,610,741 of record NC_137156.1, read on the forward strand.
GGGCAGAGGGACAGGTAAGATGAAAGCTCCCAGAGGGCCAGGAAGCTGCTCGAGGGGGCCTAACCCTCCACACGTCAAGGGCAGGCCACCATGGGGGTCAGGGAAGGAGGACCATGGTGACCAGCACTCAACTGCAGGCCCCTGTTGAGCAGCAGCCCAGTCCCCCAGGAGCCCCCAGTGGGGAGGGGGCATGTGTGGTAGATGAATGTTGCTGGCATGCCACCCCATCCCATTCTCCTTGCATCACCTCCCCACCCCAAGCCTGCACAGCGTGGGGTCTGCTGTAGAAATCACACTCAGTTTGTTGCATAGGTTGGGAGAGGAAGCTGAGGCCTAGGGCGGGGGGAGCACCGCCAAGGTCACCTATGCATCAGTGAGCAGCAGACAGGGCTCTGTAAGCCCCCAGGTGCAACCCCTGTGTGGGGGGGCATCTTGCCGTGTGGGGACCAGTGAGACTTAATAACCCTCTCCTCTAAGGTCACCTCAGATGTCACCACAGCCTGGAGAAAGCCAAGAAGTAACCAGGCAGCCCCCAGGAGTTGAGGTTTCCAGATCCCACGTGGTGGTAACACCTGAGGAGTCAGCATCAGCGGCACTGAGGCCATGACTGTATCCCAGAGTCCTCTCCCAGAAGGTTCCAGAGCTGTGCACTTCTTCCCAGATACCAGTGAATATCCTCATTTACCTCAAGTCCACACAGGCAGAGGGGGACGTGACCCCTGGTGGGCAGGGGGAGAGCCGGACACATGGCACAGTGAAGCCAGCCCAGAGCCTGCAGTTAGCCCTTTTAGTGCCAGACTCCCTGTATCCCTGGGCAAGTCCCTGGCCACTTCTAGCCCCATCTTCCCATTGTTACAATGGGCAAGGGCCATCCCAGCCCCAAGCAAGGGTCTGGAGCCCGTGCCTAGGTGCTAGGGAGGGGCTTATGTCTGCACGGCTCTCAGGCCAGGCACAGGAACCATCTTCCAGACGCTCCTGGGCTGCCCACCTGCACAGGCCTCTGGAATCACTTTTCCATTGCATGAGGGGTACCCTGCTTGCCTCCTAGGGAAGAATCTAGGTCTCCCCAGGATTTCCTGGGGCTCCCTGCATCAGCCCTTCGGCTCAGGGCAGACAACTGGAGCTGTCAAGGTCGCTCTGCAGATGCCAGGCAGGGAGTGTCCTCTCTCCTTACCCACAGTCCTTCCCAAGTCCTCCCTCTCCTCCTGCCTACACATGACCCCCAGTCGAGACCAGCCAAACCAGGCTCTAAATCCCAGCTCAGCCACGCTGCCCAGCAAGTCTCCTGCTCCCCCTTCCCTGGACTGGGTGCACTCTGCTGAGGAAGGAAGCGGCTGGCTCAACCCCAGGCACGGGCTCTCAGAGGCATATGCCTCCTAAACCACCCCCTCTTCAGTCAGCCGCAGGGCCCAGTCCCGGGGTGGTGGGTGGGAGGAGACTCGAGCATACAGACCTGTGATGCCTCGACCCTTGAAGGTCTTGGCAATGATGGCCGTTGGCTGGTTCTTGACCTGCCCGAAGGCCTTGCACAGCTCCTCCACGCTGTGTCCATCTACGATGATGGCGTGCCAGCTGGGGACAGAAAGAGGGCGTGAGGGGCGAGGGCCCTGAGAAGGGCCCTGGGGAAAGGCCCTGCCCTCGCTGCACTGCACGGCTGCGATCTGGAAAAGAGCTGGAGGAGCTGGGGCGCCTCAAACCTGCCGGATTCCGATTTGCATTTAATTTTCTCTTTTCACATTGTTTTACTTCCTCTTGTTTGCCTTTGAACAGATTTTCCTCCTCTCTCCTAAGTAATGCAAAGCCTAGTTACTTACTGTCTTTCATTCCTGAGCTATTCATTTCCTACTGAAAGCTGCTTTTAGGACAATGCAGTGGGTTTGGAATCTACTGCTAGATTTTTGATGAATTTTTATTTAAGGGACACATCCGATCACTCCATAGATGGTGGACGTGGTGCCAGAAACTTGTATAAAATGAGTCATGTTGTCAAACATCCAGAGGAAGGAGCCCTTCTCTTTCAGGCAATCCCTTTTGGGACACTTTTTGGCAGATTAATAGTAACAGAAGTAGCAGCTCACACTTACTGAGTGCCCACTCTATGTAGGCACAGGGCTGAGCACATATTAACCCATTTAAACCTGTCGTTGGGCTTCCCTGGTGGCGCAGTGGTTAAGAATCCGCCTGCCAATGCAGGGGACACGGGTTCGCGCCCTGGTCCTGGAAGATCCCACATGCCGCGGAGCAGCTAAGCCCATGTGCCACAACTGCCGAGCCTGCGAGCCACAACTACTGAAGCCCGCGTGCCTAGAGCCCATGCTCCCAACAGGAGAAGCCACCGCAATGAGAAGCCCGCGCACCGCAACAAAGAGTAGCCCCCCGCTTGATGCAAGTAGAGAAAACCCATGCGCAGCAACGAACACCCAACGTAGCCAAACATAAATAAATAAAATAAATTAAAAAAAAGAATAAAAGCAAATTATTAAAAACAAACAAAAACCTGTTGTTGTCCCCATTTTATAGACATGTAAACTGACATACTGAAGGTGGAGTAATCTGCCCAAGGCCGCAAAGCAAGTTAAGTGATGAAGCCAGGACTTAAGGAATCTGGCTTCGTAGCCACAAGGTGATGGACACAGACCCAAGGATGCTGCCGGGGTTATACTCCAAGTCCCCAGCCCGATGTGGCCTTGAGGAGGTCTGTCCCTGAGGCATGTTGTGGCTGTTTCTTCCCCTGTCCAACAGAGAATCTTTCTTCTCTTCATTTTCTCCCTCTGTAAGGTCACTCAGAGATAACAGCCCTGTGTCTGCTGTGTGATCAGGTACTGCAACTCCAACTCGACTTTCCCTGGTCATCGGCTCATCTATGAAGGGTGGCCTTGAAGGCCCTGGGCCCTCAGAGCCCAATTGCAGAACTTGTATTTGGGGTAGGGGAGGGACATCAAGGTGACGCCCTCTCTGGCTGACACCCGCCCAGATGGACCTCCCTGCTTTGTAACACGTGACTCTGAATTCACAACCATCCAAGGCCCATGGGGGAAATCTGGAAATCCTATCTCCCGTTTCCCTATGAGAGGCCTGTTCCTCCTCCTGTCACAGGAGGTAACCAGTGGCCTGACGTACTGAGCGAGCCTGGTCCACACCGTGCACCTCCTGCCTCCTCACCCAAGAACAAGGTGAGGATGTGTGAGATCACATTATGTGGAAGCTCTGAGAGCCATGACACCACCCAACGTGCAAATAAAGGAACTTGCTCAGAGCTGGGCCTCAGCCCACAGATCCATGGCACTGGCCAGGGCGGCCACATGCCCTGTGAGTCAGACCCTGAAGGGAGACCTTCTTTTGATGGGGCTTAACCTCTGGCTTCAGCCCCTGCATCTGCAAAGCTTTTGGCACAGAGGTATCCTTTGCTATGAGGGTGCTCAGGCCACAGCCTCGTACGTACCCGAAGGACTCGCAGCGCTTCTGGTAGACGTCCATCTGATGCTGCAGCGGGGTGGGGTCGCTCTGGCCCAGGCGGTTGATGTCAAGAATGGCGACGAGGTTGTCCAGCTTGTAGATGGCCGCAAAGGCCATGGCCTCCCACACGGAGCCCTCTGACAGCTCCCCATCTCCCAGCAGGCAGTAGACACGGTAGCTGTGGGGGGGTGGGGGTGGGGGGGTTAGAGACCGGCCCCCCTGCCTGGCCCACGTGCCCCTGGCCTTTCCTTCTGGGACGTGCAACAGCTGTGCCCACCCCAAGTCCACACCCAGTGAGCAGGGGCTGTGAAGGAAGCTGTCAGGAGCTCCAGAAAGTAGTACCAGCTGCCAAGAAACAGCTCCAGACAGCAGTGTGGAGTGGTTCGCAGGGGCTGACTACGCAGGCTGGGCGGGAGGGCCTTGAGCCGCCCGCTGCCGGAGCGCACCCACTTCTCTCCACCCCACCGTGAACCAGGACTGCTGGGGGAGCCCTGGGACTCGCTAAGTGGGCCAGAGAGACAGAGCACCTTTCTGCTCAGAGGAGCTGGGCCAGGGAGGCCATCTGTGATGCACCCTAGAGGGAGGCTTCAGGTGAAGATGAGCACGCACGAGGGGGCTTGAAGGCCGGGATCATGGTGTCGGCAGGTGCCTCGAAGGATGGTCTCCTCCCAAACTTCTGGGGCTGGTTCTTACCCAAGACTAGAGCTGGGCCTAGGCTTTCTCCACCCCAGGGGCTATCTCCTGCCCTCAAAACAGGCAGCCATGATTGTTCCAAAGGCAGTGTGACACGGTAAAAAGAGCAATAAGGTTGCGATAAATTACCCAGAAACAGAACCTTCCCTGGCTGGGGAGGGTGGAGCCAAGGGGTGAGGCTGGAGGCAGGGAGACCAGTTCAGGGACCTTGACCCCAACCCCCAACCCCCCAACTCTGCTTAGCACTGAGTAACCCTCTCAGAGAAGGTAAGTGCAGTTGTTATTCCCAAGAAAACACACAGACAAGGAAACAGGCTCAAAGGTCAAGGCACCTGCCTGAAGATCATGCAGTTGGGGAGCAGCTGAGCGAGGATTCAAACACAGGCCTGACTGCCCAGCCCAGACTGTCCACTCCCTGCTGACTAGGATCGCACACAGTGGGAGGGGCAGCAGGATGCCGAGACCCCCTTTCCCCCGCCCAGAGTCCAGATGCGTGACCCCAGGGAGCGAGGCTGGTGCCTGGACGGCTCGGAGGGATGCAGCCGCCCTGCTGCTGAGTGGGTTGGGCCTCCAGGCCTCCCTGCTGCAGGGCCAAGGCAGGGGGAGCTGAAGAGAGGCGGGGACGGCTGTGGTGCTGCCAGCATGACTCAGCACCCCTGCAGGCCTCCAGGTCAGGGAGGGCTCCTGCATCCTCCCCTTGCCACGCCAGGCCCGTACCTTCGCTTCTGCGGCCTCCAGCAGGCCAGGCCACTGGTTCCCCCACAAGGAGCAGAAGGTCCCACTCACAGAGGCTTATCTTAAGCTGGGTCTTGCAGGCTGCAAGGGGGGGCCCAAAGACACTGCAGGGGTGGGGTCTGGCACAGCAGCTCCCGAAAATGACCAGCCTGACAGGGCTAAGCCAGAGAAACCTGTAGGGAACTCGACTTCCCCAAAAAGGGATTCCAGGGAAGCAGACTGGCTGCCTTCCCAACCCCACACCCACTTCCAAGGAACCTGAACTGGGGCCAAGCGTGGAGTTCCAGCATAGCCTCAGACTCAAGTCAGGAAGGCGGTGTGGGGAGACACTGGGGGTGCTTGTGAACAGGAAAGGGGGCCCTGCAGAAGCCAGGGCTAACCCTGAGGCCGCATATTTCCTGAAGCTGTTAGATTCAGGGTAGGGCTACAAATGCCCACAGTCCTGAATTACCATGAAGAGAAGAGACCCTAACGAGACGGCCAACATTTGCTGCAGGAGTTGGGAAACCACCTCAAATATCCAACAACAGATGACGGTCTAAACGTGTTACAGCATCCCCATAAAACAGAACAGTATCCAGTCATTAAACCTAGCTCTTGGACTTCCCTGGTGGCACAGTGGTTAAGAATCCGCCTGCCAATGCAGGGGACACGGGTTCCAGCCCTGGTCCGGGAAGATCCCACATACCGCGGAGCAACTAAGCCCGTGCGCCACAACTATTGAGCCTGCGCTCTAGAGCCGGGAAGCCACAACTACTGAGCCCGTGTGCCATAACTACTGAGCCCGAGTGCCACAACTACTGAAGCCCACGCACCTAGAGCCCATGCTCTGCAACAAGAGAAGCCACCGCAATGAGAAGCCCGCGCACCGCAACAAAGAGTAGTTCCCACTCGCCGCAACTAGAGAAAAGCCCACGCACAGCAATGAAGACCCAACACAGCCAAAACTAAAAATAAAATAAAAAAAACAAACACTAGCTCTTGACAGGGTGTGAGAAAGTGTTCAGATTTTTCTAAAAAGCATTGGGTAAAATTGTATAAATACTAGGATTATAAATCCATTAAGTTTTTTCTCACAATAACATGGAGGAAATAGGATACACTGTTAAGTGAGACTGAAATGGGGGAGAGGTGGTTAAGAATAAGGAAGAAGTTTGTTTGTTTCTTTTTTTTTTTTGGCCACACCTCGCAGTATGCAGGATCTTCATTCCCCGACCAGAGAGTGAACCCATGCCCCCTGCAGTGGAAGCTCAGTCTTAACTACTGGACCGCCAGGGAAGTCCCTCATTTCTTTTTAATGCATTCCTGTATTTTAGATTAGTATGTATTTTATAATTAAAAAAATTATTTAAAAGAGAAATGGGGAATTCCCTGGAGGTCCAGTGGTTAGGACTCAGTGCTCTCGCTGCCGGGGCCCCAGGTTCGATCCCTGGTTGGGGAACTAAGATCCCATAAGCCATGTAGTGCAACCAAAAAAAAAAAGAAAAGAGAAATGGGACAGACCCAATTGGATGTGTGCTCCCTGGCTGATGGCTGGACAGACCTGACTGGAGGCTGGATCCAGGACCTCTGGCAGCTGGCGCAGCCTGGTAATTCCCTTAACCCCTCAGCCTTAGCCAACCCTGGCCACTGAGAACCCAGCTAAACGCTATCTCCCTACACTGGCTTTTCCCATTATGTTAGGGTCAGGAAACGACCCTTCACGAGGAATTATTTCAAGCAACTGTAGAGAATAATTAACTCACAGCTCTGGTTCTGTGCCAAATAAAATACTCTTAAACACACATCCCATTCTTTGTGACTTTCTTCACTGCATGGTGAATCACTTCTGGGTGTAGCTGAGCCTGGCCCCAGAGCCCAGCCCGGGAGGCTATGCCGTCAGGTAACACTGGCCTGAGTCTGGAAGGCCTCGCAGCCCCAGCCCACCTCCTGGAGAGCTGTCTCAGGAGCTTGCCCTGCACACAGTAGGCGCTCACTGGGGTGGAGCATCCAGTCAGGCTCCCTGCAGCCACCTGCCGCCTGCAGGCCAGACTCCCTCGGCCTCTCCTCTGGGAAGCTTCCCGCCCACAGGGCTCCCCGAGCCTGCTGTGCTTCCCTCAGGCCCCTCAGAGCAGCCTGGGGACCCTGAATGTGGACTCCAGATGCGCACCCTGGGTTCACATCCTGCCTCCACCATAAGGCAAACACCTTACCTCGGTCTCCCCACCTGTGAGAGGGGCAGCTGTACGCACCTTATCACCTCATCAACTGAAACCCTATAAAGCACAGAGCACAGGGCCCTAAACGGTAAAGGAGTGAAGAAACCGCTCGGACAGCCTGCAGCCGACACGCCTCCCCTCCGCAGCAGACGCCTGTCTGCAGGCCACGGCGGACGGCCTTGCAGCTGAAACCTGCCTCGAGGGGCTTCTCTCCCAAGCTGCCTGGTGCTGCAGCAGCAAACCTCTCTGACCAGGCTGCTCACCCTCCACAGGCCACTCTCTCCAGGGTTCATCTCTTCCCTGGCTGCCACGTAGGGGTCAGGGAGGCCCAGAAACACCCCCGGAACACCCCCTTTTCTCCTTTCCCGAGGTAAAGGCGAGTGGCTCCGGCCTGGGTTCTCGGCACCTAGTCAGGCATCGAGAGGTGGGCCCACCTAAGACTTCCAGGGTCCAGGTGCCAGGCTTGGGGGGAACACGGGAACTCGTGAGCCAAAGCGCTCTGGCCAAAGAGCATGTGGCTCTGGACGCAAGCCTGGCCCTACCGGTCACTATCCAGGGACTCTGGGCAGGTCCCTTCACTCCTTTGAGCCTATTTCCTCATCTGAAAAGGGAGCTGGTCCTGGTACCAGCCTCATGCCACACATGCACGGTTAGTTACTCAGTTCCGACTCCGCCCTGGGCAGGCAAGGAGGTGCCTGGGGCCAGCGAGTAAAGCTGGGCCACCAGGACCCCTCCCAAAACCATCGTGGGTGGGGATGGGGAGTGGGAGTGTTACCTGGCTTTGTCCAAGTATTTGCCGGTGTAGGCCATCCCGCAAGCGGCCCCGAGGCCTTGGCCCAGGGAGCCCGTGGCCACGTCGGTGAAAGCTTGTTTCTGTCATGACAGAGGGCTACAGTTACCACAGGCAATGTTTCCCAGAAATGCCTCCCAGGATTCTAGCCCTGTGGCCTTGGGAGCCTCGAAGCCACACCCCACCCATACACGGGGTGTAGGCAGGTCTGCAGAAGGCAGAGTGTGACTTCTCATTATTCCCCTACAGCAGTAATTGTGGGTGTGGTTCAAATACCAGCTCGGCCCATAGGGAGCTGTGTGACCTCAGGCCACAGACTGAATCTCTTTGGGCCTTGGTTCCTTCACCTGTAAACAGAGCCCACATTATTCACCTCACACAGTGGTTGGGAGAATTCAAGACAAAACTGAAGTATTTGGCCCTAGTGGGTGCCCAGATGGGGCATCACAGTTTCCATGGTAACCCCATGAACTCCAAACGTTTGCAGCGGCCCGAGGAGCACACCGGGCCCCTTCCGTGGATGTCACCAGCATCCTGCTATGACCCCCTTAGAGAATCCCTGGTGAACCTCTTCGCCCAAGCTGTGTCTAAGTGGCCAGGGAGGCCCAGCAGGGAAGGGAAGCCGGTGTTTGGTGCCTGGGGAGAGGCCCTCCCTGCAGTTGACCCAGAGTGCCCTGGGCTGGGGCCTTAAAAGTCTCACCCTGCAGCACAAGCTTGGGGTAAACAGCGTGCCCCCAAACCCCTGCTTCTTCCTTCCTTTAATGCCCTCCTCTGCCCTCCAACACCCCCTCAGCTCCTCAGTGGGTGCCCTGCTCCCTTCCCGCATGCCTTGAGAAACAGGAAGTGGAACCAGAGGCCTGGAGAGGCTCCTGGTGGGGTGCACTTACCGGGACAGGGTGCCCGTCCAAGTCAGAGCTGATCTTCCTCAGGTTCAGCAGCTCTGCCTCAGGCAGGAAGCCGGCTTCAGCCCAGACGGCATACAGGATGGGCGCTGCGTGGCCCTGCAGGGGATGGACGGTGGGGGGATGGGTCAGATGAGGAGCTGTTCCCACCACGCCCCGAAACCCGGGGCCTGGCCAAACCGAACCTACCGGCCTGGGTATCCCTTTCAGGAAAGGAAGCAAGTGAAGGCTACCTTCCCTCCTTTCATCCCTCTCCAGCCCAAGGCTCCCACAGCCAAGGCGGAGCAGGCCCTAGGACAGGTGCAGGGGGAGCGCAGCTGTGAGGCCCGAGGCCAAAGCCCCAGCAGGCAGCCGGCAGCCCTAATCCCTGGGTTCTGGCGTGTGAGTGGACCTGGACAGACTTCTAAGCTCTCATGCCTACCCCAGGAGACCAGAGGCCATGGAGCCAGGCCTGGGTACAGGTGGATTTCGGGGTTTCATGGCATAGTTTGTGGCTATGGTTCTCAAGCAGGGCGGCGGGCGGAGGTGGTCAGTGCGCCCCATCCCAAACCCTACTGCAGGGCATCACCACTCTTGAGGGAGCGAGCGTGGCCTGGGTACTGGCACAGCAGAGACGCGTGTAGAAAGCCACAAAGCTATACCCCCGACCTGGACTCCAGTCCTGCCTGTCAACACCAAACATGGCTGGAACACCCAGACCATTTCCATTATCCGCTACTAATTCGGTTGTTTATTCCTTAGCTTGGGGTTAAGTTTACCAGCTGGGTCAGCACAGAGCAAGACACCGAGGGAGGGGCCGGGCGGAGCAGGTGGAGAAGAGTGGTGAGGGGCTGGGTTCACACCAGGGAGGTAGGTCCCCTTCTCACCATTTCAGGGCCCACCCAGCCCCAGGTGAAGGACAGAGGGCTGGCCTCCTACCTTGGAGAGCACAAAGCGGTCGTTGTGAGGGCTCTGGGGATCCATGGCCTTGTAGCGCATGGTGTGGAAGAAGAGGACAGCCATGATCTCGGCGGCGCTGCAGCATGACGTGGGGTGGCTGTGGCCCAGGAGAGAGACAAACGCATGCATCACAGCCCTGAACCCCTGATCTACAGGGCTTATCTCACGCCCACAGACAGGGACCTGGGGGTGCAGGTCCCAAGGAGTCACGGGCTTGGCTTGTCAGAGAGCCACGTGCTCCTCCCTCCTGGGAGGGTTACATGGGGTCTCAAGGAGGCACTGCTGGCAGCATGGGGGTTGCACCCTCCCAGGGGCCAACAGTCTGGACCCTCAGAGTCATGGTAATTGAAGAATTCTGGGGCTGGACTAGAGTAAGAAAGGAGGAGGGGTCCAGGAGACTGCGGTGGCCCCTCTATGAACAGTTAGCTAAGTCCCAGTGGGACTGCCCAGGACTCTGCCCACTTGTCGGGGCAACTTGGCCTCCCAGGCCCCCAGGGGTGCTGGGCCTCCTACGGCCCTGGGCAGGGGCTAACGGACGAAGGCTCCCAGCAGCCTCCACCCGCAGGGTTGGTAGTCTGAAAACTGGGCCTTCGGGCTCTCCAAGAGCATCACTGGGCTACTCGGCAGGCTTTTAATGGGCATTCTGAGGGCTGGTACAGCCACCAGAAACCATGTTTCTGCACAGAATTTAAAAGGCAAAGCAATCTCTTATCTTCTACAAAGGCTACAATCCTGGAAAAAATAAAAACTCCTGCCTGAGACAGGCCTGGGGCGGTGGCTCAACGGGCCTCCCTTTTTCAGGCTCTTGTTCTATTTGCTGCAGTTATTTGAATGGCTACTGGGCAAAGGACTTAACCAGGGAACGTACAAGGATTATGTCTTAGAGATGTGACTTATTCAGGTTTCTTAGGACCCACTTGATTGATTCAGCCCCAGCGCCCAGGAGTGGAGACTGGAGTTCCCGGCAGGACAGCTGTGATTCCTGAAGGCCTCTGGTCCGCAGTTTGATTACAATGTCAGCCTCAGGGCACGTGCCTCCCAGCCGCTCCCTCCATGCAGCTCAGCCAGCTCAGCGCAGCCTTCTGCCGCTGCTCTGAGGCCCTTCACACTAAAACATGCCCACTGCCAAACCCAAGGGCACATGCACCACCTGGAGTTCAGTGGGCCTCCCTCCTCCCTGCCAGCCGGCTCCCACCACGGGTTAGGGGTGAGTCACTCCCAGAGCAGACACATTAGTAGAGAAATCCGGAACTGCCCATGCTGGTTTAGTACCCACATCCCCAGCACACAATCGTCTTATACTTAACCATTTCTACGAACTCCTGGTCATGGGGAAAGACACTAGACCTGAAAGAGGGAGGTGAGGAAATGTGAACGAGAAACCTTTCCCCGCCTGGCAGGAACCCAACTCCCTTGTCGCTAGCGCAGAATTCAGCTGGGGGACACCCCAGTCAACACCAGCCAGGCTGACCTCCTGCCCTTCCCCTCCTAGGGCAGCCCCATCCCTGAGGAACCCTCTTTCAAAAGTCATGACCCTGTTAGGAGAACAGCGGGGGAAGGATGTGGGTGGAGAGCAGGCCAAACTGCTCCAAGAGAAAGAAGGCAGACACGGACGGGAGCTTGGCCTGCCCTGCCCACCTGGCGGTTCCCAGGAAGGGGCTTCAGGGAGAAAGGGCTGTGACACAAGCACTTTCTGCACATGGTGGAGGTGTGCCTGGCCCAGGCAAAGCTGACGTGGTGGGAGGGAGGTCACCCACGAAGAGACACCAGAAGTTGAGAAGTAGTTGATTTGAACCATTCCTTGCGAGACCCATGGGGGTTGAGCCTATATTTTCTCCAAAGCCTGCATCCCGGACACACTACTAGCCCTACCTTCATACCTGCCAAATAAAAACATACGGAATAAGGGATCATTGGGGGCCAGGTGTCTGCTCCACCGCACCCCAGAGCTTTCAGGGAACTCCCTCTGAGAGGTGTCCCAGGGTGGGGATATGGGCCACTCAGGCTGTGACTTCAGCACATGCTTCACCCTCCCTGAGGCTCAGCTTCCTCACTTGTAAATGGGGTGCTGTGTGGGGATGGCGGAGGGTCCCTAAGACAATGAACTCAAAGTGCCCAGGTGACCATCGGCCACCACCATCTGCTGGAAGACCAGATGCCACACTTCTCAGGGCCGCCAACTCCTCATCTGCAGGCTGGGACCGCGACCCTCTGCGGACCACGGGGCAGGCAGGAGGGAAGAAATGAGCTGAGAATTGAGATGGGGCTCTGCAAACCGTAAACTGCTGAACACACAGGAGACAGTTACTTTTAGGTGCAACTTACTAGAGGAACTTCAGTATACAGAGTCTGTGGTCTGAGGGCCTGAGATTCTCCTGTAACCCCAGCCTGCCCTGGGGGTACAACTGTGGGCGGGGGCCCACCCCAAGGTGCTGTGCAGGACAAACCCATGAATGTAAACTGGCAAGAGGCAGGGAGGGGTGTGGGCAAGGTGGGAGGCTGCAGGGAACTTTATCCACTAAGCAGCTCTTTGTGACGCATGGGGGTTATAAGCTTGTTCCAAAACCTGTCCACTTACTCCTAATTAGTTCAATCTATGAAGGTGGTGCTGAGGCCTTACAGCTGGGCCTAGGTAAGTCTCCCAAAGGCCCCCCACCTCTGGGAGGACATTCTTCCAGATGTCCCCACCACCACCCTTCCCTTCAGCATTCACTCTGCTTGCTCACAGGTTTCCCTGCAGAAAAAGTGCAGAGAAGATCCCTCACCCCCTGGCTGGGCTCCTCTCCATTATCAACAGATAATGCTGCCAGCTGCTGGAAGATGGCCCTTCTCCCACCCTACACATGTCCTACACATGCCTCAAGGCCTCAGAAAATGAACCAGGGAGGCGAGCACTACAACAGCCTCTCCCATGCTTAAAAATACAAAGAAAAATAATCTGTTATGAAGAAGAAATAAGTCCCTGAAGGAAAAAGTAAGAAATATGAGTTGAAAACCAACAGTTAAGGTCCAACCTAAAAAGTTAAAAAATATGGTGAGCTCAAAGACAGTAGAAAGATAAAAAATGGAAATTTATGAAATAGGAAGCAAATGTACAATTTTTAAAAATCGAAGTCAAGAGTTAGCTCTTCAAAAGAGAAAAAAAAGGGACTTCCCTGGTGGCACAGAGGTTAAGAATCTGCCTGCCAATGCAGGGGACACGGGTTCGAGCCCTGGTCCAGGAAGATCCCACATGCCACAGAGCAGCTACGCCTGTGCACCACAACTGCTGAGCCTGCGCTCAAGAGCCCGTGAGCCACAACTACTGAGCCCATGCACCCCAGAGACCGTGCTCTGCAACAAGAGAAGCCACCGCAATGAGAAGCCCGCGTACCACAACGAAGAGTAGCCCCCGCTCGCCTCAACAAGAGAAAGCCCGCGCACAGCAACAAAGACCCAACGCAGCCAAAAAGAAATAAAGAGGATATTTAATGACAATATATTCCTATAATGGAATACTATGCAACAACCTCAACAAGATCTCACAAATACAACACGTGAACAAAGCACACTGCTGACAGATCTCTACAGCAGGGAAGACCACACTGTTTATGAATTTATACAAACGTTATAAGACTATAAGGAAAACAATAAAATGCAAAACTCAGTGTATAGTTCTTTCTGGGGGAAACCCTCCTTCTGTGAGTAGGGAGAGACACCCAGCAGGTTCTAAAGCACTATAACGTCCTAGTTCTTAGACCTGGAGGTAGGTACACCCAGGATAGTTATTTATAACATGTACATCATTTGTATTCTTTTTTAGGTATGTACTAAAAAAAAAATACTCAGGGGACTTCCCTGGTGGCATTCTTAACTAGTGGTTAAGAATCCGCCTGCCAATGCCGGGGACACGGGTTCGATCCCTGGTCTGGGAAGATCCCACATACCGTGGAGCAACTAAGCCTGTACGCCACAACTACTGAGCCTGTGCTCTGGAGCCTTCGAGCCACAGCTACTGAAGCCCACGCGCCTAGAGCCCGTTCTCTGCAACAAGAGAAGCCACCACAGTGAGAAGCCCACGCACCACAACAAAGAGTAGCTCCCACTCACCGCAACCAGAGAAAGCCCGCGCGCAGCAATGAAGACCCAACACAGCCAAAAATAAATAAATAAAATAAATTTATATATTAAAAAATAAACATTAAAAAAGAAAATACTCAGGCAAGAGAATCGCAGGATGCCAGGACACAAGCCATCCTTGTTCTTCCTGTTCCTAGAACCACCTGGGCTGGCTCCTGTCTGGAAAGACTGCCTCCACACCTCAGACTGTGAAGAAACAGAGCTATGCCCCACACCACCCCCTCCGAGAAGCCCTCCCTGACCTCACGATCTAAAATACCTTCTTCAAGACTTCCCTGGCGGTCCACCGGTTAGGACTCTGTGCTTCCACTGCAGTGGGTTTGTGTTTAATCCTTTGTCGGGGAACTAAGATCCCGCATACTGCGTTAAAAAAAAAAACAAATAAACCTTTTTCCCCCTCACTCATACTTGCCGCCAACTGACACTATGTGGCTATTTGTTGCCTGTCTATCCTAGGTGCAACTCCAGCTCCAGGAGGGCAGGGAGTTTGAGTCTTTTCACTGTTGTAGCCTCGGGTCTGAAGAGCATCTGGAACAAAGAGTGCACACATAAATGATGTATCCTGGCTCCAAGACTCTAGGATGTCACCTCTCTGAGCCTCAGTTTCCTCAATGTAAAATGGAGACAGTAGCAGAATCTGACTGAATGAGGTAGCATTTGTGTGTAAAGAGCTTGACACAGTGCATAGGAAAACGGCAATTGCTCAGTAAATATCAGCTCTAAAGATACCAGATACGAAGTCAAACCTCCTTCTCATTTTGAGGATGGGACCACTAAGGTCCACAGAGGGGGGAAGTACCTTGCCCAGGGTCACACAGTCTACCATCAGAAGAGCTAGGAGAAAAGCAAAATGCTAAGAGAAAGTGAAGAATGGATAAACAAAATGTAGTATATCCAAACAATGGACTATTCAGCCATAAAAAGAAATGAAGTACTAATTCATGCTACAACATGACGACCTTCCAAATATTGTGCTCAGTGAAAAAAGCCAGACCCCCAAAGACCTCATTCTGTAGGATTCCGTTTATATGAAATATCCATTAGAGTTAAAAGGGGAAGTGGTAAATTCACTAAAACTTATTGTAAGTCACTGTCAATATACTAAATTTACTAAAAGCCACTGGACCATACACTAAGAATGTTATGATATGAAAATTATACCTCACTAGAGCTATAACAGGATGATCTTTAAAAGGAAGAAGGTGCTCAGAGCCCAGCAGAGGAAATACCTGAGCAGCCACACTCCCTTAGCCAGTTGTGCAGCCCTCAGAGATTACAGCCAGGCCACGGGTGAGACTGACTTCTGAGCAAGAAGGCCAAACAGTGCAGGCCCCCGCCAGCTAGACCCACATGCTGGGGCGACCGCCAGCTCCCACCAGCCCACCCCATGGAGTGGACTTCACCTCACTGTTCAGGGCGGGAGCACAGAGTCTGCCTAAGGACCCAGCGTCCAGGGCTGGTAGCTGTTGTCTGTGGCAATAAGGGAGTTCCTGATTTTGTGAGACTGGGCTCTAGTGACAACAGGCCTCTGCCTAAAGAGGCAAAGTCAAGGGGAGTCAGAGCTGGTGGTCCAGGGGCCACAGTGTGATCAGCTCATGGGAAGACAGGAGAACATCTCAGACCCTAGCCAGGTGGCTGCACCAGGTTCCCAGCTTCAGGAAGCACTGCCCATCAGCCCTGCTGAGTTCAGAGGCAAAGAACAGGGTCATTGCGGGACAGCCGGGTGTCCTCACACAGAGTTGGGAAATGCTGCTGCTGGGGTAATCTCAACGGGCTTGCTCTTGCCTCAGTCAGGGCCAGGCTGGGGTGAAGACAGCCAGAATGGAGAAGCAGGCCCAGGCAGCAGTTTTCTGCCCAGAGAGAGCACTCAAAGCCTCTCAGAGCACCAGAACTGGGTAGCAGGGAGGGATGTACTTCCAGCCACTTCAAGGTCACGTGAATCCCCCAGGACATGAAACCCACAACAGGAGGTGGCAGGACCCCAGAGCTTGCTCATTCTGGTCCCCCAGCCCCACCCCGGAGAAACCCAGTTCAAAAACCACCTATCTGTGAACTTCTCCTTTAGAGATGGGGAAACTGAGGCCCTGGGATGGGAAGGGTCTTTCTGACAAGGGCACAGCCAGTCGGAACACAGCCAGGGTTAGATTCGTCTCCCTGTGCCCACCAGCCAGGCCTGGCCAGACCTTACGTTCCTGAGTATCCACCCCAACACTGTGGGTCAGAGTCCCGGGGACGTCTAGGCACAGCCTGCACCGCCAGACCCGGGCCTGACTCTGACGGCGTCCTCAGATGACACTCAGCACTGTTTGGATAATGCCAGTCTAGCCCGCTTGCTGAGGACTCAGAAATCTCCACCATGAGCCTCAGCAGGAAGGGCCCCTCTGACAAGGCCATCAAGTCTTATCTTTTAAAGCCTGGATGAGCTGGACCCTTGCCACGGCTGCCACAGCTCCCCCAGCACGCGGAGGGAGGGGCAGGTGACCTGGAGAAGCTGTGGGTGTTGCCACAAGGAGCCCTCTGTGCAGGCTCTGTCCCTCAGCTCCTCGGACACAGAGGCCAGTGTCCTCACTTCCCGGGCCTGGTGACGTCCACTGTCACTTGGTCAGTGATGGCACAGGAAGGGGAAAGCTACCGAGATATCAGGACTTCACCGAATCCTGAACACCATGGCCTGGTCCTCACTGATCCAATGTCCGTCCAGCCTCCACAGTGACCATGAAAAGACCTTGGCCTAAGTGCTGTTTCACCACCGGGGTGTAAGCTCCCCCAGAAAGGAGACAACCTGACAGGATGGTCACTTTGGCCGCGACTGCACAGAGCCGGGGCCTCAAAGCTGAGCCTTCACTTGATGGACCGCACCCATTGCTGTGAGGGAATAGCCGGCCTCAAAACCAACATCTGGAGACCTGTTCAAGTCTTCCTTTACTGTTTTTTTTTTGTGTGTGTGCACACAGAGCTCTTGGCACATGCCTTTCAAAATCTCTTGTGAAAGAGGTAGTAATAGTAATGTTACTTCCTTCTGAAAAATTAAGTTTTTTCTAAGTATTTCTTTTTTTGGGGGGGGCCTTGCAGCATGTTTTTTCCTAAGTATTTCTTTCCTGCACTTTTTACGCATGCTTAAAACGAACAGGAATCACTGTATCTTGCACTTTTTCTTTTTGTAAATGGACACTTTGAGTTCAGTGAGTTCCTCCCTAAGGCATTACAGTGTAAACCTGGGTGTAACTTAGCTGCCAATCCAGTATCTTTTCCCCATAGAAATCAGAGTTTAACTATCTAACAAAGAC
Source organism: Stenella coeruleoalba (assembly GCF_951394435.1). Lineage (NCBI taxonomy): Eukaryota > Metazoa > Chordata > Mammalia > Artiodactyla > Delphinidae > Stenella > Stenella coeruleoalba. The sequence continues at coordinate 69,627,860 of NC_137156.1, forward strand.
CCAGGAGACCCATTGGACACCCTCTCCCTTTGGGAGCCCCACTCCCCCAGCTGTAAATGTTATTTCATTTCTTTCCAAGTGCCTTCAAACTGACTGAGATCCCTTATCACTGTGCCTTATCTTCCCCTTTCTAGTTTCTCTCCATTTTCTGGCCTGGTGCTGCCTGCCTGCCCAAGAAGTCTTCTTGGTTAACGGGAGCCCCTCACTGGACAGCATGGAACAGCTACCAATGACCAGCTTGGGCAAGTCACTCAACACACTAGCCTCACTTTCCTCATCTATAAAATGTGATATGACAGCATCTGTCTCATAGGGGTATTCTCAGAATCCATAAGATAATATTAGCAATAAAGGATGCTCTGTGTCACACCAGGGATACTTATTGACCACTCAAGATCCCTGTAATTGTCTACAGGTTTTATCTAGACCTGTAAGATGCTCGGAAGTGTAACACTATTTTGTGTCCCCCCAGCTAGACCGTCAGGAATCTAGCTAGAGAGCTCCTAGCATACAGCAGGGCTCAACAAGGTTCTGCAGGGCAAATGATCCCCTAAAGTGGTCAAGGGAAGGGGATCCAGTAGTACTCACCAAGCAATATAGGTGTGCAGACCTACTGTGTGCCAGGCAGGGGAGAGGGCACCAAGAGTAAGCCAGGTCCCTGCCTGGCCAAGGGGTACCCCACATGATTGGGTACCAGCCAGAAGCAAGAAGACTTGGCTGGGAAGGTTTCTGGAAACCATTCCCCAGCCAGACTTCAAAATCATTTCATGAACCCATCACATGCTGTCTGGGCAGCCTCATGCCCCGCCCCAAAGGGCTGGAATCCTGAAAACCACTCAGTGTGTAGGCGCTACTACTGTTGCCATTTTACAGAGCGGCGAAACAGGCTCTGAAGCGACTCAGTAGCTGACCCTCTCAACTACCCCACCTGATGCCTCCAGCTGCAAAGTGGCCAGTTATCATTACTGTCCCTTGCAACTGGCCATCTTCAGAGAAGGCTCCTTGGGATGGGCAACAGCCTTTCTCCATCTTCTGAGCCATTAGGGCTGTCGGGAAAGAACGCTGGGGGATGGGCCTCTGACTTGAGGAAAGTGCACCTGGAGGCTGGCCCTGTATGTTCACCCCAAGGCCCTGGGGCTTGGTTCTTGGTTCTCTTAACCTTCCAAGTCTCCCCTCCTCCACCCCATCCCCTCCTCCTGCCCCCACCCCAGAGGAGATCTTAGACCTTCCCTCCACAAGGGATGCCAGGGCTCTGCATCCACGTGGCCACCTTCCTCCTCACTCTCCACTCCTGGAGTCTCAGCACCCCTGCTCCAAAGCCAAGAGTGGCAGGAATGTGACTCTGAACAGGAATGTGAGGTGGAGAAGGGGACAGGTAGTTTGAGGTAGGGACAAGGCCAGGGCCCCCAGGCTCGTCTGCAAGATGAGGGGTTAAAACAGGCGCTCTCGAGTTGGGCAGCACGGGTTCAAATTCCAGATGTCGCCGCGTGCGACCTCGGGCAACTGACAAATTCGGAGCTTCAGTTTCCTCACATGTGGGTGGAACGTTACCAGTTACCAGGGAGGAAAGGGTCCTGGGGCCGCGCGTGCCGAGGGCACGGTACAGGGCTTGTCTCTCGGCGAGTGGGCACTAATGGTGGCCTTCCCGGCACGGCCGGCGAGGGGCCTCCGCAGTGCGTAGCCGCGCGTCCCCTGCGCCTTTGAGCAGCGGGGAATGAGGGGCCGAGCCGGCCTGAGGCCTGCTGGGAGCCGGGCCCCAGCGGGAGGAAGCCGGGTCGAGCGCGGGCGCGGCGGAAGGCTCCTCCGGCGCTGACCTGCGAGGCGCGCGCTCCGCCATGTGACCGCGCCCCCGGCCGCCTCCCTCGTGCAGCGCGACACGGAGCCGGCGTGCCCGCGGCCCCGGCGCCCTCGCCCTGCGCCCTCACTCACCCCGAGCCGGCCGCCGTGGTGGCCTGGATGGAACTGATGCGCAGGCGGTTGGCTGTGTCCTTCAGGGCCTGCAGCTTCTGCTGGTCTGGCTTATGGTAGGCCTCCATGGCGCGGCCGGGCGAACGGGCGGGTGGGGAGGCCGAGGACGCGGAGACGCAGCGCAGCGTAGCTGCCGGCAACTGCTAAGGCCGGACGCAGCGCTGGGGCGCGTTAAGAGTGCCGGGAGCCGCCCGCGGGGGCGGGGCGCCGGCATCACCCCAGGTTGCCCCGCCCCGCCCCGCCCCCGGACCAGCGGAGGCAGCCCCGCCCCAGCCCTCCGGCGCTGTTAGGAAACCGAGACCGTCGGGAGCCTGGGAGTCTCTGTACCCAGCCCGATGCTGTCCGCCCGCCTAACCTCTCCGTCCCTCTTTCCTTCGCCCGAAATCTGCGGGGCAGCTGCGGGCTGCCAGGCTCCTGTGAGTCAGGCTGCACTGCCATGCCGGGATTAACCACCGACACAAATAATGTGATAATAACTGCAGGTTCTAGGCCCGGCTCAGGGTTCTTCTGTTGACTCGCATCTTCACTGCAGACCGCTCTCCTTCCTCCACAAAGCCCTGGAGTGAAACTGAGAGGGGAGGCTTCATTGATTGTACCTTAGTAAAAATGAGCAAACTGAAACTGGTAAGGTCAATTAAGGTCACAGGGCTGGTGCGTGCAGGGAGCTCTGCCCTAGCAAACACGCCCTGTCCTCGAGCCCCAGCCCCAGAGAGGGACCCCAGGGCTTGAGGAGCCTGTAGGAGGATGAGGATTATGAAAATGAGAATACATATGAGTAGTAATGATAATATCAGTTAATGTTAACCGAGAAATTACTAGAGGCAAACCGTTCACAAGTTATTAAGGCCTAATAACACTGCTGACTCTTAGGGAGATCACTAGATTTGGTTTCCAGGTCTGTAAGGACAGGAGAACCCACCTCTGCTCTTACCAGGTCCCCTGGCCCCCCAGGGGGATGAAGGTCCCCCGAGAGGGAGTAGGGAGGGGACCGTCATCACAGATGTTGTCGGTGGAGTTCACCCACCCCACATGCCCCAGGAGGCTGATACCCTTTACCACGTCTTATACAGGAAGAAGCTCCATTTTACAGAGGACAGAGAAAGGTATCCCCTCAAATCAGTGGCTGAGGAGGGGGCTGCATCAGATCTGTCTGATGCTGAGCCCCTGAGCAAGCTGAGGGAGGCAAGTGGCCAGGCCTTCCTTGCCTGTGTCCCCTCTGTGTCTTTTGCCAACACTCAGAGTTCTGGGTCATGAGGGACAATGGACTGAATGTGACTGAGTCCCCCACCCCACTTCTGGGTGCTCCTTGGCTGTTCCTCTGCTGGCCTGGCTCCCAGATGCCCAGCCAGACCCTAAGCCAAGTGCATCTCATAGCACTTGGGTCCTGCCGGCCCAGCCCACGGAGGCCTGCCCACCCAGGGTTGGGTCCAAAGCTGGCAAGGGCTGAAGGCTGGATTGGAGTGAGATAGCCCCAGGGGTATGCCATGTCAGAGACCTGACGTGTGCCTCTGCCCTCAGTCTGATAAGAAAAGACATACCTTTGAAACCCTTTGGAAGCTCTGTGCCTTCCAACTCTGGCCTTTAGAGCAGTGTTTTCCTGTTCCAAGCCTCAATTTCTCCCTCTGCCCAATGGGACTAATCCTTGCCATTCTGCACCCACCCTGGTCTCTAATGGTGGCACAGTTCTCTCCATGGCTCTGGGGATCCAGCAGTGATAGAATAAAATGCCCCTCCACCTGCCCCATTGTGGGGCTCTAGGGACCCCTGGGCAGCTTCTTGTCATCCCAGGATTCCAGGTGAAGAAGACCCAGTTTGGCATCACCACAGCCTTCTCCTCCTGCCCCGCTCCCCGACCCCCCTGGCCTACAAGGTCTGGGCGCCTTAGCTAAGGCACAGGGCAGAGCCAAGGTCTAGCTCCTCCTGCTGCTCAGACCTGGGCACCCAACTAGACCCTTGGACATGAAGACCTCCACAGTGCTCGTGCCCTTCCACTAGGAACTCTGTGCGTGGGAGATGATGTTGAGGGAAGTTCCATGGGCAAGCATGTCCGCAATGGCAGCAGGCACGGGCTGGTGGGGCCCTACGTGGTCATTTCACCCAATCGGTGTGAAGACCAAGCCTCCTGAGAAATGGGGATACTCTAAAGTATCCCCATTTCTGACTTGCGGACAGAAATTGGAAGGGCCTGTGGGGAACTGTAGCTCCTAAGGGTCCCAATCACCAGACATGACAGTCCCCTAGCTGGCTGAGTCATAAGAATTGCCTGAAACAGTTATTCTACCCACGAATCCCTGGTCACCACATCTAACCTTCTGAATCAGAATCCCTAGGGTGGGGCCTGGGGCTCTGCATTTCTAAGAAGACACTCAGGCAATTCTGTTTTGGGGCTGAGAACTCTCCAGAGAAAAACATCAGGGAGACCTGGACAGACCTGAGTTCAATGCCTCGCTGGTTACGCCATGGGGCTAAGTGAAGCACTGAAAGTCCAGCTGTGGTGGGGAGATGTCTGTGACATGTAAACAGAGTAAAGCAAGGTATAGAACAGCAGGTAGAGTGTGATCCTATTTCTGTCAAAAATAAATTAAAGTGTGCACACGCATGTGTGTGTATGCGCATGCGTGTGTACCCATGCATGTGTGTGTTCGTAAGTGTGTCTGGGCAGAACAGAGGCTGCAAGGACAGACTTCAAGCCATGGGGGACTTTGGAGGGTTGGACTGAGGGAGACTTTGGGTTTCTACTTTATGAATTTCTCTTTGGCTGGAATTTAGTGCTAGTGAACACTGTTGACTTTTATAATCCAAAAAAAAAGCAAAACAAAATTCCATCTTGAAAAAAGCACTGTTGAGATTGGGAGATGCATTTTTTTTTATTTTAATTTTTTAAATTAATTAATTAATGGCTGCTTTGGGTCTTCATTGCTGCGCGCGGGCTTTCTCTAGTTGTGGCGAGCGCGGGGTACTCTTCGTTGCCGTGCGCGGGCTTCTCATTGCGGTGGCTTCTTTTGACGTGGAACACGGGCTCTAGGCGCACCCGCTTCAGTAGTTGTGGCTCGCGAGCTCTAGAGCGCAGGTTCGATAGTTGTGGCGCTCGGGCTTAGTTGCTCCGTGGCATGTGGGATCTTCCTGGACCAGGGCTCAAACCCATGTCCCCTGCATTGGTAGGTGGATTCTTAACCACTGTACCACCAGGGAAGCCCTGGAGATGCATTTTTATGAATGCGCTTTTTCTTGTAATTTCTCACGATTATGTAAAGCTGCCTCTGTGTTTCATAAGCCAGGCTGTTTCCTTGGATGTTTTTGAGTTGGGAGCAAACCTCCAGGCGGTGGGTGCTCACCAGTGGGAGGTCCCTCCTGCCCTTGCTCTGCTATCTACATGAAATTCAGGGCAGAGCTATCCTGATGTGCTTCTGCACATCCCCTGAGTGGACACCGATGAGGCGTGAACGGGTCCCGAGCAGCTGTGTTCCTGAATGACAGCACTGGGCATCACTTTGGCAGGTCTGGCCCACGTGCGGCTCCTGGGGCAGGCCTGGGCTAGTGCTGGGGGCCCTACAGTCAGCACGGGGCTTGCAGTGGAGGCAACATCCCAGTCTGGGTCTTCAGAACACTGTCTTTGACTCATATCCGGGGCTCAAAGCCTGTGGGGGCCTGGGATGGGTCCTTGTGTGAGGATGTGTCCAGCCTCGTGTCCACCAATGCATAGCAGAGGGCCCGTTGGACACTCTCTAACGGGCTTGTAGGTTGATGAAGAATTCAGTTTTAATAAATCCATCTCTCCTCTCAATGCCGGAAATTTCCTTCCAGAGGCATTTTTGGGGTAAAGTTTCTTTTGATAATGTTGCCCCCAGGGACGTGAGATGACACACAGTTCAACTCACAGAACCTCTGATTTTTCTGATTTAACTTTTGTTTTTGTTCTTGTTTTTTAAAAACACTGCCCCCCCCTCCAAAGGTAAAAGTAAAGTACACTCATTGTAAAAACCTGGAAGGTATAGAAAATTTAGAAGTAAACTAAAATTGTATGTAATGCCACCCAAAGAGGACCACTGGTAAAGTCATTTGTTCGTTTGACAAAATTTTTTTTTTTGGCTGCACCACGCTGCATGCAGGATCTTAGCTCCCGCCAGAGATTGAACCTGTGACCCTTCCAGAGGAAGCTCGGAGTCCTAACCACTGGACCGCCAGGGAATTCCCTCATTTGACAAATACTGATTTATTACAATTGTTTGAAGAAAATAAAACAGGGTCAAGGGTCAGGGAGAGGGGCTGGAGAGTAGAAGTGGGGGTCCCTTCATTAGGTGTTTGCTACTGTAGTTTCTTTTGTTTTCTTATTGTCAGGATCACATAAAATTCTCCATTTGTCATTTACATTTTCCCATTAGCATTCCCAAATTCTTCAAAGACATCGTTTTTACTAGCTGTGTATTGTCCCATCATGGAGCTATGTCCTCATTATTAACCGTCCCTTAGTGATGAGTATTTGGAGTGCTTCCAGGTTTTCACCAAGATGTATTACCCTGCAGTTAACATGTGGTACCTAAATCCTTGTCCTCCTGGCAGCTTAGCTGGGAGTTTTCCCAGAGTTTTCAATGGGAAGCTGCTAGGTCAGAGGGTGGCAACCCTTCTAAAGCCCTTGATACATATTTGGCAATGAGCTCTCCAGGAAGTCTGGTTGTGACTCAGTCACCTCTGCCTCTCAGCCATGTGCTTGGGGGAGAGGGCAGAGGGAGGGAATCCAAGACCTGCATAGCTTTGAGTGGATCCCTGCATGTTTCTGGGCCTCTGTTTCCTCACATCTGTAAAATGGGCTCATTCTCACAACAAACAGAGGTTTCTTCTTGTTTTCCCTTTCTCTGCCTGGGGAAAGCAAATTCAAGGTGGGGAGGCTACCCTCATTTTCACAGCTGTAAGCTCTTCCTGGCAGTGGTATGTAGGCAGCAGGAGGTATTAGACCCCCTTGGCCAGTGAGCAAAGGGAAAATCAATGAGAAGAGAGAATTCTGAGATGAGTTTTATAGATGGTCTTCTCCAGGACACCTGCAGACTCTGGGACCGTGGGCACTGGGCAAGAGCCCCATGACAGGGAGGCAGGGGTGGGGAAAGGGAACCTGGACACAGGGGATAACTCACCAGCTCCTCGACTTTGCTAGAAGTCAGCTCTAACCCCGGTGCATATGGCTCTCTCTCCTTCCTTTCTCATTTTATTGCTTTTTAAAAAAATCACAACTTGGGAATTCCCTGGTGGTCCAGTGGTTAAGACTCAGCGCTTTCACTGCCGGGGGACTGGGTTCATTCCCTGGTCAGGAAACTAAGATCCCGTAAGCTGCGTGGTACTGAAACTGTGCACCTCAGATTGGGACTTGAATCCACATGCCGGGACTCAAACCCAGCTTAAACCCAGATTGGGACTTGAATCTACGCGCTGGGACTTGAACCAGTCAGGGTTTGCTTCTTTACTCCCAAATCTTCTCTCTGGATTCACTTTTCTTCTTGCAGAAATGTATCTTTTAATAATTTTTTAAAATAAATTTATTTATTTTTATTTTTGGCTCCGTTGGGTCTTTGTTGCTGCACGCAGGCTTTCTCGAGTTGCAGTGAGCGGGGACTACTCTTTGTGGTGGTGCACGGGCTTCTCATAGCGATGGCTTCTCTTGTTGCAGAGCACGGGCTTTAGGAGCACGGGCTTCAGTAGTTGTGGCACGCAGGCTCGGTAGTTGTGGCGCACGGGCTCGGTAGTTGTGGCGCACGGGCTTAGTTGCTCCACGGCATGTGGGATCGTCCCAGACCAGGGCTTGAACCCATGTCTCCTGCCTTGGCAGGCAGATTCTTAACCACTGCACCACCAGGGAAGCCCATCCTCTTGTCTTTTTTATTTTAACTAGCCTTGTAGGTGCAAAGTGGTATCTCATGGTGGTTTTGTCACTTACTGCTTAAAAAAAAAAATTATACAAATGACAACACATGTTCTTTGTAGAAAATTTGAGAATATAGCAAAATACTCTGACAGTCTGTTTTACATGTCATTCTGAAACCGTGCACCCCAAATTGGGACTTGAACTCACGTGCCGGGACTCAAACCCAGCCAAAACCCAGACTGGGACTTGAACCCACATGGCCGGGACTAGAACCCGGACCAAACTCCCAGTCTTCCAACTGAGATTGCACACCTGGTTTCAGGACTTAATGAAGCTCAGGTTTTTGATGTCTCATTGCAGAAAGGATTCAGTGAGACAAAGTAATAGGTAAGAAGTGAGAAACGCTCCACAGACAGAGTGGGCCATCTCAGAAGGTGAGAAAGGCACCAGGGTATGGGATTGTCAGTTTTTATAAGGGTGGGTAATTTCATAGGCTAATGAGTGGGAGGAGTATTCCAGCTATTCCGGGAAGGGGCGGGGATTTCCATGAACTGGGCCACTGCCCACTTTTTCATCCTTATGGTTGGCCTTGGAACTGTCATGGCACCTGTAGGTTTGTCATTTAGCTTACTGATGTGTTACAATGAGCGTATACTGAGGCTCGAGGTCTAGTGGAAGTCGACTTGCCCACCATCTTGGACCCATTTGGTTCTAATCCGTTTATGTCATGTCCTCGGGCTATGTCATTCTTTCAAAGGTTGTGCCCTGCCCCCCTTCCCTCCTGTTTCAATTCAGCTAGGCTGTGTCCCCAATTATTCAATCAAACACTAACCTAGGTGCTGCTGTGAAGGTATCTTGTAGATGTGATTAAATCCCATAATCAGTTGATTTTAAGTAAAAGAGATTATTCTAGATAACTGGGTGGATCTGATTCAGTTGGTTGAAAGGCTGAAGAAGCAAAGTGACTTCTTCTGTGGCAGCTCCAGCCTCCTCTGCAGTTTGTGACTTACCTATCAGTCCCCTCGGCCCACCACCTTGGAGCAATCCAATTCTTTGCCACAAATCTTTAATATAGACCTACAGGTTCTGCTTCTCTGCTTGTATCCTGACTGATACACAAAGAAGAAAACTTCATCCCCCATAATCCACCATCCAGAGGTCACTAAGGACAACATTTTGGTTATTTCCTTCCAGGCTTTTTTTTCCCTTTTTATCCATGAACATGAATATTTTAAGTAAGGTCATGATCCCTCTGGTTTATATCACTGTGCATCTTAAATGCTTTCCCGCAGAGTCCACGTGCTTTTCTCCCCCAGAATTATTACTGGCGAAGAGGAAGGTCATCCACTGTCCCCCCTTGGTTGGACGTTTGCGTTGCTTCTGCGTTTATACTGTATCAAACAATACTTGTGCTTTCACTATAGCTAGCACTTGCTTCTGGGAGAGAGGGCTTCTTTTCTGGTCATCACTGTGTGTCCTTGGCCAATCCCAGGACCAGATTGGGTGGTCGACCCTCTGAGTCACCCCCAAAGGCCGGGGCTGCAGGCACCTGGCACTCCTGAAAGGTGAGCACCAGCATGGAGCCCAGCGCAGCCCTGCCAGGCCTGCTTTCCTTGCACACAAAGGAAAAGTGCCTCGTCATTGCAGCTTGCGGTTTGAGTAGCAGAGCCTGGGCACCTCCCTGGGTGGGGAGTAAGGAGCTGCCTCAACAGCCCTCATCAGTTCCTGTCTGGGTGTGCCATGCCAGGCAGGGCTTGGGCAGTGCTATTGACAGTCAGGGCACTTCTAGGGCAGCCGGGCCCGCCTGCATGGCCTGCGGCACAGAGTGGGGAGAGACTGTCACCCTGTTCCCTCTTCTGATATCTCCTGGTTTCCCTGAGCAAGCTGGGTGGTAGAGGTGGCTTTTGTTCCTGTGGATATTAAAGATGAACATTTTTGTTTTGCTGTGGGGAGATTAAGTGGATTTTCTCCTGGGCAGTTGTTGAAGAACTGAAGTGGTGGTTATTTAGGGTAGGGCTGCAGCAGTCTGGAGAAAGGCATGGAGAGGGATCCTTTCCCTGTTTAGAGCCACACGGCTCCTCCTGGGAAACACGAAGCCGTAACAGTGTTTGGCTGGGAGGAACAGTCAGCAGCCACAGGAAGTCCCAAACCCAGGTTGGTTGCCCTCCAAACACAATGGCTTTTTCTCCCCACCCCACCCCTAGAATTAGCAATGACATCTAGTCAGCCTTCCTTCTGGTGACTTTGATGAGGCCTCAATTGACCCTTTGATTCTCTCATGAATTCACTCCTTTGTTGCATTTACCAAGGCCTGTGTGCCAGCACTGTGCTAGATGTTTGGGGAAGAAGATGATCCTGTCTTGGTTCTCAGATCACAGGTCACAGGTCGGCAGGGGCCACACGGCCCTGTCCTGTGATCTGTATAAAGAATTGCCTGCTGAGACTGCAGATCAGGGAAGGCTCCAAGGAGGAAGTGACAACCGACAGCAAATTTTGAAATAACAGTATCCCCTGCCACCAAACTGTACCTGTGTCATGCTGGCATGGGTGATGGGAATTGAGACTATAAACCCATTTCAGATCTGGACCTCGGCTTCCCAGCTTGGCCAGTATCCTGGCAGGATGCCCCTGAGCCACTCCGACGCACCCCCCACCCCCCCACCCCCGGCCTAGGGCTGAGAAAGCCCTCTGAAGAGCCATACCTGGGAGGAAGGGATAACAACAGGTGACTGGCAGCGACGCCACTGTCATTTCCAAACGTGCTTCAAAATTCTCCAGGGACCCGAAAGCTTTTTCCACGTTCCACAAACCCAGAGGGAGGTTTGAACTGAACACGTCCAGGTCAACTCTTGCCTCTGCTGCCCCCTAGCTGGGTGAACTTGGACGGATGGCCTTCGGCAAATCACTCAGTGGTCAGTTCCTTCACCTGGAAAACGAGGCAATGACATGTGTCCCCCAGGTGCTCAGGACGGTCAAAGTCACTCTATTCCAGAGTGACGTGCATCCCTGCTCCCGAAATCGCAGTTTACCATGGAGCCCAGGCTAAGGGGACAGGGCAGGCGTGTGTGGGGCTGTGCCCATAGTGTCCAGCACTGAGTCTGGGACAGAACAGCTGCTACCCCCAGCCCCAAGGGTCGGATGGGGACCAACAAATAGGGTGTGTGTGTGTGTGTCTCTCTCCCACCTTCCCTCCTACCTCTCTCTGAGGTTGACGCACCGGCCCAGCATTTAAGGGCTCCAAAGTCCTCGGGGAATGTTAATTAATAACCTCGCCATCTTGGGCTGGAGCGCAAACAGCTCCTTGGTCTCCTTTTGGGCAGGAGCCCAGTGAGTCAGGGCAGGCGATGGAGGGGGGCGGGTGTGTCAGCCCTGGACGGGCCCTTTGTGGGAGAGCGGCCGTCTTCTGGGTGAAGGGCAGCTGTGTCAGAGTGAAGACCAGGGCTCCTATTTACGGGGGCATTCTGAGAATTTGTGTAGTCATGCCCAAGCATTTCCATATTTAATATGGAGCATCTGATTATAAATTACTTTAAAACATCTCCTTTAGATCACAATTAAGGTCTTATTTAAAAATTATGTAGGCATAGGTTACATTCTCTATGAATTTTAGGTCAAAATGGTAAAGGTGAAATGACAAAATATTTGTTTATTTAAAAGGGGGTGAGGTGCCTGCTAGGGTGGAGACCACACAGTAAATGGGGGTGTTGGCCGGCAACATTGCTAGCATCCCCCTTCCCATCAGGGGGCCTGTCGGGGTAAGGGTCAAACAGAAATCAGGGAAGCTTCTCGGTGCCAGCAGGACGGGAGAGGATGTTAGCCCTTCTGTCCAGGGGAAAGACCCCTGCCTGGGAGAGGCTGGGAGGGGCAGTCTGTGGGGGCAGGAACGTGTCAGATATAGAAACAACAAAACGGGGCTTCGTTAGCAAAATGTGTAGGGGTCCAGATTTTTGTACATGCTTCAGAAGCCAGGGCGCCATTGCCAACACTGAGAAATTCCACAGAACATGGTGGGTGGTTTGCTGGGGTTGCCTCTAGAGCTTTGCCAGGGCTCAGGCAGTACCAGACCCATCTTTCTGGAGGGGCAGGGACGTGGTAAGCAAGCAGCAGTTCCTGTGGACTGTGGCCGGCTTCTCAGCTCCAAATTCTGGGACCCTTTTTAGACTGATGGGCTGACGTCAGTCTAACCACAGCCAGGGCCTCTGCCCCTTCCCAGGATGACAGGAAGCTGGTGTCGTGAGTGGCCCTTTCCCAAGGCTGCACTTTGAATGGCCTCCACCTCCGAGGGATGTGGGGAGGGTTAAGGAATGCACACAGAGCACACAGCACACAACAAACGTCGGTTATGATTACTTGTGGGACTGTACTTCAAATATATTCAAACTTACGTGAAAGAAGTACCTGTGAAACATGATGTGACTGTCGTGCGGCCTTTGTATCACCTCCTTCCGAGCCATTCTACCGCTGGGCATAAGAGCTCTCTTAGTAGTCAGCTTTACTTTTAGCTAATTTGCCTGGTGAACTGAAGAGATATATGTAAGCCCCATCCGCCCGCCCGCCCTGCCATGGGTTCCGTCTGCATGAGCGTGGCAGCAAACTTAGACAGGTGGAGAATCTTGAATTGATCTAAGCCCTTTAGAAACCTGTTGGCGTCTTCCCATTACATTTGGGGGTAACAGAGACCCCAAAAGACACGGCCTAAAGGAGAGAATGCAGGCTGGGCTCCAGGGTTTGCTTGGTTTAGTGACTGTTTTGCTGCTCTTCCCTTCAGCTTTCCAAGAACCTGGCTTCATCTTTAGAGGAAACCCCATGGCCGGATTTCTAGCTGCTCATCCAGGAGACAGGCTGGTTCTTGTAGCTCTGACAAACACAGAAGCCTCAGCAATTTCTAACTCACACACTTACTCAAAGACCAGGTATTTTTTAAAGTTTATCACTTAATTAATCAATTAATATTTATTTATTTTATTTTTGGCTGCGTTGGGTCTTTGTTACTGCATGCGGGCTTTCTTCAGTTGCGGAGGGGGGGGCTACTCTTTGTTGCGGTATGTGGGCTTCTCATTGCGGTGGCTTCTCTTGTTGCGGAGCATGGGCTCTAGGCACGCGGGGAGCAGTAGTTGTGGCTCACAGGCTCTAGAGCGCAGGCTCAGGAGCTGTGGCACACGGGCTTTGTTGCTCCGCGACATGTGGGATCTTCCCGGACCAGGGCTTGAACCTGTGTCCCCTGCATTGGCAGGCGGATTCTTAACCACTGCGCCACCAGGGAAGCCTAAGACGAGATATCTTTTAGCAACAGCATGAACCAGGATCCATAAACGGTGAGTGAAAACATCATTAGAAACAACCAGGAAGCCTAAAATCCCAAACCCTATGGCTCTTGTTCACGATCCAGTGGCCTTAGTTTTTCACGAAATTCCAATGAACCTGGTTGCCTGGTTTCCTAGGTCATGACAGCTGAAAAGCAGCACGTGAGTAGGTCAAACTAGCTTTTAATAAACAGTGGTAATGTGTGACCTAAGGAATTATAGAAAGCAATCTAGAATAATTTATCGTGGAGGCAATGGAGTCAAGAAAGGAGTTCTAGACCAGCCCTCTGGTCTGCTTGGCTTCGGGTCCCTAACTCAGTACTGGCTTAATAAGCAGCAGGCCCTGTCACTCTCAGCTTCAACTCCCTTCTCCCTAAAATGGGTTATTGTGAAGATCAGGAAAATAATGGACAGCAATGCTTAAGTGCTGAATGAGCACGCATTAATGATGACTGGGGTGTGTGTACGAAAGTCATAAAGCAAGGGTTAAGCATATGCTCTGCTCTAAAAAAGCAGGCAGGTATGTCAAACATTTTAGAGAGAATTTCATTTGGAAACACACTTAATGTGAACAATTACTAGGGAGATATATGATTAACACTTTTTTCCTTTTCCCTATGTCCCATAATGATGACATTTTACTTTCTTCCCTCCCTCTTTCCTTCCTTATCATCCTAGATGCCTGGCACATATGACAACTCAACACACATAAACTGAGTGAATTTGGGAAGTGACCTGGAAGGTTAAGTCCCCTGTAAAACAGTGTTTTTGGTCATGATTAGACCTGTACCCTCCATCTGGGGAAAACTCAGAGGAATAAACGGAGTTGTTTTGTTCTCTCACCTCACTCCCTCTCAGCAGTAGGAGACTCTGGAAAAGTGTAGCAACTCATTCAAAAGTTCCTATTTCTGTAAATTCAATAAAAACACAATTAAAATTTAGTAGGTGCTAAAACTTGGTTTTGAACTTTTATTAAAAAAATATATTTGCAAACATATAAAATTTAGGATGAAAAATGCTCATCTGAAAACAGGTAATAACTTAATATTTGCAAACATACACAGATGGTATAAAATCCATACCATTAAAAATGTTAATGATGCTGTATTGCGCTCATGGAACAAAAATCTTGCTGTAACCCCAGAGCTTCTCATGCTCACATTTCAGGGCGCTGAGACTCTGGTACACTGAAGGTCATGAGAGCCACATGGCCAAAGCAGGAATACAGAATAAAAAACCATTTAGAACACATACTGTTAAAAACACGTTTCTTAAGGAATCACACAGATAAAAGGGAAACACAATTTTGCATTTTCCCCATTCAAAGTGAACGATATTGCATCATAGCATTTCAAATGAAGATGTCAAATACAAAACTGAGTGAAACATTGCACACATCTCTCCTGCTGAATTTGCTGAAAAACAGGCTCCTTGAGGCCCCGGCCCACTCAGGGAAATGTTCTCAAGCACAGCTTTAAAAAGCTCAGTGTAAGTTGCTTTACTTGTTTCAGATCTTAACGTTTTAGACACCTGAAAACACAGGGCACTATTGGTTCCAGAAGGCCCTTTGAATACAACTGAAGAAAACCAAAGACAAGTAAGAAAGAAACACGTGCTCAGCAGCAAACGCGCAGCAAGAATGCAGGACACACGTCCGTGTGATTCCTCGTCTTCACTCACGTGGACTGAGCCCACTCGTGCCTGTGCTGCCTCTCATTCCTCTGTGTTTCATTTTGCCCAGAGTTACAGTATGATGGCTAATTTTGTTTTTTAAGCAGTTAGGCACCTTCAATTTCATGTTGCATTGTTAGTAATACAATGGCAGTTATGGCCTCTACTACCAAAATGAGAAAATTTCAAACTACATTCTTTGGGGAGGAGAGTAATAAAGCTGCGTGGTTTAAAAATATTTACCTAGTAGAAGATTTGATGGGGTTTAAAATTTTTACAAGAAAACATGGGTGGAAAAAGAACAATTCTTGACATGCAAAATCGGGTCATATTCTAAACTTAGCCTGTGCATCCTCCGGCAGAGAAGGACCCAGGTCAACTTGGGCTCTTAACAAAACCCCACTCCCAAAAGCCTTCCAAAGTAAGCCATGGACACTCACATTCACATGCAGACGGCATGAATGCTTCTGAAACTGACAGTCACTTGAAAACCTAGGATTCAAAGTCACACCTTACAAACCTCGGGAGAGATGCACAATGAGGAGGAGCTTCTTCCTTAAAGGAAAGGAGCAAGGCTGTTTGGGAGGTGGGAGTCCATTCAAAGACACCACATCAACTACAACCAAAGAAGGTAGTGCCACCCACCCAGGTGAGGGGGGGGGCATACAGACAGTCACGGTGACCTAAATGCAGGTCACCTGAAGTTGCAAACCTAGCAAGAAGCATCTCTGTTTTGGTGTCCATTTTGATTCACCTAAGGTTTAAAACTAAGATTCCAGTAAAGTCACTGCAGCAATGTAAACATGCAACCTAAACTAGCATGAGGTTCTGGACAGAAGCCTGAATGAGGAATAAGGCAACTGAACTGCGACTTTCGGGCCAGGGTCATCCAACTGCAACTGTTCAGGCTTGGCCTGACTTCTCTAGGGACTCATTCTGGCCTGAACTTCCTAGTCATCATGACAGGGGACTTCTGGCTTCTGAATTTTCAAAATGCTTTGAATACATAAATCTGGGAGTTGAAACAGGTTTACCCTTTTCAAGTCTCCATGACTTGGGCACTTAAAAATTTACTTTCACACTAAGGAAACCTTATCACAGATTCTCTTTACTGTCTGTCATATTCATTCCTTGGATTAAAGGGTGAAAATTAACAGATCTGATTAAAGACCCTCTTCAGGATATTCTCTCAACTCTCTTGTAATATTGTCCATACTCAAATCATCATTTCAATTCAAATGTCTATCATAACAAGAATCCCTCGATTCTTCCACTTACCAAAGCCCACTGAGACTACACCTGGGATGCGAGCAAACCTACCAGGGCAACTGTTTTCTGAGAACAGTCACGTGGCTCCCTGGACACCATCTCCTGGTGTCAGCAACACTTCATGTCTTACTGTAACCTTCTCTTTCCCAGGTGACACGCAAGCAATTCATTTTTGGTTGCTGAATTTACACACTACCTTTGAAAACAAACTATTCCTAATGGAGTATGAGAACTTAAAAGCTTCCCTGGCTTCTGCGCAATTCACAAATAACTAGGTAAATGCAATAGAAGACACTAAATTGGGAAGCAGAAAAGTTGCCCAGGAAGCATGTTTAGATTAACAAAAGCCAATCAAGGTATTCTTTATGCTAAAAAACTAAGAGCAAACTAAAACAAGTATGTAATTCACAAGTAATTTTCTAAAATCTCAGCTAGAAAAAAAAAAATCTGTGGACTTATGATTGAGTTACCATTAAAGCTTAAATGATTGTTCCCGAGGAACCATTACATCTGTCAGCATTATTCACAGCTAATCCTTATGCTAGCTGGTTGAGCCAATTGGGTTTTACCCCATCATTAAATAGTGCTCAGAAAAGTAAGCAGTGCATCTTAATTGGTTAAATACTACAAAATGACCTGTATCATAGAAACGAAGACATTTTCATTCAAAGAATATCTTAAAATTACTATTGCTGAAATAAATCAAAATCTACATTAAAATATTACTAATCACCATTACATGCCATAAAAGAATAAATATAAATCATGGCAGATCAATAGCAGCATAACAAAGCATCTTTACATATTTTCACACTTCGGGCTGCAAAAGTACTCACAGCCTAGGAATACATTGGTAAAGTTCTGAATTTCACACTTTGTTTTTAACTCCATATTCTATAATAAAGTAAGGGCAGTGTGAATAACAGCTCCCTTTTCTGCATAGCTTTAAAACTATTCTCAGTAGACTTGAGGAATGGAACCAGAATGGCTTTGTCAGATTGGTCCACTGGTCCTTTTGTCAAAGTGTTAAGGAAAACAATTAACAATGACTTCTCACTGTGTTTAGACAGAAAAGGAAAATAAGGCTATGATTCACACACAAATGTAACATTTTCAAAACCACTGGAGAGTAACTTAAAGTGAAGATTTCTGATAGAATTCGGGCCTTACCAGTCCCAGCCTTTATTTCAAAGATGTGCCACGCCTGCTCCCATACCATGACAGGGCCTGCAGGGCCTGATTCCAATGTATCCCCACACTGGGAGCCTGCCACATGGCAGCACTGGGGACACTTAAAAACAAAACACAATTAAGAAATTTCAGAACTTTTAAGGCCCAAGTGAGGCATTCATATAAAACATACTTCACTTGAACAAATCAGTCCTAATTTGCCAGCTTAAACTCTGACCCTTAAAACACGAAGCTACTTTGCACAGAGCTGACTTCTGCTCTGTTCTGAACTTGACTACCAGCCCAATGCTCAAGTTTTCAGGGGGGGAGTGGAGGGGAGAGGGGTGCAGACTGGGCTGAACTCTGACTGCTGCAAGGCTGGTGACCCCTTTTCCCTAAGACCTTGAACGTGAAAGTGAGTTGAAAATCAGATTCCTTATTTCACAAACTTGCTTAGATCTGATGAAAACACCCACACAACTCAACACAATGGTCTTTTTTTTTTTTTTTTTTTTTTTTTGTCAAAACAAAGGTCTGCTGGTGATGCTTCACAGTGAAACCTCCATTATCACTGGGAACGTCACTTGGAAAACATTCTTAAGGAATGAGTCTCTTTCTCATAGGCTCAATTTCAGGATTCTCAAAACTCAATGTTCTGTTTAGAAGTTTCCATGATGAGGCCTATTGTTTCTGAGGTCGCCATTCTGCCTTTGGATCGACTCTGCTCCAGTCATAGGTTGTGGCTGTCTTTGTTCTTGGTCAGAACCTGCAAGTAGACTTCATGAAGCGTACTAAGGAAGCTGGAATCATTCTGGAAGAGATGGTAATGTCACATTTACCTCACTAGAGCTTACTTTCTTGATAACCGCTTAGGAAGAAGCTGTATACATGATCTGTATAACTAATTACCCAAAGAATCCCACCACCCAGAGATAACCATTAATATTTTGGAATTCACTCAGATATTCTTCCACTGGGAGCATATGCCCAAGAAGAGAGAAACACTGGTTCTGGCTAGTCGTGAATTTTCTTTATGAGCTGATTTTCTAAGAAGTCATACAATTTTTTTATTTTTAAAGAATGAAATTCAAAGATGAAATTGATGCCCTACATACCTTAATTAGATGTATTAATGTATCCTGGAGCTGAGACTTGCTGAGGATAATGGAAGGCTTTCTTTGATTTTCTGATGTTCCAACAGTGAGAGGAGAAGGGGAGCTTGCTTTCCTCTCAAGGTCTGAGGACCTTGTAACTGTCTGCTGGAAAACACTTGGGGACAGCAGGACTGAGGACACTGCCGAAGTTGTTGCAGGAACCAGTGGGGGGCCTGCCACCTGCAGGGGAACAATGGTCATTTTGCACTGTCAGCAGCCACGTTGATTAGTGGACGCCTGATAACAAGCATAAGCAGCAGGAGACTGGAGCCCAGAGTCCAGTGCTAACTGTTTGGGGTTCAGATAAACATTCAGGAGCAGCATCTGGGCATTTTACATCTGGTTAGGAAGCTTGTTAGCTGAAGGATAAAGAGTCCATTTATATGATAAGGATGCTCTAGAGTTGTTATGAGAAGCCAGGCCCGATCATCACAGAAGGGGGACCTGATAAATAACAGCAGGGTATGTACAGTAAGAATAGTCCTGTGATAAATCAAACATGTAAAGTTTTTCCATGAGGGGCACAGAAATGACTGGAAGAGGGCGTGAATGAACTTCCTGAGGTGATGGAAATGTTACATACCTTGGCTGGGTCATTACCCAAGGGATATACGTATGTTAAAACTCAATTAAAAAATCTGCATTTTATTATATGTAAGTTTTATTTCAATAAAAAGAGAATTTAAAAAAACCCAGTTATATGAAGCATTAGTTTCTTTCTTTTTAAAAATATTTATTTATTTGGCTGTACTGGGTCTTAGTTGGGGCATGCGGGATCTTTTAGTTGTGGCACGTGGGATCTAGTTTCCTGACCAGGGATCAAACCTGGGCCCCCCTGCATTGGGAGTGCGGAGTCTTAGCCACTGGACCACCAGGGAAACCCTGAGCCTTAGTTTCTTTGGTGGTGTTCAACGTATTTATTGTATCATTACAGGTATCAAAGATAAATATATATATTTTTTGTGGTACGCGGGCCCCTCACTGTTGTGGCCTCTCCCGTTGCGGAGCACAGGCTCCGGACGCGCAGGCTCAGCGGCCATGGCTCACGGGCCCAGCCGCTCCGCAGCATGTGGGATCTTCCCAGACCGGGGCACGAACCCGTGTCCCCTGCATCACAGCAGGTGGACTCTCAACCACTGCGCCACCAGGGAAGCCCCCAAAGATACATTTTAAAAACATAAATCTAATATCTATCTCCTTTCATTTAGATGTACTTCTGGGCTAATAACGGCTAACCATCAGAATACACAAAAGAGTAATAATTAGTATTTTAAATAACTCTCACATTTTGATACAATCAACAGAGAGCTATATATTTTTTTCCTCCTATCTGTCACCCTCCTCATTTACAAATAGCCAAGAGCTAGCCATAGTTTTGAGAATGTGGTTTCTGGGTTCTGAGCCATTTGGTTTGTTTTTTTGGTGCAACACCAGGCTGAGAGCTCCCGCCGATCACCATGCAGCGGACAAGCTACAGAAAAGACCCGTTAACAAGACCAGTCAGAAGCTGGCTATACTGTAAATTCTGAGACTTGAGGAGCGGTGTAAAGGCTCAAAGGCAAAAGGAATGTAAAAGTTTAAGAACTGAAAAAAGTAAGTGTGCATGTCAAGGCTGGTAGGTAATGGAGGATGAGGGCAACTTTTAAAAAATGAGGCAGGGGAGACACAGCAAGACCCAGAGCACACAGCCCTGGGAGGCTTTGTCGTCAGAGCAACGGGAAGCCAATGAGAGCATCGTAGTGATGCTGCCCTCTGTTTACTGAGACACCACAGCTCTTCCAGGGCAAAGACAATCTCCTACTCATAGGGACCAGGCTGACTTGCTCTCAGCAGTCGCCCATTCACAAACACTGAGTGACTGCCCCTGCTGTGGCCCACCTGCCCTCCCATACACACAGTCAGGGAAGACATCACTGCAGACAGATGCCTTGAGGCCTACAAAGGCCACAGCAATGAACTCTGCCTGGGGGAGCAGGAGGGGGCGTCTAAGATGGGCCTAGGCTTGAAAGCCAAAACTTTTCACTCAAGTGACAATGTTTTACTTCACACTCAGCAGAAGAACTTAAACATACTGTGCTCTTCAGAAAAAGGGAATCCTTACCGGGATGGCACTGGATAACATCATAGGCTGGGCAAAAACTTCAGGATCCTGGTTTTGCTGCATAGACTGCAACGTTTAAAAAGAAAAGATGAACAGATGTAGCAAGTTTCAATTAAGATTTCTTAGTTACTGTGGAAAAATCTAGGTTAGCAGCAGTAAGGAATAGTTCAGACATGATCTGGTTCCTAGACTCCTGAGGGGAGAGGCTGACCAGAACTTGTGACAATGCAGAATGAGAGCTCTGGGACAGTACCCGACCCCCTTCAGTTCCACCCAAGAACAGGGGTGCGTGCAAAGCCTTGAAAGTGTCTCTAAGGAAAAAGCTGAAACCTGTGTCTCTTATAAGAGCTGGGACAGCCCAAGCCTATTTTTGCTGTTGAGGCTGTAGAGATGCAAGATCCTGGCAGTGTGATACCTCCTGATAAGGTGATTTAAACTTTGGACAGGTGGCACTAAATAGTCTTCATACAGAGTCACAATTCCACATGTTAAATTTTATCCCCATTCCTGTGCAGAGCAAATACATTGGAACTCAATAAAGCCCAAGGTCCTAAAATTCAATACTGCCACATAAATGAAAATGTACATGTTTGTAAGCTTCCTTTGCAAGGAGGCATGCTGGAGAGCAGGGTGCCATCCCAGAAGGCAAAATCTGGAGCGGGTAGCATCCCCAACCACTGCTGGTTGTACTTCCAGAACAACAGGAACAGTGGCGGCAGACACACTGCAGGGGTGTGATACCTTACTGTTAAATAGAACATTTTCTCTCCTCCTTATACTGCAGACAGAAACGGCAAAAAATGACAATTTAATGATGTAACCGGGACACTAGGTTTCCTCTTTTTCTGTACAGAATTTCAATGGAATGGAAAAAATACTCCATTAACTAAGAAATAATATTCAATTATTATGATGGGCTCTTCTATATAATATTATTTGGTAAAATGTTAAGAGCTGGGGATTATAATTATTAAAGGGCATGAGACTAAAACCCTGAAAGGTTCTACTCCCTTTCAGTTCTCTGATCTTGCACAAGTCACTTCCAACTCTGACCTGACTTCCTCACTTGTAAACTCACCGACCTTATAAATTGAGGGACAAGCCTCTTCTTCACCCCCACACCCACTTCACCACTAAGTCCCACTGACCCTACTTCTTAACAAATCCACGGGTCCACACTCCCCAGTGCAGGCCCCCACCAGCTCAAGCCTGGGTGACTGCCCCAGCCTCCTTCCTGATGGGTCATTCTACTGCCATCTTCTCCTTTCCCGGCATGCCACCCTTGGCTCAAAGCACTTAAAAGACTCCCCAGGGCCCTTAGAACAAACCTCTAACTCCTTGATACAATTTACAAAGTTTTGCTCATCAACAAATACCTGCTCCCCTACATTTCTTTCCATGTAGATCCAGCCACAGTGCAAGTTCAGCAAATGCCCTCTCATGTCCAGGCCTCTGTATGTGCTATTTTCCTTGCTTCCACATACTCTTCCTACCTCTAGAATAGGTCTGGCTAACTTCTACTGAGTCTTCAGATCTCAGCTGAACATCAGTTTCCTGAGGAAGCTTTATTTGACCCCAGACCTCCAAATCTGGGATGGTCTGATGGCAGCCCTAACGCTCCTGGCACAAGGCAGGCACTCAAGTGAGAGTACTGAGGGAGCCAGGGATGGAACAAAGATTGGGATAATCTGGATCTGTGGTCCCAAGTCAAATAAGAACTTCTGGAACTGTTAGGCAAAAATAAACAAAAAACCCTAAAATGTACACCCAGGAAGGAAAATACAAATACTGTTTCTTAGCTTTTATCAGTTGAAATAACTTTGGGAAGTGAATTGAGTTACAACACCAGTTACCAATGGTCTGGCTGATCACTGCAGGGCTTCTCTCTCCTTTCTTCTAGCTCCTGACACACTCAACAGCTGTCTCTTTAAACAACTGTCTCCTGTCAATTAAAATCCAGGTCTTTGCAGTTTCATCCCACCCAGTTACAGCCACCCACCCTCCTGCCAGTACCTGAAGGGGAGCAAGCACCATGTTGCTCAGGGAGGCTGAGGCTCTCGCTGCTGCTGTCTTCGTGGGAGGCTCTATGAAGCTCTCAGGCGTGGCCAGCTGGCCAGCTGCTGCAGAAAAGCTGGGTGCCACTGCACCTTTCCCAAGTGACTGTGTCTGTATTTGGTCATGCTGTGGGGTCAACCTGAGTTTCTGGAGAAGATCAACGCTTGGGAGGGATGTACCGGCTGTGTTTGTCACACTCAGCGGGGCCCTGAATGGGCTCTGGCTGGCAGTCAGACTGGTGTGGCTCAGCTCAGGGACTGGCTGACTCAGAAGTGGAGACCTCTGTCTAGGTGTGGTCTTCACTGCTTGCATCATGGTGGTGTTTCGGGGTAGGCTTGGGGGAGCCTGTCCAGTAGAAGCTTCTGCTGGTAGAGTAGGACTAAGCACAGGGTGCAACGGGATCGTATAGCTTGGGGCCTGCTTTTCGCTGGACTGTGTGATGGAGGCAGGAGTGATTAGCACCGGGGTGGTGACTTCAGGCTGGACTGAGTGGTGGGCAGCAGGATGGACACCCAGGTTTTCCGACTGAGGGGCCCCTCCTGGCTCAAAGGAAAATGGTAGGAACGAGCTGGGCTCTTTCTGGGAGGCATCTCCTGGCAGCTTCTCCACTTCTTCTGAATCCAGACCAAAAACTGTTGGCTGTTCCTTTGGCAAAGAGGTTCCAAATAATTCTTCCACTGTCAGATGTTTGTGTCCAGACGGAGCAGACTGAAAAACAAATCAAACCACCCAATGAAAGAAATCTCTTGCAAACCAGCGCATCTAAACTTCCTTTCCATCAACCAAAACAGTTTGCAGAAGCAAGGTTGGGTGGAGTCTGAAAATAGGAAATGGAACAAACTGAAGATGTTCTCAGGATTAAGGCCTAGGTACATCTATCTGGTCTCCCCAAGGTGGTGGACAGAAATCTGCATTAATAGTAAAATTCCAATTTTCCGGACTCTAGGTGGTAGCTTAGAGTTCACCTTTTTTTTGTTGGCAAACAGATATAAGGTGAAGGGGCAATTACTTTACTTCAAAGTTAATTGTGCCTAATTGCCCTATGTCAGTCACACATGGTAGGGAAATTACACTCAAGAGGACAGAGGGACCAAATGCTGATCAAGCAATCATACCTTTATTTTCATGACTTTTGACTAAAAGGTAGGCACTGCACCTTGAGGACTAGGCCTCAAATACCAGAAAATAAAATTAACTATTAAAGAAAATTAAAGTATAGCTGATACAACATTATATTAGTTACAGGTGTACAACATAGTGATTCAATATTTTTATAGATCGTACTTCATTTAAAGTTATTATAAAATATTGGTTATGTCCTCTGTGCTGTACAATATATCCTTATATCTTATTTATTTTATACATAGTAGTTGGTACCTCTTAATCCCCTACCGCGATCTTGCCCCTCCCAATTTAATCATTTTTTAAATAGCTAGCCATTCCTCCTTCCTACTCCCAAATCACAGAATCCTTAAGAAAAAGCGAAGCATTTAAGCCTGAACACGTTACATTTACATATAGTCTAGTGATCTGGTTTACTGACGCCACTGCAACGACTCAAAGGAGAAATATTCGTGCCTCCCACTTGTGAGCTTTCCTGCCCCTTCCCTTCAAGGACTATTGCTGAATTCATTTAACCTTTATTTGCTGAGTATGCACGGGGTGGCAGGTCCTGCTCTGACCTGGGCCCAAAGGACATACCAGGAAGTAATGACAAAGAGTCCTACCCTAACAGAGCTTACATTCTCATGGGAGACAAAGTACTCTGAGAACACAAGCAGCCTCAACTTACGGTTTTATCCCTAAAGTGTATGGACTTCTTAGTTGTTTACATATATGTTTACATGAAAAAAAAATTCACTGAAAACACATGATTTTCAGGGCCCCAGAAAGTCTATAAAGGCCTTAAAGTACACTGCATCTGAAATACAATGATGATAACACTATGGTATGATCCCATTTCTATAGGAAAACAAGCTCAGTTTTCCCCCAATGTTTGCTGCGTCCATTTGACAAATAATTAATGGTCTTAACCAGGTGCCAGGGGCATTGGGCTGTGAAGGGTGGGGAGAAGAAGAGAGAGGGAGCTTCTGGGCAGCAGGCTCTTAAGGGAAGGGGGTTAGGGATCCCCTCTGTTGAGAGACAACAGGGAAGGGAGGACTGAGGATGCAGGGGAGCTTACACATAAGGGACAGAAAAAGTTTCGGGGTCGCCGCTGTGCACTTTCTCCCTGGTGTCAGGGCAGAAGCACCTGCTGGGTGAGAGAGAGGTGGCCGGGAGAGCGTAGGTGGTGCGGAATAGCTGTTGTGGAGGAAGAGGCAGAGCCTCCTCAAGTTGTAAAAAAATCACAACTTCGTACCAAACCATTCATTATATCTTAGAAAATAGTCAATGAAGAGAATTCTATTAATATTAAAGCTAACATAATGTATCTTGGCAAGTTAATGTGACGAGAGGCTTTGTTTAGGTGAAGGAACTCTCACGTGGCACATTCAGGCCCCCGCTAACAATGCTGTAGCGAGACTAGTAAGACTGTCTTGTCACAACACTTTCTAGCACTTCAAGGGATTTTCCAGATTCACAGTCTCACTCCAAATACTAGGCAGCACTAACACCTCATCATAAACTGTGGATGTGAAGAACTGCAAAAGACTTTATATGGTTTAATATCCTTACATTTTTACTTCTGGAAAACTGCAGAGCTTAGGGTCTGAAATAACAAGTACCTAGGTTCAAGTCCCAGCTGTTAACTCGTAAAATTACAGCATTTCTATGTAGTGCGCTCATTTGAAAACTGAGGGCAACTGTGGCTAATTGCCTCACAGAGCTGTTGTAAAAATTAAGTTCTCGATATAATGTCTGCCCAATGTCTGCTTGTCTGCCCAACAAGCATTCAATAATTGGGAGTTGGCTATTATCATCATTATATGAACCCAGATACAGTCTTTTTTTTTTTTTGCTGCAAAAAGCTTTATTGTTTCCATTTGGTCCAAGGCTTGGGAGATGGGTCCAGGGTGGTTAAAAAGCTGCCTAGTGGCTGCAGAGAGGGGCTTCAGGCAGAAGCCCTGACACCAGAGGGGCTCCTCAGAGGCCGCTGGGCTCTGGAGGCTCTTAATCATGCTTGAGGGTGAGACTTTCGAAGAGATACTCGCCCAGCCCAGACTGGGGACCAAACAGCTTGCGGAGGTTGGTCAGGCGGTGACTCATCTTCTTCATGAGTTTCACCTCCTTATCTAGGAAGTGGCTCTCCAGGAAGTCACAGAGGTGGAGGTCTGGGCGGGCAGAACCCAGGGCATGCAGATCCAAAAGGCCTGGTTCAGGTTCTCCTCCACGAGAATGGCAGCTTCCAAAGTGTCCTGGGTTTGTAGCCCACTCATCTTGAGATGGCTTCTGCATGTCCTCGAAGAGGGCACGGCTGCCACGCTGGTTTTGCATTTTCAAGAGACGCTGGGCGCCCTTGCACTTCTTCCCCACCAATTCACAGAAAAAGTGGCCCATGTCCTCCAGAGCCACGTTGTCGTGGTTGAAATAGAAGCCCAGAGAGGAGGTAGGTGTAGGAAGCCCGCAGATGCATGCTGACCAGGCAGCTGATGGCAGCCTCCACCTTGGTGGAATAATTCTGACGAATCTGGGAGCTCAGGGTTGATCGGTAATGAGGAGTTATGCTCAAAAAATGGTGTTAGCTGGTCCTGGTGGCCAAGGATAGCTGAGTGGCTGATTCTGAAGGTTGAGACTGGAAAAAAGGTTGGAGGGTGGTCGGAGGCTGGAGCAAGAGGCGTCCCTGGGTCTCTTCCGTCCAAACACTGTTGAAGCAAGAGACAGATCTGCGGGACTGGTGAGCACATTGCCCCACATATACTCTTTAACAGCAATTATGATAAATCTGTGTGTGGATATGTTTTAAAGAATATCAAATAATATGTGGGGATATTAAAAATCTATTAAATCCTTTTAGAATATCATCCCCTATAATGCAAAATAATAACAAAACCACTTGATGGGATATGGAGGCTGTGCTATTATAAATCACCCCATTGTTCCCTGAGGCAAGGAGTCATTAAAGACACAGCTGTTTGTTTAGAATTCACTGGTAACGTTTCAAATCCATTCAAAGTAATCTGAAATAGACAATGAATTCTGATATGGGACAGATGTCTCTTTCTCTCTGTCCAGGCCACATAACTGTAGTAGAATGCACAGGTTCCAACCCCAGGCTGAACACTGTGATCTACTCACTTTTGGATCCCTGGCATCATAAATGTCTGCTGATGAGCAGAGAGACAATTCCTTCCCCCTTCCCATTTCTAAAAGTTATGGTAAAATATACATAACAAAAGTTACCAATTTAACCATATTTATACCTAAGTGTAAAATTCAGTGGCATTCAGAATATTCACAATGCTGTCGATTTACACAAGTTTTTCATCAACCCTAATAGAAACTCTGTACCCATTAAACAACTCCCTATCTTCTCTCCCGGTCACCCCCAATGCCCCACCCACAGACCCTGGTAATCTCTATTCTACTTTCTGTATCTATAAATTTGCCTACTCTACCTACCTTGTTTAGGTGTAATCATACAATATTTGTCATTTTGTGACTGACTTAATTTCACCTAGCATGTTTTCAAGGTTCATCCATGTTGTAGCAGGTATCAGAATTTCATTCCTTTTTATTTTTTATTTTTATTATTATTTTTTTGGCTGCGCCTCGTGGCTTGCGGGATCTTAGTTCCCTAACCAGCGATCAAACCTGTGCCCTCTGCACTGGAAGCGCAGAATCCTAACCACTGGACCACCAGGGTATTCCCAGAATATCATTCCTTTTAAAGGCTGAATAACACTCCATTGTATGTATATATCACATTTTGTTTATCCATTCATCTGATGATTGACAATTTGTTTCCACCTCTTGGCTGTTATGAATAATGCTTCATAGAACATTAGTGTAAAAGTGTCTGTTTTAGTCCTTGTTTTCAATTCTGAGGAACAGAACTGCTGCATCATATGGCAATTCCACATTTTAACTTTTTGAGGAACCGCCAAACTGTTCTCCAGGGTTGCTGTACCATTTTACATTACCATAACTCTTGTTGGCCTTTTGTGTATGTTATTTGGAGAAGTTTCTATTCAGCCCTTTGCCCGTTTAAAAAATTGATTTATTTATTTACTATTTTTTGGCTGCACCATGCAGCATGCAGGATCTTAGTTCCCAGACCAGGGACTGAACCCATGCCCACTGCAGTGGAAGCTCGGAGTCTTAACCACTGGACTGCCAGGGAAGTTACCCCTTTGCCCATTTTTGAGTTGGGTTAATTCCTTTTTTACACATCATGTTTAGAACAAAATGGTGAAGACTGCTTGGCAAAAGAAGTGCTGGAAAACTACACTAATTCTTATTCATTAATGCAAATTATGTAGTTTTTTTTTTTTGCCACGCCACACGGCATGCAGGATCTTAGTACCCCAACCAGGGATTGAACCTGTGCCCCCTGCAGTGGAAGTGCGGAGTCCTGACCACTGGACTGCCAGGGAATTCCCAATTACGTAGATCTTAACCACCATATTTTTTTATATATATGTGTGTGTGTGTGTATATATATATATATATATATATATATATATATATATATATAAAAACACGCACAAACCAACATTTAGACATACCTACTTTAAAAAACACAGACCACATTGGGACTATCTTGCAGAAACTTAAGAGTCTTTTCCAGGGAAGAATACTATTGTATGTTATAATGAAAGGAGCAATCCAACAATAGGACATGGAGACGCCTCACCATGAAATACACCTTAGGCTTCGTAAATGACACGATCCAGGTAGCAATTTTTATCTATCTAGTGGAACACAAATCAACTTTTGAACAACTAACATTACCCACATTTACATGTGAAATGTTTCTACACTTACACTTAAAAACTGGTATCTCTAGGGACTTTCCTGGTGGTCCAGTGGTTAAGAACCTGCCTTCCGATGCAGAGGACATGGGTTTGATCCCTGGTCAGGGAACTAAGATGCCACATGCTGCAGGGCAACTTAGCCCGCGGGCCGCAACTGAGTCTGCACGCCGCAAGGAAAGATGCCGCATGCCACAGCTAAGACCCGACAGAGCCAAATAAATAAATAAATATTAAAAAAAATAAATTACCTTCCAAGATGATTAGAATGGTGAATGTCTTATGGGGTTTGATGATAATGTTTATTTCAGTATAGAAAAACAGGGCTTACTTTGAAGTATAAATATTTACTGTATAAATATTTACTAATAAATATTAATAAATATTTACTGAATTAATACATACATCTAAGACTGTTGAAAAAAACTGGTATTATTTTTAAAAGTCTCTCTAAATCCTCCATTAAAAAATATATACATATTTATTTATTTTCTTTCTTTCTTTCTTTTGGCTGCGTTAGGTCTTAGTTGCTGCACACAGAATCTTTGTTGAGGCATGCGAGATCTTTCGTTGCAGCACGTGGGCTTCCCTCTAGTTGTGGTGTGCAGGCTTCAGAGTGTGTGGGCTCTGTAGTTGTGGCGCGAGGGCGGGCTCTAGCGTTGAGGCACGAGAGCTTGGTGGTTGTGGCACACGGGCTTGGTTGCCCCACAAATCTTAGTTGGAATCTTAGTTCCCTGACCAGGGATCGAACCTAAGTCCCCTGCATTGGAAAGTGGATTCTTTACCACTGGACCACCAGGGAAGTCCCCCAAACTGGTATTTCTAATGGTATGAAATCTACTTCATATTAAAAAATGGGACTTCGCCGGTGGTCCAGTGGGTAAGACTCTACACTCCCAATGCAGAGTGCCCGGGTCTGATCCCTGGTCGGGGAACTAAATCTTGCATGCATGCTGCAACTAAGAGTTCGAACACTGCAACAAAGGAGTCTGCATGCTGCAACTAAAAGATCCCGCATGCCTCAATGAAGATCCTTCGTGCCGCAATTAAGACCTGGCACAGCCTAAATAAATATAAATAAGTAAATAAGTAAATAAATAATGAAACCATATGGTAGAATGCTGAACTCTGACGGCAAAAGCAGCAGAAAGTTTCCAATTTCTCCATGCTGCCTCCCTGCAGCTTCTGCCAGGCCAGAGACAGATTCTCACATTTTCTCTGGAATAGGGTGTGTGGTAAAGCTTTAGGGTTTCAGAGGTATCTCACATGAGGCAGAATAAATGAGGTTACGAGGGTAATAAGAGCTATCATAGACAGAACGCTCATTACACATGAGGCCCTGTGCTACACACTTTACACGCATTACTCTATTAATCGGTGAGGGCAGTACTATTATTATTGCCATTTTATAGATGATGACCAAGTACAACAACAGAACCAGACTCCAACCTAGTTCTAACAAGACAGTCCATATTCTTAACCATTATGCCACCATCCTGAGATGTCCATCAAGTAGATGACAGGTTACCTACTCAACTGAATGGTGATATGATCCTCTGGGGAACAGAGGTGCAGCTAAGACTTGAATAAATAAGAGGTGGATACAAGTCAAAAGGTACCAACTTTTGGAAATATGTAACTGGCTGAATCAGTCGCAAGAGGCTGAGTAGGCAGAGCATGCGTCTCCACACAAACTCCCCAAAGCTTTATAGTCTCTGAGTTGTACAGGACCCTCTCTATGCTTCTCTGCCTCTGACAAGAAAAACTGGCTGCATTCCTCTAGTAGCTGGGCTTATTTATTCATGGATTCATCTTCCATCATCCATAGAAAAGGTGAAATTTTATTCTTTACTCATCTTTAAAGACTGGATTCTGAGTTCTGTAATGCCTCACTTAAATCAAGTTTTAGTCTGACCATGCCCCTGGGAAATGGAATTCAATGAGTGACACCATGTATGGTACTCAAAAAAAATTCTAATAAACTGTATCAGGGGACTTCCCTGGCGGTCCAGTGGCTAAGACTCCGAGCTCCCTATGCAGGGCGCCCGGGTTCGATCCCTGGTCAGGGAACTAGATGCTACATGCCGCAACTAAACATCCCGCTTGCCACAACTAAACGATCACACGGGCTGCAACGAAGATCCTGCATGCTGCAGTGAAGATCCCGCGTGCCACAATGAAGACCCGGCACAGCCAAATAAATAAATAAATATTAAAAAACACCTAAGAAACAAAACAACAACAAAACTGTATCAGGTTTTCCATTGTTCCTTCCTCACCCCATAGCTCTTGCTATTTAGAGAACTTCATATTTCTGTTTGGATTTATTGTGTCCATGTCAGATTTCCTACCTGATAGTGCCCTGAGCACACTAGAAGATACGATTATTGTTAACCACAGGAACCAAAAAAACAATACAAAACAAACTAGAGAAATAGTCCCAAGGGAATTTTAATAAGTAAATTATGAAACTGAAATAAAATATAATACTAGTAAGGCTTGACAGCATTACTTGCTCCTCAGCACTAGATGGCAGTGTTACTAAACCAACATACAATCTGCATGCAGGGCCGATTATGGATTTTAGCTAATTTTAGACATGGCTCTGACAATATCCAGATCTCAATATTTTACAAAATGCTGTCACTTTGGCTATAAAATGGAGTTTCTGGGGGTCCATTTCTTCATTTAGATCTCACAGTAAGTCTGTGAGTTAGGCACTGCCAAGAATCCTTAATCCCATGATTCAGAAGGAAAGGGGAAGTGACTGGCCCACTGGCTGATAAACCAGACCATAAGGAATCTGCTCCTTCCCTTGCTGCCTCTCTTAACATATATTTTTTAAAAATTAAGTTTTATATAGCACTGCTTTTTTCTTTGATTTTTTAAAAACACAGCATTGCTTCTAATATATGTTTGACCTTTAGGATCCTAAGTCCAAAT
Organism: Stenella coeruleoalba; assembly: GCF_951394435.1. Lineage (NCBI taxonomy): Eukaryota > Metazoa > Chordata > Mammalia > Artiodactyla > Delphinidae > Stenella > Stenella coeruleoalba. Next base: position 69,659,260 of record NC_137156.1, read on the forward strand.
ACAGTAAAAATGGAGCAAAGGAATGTGGTATACAAAATGGGTTTAAATTAATTACCATCTACATACCTAAAAACTTTATAGATACATTGCTGATGGGAATGTAAAATGGTACAGCCTCTCTGGAAAACAGTATGGCAGGGCAGTTTCCTATTAAACTAAAACATGCAATTACCAAATTACCCAACATTTGCACTCTTGGGCATTTATCCCAGAGTAAAGGGAATTTATGTACAAAAACCTATATACAAATGTTCGTGGAAACTTTATTCATAATAGTCCCAAACTGAAAACAACTCAGATGTCCTTTAACAGGTTAATGGTTAAAAATGTTAATTCCACTCAGCAATGACAGGGAACTACTGATATACATAACAATTTCAATGAATCTCCAGGAGTTATGCTGAGTGAAGAAACATAATCCCCAAAGGTTATATAGTATATGATTCCATTTATAGAAAATTCTTGAAATGACAACATTACAGACCTGGAGACAGATTAGTCACTGCCAGGGGTTAGGAATGCCAGAAGAAGGCTGGGAGGGTGTGACATATAAGTTTGTGCAATAACAAAAGGGCAACACAGAGGATTCTTGTGGTGATGGAAGTCTTCTGTATCTTGACTGTGGTGGAAGACATACAAAGCTCTACATGAGATAAAATTGCATAGAACTCAATAAACACATGCACATACACACAAATGAATATGAATAAAACTGAGGAAATGTGAACAAGATGGGTATATTGTATCAATATTCTGGTTGTGATATTGTACTGTATTTTACAACCTGTTATCAATGGAGTAAATGGATAAAGGGGACATGGATCTTTCTGTATTATTTCTTACAACTGCATATTAATCTATAATTATCTCAAAATAAAAAGTTTAATTAAAAAACTATGGTTTTCTGGGACTTCCCTGGTGGTCCAGTGGTTAAGACTCTGTGTTCCCAATGCAGGGGGCCGAGGTTTGATCCCTGGTCAGGGAAGATCCCACATGCCATGGAGCAACAAAGCCCATGTGCCACAAATACTGAGCCTGCTCTCTAGAGCCTGTGAGCCACAACTACTGAAGCTTGTGCGCCTAGAGCCCGTGCCCTGCAACAAGAGAAGCCACCGCAATGAGAAGCCCGTGCACCACAACAAAGACTAGCCCTGCTTGCTGCAACTAGAGAAAGCCCGCGCGCAGCAACAAAGACCCAACGCAGCCAAAAAAAAGGGTGGTGAGGGACTTCCCTGGTGGCGCAGTGGTTAAGAATCCTCCTGCCAATGCAGGGGACACAGGTTCAATCCCTGGTCTGGGAAGATCCCACATGCCATGGAGCAACTAAGCTCGTGCGCCACAACTACTGAAGCCCATGTGCCTAGAGCCCGTGCCCTGCAACAAGAGGAGCCACCGCAATGAGAAGCCCGTGCACCGCAATGAAGAGTAGCCCCCACAATGAGAAGCCCGTGCACCGCAATGAAGAGTAGCCCCCGCTCATCACAACTAGGGAAAGCCCACGTGCAGCAACAAAGACCCAACACAGCCAAAAATAAATAAATAAATACATTTATTAAAAAATAAATAAATAAAATAGGGTGGTGAGAGAGGCTCTCACCTTTATGGAAGACACTAGAGATCTGAAGGAAGAAAGGAAGCAAGCTACTTCTAGGAGGGAAGTCTTCCAGGCCAAGGGAACTGTAAGTGCAAAGGCCTGTGCTGAGGCAGGGGCATGTGTGGCACATTTGTGGAAAGGCAGGAAAGCCAATGAGGCTGGGAGCAAGGCAGAAAGGTAGAGGATGAGGCCAGGGTTAGGGGGGCCAGATCAGGTAGGGCCTTGTAGGCCACTGCCATGACCCTGGCTTTTATTTGAGTGAGATGAGATACCACTGGAGGAAGGCCATGATCTAACTTATGTTATACCAGGATTACTTTGGCTGTTGGGTTAAGAATAGGGGAGGGAGTGGCAAGGGCAAATGCTGGGAAACCAGACAAGAGGCTACGGCAAAATCCAGATGCAAGATAGTTTTACATGGACCAGGGGATATGACATAAGAGGATGACATTACATTGCTGCCTGTACATACATACTTTGACAGATGAACAACAAATCAAAATTGTACTGCATTAAAATCCTTACAAAATGTTGACTCTGTTAGGTTACCTTAGGTGAAGTTAGGGCTTTAGCTGTACAAACCTTATCTTGGGACCCGGATGGCATCTCTTCTAGAGTCTCGGTGCTTCCCAGATTGGAGATCTGAGTACTTGGCTGTAACCCAGGACTGGAGATATTTGAATTGCCCATCTGATTCTTAAATTAGAAGGAAAAGTATATCAGGTGAAAAGCTTGCTATTCTTTGGCTCACAAAACAGCATTCAAGGTTACTAGAAATATTATTTTAAAAGTCAAGCATAAAATCCCCCCAAATGTTTGCTCTGGACCTACATGTAAATTAACCTGTACAATAAAATTTCTAGAAAGCTGAGCACCTGATTTTAGACAATAGTGTTAGTAACAACTACTATTTTTATAACCCCTTTAAGGAAAAGCAAATAGCATTACTTTATCATGCACTCTTTTCCATTTTATTTTTTAAGTTAATATATGGTGGAATTAACTTTTGGAGTGCACAGTTCTATCTGTGTACCTATCGCCACAATCAGGATATAAAACATATTGATCACCCCCCAAAACTCCCTCGTGCTATCCCAATGCAGTCATGCCCTCCCTCCACTCCTGGCAACCAGTGATCTGTTCTCTGGCACTAATTCTGTTTTTTCGGGAATGTCATATAAATGGAATGCTGGCTTCTTTAACTTAGAATAATGCCTTTGAGATTCATCCAAGCTGTTGTATGTATTGGGCTGGCCAAAAAGTTCGTTTGGGTTTTTTCCATAACGATCTTAAAGTTTTTTAACCATTTACCTATAGGAGGACATTTGTGTTGCTTCCAGTTTTTGGTGACTATGAATACAGCTTCTACAAACATTCATGTACAGGTTTTTGTGTGGACAAAAGCTTTATTTTCTAGAGTAAATTCCTAGGAGTGGTAATTCTGGGTCATATAGTAAATATATATTTCTTCTAAATTTTTGTACTTTTATTTTTTACATTTAGATCTACTGACCCATTTTAAGTTGATTTTTATATAAGGTGTTACATTTAGGTTGAGGTTCATTTTTTTGGACATATGAATGTACAAGTACTCTAATACCATCATATATTTTAAAAATTGAATTAAAAAGGTCTTTAGGGACTTCCCTGGTAGTGCAGTGGGTAAGACTCTGCACTCCCAATGCAGGGGGCCTGGTTCAATCCCTGGTCGGGGAACTAGATCCCGCATGTATGCCGCAACTAAGAAGCGTGCATGCTGCAACTAAGACCCAGAACAGCCAAAATAAATAAATTAATTAAAAAGTCTCTAAACATCACTATCACAGATGACAAAACATTGTAATAAAGTGTTTAAAAATTCCTGTTAACTTGTATCTTTGTTCTTAGAAAGAATCCTAAAAAAATGATCACTAGATGGACATGGAATTTTTAGAAACTTATATATTTAGGCTATATAATCGAGCATCTAGTGAGCATTATCTGTGTCAAAATAGACACCAAAACCAGTTTAGAACAGTCAAGGGACCAGACTTTTTAAAAACAGAAGCTCCAAACTTTAGTTCAGAGACAGATTAACTTTCTTGACACCATATTATAAAGATATGTGCCTAGTGCAGGAGTAGGTACTGAATGTGAAATGAATGGATAATATGCATTTTTTTCCTATTCAAATGACTTAGTCCTTGTATTATTTCAGAACACCATTTACTCAATGTTACGCATTTAAGCAGAGGTGAAATAGTCTGTGAAAGCTTATAAACTGTCTTATCTTCTAACATACCTCTTTATGCAACACCACCATCAACCAGTATCAACACCTTATGGGGAATCCTTGGAACTGAACTGTATTAGAGAAAATATAATGGGTTGGCCCAAAAGTTCGTTCCGGTTTTTCCACAAAATGTTACGAACTTTTGGGCCAACCCAATATAAACTGAAAACACTGCTCACAACAAGTTCTTAAGATGGAAGGTGCAAATGTTCAGGAGCATCTTTAAAATTGGGAGTTTTCACATAAAAATCCTGGCTTGTCATTTTCAGAGAGAAGCTGAATAATTTCGCACACCAGCCCATCTGGTAATGACTGGTTATAGCTGAGCTGCAACTGACCAGATGACACAGGGACAGGCTCGCTGTTGGTTTTACTTCCACTCTGATTCACTGTGGGTGCCACTGTGGCCCACCTGGTTTTGGGACATGTGAGTCTGCAATACTTACTTAACTCAACATAAGCTATAAGATGGGTTGTACTTTAAAAGGTTTCCAGAACTTCAAATATTTTATTACACTTATGCAGGGCTGTTCTTGGAAGGTTTGTTTGTTTGTTTATTTATTTATTTTTGAGGGTTTATTTTGGGTTTGTTTGTTAATGATAGTAACCAGTATTCATAAGAATTGGGAGAAATGGACAATCAGAAACAAACTTTTTTTTTTTTTTTTTAGTTTTGTTTTTGGCTGCGTTGGGTCTTCATTGCTGCGCACATGCTTTCTCTAGTTGTTGTTGAGCAGGGGCTACTCTTTGTTGCGGTGCACGTGCTTCTCATTGCGGTGGCTTCTCTTGTTGTGCAGCACAGGCTCTAGGCATGTGGGCTTCAGTAGTTGCAGCATGTGGGCTCAGTAGTTGTGGCTTGCGGGCTCTAGAGTGCAGGCTCAGTAGTTGTGGTGCACAGGCTTAGCTGCTCCGAGGCATGAGGAGTCTTCCTGGACTAGGGATCAAACCCGTGTCCCCCGCATTGGCAGGTGGATTTTTTTTTTTTTTTTTTTTTGCGGTACGTGAGCCTCTCACTGCTGTGGCCTCTCCCGTTGCGGAGCAGAGGCTCCGCGGCATGTGGGATCCTCCCGAACCGGGGCACGAACCCGTGTCCCCTGCATCGGCAGGCGGACTCTCAACCACTGCGCCACCAGGGAAGCCCGACAGGTGGATTCTTAACCACTGCACCACCAGGGAAGTCCCACAAACAAACTTTTGGGAAGATAATTTTACAGTATTTGGTAAAAACCTTAAAAATGTCAAAATCCTTTGATTTACCAATCCCATTTCAAGTAACTTATCTTAAGAGAAAATTAATGCTAATTAATAACAAGACAGCTACCAAAGGTATACTTCTGAGTTCTTAAACGGAATTAGAAAAATCTAGGATATTGTTTATATAAGGCACAGAAATAAAAATATACAACTATTAACATCACAGTTTGCTTTTTCAAAAGCTTTTCATTCTACCAAATGAACTTTCCCAGGGACTCCCTGTGAGATAAATATTGTCACAAAAAGATACTGTTCTTTGGAAAAAAAATAGGTTACAAAAAAGTTAATGAAAAAGTAGTTTTAAAACTAATTAATAAAACTGTGTACTTAAATATTATCACACACATTGGGACATATTTAGACAAATTTGTAGAAGGATAAATAACAAGGCATTAGTAGCAATTATTTCTAGGTGGTGGAATTATTTTTTTTCCCGTTTATTATAATTTTAAAATATAAAGTTTTCTATAATTAATATGCACTGCTTACATAATAAGAAAAATAAGTGTTCCTTTTTTTTAAGAACAAAAAAATCCCTACCAAAATCTAGGATTACATCCTGTGGCTAGATGTGACTCAGAATGGGCCAACCTTAGTCAAGGCCTGTGTTTCAGCTATCTTTCTTTACATTAAAAACAGGAAAGTTGGGGGACTTCCCTAGTGGTCCAGTGGGTAGGACTCCGTACTCCCCATGCAAGGGGCCTGGGTTTGATCCCTGGTTGGGGAACTGGATTCCACTCCACATGCATGCTGCAACTAAGAGTTTGCATGCTGCAACTAAGAAGTCCGCATGCCGCAACTAAGAAGTCCACGTGCTGCAACTAAAAAGATCCCACATGCCACAACGAAGATCCTGTGTGCTGCAGCTGGGACCCGGCACAGCCAAAATGAATGAATAAATAAATAAATGAATGAATAAATAAATATTAAAAAACCCAGGAAGTTGGTTAAAACAAACTACTATAGGACTTGGGGAGAAAATGTTTATTATAAAGTGTTTTTATTTTCAAATAGTCTCTATTATAAATTCTTCACTCAAAAGTCTGGAATTTCCGACTTCCCTGATGGTCCAGTGGTTAAGAATCCATCTTGCAATGCAGGGGACGCCAGTTCGATCCCTGGTTGGGGAACTAAGATCCCATATGCCAAGGGGCAACTAAGCCTGCATGTCACAATTAGAGAAAAGCCTGCACACCACAACAAAGCAGAAGAGCCCGTGTGCCGCAAATAAGACCCGACGCAGCCAAAAAAAAAAAAAAAAAAGTCTGGAATTTCATTCACTGTATTATATACACTGGACAGGGGAGATTTAGAATTGGGATTAAATTCCATCACTGAGGCCTAGCTTGTACCCCTGCTCTTGAAACTATCAATCTCCCAAGTCTCTACCTAAAGATAAAGGGTCCATCTGGAACCATCAGCACCAGAGAAGAGCCCATCCAAACTCTAAGATGGGAATTCATGGGCCACTGCTAATACTAACTCCATTTGATTAGATGATAGGCAAGTGCAGACAAGAAACGAAACTCTTGTTTAAGGAAGCGCCACCTATTTATGGACGGTTTTCAAAATTAGAAAGAACATATTATGAAGTAAATATCAAAGATTTAACTAAATTCCCAAAGGTTTAGTCTTAATCCAACCACAGTAATTTCATTTAGTCCACACGATGGAAGAATTTTCTTTACAACGGTAATTACTGCACTTTCCATATTTTCTACTTTTGCAATGTTTATTAACTAGAAATCGTGTCAGATTTTTTTTTTTTTTTTTTTTTTTGCGGTACGTGGGCCTCTCACTGCTGTGGCCTCTCCTGTTGCGGAGCACAGGCTCCGGACGCGCAGGCTCAGCGGCCATGGCTCACGGGCCCAGCCGCTCCGCGGCATGCGGGATCTTCCCGGACCGGGGCACGAACCCGCGTCCCCTTCATCGGCAGGCGGACTCTCAACCACTGCGCCACCAGGGAAGCCCCGTGTCAGATTTTTATTCTGCTCATGTGACCTAGAGTTCCTTTACAGCTCTGTGTAGAAAAACAAGGCTTTAGTTCTTTCTTTCCTTTGGAGATTACTCACTTCTCAGCCTGAGGGGGAAGGCGAGCCATCTCCTGGAGTGTCTGCTCTAGTGTACAGTGCCTATACTTCCTATCCTGTGTGGCACCTTGATCTACTCATCACTGGGAAGAGGTGACAGAGCTCGGAACTTATTAGTTACTTGTTGTCAGAACACCAAAAGGTCTGTATAAAAACAGAACAAGGCATCTATGTAGATAACCCATATCTCATTAAGGATATGAGAGGGAATTTATGGTAATACATGGTAACCGAAAAGTTCACAAATGATTCTTGAATTTAATCTCATCTAGTTTCCGAAGAATCAAGGAATTCATTATAGAGATGACTGCTTTTCCTATATTAATTTTCACAGATCCACAAATTCTTCGTAATTCTCTATGAGACACTGAGGAATCTGGTACAAACTGAAACTTCTCATGGGCTCTAAGTACATTTCTCTGCCCAAGAGGTGGGACCTTTGGTGTCTGAACATGAAGATTTGTTGTAGTTTACGGTGAATATGACTGTTTTTAATTAGGGGCAACTACCTTCTAGAGCACTGCTTCCAAAGTTTGTTCCCCGAACTCTAGATTCTTGAGATGTTAAAGGGCAGTATGTGAAAAATGGTCCTGTAGTCAAGTCAATCTGGAACTTGAGGTTACTGTTTTGTTTACTGTGGGACCTCTCAGAGTCTTGAGCACTGTAATGCCCCAAGAAGATGGGGGAGGAGAAGCCATTCTAACAATGTTTTCTTAACTCATTTGACCAATTAGAACCTCTTTTCAAGGACCACCTGCTAACAATGTAGAGGCTAGTGTTAGAGAACTGTTAAGGGAGCTACAGTCTTAGCGTTTTTCACACCTTGTTCCTTTAACTTTTGGTGAGGTGAAGATTAAACAAAAAAAGCTTAACTTAACCCAATGTTAGTAAAGAGTAAGATGACAATTACAATTCTGCTGAAACAAAGTGCAGCAGTGGAAACCTTCCACCTCACTCCAAGGAAGCGTGCGGCTTTGAAGTGCCGATGTCAGGTGAAAAGCCAGGACAGCTCCAAAGCCACAAGGTTTGAAGACCACTGAGGAACTGCCCACTGCTTGGCACATAGTGGACAGTTCATAAGTATGTATTGAATAAATTAATGAATGCACCACAACTTCCATTTAATTCAACTTTGGGGAGAAAATGTTATTGATTAACTTTTAAACTAAAATACAGGGAGGGACTTCCCTGGTAGTCCAGTGGCTAAGACTCCGTGCTCCCAATGCACGGGGCCCAGGTTCGATCCCTGGTCAGCGAACTAGATTCCACATGCCGCAACTAAGACCCGGCGCAGCCAAATAAATAAATAAATAAATATTTAAAAACACACAAACAAAACCCAGGGAATTCTGGTGGTCTAGTGGTTAGGACTCTGCACTTTCACTGCTGAGGGCCTGTGTTCAGGCCCTGTCGGGGAACTAAGATCCCACAAACCATGTGGCAAGGCTTAAATAAATAAATAAACTAAAATACAAAACAGAAAGAAAAAAAAAGCATTCTAGAAGAGCCTCTCATTTGGGTAATATTCCAAATGATGCTTAACGAGGGTTGTGCACCTAGCACCAATTACAGATCATAAATTATACGCTTCGGCATTACAGGGTGCAAGTTATCAGAGTACTTTTCAAAAACTACATAAATTCCTAAGACCTAGCAGAGCCTGCAGGGTGGAAGAAGAGGCATAAAACCTTTCCAGAACTACCTGCTACAGGCTAACTCCTGCAGTCCAAGATCATTTTCTCCCACAGTAACTTTACAGGAATAGAAAAAGAGCATTCTAAATTTTCTGAGGTAAGAAAATGTCTTTCCTTATCTTTTAGGCTTAAAACTATAAGACATGTTTTCTTTTTGAACTACTTATTCCCGCTGGCCCTGGAGGTGACTTCGCCAGCCCACGAGCCCCCCGCAGGTCTCCTCCTCCCTTTAGTTCTCCCACTCAGCATGCAGAGTCTCACCCTCTCATACTCATCCTTGGCTCTGCTTAGCATCTCCAGGATGTCAATGGGCCTGTGGTCACTGCAGCCGTTGGCCTGGCTGGGACTCTGCTTATCCCGAGCTGCTTGCTGGGACCGCCGTGTCTCCTCTTCTACCACGCTACAGGAGGAGAACCAGGTTTTAGAAAGACCTCTTTTGATACAATCTGACCCAAGAACTCTTTTGGTGTCCATCTTCCAAGGATACAGGAAGAATGCCACATGGTAACATTGTCCTCACGATACAAAACACAGAGCCTCGGTTACCCCATCCCAGGAGTATTCGACTACCTACTTCACCACCTCACTCACAACAGTACCAACCAATATATTTCACTGTGAGAAGGCCAAAAATACAGAATTCCTTTCCAGAGTGGGTAGAAGTAGGTACCTTTAAAACTCTACTGAATTATCTCATTCTCTCTCTTTTTTAAAAGTATGTCAAAATCAGTCAAACTAACTGGTGAAGTAAATTTGAAAACGGACAATGCCACCAAGACCAAGGAAGGCTGCACAGTTGAACAACCCCTGGGGAGAGTGTGTATTGATAATGGGGTAGCAAGGAGAAAGATCAGCTTCTTGAAAATGGAGGTCTTGGTGAATCTTCAAAAGTTAACGATAGCACTACAAGCAAACAAAAGATTTCCCTTGTTCTCTCCTTAAAAAAATCACTAAGTGGGTGACTGAGGTTAGGGTGACTGTGGTGATGCTCTTTATTTTGATTGGTGCTGCTTAAACTAATTCTGCACTTGAAAATATATAAAGCATGAAAAGTCAAGGTCTAAGTCGAGGGTTGTGGTCTTCAAATCTATCTGAGGGGTTTCATTTCTTAGGAACATCCTCTCTCACCTGCCACATATTAAAGTCTGAAGCAATTATAGCAAAATGTGAGAAACTGAAAGCTGGGTGGTGAGCACATGGATATTTTATTGTTTCTTATATTTTTCTTCAAGCTTGAAATAAAAGTAATAAATTTTAATGAAGCAACTAGTCTTTTTTTCTTTTAAAGATCCATTCAGGTTTCAATCCCAACTGTAATGAATAGGCCTACCTGCCATGGGGTATTATAGGTACAGCCACAACTTGATAATCATATTAATTGAGAACTTTCAGACAGTGATGATGAAAGGCAATAAAACAATTCAGTAGCAAAAGGCTTGTTTTTATGGACTAAGAGGAGTAGGACAACAACAGGCCACCCAGTGTCAGCTTTACTGCTTTAAAACAGCCTGTCCAGGAACTCCCAGTAGTGTGTGTGGGATGGTACTTTTATTTGAAAATACTGGGTTAAACAATATTAAACAGATTTTTTTTTAAACAGCAAAAACATTCTGAGTTTTTAACATGCTAAAATGTATTATGATTCTCCAAGGATGGGCTTATAGATTTCCCCAAATTTATTTGACCGTAGAATCTTCTCTTGAAGCAGGATTCTTATTTGGAAAACGCTGCTTTAAGGTAATGGTATCATTTCTCTATTTAGATTCTTACAGCTCTTAATAGGATTATTATTTATAAAACAAATGTAGAATCATGGACTTGATGGCAGACTGAAAGAAGACAGGCATGTGATATGAGGATCAGACCAATTAGAATATTGTTTCATTTATATCCATACTGGTAATCAACTCTTGGGAAAGAAATACTGTATTGTGACAACTGTGAGGCCTGTTGCAAAGGAAAAAAAGACTGCAGAGATCTACATTGGTTATTTCTTGATGGTAGATTACAAGCAATTTCACTTTCTTTTTTTGTACTTCTCTTCATTTTCCATAATTAACAGGCACTCTTTTAATAATCGGAAAAAAGAGTACTATTAAAAATGACTAATTAGTTAATACTCAGTTATAGGCCACATCAGCCTGAATCCACCTTCTTGCTCTCCTACATAGCTTCTCAGTTCTTAGTAATACCTTTCGGAATAAATCAATTTTTTACTTGAAGAATTTTTATTATATTGTGGCTGTCAAAACAGTGATAAGAACTAGATTTAACAGAATGGGCAATAATGGGCACTTTTATTTAGATGCACAATATGCCCAAAAGAATTTTACCTGTATTTCTGGTTAAGAGAGGTGATATTCTAAAATATGTAGCAAATAGAGGCTGTATGCAGGCAAAGTTAGAGCAAAGAAGGATAAAGTAACCTTTTTATCTTTGGTGACCAGAACACCATTTATCACAAAGTTAATGTTAACATTAGGTATTCTCTTCAGCCATAAATAGGCCAGACACTTGAAAACTCACTATCAACAGTTTCATGAGGGCATTCACTAATCAGTTTCAATACCACCCCTGCTTCTAGTAAAACAAGCTTAAAGCTTAAGCAAATGTCCCTCTTTTGGGCATTTCTAGTGAAGGAACCCTGAATGTCCTTCTTTTTTCTTTCTGCTTCCTGTTTCTACTTTCTCATCCTATTTCTAGGCTCAATACAATAGTTTCAGATAGGCCTTCAGTCTTCTGCTTTATCTACATTCTGAAGCCTTGCCTTAGGTGTACCACCTGCCCTGAGAGAGAAGAAAGCTCAAAATGGTTTCCTGCAAATAGCTGTTAGTTCTGCAAGAGCCAGGTTCTCTCACTTTGGGCCCAAAAGCTCTCAATCTGCAGGAGAAAGTCTATATATTAATATATTCCAAAGCATAGATATTTAAGAAAAATATTCTGGATTTCAGGACAACCAAGAATCAACAAATCTTTGTCTTCTAAGTTTATCAGAAGCTGCCTCTGCTGTCACTTTCAGAACTACAAAATAGTCAAATAAATGGGTTTGTAAAAAAAAGTTTATCTTTTTTTTTTTTTTAGAGAAAAGTTGTTCTAAAAAGAAAGTCTGGTTCTAGAGAGCCAACAACACATTTTCAAATGAATGACACAAGTTCATAAGGAACAATGTCCTTGGGGTGCACACAGTAATAAACATGGCCTGCCAGTGGCTCATAGCTACAGCAAACAAAGCAGGAAGCAGATAAACATCCAATTGAGACATGTTAGCAGTCCTGGACTAAAACGTGGCCTTAGCCATGTGCACTTCTTTTAAAATGCAAATATACCTGGAACTGAGATTTTGGGCCTAATTATTTACACTTTTACAAGAATTAGTTTAAAATTAGACTGTTAAAAAGAAAATTAAGACTGTTTTCCCCCAGGCATGTAGGTAAAAACCTTGCAGGAGAGCAAAGGGAATTTTGATTTGACAGAGGGGAAAGAGAGGTCTGCATTTCTGAGGAGATTCAGGCAAAAATTGCAAAGGAAATATAAGTGCACCAGAACTTGCCACCCACTGCATCAGTTTGTCCAGAGCTCTCTAGCACCTCAGGCCCCTCCAGCACCTAAGTGTCTTGGGCTCCCAGAAACCAGAATGGCAATACCAGCAATACAGATAAGCCACATGAGGGGTGGCTTCTGTGGGCCAGTCTGAGAAAGGTCGATGAACCATCCCTCAGAACATCAATCCAATGAAAATTACTTTCCAAATTCCAAGATTCTGGTTTATAAGAACTCTCCTGGAACATAATCCATTAGAGGATTGGGGACTACTAAACCTAGAATCTGTGTCAAAAATAAGTTCTCTTAAAGGAAGTAGCCATGGATGTGTGCAGAAGTTCTCTATCAGTTACTGAACACAGTTCTATCTGCTACAGTGGATATCTGGAGAGAACCTAAGTCAGATCCACTGCATGTGCTGGTTAGGCTGTGCACTGGATATAGAGGATACCCTCTGGAGCTAGGCAGTTCATATGGCTCTAACCACATGTTTAACAGTTAAATTATGATCTGTCTGCAGGACTGAATACAATGCAGTCATTATAAATACTAGAATGCCCTGGAAAAATGCTGTTGACATGAAAAGTAGGATGTACAGTATGATCTTATTTTTGTAAGTGTAAAGAAAAAAGTGTTGCTTGCCATTCCAGTTCAAGAAACATCAAGCCTATAGCTACTGCAGTTGCCCACAGAGAGTGTGCCCTGAGAGGAATTCAGAATGGAGAAAAACAGGAAACATTCTGTGCTTTGGATATACTGGTCCTTAGATTAAGATGCATATCTAAGGAATCATTTCAATGACCCCAGATTCTTGCATCTTCTCATACATAGAAAAGCACTAAAATCATCAACTTGAGATGTCTGTTCTTTGCTATTGGCAGTAATCTTTTGATGCTTGACTACATGTTTTTCTCAGCAAAAAAGTTCATATATCCTCATTCTTTTGGCATTCCATTCTCTAGCTCCTTTTTTTTTTTAAATTAAAGTATTTTAAAATTCTTGTTACTATTGCTGAGGGTCATATTTTGAATTCTTTTTTTTCTTACCTTTTTGGTTTAAAAACAAAGTGGTCTTTAGCTGGTTTCAATTATGTAAATATATTTTTTCCTATGGTATTTTCCTCTTGGTGGTAACATCTTAAGTAGATGTTTTTTTCTGATGTATATATATTAAAAAAAAGTTCATATATATCCTGGCTCCTCCTTTACCTCCTGGGAGCAGTTCCTCAGAGCTCTCTGAGAGGCTATCTCCCACGCTATAGTGCTCAGTAAGGTCACTGAATAAAAATTAACTCACAACTTTTATGTTGTGCATTGTTCTCTCAGTGGACGTAAGAAACAATCACACACATCAACCCAAGGTACACGTAAAGAAAAAGACTGGAATCAAACAGACAAAAACGGTAATGCTAGTAAGTAGTAGGATTATAGATAATTTTAGATTTCTTTAAGCTTGGCTGCCTTTTTCAAAACTTTGACAATAACAGGAAATCAGGGGAAAATACGAGTTAGTGGACTCCAGTAACAAAGAGAAAGGGGAAAAGTCATCTTTTCATCTCCCATATATCACTAATTAAATCTATGGTGTAAACAGAAATACTTACTCGGCCATGAGTTTGGCTATGCGGTGACAGTCATTCTTGTCATAAAACCAGATACTGTATATTGACACTTGAAAAACAAAGAAAAAAAAATAAGGGGAAATGAAGTTTCAATACTTGGGTAATATGTAAGTAACATATTATCACCATAAAATGTCACAGAATTTACCATGAGGACCTCAAACTGTTAACAGTTACTCTAAAGGAAAAAAAAGCCTCCCCGCAAACTGTTTAATAATAAAATTATTAATAAAATTAGGACAGCTAAAATATTCAGATGAAAATTGCAAAAATTGTTGGTTTTAGACATCATTACCAGATCTCATCAAGCTTAAGATGCCACTAAAGTACAAGATAAACTATTATTTTATGTATTATCAAGAAAAAAAATGCTGCCAATTAAACTAAGAATTAACATTGATTGTGTGGAAAGGGAACGTTGCCTACCATTCCAGTAAATATCGTATGTTGCCCTAGCCTGCCATCAAGCCATCAGCCACTGCAGCGCCCCCTACCCCCCTATGGTGAGCCCTAAGGCAAATTCAGGATGGAGACAAACAGCAAACATTGTGTGCTCTGGATACTAGCCCTAGATAGTTGCATATCTAAGATGTCTATCTAAGGAATAATTTCAATGGGCCCAGATCTTGCATCTTCCCGTACACACAAAAGCACAAAAATCATTAACTTAAGGTATCTACTTTTTGTGATTAGCAGTAATATTTTGATGTTCAACTACATGTTTTCAGCAAAAACTCCTACATATCCTGGCTCCTCCCTTACCTCTTTGGAGCATTCTTCAGAGTTATCTGAGAAGCTATCTCCTGGGCAATAGTCCTCAGAAAGGTCTCAATAAAATTTAACCTGCAACTTTTAGGTTTCGTTTTTCTTCACTTGATAATTGTAAAATGCTTTCCAAATTGATAGTCAAATGTGGGGAAAAAGGTGTCTTAATCGTTGAAAACCATGTTCCAAAACCAAACACCAGAACCTTTATGAGTCTCTTGAAATTTAAGAATATAAAATTAATACCACATTACAGTAAAAACAAAGCTTTAAAAAACAAACACCAACTCCAGACCCATCCTATGATCGACTCTATTCACACGTGAAATGGAAGTGCCCAGGCTGAGCTCCATATCACACTTCTTTTCCAATCTTTTATTCCCAGTATGGTGATTACCACTAAGAAAGCCCCCACAAAACACTGAATAATAAACAAGCTCCTGCTGTATAGCACAGGGAACTATATTCAATATCCTGGGATAAACCATAATGAAAAAGATAATAAAAAAGAATGTATATATGTATATAGCTGAGTCACACTGCTGTACAGCAGAAATTAACATCGTAAATCAATTATACTTCAATAAAAAAATAAAGAAAAACACTGGTGAATGGATAGATGAACTTTATAAAGATGACTAAATATAAAACTACTGTAAATACTTTTTAAAAAATATTTATTTATTTCTATTTATTTATTTTTGGCTGCGTTGGGTCTTCCTTTCTGCACACGGGCTTTCTCTAGTTGCGGTGAGCAGGGGCTACTCTTCGTTGCGGTGCACAGGTTTCTCATTGCGGTGGCTTCTCTTGCTGTGGAGCACGGGCTTCAGTAGTTGTGGCACGTGGGCTCAGTAGTTGTGGCTTGCGGGTTCTAGAGTGCAAGCTCAGTAGTTGTGGCGGATGGGCTTAGTTGCTCTGCAGCATGTGGGATATTCCCAGACCAGGGCTCAAACCCTTGTCCCCTGCATTGGCAGGCGGATTCTTAACCACTGCGCTACCAGGTAAGTCCAAAACTACTGTAGATGCTTTTTAAAAAAAATTTATTTTCTTTATTTATTTTTTATTTTTGGCTGTGTTGGGTCTTCGTTGCTGCACGGGCTTTCTCTAGTTGTGGTGAGCGGGGGCTACTCTTTGATGCGGTGCGTGGGCTTCTCATTGCGGTAGCTTCTCTTGTTGAGGAGCACAGGGCTTCAGTAGTTGTGGCACGTGGGCTCAGTAGTTGTGGTGCATGGGCTTAGTTGCTCCGTGGCATGTGGGATCTTCCCAGACCAGGGCTCGAACCTGTGTGCCCTGCATTGGCAGGTGGATTCTTAACCACTGCACCACCAGGGAAGCCCCAGATACTTTTTGAATTTATTTTTTTACTTGAACTTTTAATTTTTATACAATTTTTAAAGGTTACTTTCCATTTACAGTTATTACAAAATTTTGGCTGTATTCTCTGTGTCGTACATATAAATACTTTCTGGATAAGGTAGATATACTGAATACATACGTCAAAATAAACATAGCGATAGGCATGGCTCATTGCTATAATGTGCACCCACTGTGACACAGCACATCCCAGGTTGCACCCCCTTTCATACTTACTGTGACTCTCTGGCACAGGAAGGGCAGATATGCTTTTATTTTTTAAAATTAAACTTTTAGTTTTGAAATAATTGTAGCTTAACATGCAACTGCAAAAAATAAACAGAGATCCTGTGTGCCCTTTGTTTGTTCCAGTGGTAACATTTTGTAAAACTATAACATAATATCACAGCCAGACTACTGACATTGATAAAATCAAGATACAGAACATTTTGGGACTTCCCTGGTGGCCAGTGGTTAAGACTCTGCCCTCCCAATGCAGGGGGCCCAGGTTCGATCCCTGGTCAGGGAACTAGATCCCACATGCATGCCACAACTAAGAGTTCACATGCCACAACTAAGGAGCCTGGAAGCCACAACTAAGAAGCCCACCTGCTGCAACTAAGACCCAGCAAAACCAAATAAATATTTTAAAAATATATATTAAAAAAAAAGATACAGAACATTTCTGTAACCACAGGGATCCCTGTTGCCCTTTTATTGCCACAGCCATCTCCGTTGATACCCCTCCCCCATCTCTGACCCCTGACAAGCACACTAATCTGTTCTCCATTTCTATAACGTTGCCATTTCAAGAATGTATTATAAATGGAAACATAGAGGATGCAACTTTTTGCAACTGACTTTTCTGTCTCAACATAATTCTCTGGATATTCATCTAAGTTGTTGCTTGCATCAATAGTTTGTTCCCATTTTTTGCTGAATAGTATTTCATGGTATGGATGTACTAGTTTATTTAACCATTTGTCCACTGAAGGACATCTGGAGTGTTTCCAGTTTTTGGCCATTATGCATAAAGCTGCTATGTTCGGGTACAGGTTTTTGTGAACCTAAGTTTTCACTTTTCTGGGTTAAATGTCCAAAAGTACAGTTACTGAGTCACAGTAGTTCCATGTTTTTTAAAGAGAAACTGTTAAACTGCTTTCCAGTTTTACAGTGGATGACACATCTAGTCTCTGTGCATCCTTGCCAGCATTTGTTGTTCTATTTTTACCTTTATGCATTCTGATAGGTGCATAGTGGTAACTCATGGTGGATTTAATTTACATTTTCCTAATGGCTAACGTTACTGAACGTCTTTTCATCTGCCTGTCATCTGTATATCCTCTCTAGTCAAATGTCTGTTTATGTCTTTTGACCCATTGGATTGTTTTTTAAACTGTTGAGAGTTCTTCATATATTCAATATACCAGTCCTTTGTCAGACTTGTGGTTTGAAAATATTTTCTCCTTTGTTGTTTTTTTTTCATCCTCTTCACGAGGTCCTTCCAGAGCAAAAGTTTTTAATTCTGACAAGGTGCAATTTATGAGTTTTTCCTTTTATGGATTATGCTTTTGATGTCAAGTCTAAAAACTATTTACTGACCCCTAGATTCAAAATTTTATCCTGGGCTTCCCTGGTGGCGCAGTGGTTAAGAATCTGCCTTGCCAATGCAGGGGACAGGTTTCCAGCCCTGGTCCAGGAAGATCCCACATGATGCGGAGCAACTAAGCCCGTGCACCCCAACTACTGAGCCTGCGGTCTAGAGCCCGTGAGCCACAACTACTGAAGTCTGAGCGCCTAGAGACTGTGCTCTGCAACAAGAGAAGCCACTGCGATGAGACGCCCATGCACCGCAATGAAGAGTAGGCCCTGTTATCTAGAGAATGCCTGCATGCAGCAATGAAGACCCAAAGCAGCCAAAGGTAAAATAAATAAATAAAAATTTTTATCCTGTTTTTTCCCTAAAGGGTTTATAGTTTTACATTTAAGATGGTGATCCATTTTGAAGTTTTTTTGGGGAAAAAAAGGTTTACGTTAATGTTCTTTTTTTTCTTTTTGGTGCAACTGTTCCAGTATTATTTGTTGAAAATGCTCTCTTCTATTGAGAGATCTTTTGTACCTTTGTCAAATATGAGTTGGGCATATTTGTGTGTGTCTATTTCTGGATTCTTTATTCTGTCCTATTTATTTGTTTATCCCTCTACCAATACCACATCATCTTGATTACTGCAGCTATATATAGGCTTTAATATTGGGAAGAATAATTCCTCCACTTTATGCTTCTTTTTCCAAGATCGTTTTAGCTTCTAGGGTCTGTGTCTTTCCATATAAATTTTAGAATAAGTTTGTCTATGCCTAAAAAAATCCTTGCTGGGATTTTGACAGGACTTGGGAAGAGCTGACATCTTTAGTATGTCAAGTCCTTCAATGCACAGATATAGCACATGTCTCCATTTATTTAGGTTTTGATTTCTTTCATTTTGTAATTTTCAGCACACATACCCTGTATATTTTTTGTTATGTTTACCCTAAGTATTTAATTTTCTTTGTAGAGATTATGAATGGTATTGTTTTTAACTTGGGTTTCCACAGGTTCATTGTTAGTATGTAGAAGTCTGATTGATTTTTGTGTGTTGATCTTGTATCCTCAGACCTTACCAAACTCACTTATTAGTTCTAGGAGTTTATACATAGACAATCATGTCATTTGTGAATAGAGACAGTTTTATTTCTTCTTTTCCAATCTGTAGCCCTCTTCTTTTTTGCCTTATTGCAGTGGCTAGATCTTCTAGTGCTATGTTGAATAGCAGTGATGACAATGGATATCCTTGTCTTGTTTTCAATCTTAGAAGGAAGACATTCAGCCTTTCACTTATGATATGGTGGATTAGAGTGACTGATTTTTAATATTGAACAAGCTTTGCAGATTTGGAATAAGGCCCATTTGGGCATAATTTATATTTCTTTTCTATATATTGTTGGCTTTGCTAATATTTGGTTAAGGATTTTTTTCATCTAAGTTCATGAGAGATACTGGTTTGTGGTCTTTTTTTTTTTGTACTTTGTCTTGTTTGGGTATTAGAGTAAATACTGGTCTTACACAATCAGTTGAGAAGAGCTCCTTCCCTTTCTGTTTTCTGGAACAAACTGTGTAAAATTAGTGTTAATTCTTCTTTGAATTCTCCAGTAAAACCATCTGGGCCTGAAGATTTCTTTTTTGAGAGCTTTAAAATTATGGATTCAATTTCTTTCATGGCTATAGGACTACTCATGTTATCTATTTTATCTCGGTTGAGTTTTGCAGTTTGTTTTTTTCAAGAAATTGGTCCATTTCTTCTAAGTTGTCAAGTTTATGAGTATAAAGTTGTTAATAGCATTCTCTTATTACAGAGGATGTGTAGTGACATTGTAAGCAGATACGGTAGGAGGTCCCAGGAGAAAGAGAACCAGGCACAGCTTTCTTGACAGAAGAGAAGCCATTTTTGGCCTAAGACATTTTGTGTTCTAAGCCTGGCCATCATGCTTGCCCCTGAACAGGTCCCAGTAACTAATGATCTTAAGGGAACAAAAGAATGCAGAAATAAGCTATTATCAGGCAAGAGAAGTAACAATAACAAAGATAACATATCAGTCTTAGACTCCCAGTTCTGTTTCAATGGTAAGACTAGCCTGAAAAGCTCAACCACCAGATCAACTGAAACCTAAGGAATGATGATGTTGACCTTTTCTGACCCTCAATCAACTATAGAAGCTTGGACTCTGTGGACCACTCAAGCCCCTTCATGAATATGCATGTATCCTTAGCTTAAAACTCCCCCAATTTTGCTGTTCAGGGAAACCCTGCTTTGGGAAAGCCCAGTAGTTCTTAATTGCTGCAAGTAATAATAAATCCTTCTGGGTTTCCCTGGTGGTGCAGTGGTTGAGAGTCCGCCTGCCGATGCACGGGACACGGGTTCGTGCCCCGGTCGGTCCGGGAAGATCCCACATGCCGCGGAGCGGCTCGGCCCGTGAGCCATGGCCGCTGAGCCTGCGCATTTGGAGCCTGTGCTCCGCAACGGGAGTGGCCACAACAGTGAGAGGCCCGCGTACCGCAAAAAAAAAACCCCAAAAAACAAAAACAAAAAAAATAAATCCTTCCTTCTACTGATCTTTGGCTTGGTTTTGTCTTTTGGCTCGACACCCACCAAGAGGCAAACCCAGTTTGGGGGTAACAACGTCCACTATTTCATTCCTGATATTGCTAATCTGTGTCGTGTTTTTGCTTTTGTTAGTCATTACTAAAGGTTTATCAATTTTATCGACTTTTTCAAAGAACTTTTTTTTTTTTTTTTGCAGTATGCGGGCCTCTCACTGTTGTGGCCTCTCCTGTTGCTGAGCACAGACTCCGGATGCACAGGCTCAGCAGCCATGGCTCATGGGCCCAGCTGCTCTGCGGCACGGGGGATCTTCCCAGACCGGGGCACGAAACCGCGTCCCCTGCATCAGCAGGCGGACTCTCAACCACTGCGCCACCAGGGAAGCCCTCAAAGAATCAACTTTTTGTTTCATTGGTTTTTCTCTATTTTCATCTTTTCAATGTCACTGATTTTTCTGTTCTCATCTTTGTTCTTTCCTTACTTCTGTATGCTTTGAGTTATTTTATTTTGTTCTTCTTTTCCTAATTTCTTGAGGTGGGAATTTAGTAGACTCCTAGGCAGTGTTGCTTGAAGGGGTGAGAGAAGTTTCCCATGGCTAGGCCGTCTGGTATGCCTTTAGTGGGGAGCCTCTGACCTTCAGAGATGAAGACTGCTACCCAGGCCAGGCTGGTTGTGATGTGACTGCTCCCCTGCTCCCACCACACCTTCATGAACAGGAGGGAACATATTACCCCAGTGGCCACTTATTGTCAGTAGGGCTTCCAATCCTTCCTGCCAGTTTTGCTGGGCTCACCTGGTATTGTTGACAGGACTCCCATTTGATCTGGGAGAGGAATGAGCCTAACTGGGGCACCCTCCTTTGCTACACTGGAGGTCAAGAAACACCAGGCCTGGGTCCCCTTCTTCTGTTGGGGTGGGAGGGTTGTAAGACAACATGCTGCTGTGTTGTTCTTTGAGTTCTGGGTCCCGCACCAGATCATCTTCCTCTTTCTACTGTTCAGAGTTTTCCTGATTGTCTTTTGTGTTACTTCTGGTTTTTATAGTTGTACTTAACAGGGTAGAAGCAAAGAAAGACAAATCTATGCCATTTTGTTTGGATCATTAGTCTCATTATGTATGCTTATGGATGGAAGACTGAAGCTCATGGAAAGACTACATGACATTAATAAATCAGAGAAAAATAGCCTTATAACTAGAACTCAGGTCTTCTCATTCCTAGGCCAATAATCCTGCCGCTATACACCCAATGCCTCATTAGTTGAAATAATGTAAAATATTTTGTAGAAACAAAAGAGTTAATGGGCTTTAATTATGCTTGAAGACTAAAGCAACACATAAAAGAATAAAGTATAAATAACTGAATAAGTTAAAAATTATACACTAAAAGACTGACAGAATATAAAAAATATAAATGCTAGCACAAGAAACTTTAAATAAATTAAAAATCCTTTTTTATAACTACAATTTGAATTTCATCAATACACATTAACATATATTGATATTACCAATACACATTCATTTAGGAAGCCACTGTTAATAAAAAGCCTTTTTTTAAAAAAATTAAGGTATAAACGACATATTATATTAGTTTCAGGTGTACAGTGCAATGATTTGATATTTGTGTATACTGCAAAATAATTACAAGGCCAGTTAACATCCATCAACCATACACAGTTACAAAAAAATTTTTTTTCTTGTGATGAGAACTTTTAAGATCCGCTCTCTTAGCTACATTCAAATATGCAATACAGTACTATTAACCATAGTCACCATGCTGTACATTACATTCACATGACTTATTCATTTTATAACTGGAAATTTGTACCTTTTGACTTCCCTCACCCATTTTACCTACCCACCTCAGGCAACCACAAACCTGTTCTCTATATCTATGATCTCCATTTTTGGTTGATTCCACATATAAGTGGGATCATGCGGTATTATTTTTTCCATCTGACTTATTTCACTTAGCATAATGCCCTCAAAGGCCAACCAAATGGAAGGATTTCATTCTTTTTTATGGCTGAATAATATTCCATTGTGTGTTCAGTTCTCCCAATACCATTTATCAGAGACTGTTCTTTCCCCATTGTGTATTCTTGGCTTCTCTGTCATAAGTTAATCAGCCATACATGCCTAGGTTTATTTGTGGGCTCTCTATTCTGTTCCATTGACCTATGTGTGTTTTTATGCCAATACCATACTGTTTTGATTACTACAGCTTTATAATATAGTTTGAAATCACGGAGGGTAATGCCTCCAGCTTTGTTGTTCTTTCTCAAAATTACTTTGGCTCAGGACTTCCCTGGTGGTCCAGTGGTTAAGAATCCACCTTCCAAAGCAGGGGACATGAGTTCAAGCCCTGGTCAGGGAACTAAGATCCCACGTGCTGCGGGGCAACTAAGCCTGTGTGCTCTGGAGCCTGCGCGCCACAACTAGAGAGCCTGTGTGCTGCAAGGAAAGATCTCACATGCCTAAACTAAAGACGCAATGTAGCCAAATAAATAAATAAATAAATATTAAAAAGAAAAGGGGGCTTCCCTGGTGGCGCAGTGGTTGAGAGTCCGCCTGCCGATGCAGGGGACACGGGTTCGTGCCCCGGTCCGGGGAGATCCCACATGCCACAGAGCGGCTCGGCCCGTGAGCCATGGCCGCTGAGCCTGTGCATCTGGAGCCTGTGCTCCGCAATGGGAGGGGACACAACAGTGAGAGGCCCGTGTACCGCAAAAAAAAAAAAAAAAAAGATTTCTTTGGCTCTTCAGGGTCTATGTGGTTTCATACAAATATTAGGATTGTTTGTTCTATTTTGGTGAAAAATGTCATTGGAATTTTGACAGGGACTGCAATGAATCTGTAGATTGCTTTGGGTAGTATGGACATTTTAACGCTATTAATTCTTCCAATCCATGAGCATGGGATATCTTTTTTTTCTTTTTATAAATTTATTTATTTATTTATGGCCGCATTGGGTCTTTGTTGCTGTATGCGGGCTTCCTCTAGTTGTGGCGAGCAGGGGGCTACTCTTCGTTGCAGTGTGTGGGCTTCTCACTGCGGTGGCTTCTCTTGTTGCGGAGCACAGATTCTAGGCGTGCAAGCTTCAGTAGTTGTGGCACATGGTCTCAGTAGTGTGGCTCGCAGGCTCTAGAGTGCAGGCCCAGTAGTTGTGGCGCATGAGCTTAGTTGCTCCGCGGCACGTGGGATCTTCCCGGACCAGGGCTCGAACCCGTGTCCCCTGTATTGGCAGGCAGATTCTAAACCACTGTGCCACCAGGGAAGTCCAATGTGTCTTCTTCAATTTCTTTGATTAATGTCATAGTTTTCAGTGTACAATGAAAGCTATTTTAATGGCGAATTTTTTGTTTCACCCTGAATTAAGGTCATTACATTCTATAAAAGAGTTCGTGGCCAATCACAACTTTAACAGTTTCTTTTCAATGGAAATAAAAGTTTAATTGGCTTTTTTATTGCCATTGTAGAGTGAGATAAAACACTGATATACAGAGTAAGTGAATGGTTTCATTTTAATCAATAAAGATCATGAACATGGATTTTTTTTTTTCCCTACTCTGGTCACAAGGGGGTTTCTCTGACCCCACATCTGGCCATGCGTCCTACCATGAAGCCGCCCAGGCTTGCTTTTGTTTTCTGAGCCGTCAGCCTGCTGTGAATAGTTCCCTGTGTTTGGAATCCATTTTCATCGCCCCTCTTCTGTTCACAGAACTTCAAAACACTACCAATGCTTCAAACAGAGTTAATATCCTTGAATAATAGATAATTCTGGAATATTTTATATGATGTAAGTTGACAGATTAAACTTACCTTTGACATCCCAATGGAAGAAGCACAGAAGCAACCCTGTTACAGAGGAGATAATTGCTAAGCATTATCTACCACAGGCTCTTAAGTTATGTTCCTTGCAGCTAAGAATTGCTCCAACATAGAGTAAATTGGATTGGGGTTCTGAAAAGACTTCATATATGGCAATCACACACAACTACCTTTCTCTAAATATGCCTCATCTGACCTTGGCTAAAGAACACACAAAATACAAGAGGCCAAATACAAAAGATACCAATATTTCTCTAACAGACAACCCCATACAACTTAGAGTGATGAGAAAAAAGGATGATATGCAGTACATCAGGCTCAGAGAGGAACACACAATATTACTGGGGGCTAAGCAGAGGCACTTAAGTATGTTTTCATAGGGGATTTGCAAACCAAACTCTTAAGAAAGAATTCCATATCAATAATCAAAGTAAGTCCACCCGAGCTGTCAACTTACTTTGACAAATCTTTACTTAAGCCCTACCCCCTTTCCTTTGAAGAAATACACTATAATTTAGAAATAAGATGCACACTTTCCACGCTTGTACATTATCAAGTAAACGGCCAAAAAAGAGCCAAACACTTTCAAAGGCATGCTGCAGAAGAAATAAAGATAAGGAAGCCATAATGATAGCTTAATGGGTAAAGGATAAGAGTCACACTCGATTCTGCCAAAAGCAGACCTGTAGAGGTTCAGACACGCATCAAAGAATCAGCTCTGTCTGCCAACATATCAAATGCTCAGTGCATGCAACTGGCAAGGAGGCCCAGGGAGCTGCCACTAAGCCTGTCACTGTCACTGGTGAGGAAAGACAGACAAGTTCACCAGATAGATAAAACCATGGAAGGCCTTGTCTCTAAACCAAAGCTAAGTATTCTTCCCTCAAGAGAACTTACACACTAAGGTCCAACACATTTTTGTCAACAATTTGCTTGCTGAAACATCTTGATTAATTATACCACAGAGGATTTAGGGATGTGGCAATACCGTATAATTTTGCTATGGTAAATAATAATGGCATCCTGCTTTATAAGTGGCTTTTATCAATATGAAAGCAAATTATTTAGTTATTGGACACCCATCACATATCACGGCTGTTAACCATTGTCCCAAGTAAGTCATGCTGTTACTGAAGAGTTAGGGGGTGTGACAGGACATTTAAATACCTTTATGTTGTACTTCCATAAAAAATAGCAAAGTGCAGAAAAGTATATTCAAAATTAAACGTTTCCATTGCTTTTCTTTTTTCTAACTTAAAAAAATTATTTATTTTATTTTTGGCTGCATTGGGTCTTTGTTGCTATGTGCGGGCTTTCTCTAGCTGCGGTACATGGGCTTCTCACTGCGGTGGCTTCTCTTGTTGCAGAGCACGGGCTCTAGGCACGCGGGCTCAGTACTTGTGGCTCGCGGGCTCTGGAACACAGGCTCAGTAGTTGTGGCGCATGGGCTTAGTTGCTCTGCGGCATGCGGGATCTTCCCAGATCAGGGCTTGAACCTGTGTTCCCTGCATCAGCAGGCGGATTCTTAACCACTGAGCCACCAGGGAAACTCTCCATTGCTTTTCAAGTGACAGCCCTTTTCTTTTGAAAGTATGAAAAATACAATTGACAAAGATTAAAGTTATTGGATTGTTTAATACTGATAAATTTTAAAAAGCTGAAGGGCAAGACATCCATTTCCCTAGAGAGTCCTGTTTGAAGATCCAGGAGCCAATTATGATTTGATGTTATACCTCATTTTGCTTCTCATCTGCAGTGGCATATGGCACACACAAGATCAAGGAAACCCAAATTAATTTGGAGCCTTTATAAAATCCCTTGAGACTTCTAGAGATTCTGTGAACTGTCACAGAGCTGGGAATCACTCTCATGCACGTTGTCTTTTTATTCATTTATTATTTAGATCTGATCTACTTTCTAAAAGGATTTGAGGAGGCTGAAGATTTTCTCAGTATGGTGCCAAGCAGAAAAAGGGGTTTGATAAAGCTTTTTTGGGTTGAGTTATAGAATTATTATAAAATTTATGAAGATGACACCCACAAAGATCCCCGAGACCGGGGAACAAAAACAAGAAAATGTACTTTCAACATAACCAAAAATATTTACCCTAGAATGAGAAAGACCCTTCTGATTATAAAAGTACTGTTAAGAATGGAGTAGATGATACAAACACAAGCCTGCCCTGACAAGTGAAAAAGCAAATGCCTTGACAGATCATTTCCTTTAAGACAAGAATAAGCCTGGTGGCTCCTTATCAGTATCAAAAGGTTGGGAAAGAGAGAGAAGAGAAAGTCTCTGAGGTGGGGTAGGGTTTAGAACACACACACACACACACACACACACACACACACGAAAAGGGGTATGGAGACAAAGATTGCGGACCTGGGATTACGACTGGAGACTGTGGTAGGTGGCAAACAGGCAGGTGAGGCAATGCTGTGAATCTATAAGTAAGGCTGGTAAGTGTAACTGGGTTATATCAGCAGCTTACCTTTTTTGGACAAAAGAACACACATATTAAAACACCACTGAACACTAACATGGCAGAGAAAGAGCACACCTTCTAAAATTTAAATTATAATGTCCATTTAGTAAACACTGATTAAAAGACTTAGGCCAGGAAATTAAAAATGCTATTTTGCAAGCTCTTTGGTTTGTTTCTAAATTTGGTTCCCCTCTCTAAATTAAAGCAAGTCCAAAAATATTTACCAGCAATACTGCTTCCAAAGTCCCTTTTAACACTGTAATTTCAGTATAGGATTCAGACACATGAAATGACCACTGAATGTTTTGGGGGACTAGGAAAATAAACCCCGAAATATCACAACTGATGATTCCTATTTATAAACTTTTTATTCTTTAATGATGGGCAACCCGGAATAAAATAGTGAATCACACTAGGGTTTCACCTCTGCTGTCAGGATCTTTCGCCACTATTGCCACACAGTACTTGCCACTCCCTAAGGCAGAGCTTCCCCTGAGCTGCAAGTGATTATGGGTGTGCCAAAATGTTGGATTCATCCAACCCCCACTAGTGGTCTATTCATCCCAGTGTCCCACACAAATCCATATTATCATTTTTATGTATCACAAGGGACAACAAAGGGTGGGAAGCATGGCCCTTGGCTTCCATGCAGCCAAGTTCCTGTTTCCTGGGCTTCTAAAAATCTACACTCAGGGGTTTGGGAAACAGGTCAGACAGTGGTGTAAGAAAAGGGGGAACTTCTTTTCTCTCCTTTCTCTAACTTCTCTCCTACATGTTTTTCTACCAATTTACTAAGAGATTATCCAAACCAGGGTTGTAAGGCAAATGCCGAAGCGGGTATAAGAGACCTCAGGGTGTGATGGATCAGCGAGGCTCCAGTGAGCAGGCCCTACCCAGCCCTCTGCTGACTGTTAGTGCTTGCAGGAATGCAGGTGCTGTGTGGCCATACATGCCATTTTATCATAACAAGAAAAGGTAGAACTCCAGATGTGTGTGTATAAAATACCCCAATTTTTTTTTAATTTTATTTATTTATTTATTTTTGGCTGCGTTGAGTCTCTGTTGCTGAACACAGGCTTTCTCTAGCTGCAGCGAGCAGGGGCTACTCTTTGTTGCGGTGCGCAGGCTTCTCATTGCAGTGGCTTCTCTTGTTGTGGAGCCCAGGCTCTAGGCACACGGGCTTCAGTAGTTGTGGCTCATGGGCTCAGCAGTTGTGGTTCGTGGGCTCTAGAGCGCAGGCTTAGTAGTTGTGGTGCACGGGCTTAGTTGCTCTGCAGCATGTGGGATCTTCCCGGACCAGGGCTCGAACCCGTGTCCCCTACATTGGCAGGTGGATTCTTAACTGCTGCACCACCAGGGAAGCCCAAATGCCCTAATTTTTAAAATGTTGGTAGTAAATGCTTATCCTATGCCTTCCTCTAACAAAAAGAAAAAGTTGAGCATGCCTAGAAGCAGTGACTTTGCAAGTAGCTCAGATCTGCCTGGACCCTCCAGGGGACTGAATGTCAGAGGGTTGTCTTGAGGTTTATTCTGCCCACTCCAGAGTGGCTTCAAATCTTCCTGGACAAGTGGTTACTCTGTTTCAATTTTTCACCTCCACAGTGTGCTTCCCTATATTAACACAAGGTGAAAACCTATACAACACATAGTAAGAAGTTTCTGCCACTTAGCTATAAGTAAATGTTGCTTTCCTTTTTGAGTTCTTGAAAGAGAAAACATTAATTACCTAAAAGAAATAAGTGGAGCATACATGGTTAACTTTTTAAATCTTTACAATTAAGATAACACTATAATTAAAAAAAAATTGCTTTTCCCCTGACAACACTACTTTGGGCGGGGCGGGGGGGGGGGGGTGCGAAAGCCAGTAATTAATTAGGCATAATGAAAAGAACCTGCTTTGGAAATTCTGACACATTCACAGGCTCACGAAGTTAACAAGAAGGTACCTGATGGAGCTCTACTAGAATACTAAGTGGTGGCCTACGACAGGAAGCATTAAAGATTTTTGATATGTCTGACCTAACAGTGTCACCAGATCAGCCTTAGAGTCTAAGTCACTGTTTTCATGGTGTTTTTACCTCTTCAATCTACAAAGGTGGCAACAGCAAGGCTCTTTATCTTGGTTCAGAAGGCCAGACTAATGCAGCGCCACAGATCCTTCTTCTTTCACTGATTGCAGAATCATACCAACCACAGCAGCTGCTGCTGATGGGGGAAGACTGCCTGCCTTTCTTCAGGCTAAGTAAGAAGCAGTGTGCTGGATTCAAAGATCACAAAGAATGAACTGTGTAACTTTAAAAACTGTTTATAAATTCCTCTTTCAGTCTCGACGTAGAACTCACATTTTCTGAGTTGACAAATTGTAAACTTCTCTTGCAAGGAAATTTCCTGCACTGTGCTTTAAGTCTGAAGATTTGCGCCAAATGCCAGCAGCCACCTAGCACCTCTACTGTTCCGAGTCTTGCCCTTGAACTGAGAAAGGACAAGCAGAGACCAAGAAACACACACAAACACACACTACAGTATTTCTCCTACTAAAACTTTCCATTTGGCAGCTACATTTTCAACGCTATGGAAATGAATCTCCCTGATTTTTCTAGTGATCTAATTTTAATTAAAAATGCTCTATATCAAGAGACTGATGCCCGATATAAAGGAAAAGTTACAAGTGAAACGGAAACGAAGGGGTACTTCGCACAGGTTTTTGGAGGTAAGTTCTTAAAAATATTAAATAGCGATAATATTTTTATATTCAATTGTTTGGTTATGGTGATCTGTTGTTGTTAAGCTGGTTACAGAGTGAAGCTTTGTTGATTTTTTTCAAAAGTACTTCTGGATTATAGAAAACATTTTAAAATGAAAAGTGGCATTCAGTGGGAGATCCATGCCTTAAGGTGTTGGGTGGAGGAAACACGGAGTTGTCCTTGTTAAAATGATTATAGTTCAGTAAAAAGATGTCAAGTCTAACATGCACACAAAGTAAGATAATTGCTTCTCTTCTGGCTAAAACCACCACCACCAACTTGTCTAAGGACAGAATAAAGTTAGGTGTGAGAAGAGAAAATCTAGACTGTATACTTCTAATTCATGAATCAGTATTGCTGTTAAAAATGACCAGGAAAAACAACACGTAAATACCCTCACAATCCCTCTGGTGGATCACATTTTCACTGTAATGAGCTTAATCATTCAAATTGGCAACTGGTAAGTCTCAAATTACAGATCTTAAATCATTAATTTTTACCACTAATTAACAGGGTTGTTTCAGGAATAAATATGCGCAGCATTGGGATTAATATAGTAGCATATTTCTTTAAGAATCTTGACCTTTACCAGAAAGGCAGAGGTCTGACATTAAAAGTTCTAACACAATTTAAAGACTTCTGCTTATAATTTTCTAAGAAAATAAAACAGAATCTCAGAACTAGAAACATACATAAAATTCTTTAAAAGTACACAATACTGTTAATCAAAATGATATACCGTGTGGTAAAATGCTTAGCAAAAGATATTTAATAAACATTAATGAATTAAGATGTGCATCTGAATTAAATAATCACCTTGTTTGTTTAAAAACAAAGTAAAGGACAAAATAAATAGTTTTTGCAAAAGAAAATCATTAAATGCTAGAATCGATTTTACAGAGCTTAGTGGTACCACAAACCTTTATCTTAATATTTTCAATTAACCAGGTTATACTGTGAACTGTCTAGCTGTAACAAAGAAAAACCAGTTTTGCTTGCTTTCACTTTTTTGTTGATTCACATACCAAATTTTGGATTTAAAAAAACTGCTCAGAACCTACCTTACAAAATGGCCTTGGGGCATGTCATAATTAAGGCGCACGCACACACACACACACACACACACACACACACACACACACACACACACACACACACACACACACACACACACACGCATACATATAAATAACAGATTCCAGGTTGCCACGTTCACCCTGATACCCACAGAA
The DNA here is from genome assembly GCF_951394435.1 of Stenella coeruleoalba. Taxonomy (NCBI): domain Eukaryota; kingdom Metazoa; phylum Chordata; class Mammalia; order Artiodactyla; family Delphinidae; genus Stenella; species Stenella coeruleoalba. The sequence goes on from NC_137156.1 coordinate 69,689,868, forward strand.
GTGGAAATCAAAGCACCCCTGACATTGATCTTGGGGAAAAGAACCTTCTAAGAGAAACATACTTAGTGAGGTATGTTTCTTGTAGCAGGTGCTCACCAAATGCTTGAAGGAAGAGTGGATAATAGAAGCACAATTTCCTCACTGTGGAGATAAATGTCCTGTGATAAGATCAGAAATGTATAGATCGTATGGACGCTTTTTCAGAGGCCGGTTACTATATGGAGAACTACTCTAGTACCATTTACTGAACCTGACAGAACATTCTTCTCAGCATTTTTTAAGATGTGATGGAAGAGATTTTAAACTACTGACCCAGTTATTTTACTGAGTCCATTTATTCCTAAGTTTTGTTACACTGTGTTTTTTCCAGGAAATTGTCCATATAATCCAAGTTTTAAACTTACAGGCAGCAAGTTCTTCATAGCGGTTTCTTATTTTTAAAAAGTTCTTTGCAGTGGTTTCTTATTTTATTCTCTATATTTAGTTGCTCTATATATACAGTATATATTATTACTAGTATTGCCTATTATGCCTCTCCTTACTCTTTTTTTGTTGTTGTTGTTGGATCAATCAAGTTATAGGGGAGAGTTTTTTGTTTTGTTGATTTGCTCTACTGTTCTATTGCAATTCCTACTTTCTGCAATTAATTTCTACTCATCTATATTTTCCTTCAACTTAAAGATTTCTTTTTTCCTCTGTAACTTTTGTGGCTGGGTAGCCTACATATGGTATTTTTTATAAAATTCTATACAGACTTGAAAAAAATGCAAATTCTTGAACTGCTAGAAGCAGGGTTCTTTATATGTCCATTAGATCAAGCCTAACTGTGTTGTTTAAATATCCCATAACCTTATTAAATTATCTGCCTTATCTGTCAATTACTGAGGTGGCCTGTTTAACTCTCCCATTATAATTATGGATTTTAAACATTTGATATGTAATTCTGACAAATATTAACACAAGGTAATACCAGTCTGGAATTGTTTTATCTTGCAGGTTATTTACTCCTTTTGTCATTATGTGGTAACTTTTATTCCTGATGATGTTTCTTACCTTAGAATCTATCATGTGTGATTTACATAGTTACATCAGCCTTGTTTGGTTAATAGTTACCTAATATATATCATTCTATCCCTTTACTTTCAACCTATCCTGGTTTTTGAGTTTTAAGTTTTTTGAAAACAGCATTTTAGGCAAATTCTGTATCTTTATCCAATCTCAGAATCTCTTTTAACTGGCAAGTACAGTTCACTTAACATTTGTTCTAAATACTGATTTATTTATTTCTGCCATTTTATTATAACTGGGCTATTTCCCATGGTTTCTATTTATGGTTTTCCTATCTTGACTTATACTGGCTTAAAATCAAGACATCCTATTTTTTGTTCTGCAGTGATTACCCTGAATCTTTTGGGTAATCACTTAACTTAAAAGTCTGTTGTTCATCAGTTTATTTACCCTCTTCTCAGTCTTGGGATGCTTTATGTTTGGAAAGCTTTTATCTTATATTATTGCTGTCTAGTATTTTTGCTTCACTTTTTTTTTTGGTTGGTTTTTTTTTTTTTTTGCGGTATGCGGGCCTCTCACTGCTGTGGCCTCTCCCGTAGCGGAGAACAGGCTCTGGACATGCAGGCTCAGCGGCCATGGCTCACGGGCCTAGCCGCTCCGCGGCATGTGGGATCTTCCCGGACCGGGGCACGAACTCGTGTCCCCTGCATCGGCAGGCGGACTCTCAACCATTGTGCCACCAGGGAAGCCCTGCTTCACCTTTTTAATACCTCTACTCAAACTAGTCATTTTATTGTTTTATACAGTTAATGCTTATTTTGATGTACCTTCTTTTCTTTGCTCATTATGGTTGTTGCTTAAATCTCATTACTTCTGTGTTCAATTTCCTTATTTCTGAACTATAGCCTTTAGAACTGCACTGGTAAAATTAAATTAATTAAACTAAATTAAGAATTAATTTACAATTAAAAACTCAGTTGTACTAGGCACATTTCAAGTGTTCAATAGCCACATGTGACTAGTGGCTACCATACTGGACAGTATTGCTTTGGAAGTGTATACAACAAGGGTCTGGGGAGACAACAGTTCTGTTTTTGTTGAAAAATGTCTTTATTTTGCTCTCTTGAATTACTGAATTGTTTGTTTTTTCCTCAGTACTCTGCATATATTATTCCCCTGTCTTTCAAATTCAGTAGCTGCAATTAAATATGCTGTCAAACTGGTGCTCTTTGTAAATAATCAATCTCAAGCTTGGTTGCTTCTGTCTTTGCCTTTGATGTTTTACCATCTGTCCAGGTGTGTATTTATCTCTATTTACTTTGGGGCCTTATTTCACTGCCTAAATCTGAGACTTCTGTCTTTCATGGATTCTGGAAAATTCTCAGTCATAATCTCTTCAAATATTACCTCTCTATATATTTTATCATTCTGAAATTCTTCTCTGTCATATGTTAAACTTTCTAAGACTTTCCTATCCTATCCTCTCTTTCAAATTTTCCATTTTTTCCCTTTCTGGAATGCATCCTGGATAATTTTCTCAGATGTCTCTTCCAGTTCCCCAATTCTCTTTTCAGTTGTTATAAATTCACTGTTGAGTCCAGGTAGAGAGTTTATTTCAATAACTAAAATTTTAATTTCTAGAAGTTTTACTTGGTTATTTTTCAAATCTACCTATCATTTTATTTTATAATCTACATCGGATATTCATATCCATTAAAGTCTCTATCTGATCATTTCATTACCCAAAGTTTCTGCGAAGGGTTGGCTGTTTGTTTTATCGTAACTTTTACTGACTGAATTATTTCTTTGTATATATAGTAATTTTGGACCACGAGGCTTGTCAATAAGATGCCTGGGCAATCTGGATTAAGAATATTTCTCTCCAGAAAAGTTTTGTATTTGCTTTTGCCAGATGTTCTAGAGTACTCAACAGTTGATGATCAATTTTATGTTAATTTTTTGGCCTGGGTAAGAAATTACACCAAATGAATGATATAACTTGAATCTCAAATCTGCATGAGAGAGCTCATGGTTACAATTTTCCCTCTAACTCATAGCCTAGACTGAGGTAGATTAGCTTGCCTGTCATCCCCCTAGGTTCGTGGGGATATGTCTGATATCCTTCTAATTTATTAATATATAACTCATTAGGGCACCTGGGTGAACGTTGGTATGCACGTCTCAGCTCCAATGAGCCACCTCGTGAGGGGTCAAGGTCTTGTCTCCTGATCCCATGTAATTATAATGGGGTCCTTATGTTAAGGAACGTTCCCTATCCCCAAGAACCCTTTAACCAGCTGGCAGCTGGTGTCAGCACACAAGCTTCCCACTTTGGCTTTCAGTTTTCACTTTGATGCTGACCCATTAAAATGCCCCCATTCCCTTTCAGGCTATACTATGCATTTAATATTTTATACAGCATTTCTAAGTGTTTATAGGAGGAAGATTTTCTGACATCATATTGCTGGACAGGAGTTTTTCTTTGATGTGCCTATGCCATAACTCCTCGAAATTCAGAGTTCGCAAGAATGGTTTTATAATCCAGTTAGCAAAATGGATTCTGTTCACAAATGAAAACAGAAGATCAGCAGATTGGTAGTAATGCATATGTTTACACAGCAAAAGAATTATGATTTTTCAACTAATCACAGATAAAATGAAAACTATCGTAAGTGTTTTTAAGGGAGATGTGTCCACAGATTAAAACAGCATTACATTATCCTACAAAATTTTAGCCAGGAGGGGGCTGTGTGTTCCAGCACACCATGACCCACTGATGAGTTTTAAAAAATTTGTAGCCTCCAAGATTTCTCATCTTTAACATATATTTATATATATTCAACTTATCATACCTCAGGCTGTCTAGTAATTGCCCTTACAACATTTGAATGTAATATTTGTAAAGGTAAACAGAGTTCCCAGCTTGTCATGGTGCTAATGAGAAGGGATGGAAAGAAGCACACTATGGGCCTAGGTTATAAGAGAGCCTGTATAATATTAAAGTCTTTATGATTCTTTCACTAATAAGATCATTTGGCTTAAGTCCAAGATGGAGACAAAGTCTATAATATTTTATATTTGTAAGTGCCTGACAAAAAACCTTTACATATATGGTGCTCTCTTAAGATAAGCAGGTCAGATCAGTGGTTTAAGTGATTTATCCAAGGTTACAGTTGGTAAAATGGCAAAGCCTAGAATAGAATTCTTGTCTGCAAACTAAATTCCACGCAGAAGAGTGTTACCATGGCAAAGCCACCCTCAGGGATATCTTCTGCAGCCTTTGTATCTAGAAATCATTTGTAAATTTTAAAAAGGAATTACTAAATGAGAGGCATAAAAATCTAATCTAAAGCTTCCCAAGTGCTTGCTCAGTTCAGGTATGGCATAACAAAAGGGTGTGTTTCTGCACGGATCCATGCTTTAGACCTCTGTTGTCCAATATGGTAGCCACTGGTCTCGTATGGCTATTCAAAGGCAGATTGATTAAATTAAATAAACTTAAAAATAATTTTTTTCTTGGTCACACCAGCCACACTTCAAGTGCTCAACAGTCACACGTGGCTGGCTGGCGATTGCTATATGAGACAGTACCCATATAGAATCTTTCCATCATCACAGAGTTCTGTTGGATAGCACTGCTCTAGAATGTGGATTGATGAAGTAATGTTATTGTTGTAGCAGAGTAGAAAGAACATTGGTTTTGAAGCTCAACAGACCTAGATTTGACTTCTGCCTGTCACTTATAACCTTTGTGACTCTTGAGCAAATTTCTTAACTTCTCTGGGACTCTTGTTTCCTCATCTGTAAGTTGGGAATCAGAAATAAGGTGCTGGAAACATCATTTTTGGTTAATAACTACAGAATCTGCAGTCTCCACAACCCTCATTGGAGTCTTGTGGCTGCCCAAAGTCCTTGCACAGTATACAAAAATATACTGCTTCCAAAAGGTTCAAGAGAACCACCAAAGCTAAGCTTCTGGAAGGCATAAGCATTTCCTCTGTAAATTTTACCTTTCTCTTGGGGTGGTGGGGCTAGGGTGTGTGGGGAGTGTATAAAGAAAACCTAGGGAATTCCCTGGTGGTCCAGTGGTTAGGACTCTGCGCTTTCACTGCTGTGGGCCGGGATTCAATCCCTGGTCGGGGAACTAAGATCCCACAAGCCGCAAAGAATGGCCAAAGCAAACAAACAAGAAAAACCACTCAAAAAATATATATAAAGCAAAACAAACAATTTAGAACTGGAAAAAGTTATAGCTCAATGTTCTCTCAACTCTAAAAACTGATTTAAGTGGAACTAGATCTGAGGGTGTAACTTGAGTAAAATGGGTCAGGTGTCTTGGTGGTATTTTCGAAAAGAAAACAACAGAAGAGCAGCTACAGAATCATGTACAATTACCTGTATACACAATCAGACACTAATTAACTTTTTATTTAAAGAACAATACCTAAACAACTCAATAGCCTGCTGACCTGACAAGACTACTTTTTACTTTTAAGACTAGGTAGACAAAACATATACTCAAGAGAGGCCTTAACACTCCCAGAATCACTTTATGCTGCCTTTGTCACTTCTCCCCGATACAGCTATTCCTTTAAATACTTTCCCCAAGCTCCTCCTCTGGACTGTTTCTAATATATCCACAGTATTGTGCTTGACCTTTTCAGGCTTTTCTCTGGTCTGAAAGCAAACTGATGTGCTCTTGAATTTCTAATTAGCAATATCAGAAACTGTAAGGCCCTTGAGATGATTCAGTGCCTCAATTAACCGAGGAAGGGAATGACCTGGTTAAGTGAGTCTTCTGTTTAACTAAGGAAACCTTTGTTTCAACCTCTTGTTGAAAATCTTTCTAAAATAAAAAGCAGTAGTGCACTTTTTCCCTCAAGAATATTCTAATTAATATAAAAAACACTCCTGACAATTTAAGGTCTTATCATTACAGCAAATCAATCTATGACACTATAGTGCGGTTAAGGCTATAGTATTGATCCCAAGTAACACATGAGAAATTTACTAGATTTTCACAAAATAAAACCTAACATTAGCTTGTTTTTTTTACAGTTTGCTTTCATTTCTTCCACACATGGACTATAGAAATATTTCCAGATATTTTAGGCTCCGATTAAATTTTGTTTTATCAACACAACACTGTGAATCAACTATACTCCAATAAAAATTAATTAAAAAAAATTTTGGTTAATCATGGTTCACTTATATTTGTGTTATCTTGCACTTTCAACTTCACAGGAAACTTTACTTGTTAAAGAAATATAATGAGATTCACTTCAGGCTTATGCTAAATGGTAATCAAGTCCATGGGCCTCTGATAATTTCCCCTACTGACTACTTTACCAATCAAACTTTTCTTAGAGGCAATAGCTAGATTAAACTTTCAGGTAATAAAAAGCAGAATTAAACCAATTTTCCTTAAAAAAAAATTAGATCTGTGTTACTTTGCAGAATTTCCCCTTTAACAGAATGGTCAGCATAAAGAAAACAGCTATTTGAAGTAATTCTACTGTGACATTAGTTTAAATAAATCCATTCAAACCATCTAAGAGAGGTAATTATCTGGACAAATAGTTTACTGAAAAGTCAAGAGACAGATTTTATTTCACTTAAAAGTGAGCTACAGAGAAGAATTTGGGGTTTCTAGCTTCAACACAGACCTTGTCATTTCTCATTCAGGGAATGAAAAGATGCATAATTTCTAGTAGTTTTTTACATTTTATACTGAAGACATTCCCCCAATACCAGTTACCTCCCAGTCAAGTGAAATTCAAACTTTTACTTAAGGAGCAAATTTATCTCCAGCAATCTCCTTAGATTATGGTTACAGCACAATCACCTTACCACCGTAACCAGTTTTGATATCTCTACCATCAATGCCAAACAAATCGCCCATCTTCTTTCCTCAAACACTCATACTTTCAATACCCATGCTGAAGTACAGGAACCAGGTATACTTTTTAGTGCTTTCCTTCTTGAAAGGGCCACTCTAGCTTTGCTGACCACACCCAACCATTTTTAGAGTCTATAAAATGCCTGAAAGAACCCTGGACTAGGAAGCAGAAAAAAGGGTTACAATCCTCGCTCTTCAACTGAATAGCCGCCACTCACCTCAGAGTCTCAGCTGACTTAACTGCCTGCCTACCCCATAGGTTATTATATTATTAACATTAAAGTACAATAGCTCTTGGCCCTGCACTTTTACCCAACAGATACTCAACTAAATAAACAGATCGAAAAATACCACAATCAGGGCAAAGATAGTACTTTCTTTGTGGACAGAAATATCAGTATCTGTCCTGTGTCTCTTAAACTAAGTTCTGTTGCTCAGGGGCATGGGCAGCCAATAATACATGTTACAACAAAAACAAAGGGTGAAACTTATTTTCAGAGAACAAACAATAGGAATATAATGTAATGCTATTATATGGAATAGTATAGTTAACTAAAATAATGTAATAAGTTACTGTATACAAAAGAGTGTTTCAATTTTAGAAGCCCAATTTAAAAGCTCTGATCTTACTAAGAGACTCATTTATAACCACAAGAGTATAGACCATATTTTTTATTGTACCTTTAATTTCCAAGAATAACGTGCTGACAGAAACTGAAGTCACTCAATTTTAACTGCAAACATATGCACTGTAATTAACAGATAGATACTCACAGCTTGCATTTCTATATAGTAGAAATGGTTCATGGAGCTGAAATTCCAAGTCTTTATTCACTGGTTCAACTAGATTGTGCATATTCAGTCGATTCACAATGGTAAAACCATGGTAAGGTGAAGCTGACCTTAGATTTAATAGAAGAAAAAAAAATCTGTTGTCATTGTTCATTTGCAGAAATGTTATCTACCTCTTTACTTCCATTTTAAAGAATGAATACAATATTGCATTATATAGTATTATTGGCATTTAAAATTGTAAACAAAAAAATCTAAGTCAGATCATACCCCTCCCCCTCTCAGAAGCTTTCTCGGTCCATCAGAGTAAAGACCAAGGTCCTGTCTAAGGCCACCAAGGCCTCAGGTGATGTGCACCCCCTTGACTTCATCTCCTATGCCTCTTCCCTGTTCCTCCTGCTCCAGCCACACTGGGCTCCTTGCCATTCTTCCTACAGGTATGTTTCCACCTAAAGACCTCTGCCTGGGCCACTGGCCTAGAATCTAGAGTTATCCCATTTCCCACAAGCCTTTGGTAAACTGTCCTGTTCTCACTGAGGCCTACTAGAGAACTACCCTTTTTAATGCTCCCAAACTCAATATCTCTAATCCTCTTCTCTCTTTTTCCATACCACTTATTATTTTTTGTATTTATTGTCCTCCACTAAACTGTAAATTCCATGAAAATAGGGTTGTCATTTTTTTAGGTATGTCCCAAGACAGACATATAGTATATGTTTAATAAACATATGCTCAATAAAAATATAATTTATTTTAAATATGTTGCAGGATTGGTTATAATTATTGCCCACCATTACAATGATTTTTCTTACATCAAATGTGAGAACTATGGAAAAACCTGAGTTACAAAGAAAATGCTTCGAATCCTACAATAAGAAACACCCTTGGTTCTCTTATCAGGATGATTCAGCATACGATCCTTTAGATATTTCTCACTTGTATACAACACTTTACGGTTTCTCACTTGTTTCTCTGTATACACTTGTTTCACTGAATCCTTTAGGTTTTCTGATTCCAAATCCAGCCTTCTTTTATACTAAGGTCTCTCCAAATCGACATTCTGACATCCTGGTATATATTTATCCAAAGTATATAAGATGTTCTCACATTTCCCAAATAGAGTTTCTCTGGTCTCCTTTTATTACAATCAATACCGTGTAAGCCTCCATAAATTTCATCAAATCAAGTCGCTCACTAAACTAAATTTCATCTTCTATAACCGGTGGATCTGTACTCTACTGTAACAATAAGGCCAGCAAAGCACTTTCCAAGTACCAACATTCTAACAACAGTTGAAGAGCTTCTAGACATTTATATTGGTAATGAAGACTAATGAAGTAGGTGAAGGGTAAAGTGTTTTTTTTTAAAGGAGAAAGATGAATAACAGCAAACAAAATATCAAAAAATAAAAAGTAACATCAAAGCATATACATTTAAAGGAAGAAAAAGATCAGTATTTTTAGACAAGATCTCAAAGTTGTACAGCAAAACTTAGAAGAATATTTGACAAATTCTTGTTAATAACCATCAGTGGAGAAATGGAGAAAAGCAATCATAAAAGATAACTCACAATACACACACACAGGAAAAGAACCAGGTATCAGTAATAACTCCTGCTGAGTTCCCTAAGCTTTAGAAACCAAAGGAAGGAACCTACCTCAGTCAGAGCAAGACCTAAGAGGGATCCAGGAAAACAAGGAACTCCAATGACTAACATACCCTGTCAGCTGCCTTTAGGCCAAGAAAGTTGCCGAACAAAACACAAGCTGCATTTACAAACCAATCATTTTTTTAAAAATCATGTTTTAAGACAATAATTCTCAGAAAAGTTAAAAATAAAAAATGTGCAATTATGAATAATCTAGGCTTTCTAAAGGACTCTCAAACTAAAAATACATATTACTACAAACACTGACAAAATCCAAAACTTTTGCGGGTAGATGGAAAGGGGACAGAACCAGAGTCTTAGAAGATAACTTTTTGTTTAGTAATCACACAACAGCTAGTCCATCTATTCTCTTTTTCTCAACTATTTTTCTCAATGTATTCTATTTTTCTTAATATGGGGGGAGGGAGAAAGGCAACTGCTTTAGACTCATTCATTACTAGAAAATGTTTTCCATTTTGCTAGAATTTATTTCCTAAATAAATTCTAGTTCTGTTTGATTCTGAATCACAGGAAGTGTCAAAGAAAGGACATTACTTGGTAAGGATCTCACAGCAAGGGATGGATGAATACTTGAAGGGTCAAGCAGGAAGGCCCCAAAGACAAATATACAATAGGGTTGAATCACTCCATATGACACCATTCACCATCAAATTTAAAAAAAAAAAAAAATTAAAAAAAAATCTTTTTAAAAAAGCTTACCTTCGATATACAAATAAGGTCCCTTCTATATCAGTCTTCTCCTATAATAGACAATGAGATGATTAGTTTTTTTTCCCATAATCTAACCCCAAGTAGTCCCAATGGAGAAGAGATACTTCATGTTTAAGATCAACTTATTTATTTTAAAATTAATCACTTTGAACAGGTCAAGTAGGTCTTCTCCACAGACTACTATTACCAGTTTCTTTTGTATCCTTTCTATTCTATTGATGTGTATTAACTGATATGCAATGTTCTATCTAGCAACACGCCTGTATCTGCAGCAATTTCCCTTTCCTTTTTTAAAATTTAAAGGAGAAAAATTCTAGAATTAGCTTTCACTTTTTAAAACTAAAATGTTTTAGCCAAATTTCTTAATTTTAAAGCCAAGGTCCTGTATAAAGCAATTTCTTCACCTTTAAAGTTTATCAAAGTTACTAGGGGAAAAAAAAACACATTTTCTTATAGGACACTTTGTTTCATCATTGGGGAATTTTGGTATATTTTTATGAGTAGCAAATTTTGTAGCAAATTTAGTTAAGAGTTACTTTCAAACACAATTAGTTTGTTATTTTTAAAACTGTGTTAAAGAATCATGAATATTGAAACTATACTCTGTCTTAGTGTAATTCTTATAGGTCTTACAAATAATTAAAAACTTTTTTTTAGCTTAAAGTAAATGTTTTGATTAACAAAGTACAACTCATCATCCTTCACTTGCTGTGACAAGAGCGTATTTAGGTTTGAAACACAGTTACAGGGGCTTCCCTGGTGGCGCAGTGGTTGAGAGTCCGCCTGCCGATGCAGGGGACACGGGTTCGTGCCCCTATCCGGGCCTGCGCGTCCGGAGCCTGTGCTCCGCAACAGGAGAGGCCACAACAGTGAGAGGCCTGCATACCGCAAAAACAAACAAACAAACAAAACCACACAGTTACAATGTTTTTAAAAAAGCAAAAGAAACACGTTAGTCTACAGTTCACAGCCCAGATAGGACCTAAATGGTTTAAGGTAATCAACAAACTTAGCAAACTTAAATGTCAGCCATATAAAATTGAATTTGCTGGGATGAAAAAATAATTTTAAAAAATATTTACCATCTTGATTTCTTCCAGGAGTATTGCCCTAGCTTAAACATCATAATGAAACTTTTCCTTACTAAAAATTCAGAGGCTTTTTCTTGCCTTTCAAACTTTATTAGTGCAAGAAATTGGTAATCAACGGTTTCACAATGAAAGAAAACGCCCAAATAAACCACTGTGCAAAGTTACAACTCACTGTAAAATAACAATGAGAGAAGAGACTTTGGTTATACTCCATGTACCATGACCCAAATGAATAATGGCAGCTTATTTTTCAGTTCAGGTTATTATAGCTTGTATTTCATATTTAAAGGTGAATAACATAATTAAAATTCCAAAATATTGGAAGTCTGTGACAAACTAGAAATAAAAGCCTAAGTCCATGCCCCAAATAATAAGTCCATGCCCCAAATCTTCACCATTTGTCTGCAACCCATATTACAAAAATTCATACGTAGAGCAAGAAAAATGATTAAGAACGATTCAAACTAAAGCAATGTCTAAAACAGCCACACTTAAAAAAAAAATCTATAATTTTGTTCTCTTTAGCTTCCCATACCTCCTTCTCTTACAGGAGGTGAAGGAAAGAAGATAAAGTAAAGCAAGATGACTTTGAAAAACTCTCTTTATCTGAATTAACTGTTTATAAATGCCAAATGATTTTTCACAAAATTACTAATTAACTATAACCTATGTATCTGCACTATGTTGTAAAGGACATACTACGATAATAATCTTTCAGTTTTGTTAGTATAAAGATTTCAATTCTTACTGAAACGTTAACGTCAATCATTAATTCGATCCAACAAATATTTACGGATTATTTCCTAAGTAAAGCCTATATAGCTGAATGAGTTAATCAAGAAGGTTCAATTTTTTTTTTAAGGGAAATTTTGTTACCTTTATTTGTTTGGCCACTTGCACGGCTTGTGGGATCTTAGTTCCCCGACAAGGGATCGAACCCGGGCACCCTGAAGCGGAAGTGCGGAGTCCTAACCACTGGACCGCCAGGAAATTCCCTAATTATGTTATTTAAACAACGGACGAAGCTTCAAACGGGCTAACAAGTCAGTGAACAAACTGAATGCAACTTTTCGGATCCTCTCCCGTGCAAAAAAGACAAAAAGTACTTAGTCTGATGGGTGCATTCAGAGGTGATATCACCAGCAGCATTGCTGAACAGACACAGGGTCTCTTTTCCAAAGGTTTCAAGGTAATCCAATTAACATGGAAGTCATTTTCCTAAGCGCCTTGAAATCTTTTCCAAACTCTGGAAATACAGTGTAGTTCGATAAATGCAGGACTTATCCCCAACCCCTCTCTTCCAATAATTGAAACTAACTGGATTTCAAGCTCTAAATCCAAATGACCTCTGAGAAGGGAGCCCTTATTTATGTCTATTGGGGGGAGAGAAGGAGTGTTTATTTTATAGATTATGTATATATACTTTATCTAATAACTCTCAAAGCTTCAAACACAATCTTTCAGGCATCTTTATGACTCCACCAGTCTCATATCCTCTAACACACCTGCAAAAAAGGCAAGTCGCCCACATCCTCGAACCGGACCCCATGGGGCTGATCCTCTTCCAACCCTCCCCTCTATCAGCTTTTCCCCCGGATGTTTGGACCTACTTCTCTCGCTCCTCTCGCCCAATCTCCGGCTCCGCCGACACCCCTCAGGCGTCAGCCGGACTCTTCTCTAGTCCCTGGCCTCGCCCCTGCCGCCGTGGCCTCCCTCATCGGCCCCCACCCAGAACGGTCCGCGCGGCCCCTTTAAGAGGCGGCGGCCGGGCGGGCGACTTCAACGGCCTGGCTGCACTCACCCACTGGTTGGCCTTGGGGCAGAAGGTGTACAGTGCGACCTGGCCCGTGAGGTCTGCGATGCTGGTGATGTAGGGGTCGTGTTGCTTCAAGGCCGCTAGGCTCATCTCTTGCCCAGCTCGACTCAGCGACTCCATCTTGAATTCCGGAACCTAGCCCCTATGGCGGGGGCGGAGTCGCGGACAGGAAGGTGCCATGGAGCCAAAGTTCCCCCAGCTGCGTCAGCACCCTCATCTTCCGCCTCTCAGCCGGGCCTCGCGGCGAGGCGGTACGTCAGCTATTATGCTCCGCTGCGCCCACGCCCGGGGCGCTGGGTCCCAGTGTCGTCAGGTCCCAGTGGACCTACCGTCCGGGTTGGCGTATGCCGCCGCGTAGCCGAGCTGGTAGAACGGGACTCAGTTGCTTCTTTTCCGCTGGCTGAAAGGTCCCGGCGCCCGGATCAAGGCTGCTCGGGAGCTTTCTCCAGCGTTCCTGCCGGACTAGGCTCCCAGGGCCGCAGAATGGAAACCTCGCTGTGGCAAGGCAGTGCTCCACCGTGAGTTTAGAAAGCACAGAGAAGCGGACAGGAAGGAGGGAGGGAACCCCGAAAATTACCTCAGATCTCGGCTCTCTTCGTGTTTTTATGAAGGAAAATTTTGATAAAAGCCAAACTAACCCGCCTGTAACTATACAGGAGTGTCTTTTATTATCCACGTTTACTTATTTTCCTCGTGTGAATCCCACGAAAATATTTCTATCCAGTCTTGGAAAGAGCCCGTGAAGGCTTGAGTTTGTCTTGGATCGTTTAAAGCTTTAAAACAATAACTCATTCTTTTAGCAAACATCTGTTGAGCATTTTAAGGCATTTTAAAGGGCCAGGTACTATCTGAAGAGGAAAACAAGGCTTGTAAGGTATAGGGAGCTCTGCCCCACCGCCGACTTGTTAAAAAACATTTTCTTATAGAAAAGATACCCCAATGGAATGGAAAATTTTTGACAGAAAAAAAAAAAAAAGAAAAAGGATAGTAGTTGTATTGTTGATGATTTTACATCCCAAGGCCATTTGTTAATGGAAAGATACTTCATGTCTTACATTCTTTGCAGAATCACGTTACATATACAAATGCAGACAAGGAAACATGTATCATTATTCATTTACCGTTCATTAAGCAAGTATTTATTGAACTCCTAATTGTGAAAGGGTAGCCCCCTGGAAGCTTCAAAGACAACTTTCTAGCTCTGGGAGAAACTGAAAGAAGTAGGGGCAATGCTAGAGACCTTTCACTTGAAACCCAGAGGATGGAGCCACTAACTTCATCTGGTCAGGAAAGTATAGGAAGCCTTCATGGAGGAGATGATGTTTGAATTAATGTTTCAGGGATGAGTAGGAATTCATCAGAGAAGAAAGGCAAGGGCTTCCTTTCATCTCACAGTCTAATGGTAGAAAAGTGTTCATCCTCATTTGCTGGTTGATTTAATTGAAGCTGGGTGGAGAAATCACTGGCTAGTTGTTCCACACTAGTCAGGGGGGATCTGGTATTAGAATCCAGGGACTACTACTGCCTGCTAACCCAGGGTCCTTTTATCCACACTATGGCTGCCTTTCTTCATAGTGGAGGCAGAGCCCTACATCCCCTCTACCTACTTTTCTTTTTTTTTAACTTTTTATTTTATATTGGAGTATAGTTGATTAACAATTTTGTGTTAGTTTCAGGTGTACAACAAAGTGACTCAGGTATACATATATATGTATCTATTCTTTATCAAATTCTTTTCCCATTTAGGTTGTTACAGAATATTGAACAGAGTTCCCTGTGCTCTACAGTAGGTCCTTGTTGGTTATCCATTTTAAATATGGCAGTGTGTATATGTCAATCCCAAACTCCCTGACTATCCCTCCCCCCCCACCTACTTTCAAGGGAACATTTAAACAATCTGTACCCTAAGTTTTTTTAAATTGTATTTTTTGAATAAGTAATACATTCCTGGTACAGAATTCAAAGGCACACCTGAAACAGAATTTAGGTGTTTTTAATTCTTATTTTTTAATTGAGGTAGAGTTGACCTATAACATTATATTAGTTTCAGGTGTGCAACATAATGATTTGATATTTGTATAGATTGTAAAATGATCACCACAATAGTCCAGTTAACATCCATCACCACACATAGTTACACATTTTTTTTCTCATGATGACAACTTTCAAGATCCACTCTCTTAGCTACTTTCAAATACGCAATACAGTATTACCTGTAGTTACCATGCTGTACATTACATTCTTGTGCCTTATTCATTCGTTCTTTTCTTATGTAGATTTCCTGAAATAATCTAGGACATTTCCTTTTTTATTTATTAAATATATATTTTTGATTGAACAGGGCTAGACTAGTGAAGAACACCAAGTTATTTTAGGGAGTTTTCATATTCAGAATAGAAAATTGCTTCGAAATGCATGTTTGCATGGCCCCAAACATGTTAATGTTGACTTTGATGCCCTATACAGTTCTTAAGATATATTAAAGAGAATGTGAGTATTTTGGAATTGAAAATCTTTCTCATTTACTTTGAAGCCTGACTTTGCCTTATATTTGTGAATGAAACCTTAAGACCTTTCCCATGTCTTTTAGACCAGGGGTCCCCAACCCCCAGGCCTCGGACCTGTAGTGGTCCAGGAACCAGGCCGCACAGCAGGAGATGAGCGGTGGGCTAGGGAGCGAAGCTTTGTCTGCCACTCCCCATTGCTCTCCATTGCTCTGAACAATTCCCCACCCCCCACCCCATCCGTGGAAAAATTGTCTTCCATGAAATTGGTCCCTGGTGCCAAAAAGGTTGGGGACCACTATTTTAGACAATAGGCTTTGAGAGGTCAGAGATTCCATCTCAGTCTATTAGGTCTCCAGTACCTAACACAGCCCCGGCAAAGAGTAGACTCTCAATAAATACTGGTGAATGAATGTTGTCTTAAAACCCAACTCCCTTAAGGCCATGGAAGAGACTTGTGGGAGGGGTGGGGAGGTGGGTGGCTGGGATCATGTGATCAGAGGTGGGAAGGAGTCTTACTCTGCACTGGAAGACCTTTGGTAACATTTGCGTTGTGTTCCATGAATGACAGTTTTTTAATAAAAATAATTTAAAATATGAAAACCTAAAACCCAATCAGTCCAACCCATGTGTCTCCCACTCTGAGTGGTTCTGTGGTAGAAAATAAAACTTGCCATTTAAAACCATGGGCTCTAGGTCCACGATGGTGGACAAGTTGATTTCCACTAGACCTTGAGCCTCAGTATACCCTCATTGTAATACATCAGCAAGCTAAATGACACACCCACAGGAGCCATGGCAGTTCCGAGGCTGACCATAAAAGGCCAATAAGTGGGCTGTGGCCCAGTTCCTAGAAATCTCTGCCCCTTTCCCAAAATTGTTGGAATAATCCTCCCACTCATTAGCCTATGAAATTACCCAGCCTATGAAAAGTAACCACCCCCACACCTTGGGGCCTCTCACCTTCTGAGATGGCCCACATTCTGTCTATGGAGTGTGTATCTCCCTGAATAAACCTTTCATTAAAAAAAAATAAAATCATGGGCTGTAAGGTAAAGGGCACTAAAATACATCTACCAGCTGTGTAGCTTTGTCAGTCCCAGACTTCCCATTTCTCCAGTGTCAAATCCCAAGTCCTTGCCATGGCCTAGGAGGAGACATCGCTGGGCCTGGTCTCTTGCTTTCTTTCCATCTCCATTTTCTGTGAATTGCTCTTTCAAATTTTCCATCCCAGCCCACTGACTGACATGTGCTAAATGAGTCTAGTCTCAGGGCCTTTGCACTTGTTGTTCTCCCTTTCTGGAACATTCTTTTTTTTTTTTTTTTTTTGCGGTACGTGGGTCTCTCACTGTTGTGGCCTCTCCCATTGTGGAGCACAGGCTCCAGACGCACAGGCTCAGCGGCCATGGCTCACGGGCCCAGCCGCTCCGCGGCATGTGGTATCTTCCCGGGCCGGGGCACGAACCCGTGTCCCCTGCATCGGCAGGCGGACTCTCAACCACTGCGCCACCAGGGAAGCCCTGGGACATTCTTGTCTCTGATATCCCTGTGATATAATAATGGCTCATTTCCTCACTTTCTTCATAGCACTTATCTGTGAGTTGTAGTTATTATTATATTCACTTTTGTCTGTCTCATCAGCTTAGTGAAGCAGGAACCATGTCTGTCTTGTTTACTATCACATTTTGACACAGAAACCAGGCTTAATAAGTATTTGTTGGATTAAATGGAATGTTACGTTGATTTCTATCTACCACATAAACCTGAGAGAAGGGATGGTTGTTTCAGCTCTACAGCCAACAAAACATTTGTTTGTCATAAGTATAAACAAATAATCATGATTGATTTACTTGTATTATTAATATAATTTTTTGTTTCTTAGGCTCTATGCTTATCGCTTTTAGTATAGCCCAGAATTCAGCATCTTTTCACTCTTGCAACTTTCTCCCTGTCCATTTTCTCTCCATCTCTGTCTCCTCTCTCTTTCTCTCCTCCCTGTCCCCTTCTTTCTCAGATTTTCTTTTAATTTTTAAAATTTATTTATTTTTTGGTTGTGTTGGGTCTTCGTTGCTGTGTGTGGGCTTTCTGTAGTTGCAGCAAACAGGAGCTACTCTTCATTGCAGTGCATGGGCTTCTCATTGTGGTGGCTTCTCTTGTTGCAGAGCACGGGCTTCTAGGCATGTGGGCTTCAGTAGTTGTGGCACACAGGCTCAGTAGTTGTGGCTCATGGGCTTAGTTGCTCCACAGCAGGTGAGATCTTCCCAGACCAGGGATCGAACCCTTGTCCCCTGCATTGGCAGGCGGATTCTTAACCACTGCGCCACCAGGGAAGTCCTCTTTCTCAGATTTCAAAGATTTATTCTAAAAGTATCTGCTTAGGGACTTCCCTGGTGGTCTAGTGGTTAAGACTCCACATTCCCAATGCAGGGAGCCCAGGTTCGATTCCTGGTCAGGGAACTAGATCCCACATGCCACAACTAAGACCTGGCGCAGCCAAATAAATAAATAATTTAAAAAATAAATGAAAGTATCTGCTTATTACTGTTTACCTTTATAGGCAGAGAAAGCAAGCTAACTAATTTTCCCAAGGTCCAATAATGATTCATTTGCTGAGCTGGAATTAGCATCTTCTAGCCTTGGTTTCCAGGTAGATCATGTATCTTGCTACTATTCTGCCAGGCACACTCTTAAATTACACTGGATACACATGAGTGAAATTTGTTTTCCTTATGCTGCTGTTTCAACTGTTGATATTTATTTTACATGATTGATATCCAAAAGGTTGTGGAGTTACTATAAAACTCCTTACCTCGTCCTTGCCAGATGATTAGGATGGTAGTTCTTTCCTTCAGTTTCTCCAGAAAGGCCTCTGACCTCTGTATTTTATTTATTTATTTATTTTTGATGTGTACTTTATTTTATTTATTATTTTTTATACAGCAGGTTCTTATTAGTTACCAATTTTATACATATTAGTGTATACATGTCAATCCCAATCTCCCAATTCATCCCACCACCACCTCCCCCTCCCCGCTTTCCCCCCTTGGTGTCCATACATTTGTTCTCTACATCTGTGTCTCTATTTCTGCCTTGCAGACCTGTTCATCTGTACCATTATTCTAGATTCCACATATATGCATTAATATACAATATTTGTTTTTCTCTTTCTGATTCACTTCACTCTGTATGACAGTCTCTAGGTCTCTAGGTATTTGTTGTTTGTAGATTTTCTTTTTTTTTAAATTAATTAATTTATTTTTTTATTTTCGGCTGCATTGGGTCCTCATTGCAGTGCGTGGGTTTTCTCTAGCTGCCGTGAGCGGGGGCTACTCTTTGTTGCGGTGCTTGGGCTTCTCATTGTCGTGGCTTCTCTTGTTGTGGAGCACGGGCCCTAGGCACGCGGGCTTCAGTAGGTGTGGCACACGGGCTCCAGAGTACAGGCTCAGGAGTTGTGGTGCACAGGCTTAGTTGCTCTGCAGCATGTGGGATCTTCGTGGACCAGGGATTGAACCCGTGTCTCCTGCATTGGCAGGTGGATTCTTAACCACTGTGCTACGAGGGAAGCCCTTTTAGTAGATTTTCTGATGATGCCCATTCTAACCGGTGTGAGGTGATACCACATTGTAGTTTTGATTTGCATTTCTCTAATGATTAGTGATGTTGAGCAGCTTTTCATGTGCCTCTTGGCCATCTGTATGTCTTCTTTGGAGAAATGTCTATTTAGGTCTTCTGCCTATTTTTTGATTGGGTCGTTTGTTTTTTTAATGTTGAGCTGCATGTGCTGTTTATATATTTTGGAGATTAATTCTTTGTCCGTTGATTCGTTTGCAAATATTTTCTCCCATTCTGAGGGTTGTCTTTTCATCTTGTTTATGGTTTCCTTTGCTGTGCAAAGGCTTTTAAATTTCATTAGGTCCCATTTGTTTATTTTTGTTTTTATTTCCATCACTCTAGGAGGTGGGTCAAAAAAGATCTTGCTGTGATTTATGTCAAAGAGTGTTCTTCCTATGTTTTCCTCTAAGAGTTTTATAGTGTCCAGTCTTACATTTAGGTCTTTAATCCATTTTGAGTTTATTTTTGTGTATGGTGTTAGGGAGTGTTCTAATTTCATTCTTTTACATGTAGCTGTCCAGTTTTCCCAGCACCACTTATTGAAGAGACTATCTTTTTTCCATTGTATATCATTGCCTCCTTTGTCATAGATTAGTTGACCATAGGTGCGTGGGTTTATCTCAGGGCTTTCTATCCTGTTCCATTGATCTATATTTCTGTTTTTGTGCCAGTACCATATTGTCTTGATTACTGTAGCTTTGTCGTATAGTCTGAAGTCAGGGAGTCTGATTCCTCCAGCTCCATTTTTTCCCCTCAAGATTGCTTTAGCTATTTGGGGTCTTTTGTGTCTCCATACAAATTTTAAGATTTTTTGTTCTAGTTCTGTAAAAAATGTCATTGGTAATTTGATAGTGATTGCATTGAATCTGTAGATTGCTTTGGGTAGTATAGTTATTTTCACAATATTGATTCTTCCAATCCAAGAACATGGTATATCTCTCCATCTGTTTGTGTCATCTTTGATTTCTTTCATCAGTGTCTTATAGTTTTCTGAGTACAGTTCTTTTACCTCCTTAGGTAGGTTTATTCCTAGGTATTTCATTCTTTTTTTTGCAATGGTGAATGGGATTGGTTCCTTAATTTCTCTTTCTGATTTTTCATTGTTAGTGTATAAGAATGCAAGAGATTTCTGTGCATTAATTTCGTATTCTGCAACTTTACCAAATTCATTGATTAGCTCTAGTAGTTTTCTGGTGGCATCTTTAGGATTCTCTATGTATAGTATCATGTCATCTGCAAACGGTGACAGTTTTACTTCTTCTTTCCAATTTGTATTCCTTTTATTTCTTTTTCTTCTCTGATTGCCATGGCTAGGACTTCTAAAACTATGTTGAATAATAGTGGTGAGAGTGGACATCCTTGTCTTGTTCCTGATCTTAGAGGAAATGCTTTCAGTTTTTCACCATTGAGAATGATATTTGCTGTGGGTTTGTCATATATGACCTTTATTATGTTGAGGTAGGTTCCCTCTATGCCCACTTTCTGGAGAGTTTTCATCATAAACTGGTGTTGAATTTTGTCAAAACCTTTTTCTGCATCTATTGAGATGATCATATGGTTTTTATTCTTCTATTTGTTAATATGGTGTACCACATCCATTGATTTGTGTATATTGAAGAATCCTTGCTTCCCTGGGATAAATCCCACTTGATCATGGTGTATGATCCTTTTAATGTGTTGTTGGATTCTGTTTGCTAGTATTTTGTTGAGGATTTTTGCATCTATTTTCATCAGTGATATTGGTCTGTAGTTTTCTTTTTTTGTAGTATCTTTGTCTGGTTTTGGTATCAGGGTGATGGTGGCCTCGTAGAATGAGTTTGGGAGTGTTCCTTCTTCTGCAATTTTTTGGAAGAGTTTGAGAAGGATGGGTGTTAGCTCTTCTCTTAATGTTTGATAGAATTCACCTGTGAAGCCATCTGGTCAGACCTCTGTATTTTAAAATGTTACTCTATGAAAGTATTTTAAGTGGTGCTAGATGTTTTCTAGAATTACATTTCTGATATGTTGAACTAGTTAAATCTGTCAATTCTGGAGCAGAAATAATAATACTTTCAACTAGGAAGAAAGAAATGGCTTTCCCATATGGAATAATGTAGTGAGAATAAAAGAACATGGGATTAGAACAACATTTAGTTCATCCCTCTATTGCCAGGAAAGATTGCATTTAACATGGTGTTCTTGATAATGTTCTTTGGTAGAAAGTTCTATGTTGTTTACTGTTACTTTACCCAATGTAATGTGTCAAATTACCAATAACATAGCAATGTCATAAACAACAGCAGGATATTTAACTGATACACTGCTTATCCATGGAACTCAAAGTGCTTCATAGGTACACTGTGGAAGGAAGATAAAAATGGAGTCGGTATTGCTAAGAGAGCTCTCTAAATTGCAGCAGGGAGGCCACTGAGGAAGTATGACTTATGCATGCCTCAGACTATGGAATCTGACCTTTTGACCACTTAGTGTCCTAACACAATCATCCAGAACATCTACCAGAAACTCAAGATAATTATCAGACCCTTACCCTAAAATAACTCATCATTACTTAAGGACAGATATTTCCCTTCTTGCATCAGAGTCAATCACAATTCTTGCCAGGAACTTTAACAACGTTGTGGCTTTCGTCTTTAGAAGCCCCTGACTCTTTCTCTTCCACAGAACACTCTTTTGGTTTTACCCATATCTGTGTCTCCCGAATTCTAAGACTTCAAATAAACTCTTTTCTTATTTGCAACCTTATTATTTATTTTCTTTCTTTCTTCTTTTTTTTTTTTTTTGTCGATGATAAATATACACAAGCCCTCAAGATTGGTACATGGATGTAGACAATTGTACATGAAGGAGCTCAGAGGCCCAGGATTAGTTGACTTGCCTCTGGCGGAGATTGTCTGCCATTCACCAACAATCCTTTTATCCATTTCTATTGACTGAGGCACAGCTAGGCTTCACTTACCAAGCTCCTTTGGCTTCCCTTTGCCTCTATGACCAAAATCAGACCAGTAGAATATTGGCAAAAGTGCTGTGTGTCTGCTCTAGGCCAAGGCTTAAAGGAGAACCTTGCCCTTCCAGACTTTCTTTTACCCCTTCTGTTGACTGGGTGCAGGCCACTGTGAGGACCTGAGGAATGGCAGAGACAAGGGATGAAAAGAGCTGACACCCTGAATCACCACACAAAGGGCAGCTGCCTGCCTAAGAGGGTACCCTTCTCAGACTATTATAGGAATGACAAGCAGGCTCTGTTAGGTTTGCATGATATACTTCAGGGTCTTTTTGTTACCTGAGCCCAGCTGATCTGAACTATTTTACCATCCAGGTTGTTTAGAAAGTACCAATAACATTTCAATTTTCTGAAGTAGAATTAAAATGAAGCATATAATTTACCAGAACACTTCTTAGTGCTTTGACAACAAGTCAAGATTATAAAAGAATTCAAGCCAAAACTCTGCATTTACGATCAGTTATAGACACAAATTTGCAGAGTCACGAAGTGGCTAAGGACCAAAAATATTTTACCTTATACCATTAGAAAACTGATTTTATAATTCCATCATGAAAAACCTCTAAGCCAAATGGTAGACTGTCCTTATCAATGGGAGATTCCAAAGATACTCTCAGACTTCTTTTTTTACACCCTTATTTTTCGCAATTAAAAGGCAAGCATTTATTTTTTTCCTTGTAATTAGATTTTGGGTTTAAATTTTTTATTTTATTTTAGATTAGAGTACACTTGATTTAAAATGTTCTGTCATTTTCAGGTGCACAGCAAAGTGATTCAATTATACATATATCTATTCTCTTACAAATTATTTTTATACTATGCTATTACAGAATGTTGAGCAAAGAACCCTGTGCTATACAAGGGGTCTTTGTTGATTATCTAATTTTAAAAAGGCAGAGTGTGCACATCAATCCCAAACTCCCAATATATCTCTCAAGCTGCCCGCCCCCCAAATTTCTACTTGGTGACCGTAGGTTTCTTTTCTAACTACTGAGACTTATTTCGGTTTTCAAAATTAGGTCATTTGTATCAATTTTTAGAATCCACATATAAATATGATATAATATTTGTCCACTCTGTCTGACTTACTTCACTTCGTATGATCTTCTCTAGGTCCATCCGAGATGCTGCAAATGGCATGATTTTATTCTTTTCTAGGGCTGAGTAGTATTTCATCGTAGATGATCGCACATGATCTTTACCCATTCATCTCTGGGTGGACATTTCGGTTCCCTCCGTGTCGTGGCTATTGTAAATGGTGCTTCAGTCAATGGCAAGTGCATGTAACTTTTCCAGTCCTGGTTTTCTGCAGATATACACCCAGAACTGGGCTAGCAGGATCACATGGTAGCTCCATTTTTTTGTTTTCTAAGGAACCTCTACACTGTTTTCCACAGTAGCTCTACCAATTTACATTCCCCCCCGGTAGTGTAGGGGGTTCCCTTTTCTCACGGTCTCTCCAGCATGCATTGTTTCCAGACCTTTAGAGGATGGCCACTGTGACTAGTGTGGGGTGATAGGTCGTGGTAGCTGTGATGGGCATTTCTCTAAAAATTAGCAAAGTTGAACAGCTTTTTCTGTTCCCGTTTGGACACAGCGTGCGCGTGCAATGTGCGGGTAGAAACTGGCTTATTGAAAGTCGGCCCTGTTTGATTCTTTTGCGATTACCCACCCCAGGACATTTCTTGAGGGCAGGTGTTATTTCCAGCCCCGCAGGCCTTGTGAGTACGAAGTGTCCAGAAGCCCGGGTTGAAACTTGTCGTTACGGGCCGTGGCCACAAGGTGGCAGCATTTCATCATGCCCGCCTCCGGTTCCTCCGGCCACCAGAGCCTTAGCCAAAGTGGTGTTCCTGGGCTGGAAATTACGGTGAATGGGCCTGCAGAGACACCCAAAAGTTTCTGTCTCATTGCTTCTTCCTTCAGTCCCTCCCCCGGACTCATCCCAAGGCCTGCAACACCCCGATGTGCTGTCGGCTGAAGGTGGGGCGGTGACTCTAAGGAAAAAGGCTGGAGTTGGGAACCTTAGCAGCAGGAGACGTGGACACCAAGGGACTTTTCCAAGCTCTTCCAGCCCAGAGGGTCCAGCATCCTTGGGTGCACTCGGTCTGCTTTAGCCGTAGGAGGGCCTGCCTGGATGTGGAGTTTGTGGTGCCATCCAGAGGGGATGAGGCGCTCCAGGTTGGAAAGGAGGCTCATGTGCCTGCACATCCTCCCTAGGTCCCTCAGCCCTATGGTGGGCCAGCGTTGGGTCCCAGGCTGCTCAGACTCCAGGGAGGTGACAAAAGCCTAGGTAACCGGAGCCTGAGGAGAATATTATAAGAATTTCTTCCTGGGTTGGTTTGTTTTTTAATTTGATTTTATTTTTCTATTGGAGTATATTTGATTCATAATGTTTGTTTCTTTTAGTTGTACCACAAGAGGATTCAGTTATACATATAGATATATTTATTCTGTTTTGGTTCCTTACCCTCATAGAGTTTGACACAGTGTTTAGTTAAATTTACTATGGTCTGCAGTTGGTATGTGTTTATTATTTATTTTATATATATTAATATGTTCATGTTAATCCCAGTCTCCCAATTTATCCCTCCCCACCTCCTTTCCCTTTGGTAGCCATACGTTTTTTTTTTCTAATTCTGTGAGTTTGTTTTAGTTTTATAAATTAGTTTTTTTGTTTCTATTTTTAGATTCCACATATTCGTGGTATGATATGATGTTTGTCGGTGTCTGTCTGCCTTACTTCACTTCATATTTACATCCCTAGTCCATCCATGTTGGTTAAACTGGCATTACTTCATTCTTTTTTATGGCTGAGTACTATTCCATTGTGTATATGTACTACATCTTCTTTATCCATTCACCTCTCAATGGGCATTTAGGTTGCCTCTATATCTTGGTCATTGTAAATAGTGCTCCATTCAACACTGAGCAGCATGTATCCTTTCGAATTATGTTATTCTGTGAAGATATGCCCAGGAATGTGATTGCTGCATCATTTGGCATCTGAATTTCAATTTTTTAAGGAACCTCCACAGTGATCTCCATATTGGGTCTAGCGGTTTTCATTCCCAGCAACAGCGTAGGATTTTTTTTTCCACACTCTCTCCAGCATTTATTGTTTCTATCATTTCTTTTTTTTTTAAAAAAAATATTTATTTATTTATTTGGTTGCGCTGGGTCTTAGTTGCAGCAGGCGGGCTCCTTAGTTGTGGCTCACAGGCTCCTTAGTCGCGGCTTGACAGCTCCTTAGCTGCGGCACGCAGGCTCCTTAGTTGTTGCATGTGAACTGTTAGTTGCGGCATAAATGTGGGATCTAATTCCTTCACCAGGAATTGAACCCAGGCCCCCTGCACTGGGAGCACAGAATCTTAACCACTGTGCCACCAGAAAAGTCCCAGCATTTATTGTTTCTAGACTTAAAAAAAATATATTTATTTATTTGGCTGTGTCAGGTCTTCATTGTGGCACACGGAATCTTTCATTGTGGCACATGGGCTCAGTAGTTGTGGCATGAGGGCTCTCTATTTGTGGCGCACAGGCTGTAGAGTGTGCAGGCTTCATTGCCCCGTGGCATGTGGGATCTTACTTCCCCGACCTGGGGTCGAACCCGTGTCCCCTGCATTGGAAGGCATATTCTTAACCACTGGACCATGAGGGAAGTCCCTAGACTTTTTGATGATGACCATTTTGAGTGGTGTGAGGTGGTACCTCATTATAGTTTTCATGTGAGTTTCTCTAATAATTTGCATGTTGAGCAGATTTCCATGTGCCTTTTGGCCATCTGTATGTCTTCTTTGGAGAAAAGTCTATTATAGGTCTTCTGCCCAGAAAATGCAATATTTCTTAAGCCAAGACCATAAGAAGAGATTTTGTAAGGCGTCTCTCTGTTGTGTCAACTCTGAATGCTGATAGTTTCTTTGTGACTGTCCAGATAAATATGAAAGCCTGAGAAGCACTGGTAATAGAACCTATAGATTCTCTCCATGGATTCTCTCCTATAACTCCCCAATTTTAATTCTGGGTTTCTTCTAGGCTTATATTGCCATTATTCATATTTATTTTTCTGGCATAATTAACATCATAATCATTTTTACATATGAATTTAATTCATTTAATGAATTTTAGCTCCCTCGAATCTGAAATTTGATTGTTCGGTGGCCAGGGAATATTCATAAGCTGTTGATCTCCTATGGTTTGCATCTGTACAGAAATATCTGTAGGAATTAATTATTTATATTTATTATACCCTCCCACTTTGTGGTAAAACCACAATGTTACATAGTGAAAGGGTTCAATGCTTTCTGTTTTTCTGTTTACATCTTGTCCTAATTTGCCTCTCTGACATGTGGTCTACTTGAGACAAAACTGACATACGAGTCATTGGGAGCTCTCTTGTGTAAACCACTCACTATATGATCTGTGGAGTAATAAACGTGGTCCAGATACAGTTTATGTGAACTCAAACTCATTCACCCTGAAGGCTCACGTATTAGGAAATCCTATCTTTCCCAATTCAAGTGCACTTATAGACTTTGATGTCATACAGGATCATTAAAAATCACTCTGAATTACTGAACCACTATAATTTAATGGAGATTAACTGTCACAATATGAAAAGCCAGTCACTCATCTATATGTTGTCTGCAGCCTTGAATTTAATGAGTATTACCTGTTCTGAGCCTTGAAGGGATCTTGATATTCATTACCTAAAGAGAAGCACATCAATTATACTTTACCATTCAATAAGCATGAACCCAAAAGGTAACAGAATAACCGGTTTCTCTTGCACAATAAAATTATTGCCACGACTGTGAAAAAAGAGGTTGAACTAGGTCAGGAACGGTTCTTTTTACATTGCTCAAGAACACTAGAAGAATTAAAAATTTATGGATTACCTCCTAGAAACAATGATCTGGTAGAGAAATGTAATGAAACACCCACTCTCCTGTGTCTTCCTAAGCTGCTCCATGCCATTTCATGTCGCCATTGTATTAGTGTGACAACTTTCTGAAGCTCTAGAAACTGTCTTTTGGCAAAGATGAAGATTTCCAGAGCAAAAATTTTTTTATGGGAAATCCAGAGGCAGACGGTGTAGAAAGGTAATGTTAAAATGGGAATCAAATAGAATCTCATTTTGTGTATACTCTATATATTCGTATTTTTATTTTACTTAGGTTGCTGATAAGTACAAGCCAAAAAACAATGAAGGTGAAGTCAAGAGTGGTATTCATAGTATCATACAGTATAAGTATCCTTCTGGCTATGAAAATTACTGTATTGTTATTTTTATGTGAAATCTTCCAGCAGCAAAAGCTGGCAAAGTTACTTCTTAAAAGAACTGTATCTCGTTTTGAAAAGTCTTTTATTAATGGTTCTTTAACCTTTCAGACACTTCTAAGTCTTTGTTGTTGTTTTTAAAGAGTATTTTAAAGCACGTGTATTTGTATTATATTTAATGCTGGAAAATAATCTAAGTGGGCCCGTTTAGTGATAGACGTAACTTAGTTTTAAGGGATTTGGGGGGGAGTTGCACATTTTATTTGTAAGTGTCTAAAAATCATGTGTTTCCTAAGTATTGATGGATGTTTTCATTTAGAAAAATTTTTGTTTTCTGACTCAGTGATTCCTTTCCTATCTCTGTTTTCCTTTGATGGCCTTTTATTCTTCCATGATGAACCGCTTGAGAAGATACACAGTGTCAAGCGTTCCATTGATCTGTTTTTGAGCTAAATTGCCTTGTGGTTTAGCAAAGGTAATGGAAAGATGATTAGTTGGGTGAAACATTACTGTACAGACATTTTCTGCTTTCCACAGATTCCTGCATTTAAAGTCATCTACAGAAAACTAAGGCTTGGGAGAAAAAAATGCCCATCCACAGTTTATGCTAATAGAATATGTGCAAAAAAAAAAAAAACTCGAATTTTTTAGTCAGTGAATCCCTGAGGATTGAGGTACATCATCTATTGAAAACAGCCAAGAGATCTGTTGAAAGGCGTATCACATCAGAGAAAAGAGCTGTGTAGCTTGCAATTGCTTGAAATACATCAGCTAAACCGAACTAAAAGATAATCTCAACGTCATATTTTGGCGTGCCTTCTCAGAGTAAACAAGGAGTTTTTTCTTCCCCCCAAAGAAGTCAGCTGATTTTTTTTTTTTTTTTTTTTTTTTTTTTTGCCATACGCGGGCCTCTCACTGCTGTGGCCTCTCCCGTTGTGGAGCACACGCTCCGGAAGCGCAGGCTCAGCGGCCATGGCTCACAGGCCCAGCCGCTCCGCGGCATCTGGGATCCTCCCGGACCGGGGCACAAACCCGTGTCCCCTGCATCGGCAGGCGGACTCCCAACCACTGTGCCACCAGGGAAGCCCCAACTGATTTTTAAAGTGTTTGGAATAGCATAGATCTTTCCTGGTGTGATCTGGAAAGGTCTTTGAAAAAGGTATCATTGACCATAAAAAGGGAGCAGTCTTTGGATTTTTTGTCCTTCAAACTGGAGATGGGTAGTGCAAAAGAGGTTTCAGAGGCAAAGCCAATGAGTTTGTTTCAACCTTCTTCAGACAGGCAGAGGGTAAATGAATTGATATTAACATCATGAAAGAGAAGAGAACTGACCTTTTTATGAAAGTGTGGGTTAGGTCTGCATCTATTAGACCTAAGTATTTCATAGGTCTGAGCAGAGCAAAGCCAGCTGCTGACTGTGCAATATTGTGGTGTGGCCGGGCCTTCTGTTGTAGGGTCACCTGTCCTCCAAGATGCAGACGGGGTGAAAAAAGAGCATTTTGAAAGCTGAGGGGAAAACACAGACCTGACTTCCTTTTGATCTTCTACCCAGCTTTTGAATCCAGTTTTATTTAAAACCATCACCATCAGATGTATGTACACTAAAATACTTGACTTTTAACTTTAGTTTTTGGCCCTGCCACACGGCATGTAGGATCTTAGTTCCCCGACCAGGGATTGAACCCACGCCTCCTGCAGTGGAAGCGCAGAGTCTTAAGCACCGTACCGCCAGGGAAATCCTTTGACTTTTAACTTTAAACAAAAAATATAAGCAACAAACCCGTAAGGACTCAGTAGCACTTCATCCAATAAATAGTTAGGCACTTTGATTTTGTATAGAATTAATTGACCAAACAATCTTGACCCAACAGTTCCAGGGTAAGAACATTGATAAACTACATCCAAACTCTGCCATGATGACAAAGCACCACATTCTGGTACTTTCATCTTTTAATATGCTCCTTGCTATAGGTGAGGAAAAGGTTTTCCTCAAACTTTTTTTTTTTTTTTTTTTGGTACGCGGGCCTCTCACTGCTGTGGCCTCTCCCGTTGCGGAGCACAGGCTCCAGATGCGCAGGCTCAGCGGCCATGGCTCACGGGCCCAGCCGCTCCGCGGCATGTGGGATCTTCCCGGACCAGGGCACGAACCTGCGTCCCCTGCATCAGCAGGCGGACTCTCAACCACTGCGCCACCAGGGAAGCCCGTGAGTGGTTTTTTTTTAATTAATTTTTTTTGGAGTATAGTTGATTTACAATGTTGTATTAGTTTCTACTTTACAGCAAAGTGAATCAGTTATACATATATATCCACTCTTTTTAATTTTATTTATTTTATTTTTTAATTTAAATTTTTCTGGCCATGTAGCTTGCAGGATCTTAGTTCCCCGATGAGTGACTGAATTTGGGCCCTCGGTAGTGAAAGCCTGGAGTCACAACCACTGGACCACCCAGGGAATTCCAATATCCACTCTTTTTTTTTTTTTTTTTACATCTTTATTGGAGTATAATTGCTTTACAATGGTGTGTCAGTTTCTGCTTTATAACAAAGTGAATCAGCTATACATATACATATATCCCCATATCTCCTTCCTCTTGCGTCTCCCTCCTACCCTCCCTATCCCACCCCTCTAGGTGGTCACAAAGCACTGAGCTGATCTCCCTGTGCTATGTGGCTGCTTCCCAGTAGCTATCTATTTTACATTTGGTAGTATTTATAAGTCCATGCCACTCTCTCACTTTGTCCCAGCTTATCCTTCCCCCTCCCCATGTCCTCAAGTCCATTCTCTACATTGGCATCTTTGTTCCTGTCCTGCCTTTAGGTCCTTCAGAACCATTTTTTTTTTTAGATTCCATATATATGTGTTCACATACGGTATTTGTTTTCTCTTTCTGACTTATTCACTCTATATGACAGACTCTAGGTCCATCCACCTCACTACAAATAACTCAATTTCGTTTCTTTTTATGGCTGAGTAATATTCCATTGTATATATGCGCCACCTCTTCTTTATCCATTTATCTGTCGAAGGACACTTAGGTTGCTTCCATGTCCTGGCTATTGTAAATAGAGCTGCAATGAACATCGTGGTACATGACTCTTTTTGAATTATGGTGTTCTCAGGGTATATGCCCAGTAGTGGGATTGCTGGATCATATGGTAGTTCTATCTTTAGTTTTTAAGGAACCTCCATACTGTTCTCCATAGTGGCTGTATCAATTTACATTCCCACCAACAGTGCAAGAGGGTTCCCTTTTCTCCACACCCTCTCCAACATTTATTGTTTGTAGATTTTTTGACGATGGCCATTCTGACTGGTGTGAGGTGATAGCTCATTGTAGTTTTGATTTGCATTTCTCTAATGATTAATGATGTTGAGCATTCTTTCATGTGTTTGTTGGCAATCTTCTTTGGAGAAATGTCAATTTAGTTCTTCTGCCCATTTTTGGATTGGGTTGTTTGTTTTTTTGATATTGAGTTGCATGAGCTGCTTGTAAATTTTGGAGATTAATCCTTTGTCAGTTGCTTCATTTGCAAATATTTTCTCCCATTCTGAAGGTTGTCTTTTCGTCTTGTTTATGGTTTCCTTTGCTGTGCAAAAGCTTTTAAGTTTCATTGGGTCTCATTTGTTTATTTTTGTTTTTATTTCCATTTCTCTAGGAGGTGGGTCAAAATGGATCTTGCTTCCACTGTTTTTTAGATTCTTTTCCCATGTAGTTCATTACAGAGTACTGAGTAGACTTCCCTGTGCTATATAGTAGGTTCTTATTAGTTATCTATTTTATATATAGTAGTGAGTATGTCAATCCCAATCTCCCAATTTATCCCTCCCTGCCTTTCCCCCTTTGGTAACTATAAGTTTGTTTTCTACATCTGTGACTCTATTTCTGTTTTATAAATAAGTTCATTTTACCATTTTTTTAGATTCCACATATAAGTGATATCATATGATATTTGTCTTTCTCCATCTGACTTGCTTCACTCAGTCTGACCATCTCTAGGTCCATCCATGTCACTGCAGATGGCAGTATTTTGCTCTTTTTTACGACCAAGTAATATTCTATTGTATAAACCTGAGTGTTTTTATGCTAGATTGGATGAAGAATGAAAGTCGTGGAGAGATGATGGGATGATGGGTATGAGCTAAGTGTAGCAAACTGGGGGAAACTCAGCAAGGCTTGTTTGTTCAAATTCCTCCCTGTGTCCCTTTTTCTTCAGAGAGAGCAATGCTCCTTCCTCCGGGTATTTGGAGAGCACCTCTCACATAAGGGTTTTATGACCTGCTTCAGGGAAAGGTCAGAAAGTCCTTCCTGCGCAAGCCGTTTCTCAAGTTCTTTCAGGTAGAAATATCCAATATGCCAAGGTGCCCTATTTTGGGGTAGCATGTCCTGAACCCTGTCACT
Organism: Stenella coeruleoalba; assembly: GCF_951394435.1. Lineage (NCBI taxonomy): Eukaryota > Metazoa > Chordata > Mammalia > Artiodactyla > Delphinidae > Stenella > Stenella coeruleoalba. The sequence goes on from NC_137156.1 coordinate 69,721,649, forward strand.
GCCATAGAAATATTCATCTCTCATATCGAACATCCATACAAATTATTTCCTTTAATATGCAACCCAGGGCAAGGAAGGGATGTTTATCCTTGTTTCATCTAAGGGAAGATGGGTGCTCTGATAGTGAAGTGACAGAGCCTGTCTCCGCACGGGCGGAGCCAGCACCCACTGCCAGGGTGCCCATCCCCCACTCTGCCTCACTACCCATAGACGCTGGAATCTCAGCCACTTGGCGTCCAAGGAACCATGTAGCAAAACCAATAAACAAATGCTAATGTGCCGGTGGTGGTTTAGAGGACCATTCCCAGGTACCCCACTAGCTGCTTTCATAGTGAATGTTTCAGGAAAATATGAAAGATGGTTTTGGCTAGTAAGATAATGGAAACTGGGTTGTGAAACAAAAAAAAGGAGAGACAGAAAAATTCTGGCATCCATAAAATTTTGTTAGATGCATTAAAAAGTTTTGGGATGCTTTTGGGAAGACCCTTATGATTGACTTAACTCAGTTCTGTGACTGAAGTTTTCTTTTTCTTGGAGCTGCCACAGGCTTCCTTGTCTCTTGCTCCTTCACTGCTGAACAACTCAGTATATTCCAAGTGAATCTTGAAAGCTCTGTCCTGGCTTCCCTTCCTCTCTGCCAGTGGGCCGTGCAGAGACTTCCATGCTCTGAAGCTCCCATTTAATGGTCAGCTCTGGATATCGGGGGCTGATGATTCAATCTGTGAAATGTCCAGGATCTTTACTTTTTTTTTTGGACTATATTAAAACATTGAGATATAATTGACAAAGAGAATGATATTAGTTTCAGGTGTACAACATAATGATTTGATATTTGTATGTCTTGCGAAATGATCACTGCAATAGTCCAATTAACATCCATCACCATATGTAGTTACAAATTTTTTTTCTTGTGATGATAAGTTTTAAGATCTACTCTCTTAGCAACTTTCAAATATGTAATACAGTATTGTTAAGTATAGTCTCCATGCTGTACATGACATCCCCAGGACTGGTTTACTTTATAACTGGAAGTTTGTACCTTTTGATTCCCTTCACCTCATTCCCCCTGCCCCCTGCCTCTGCCGATCATCAATCTGTCTTCTGCATCCATAAGTTCCGTTTCTTTGCTTTATTTTATTTTTTTTTAGACACCACATATAAGTGAGATCATACAGTATTTGTCTCTCTCTGTCTGACTTATTTCACTTAGCATAATGCCCTCAAAGTCCATCCACGTTGCAAATGGCAAGATGTCCTTCTTTTTTATGGCTAATAATATTCTATTTTATAAATATTTGTATATATCTTCTATTATATATATACATACCACACTTTCTTTATCCATTCGTCCATCAATAGATGTTTACTTTTTTTTTTCTTAGCCTTTCTCTGCTTATTAGAGTCACTGGGAGTTCAGAGGGGTAGTTAGAAGGGGTACTGTTATAAAGCAGTATATGGTAAGTGCCAAATGAATGGTCCTACTATGCCAGCCAGGGCTGTGTTCCAGATGAAGGGCACTCAGAGAAGCCACACGGAGGAGCAGAGTCTGGGCCTGAGCTTCAGTGGTGGGTGGGGTTAGGACGGACTGAGGGGAGAGGAAAGGATGCCAACTCCCTTCTTTTTCTATATGTTTTCATTACAGAGAAAACCATGTGGGTTCTCTTTGGGGTTACATTCTTGAATAATATTTCTTGGAACACTCTCGGAAAGAATGTTCTCCTTTTCTCCTGTTTGCTGGGATATGCTAGAGCAGTATCTCACCAGTAGCTTTAAGAAGCCCAACATCTGAGCATTTCATACCAGAAGGTCAAACAAGAACTCCAGTCCTGGCTCCATCGCGTGATGGCCGGCACCACCGGAGAAATCATTTAACTTCTCTGGATCTGTTTTCTCATCTGAAAAAATAGGGTTAATAATTTCTACCTCCCGGGCTTGTAGAAATTGGGAACTTTGCCCACACTGAGAAAACGTCGGCAATTAGCTAACATAGTGCCTAACACATAGGAAGGGCTCTGTCAATGACAAGGTTCTTGTCCCTCCTTATAGGCCATAAATAACAGATTTGTTTTGTGAGTAGGGAAGAGACATCATGGCTCCTGACAGCATGTGAATAAGGTGGTACCTCTGCTGAAATGCTTGTCTCTGGAATCGTGGTCAGCCTTTCTGGAAACCTAAGCCTGACCTCTTGCTGGTGGCCGTCCACAGACGCTGTTCCTTGTCTGGAGAATGAATGGGGGCCCCAGGGTCACACTTCCTGGTACATTGCCATCCACAAGCCTCAAGAGCCCCGGAACACATGTGCACTGTCAAGAAGATCAAAGGACAGCAGCGTTCAGGACGGAAAAGTGCTGAGGCCAGGCATATATGTTAAAGTGAGGATCTTTGTTAGCCAAGGACAAGTGCACATTGCTAGGTAATCAGAAGTTTCCCCGTGAGCTAGCCCAGCACGGAGTTACAGTAATTTTTCTTGCACATATTTTTCTGGGTGGCCTTCTAAAGCCCTTTGATAGTGCAATCAGATGGGGCAGACACACTGGTTAAACCTGCTCTCTACTAAGAGAGGGGGAGTAATGGCTTCTGTGCTGTATTTAATTAATTAAAATATCTTACTGGGAAAGTGGCCATCACGAGGGGGAGAATCTGTTTTGAGAGCTTGTTGTAAGCCTAGGAATTGAAGAAAGGGGGAGGTTGCATTATTACAGACCCCCTAGCAAGCTAAATAACATCCATTTGAAGGCTAAATAAAATTTCAGAGTTAATCAGGTATACACCTATAAGTCCTGTGTCTTTATGCTCTAGGGTTTCTGTTGAATTAATAATAATAAGAACAATAACAACAAATGACAAAATACTTCCAGTCAGAGAAACGGATCCAAGGCAGAAAATCCCCTAAAACCCCAAAAGGTAAAGCTACCTGTTTTAACATTTGCTACTAACATGGGAAGGGAGGCTCCTTTGTGGCTCTGAGGAATTGTCTCCACTGGGCAACCAGTCTCTGGCACAGCAAGGCCACTGTCTTCCAAGTCTGCAGGGGCCTCTGTTCTCTATTTCTTCCCTGAACACTCAGAGTTAGTAAAGAGGGATTGGATTCGTGTTTAAGAAAGTGTTTATTCTTTGGGAGATGAGGTTAGGGTTGGTGTTGGGAACAGGGCCTTGGAGAAGCTCTTAGAGGTGAGAAAATAATGTTATTGTTACTACCCTCTTTCCCTCTTTTTCTCACCTTATTAAATAGTGAAAGAAGGGTCACTTTTTTGAAATGCTTGAAAACAGCTTTTTCACACTCTAGGCAGCAGACTAAATTCTTGTTCAGGGTGGACTTTGGGCTGGAAAGTTGGATAGTCACTTGGTGGAAAAGGGAAATTAAAGGTAGTTTTAACCATGTGAAGAAAAACCTAGGTACAGTCCTTTACTGTTACTTATTGATGGTGTTATATGCAGACTCCATTTCGATGGGGATCTGAGCCTTTGTAGAGTGATGTCCTAAGACACCTCAGGAAAGGATACTCTAATTAGAGTAGTGGACTTGAAAGGTGGTAGAAGAAAGATTTTCTTTAGGGGGTGTTTTTTTTTAATAAGTTAAAAAAATTTATTTATTTATTTGGTTGTGCCAGGTCTTAGTTGCAGCAGGCGGGCTCCTTGGTTGTGGCACATGGGCTCCTTAGTTGCGGCACGTGGGCTCCTTAGTTGTGGCATGTGAACTCTTAGCTGCGGCATTCAAGTGGGATCTAGTTCCCTGACCAGCGATCAAACCCGGGCTCCCTGCATTGGGTGTGCAGAGTCTTAACCACTGAGCCACCAGGGAAGTCCCTTTAGGGGGTGTTTTTGCCACCCAAAAGCCATAGGGTAAACTTTCTCTGCCCCTGAGGGTCATTATATTTCTGAAGTTAATGATTAATTGAGGTGATGAATCCTGCGTCCCCTCTACCCCTCCCTACCATATCCCAAGCCTAGGGTTTTTTTTTCTTTTTTTTTTTGTTTGGTTTTGTTTTCGGTGTAAGTAAGGATTGAGCATCAGTTATCACTGTGTAACGTAGGTCAAACCTTAATTTCAATATCTTTAGTGTTGAATAACTATTTCAATGGAAAATGAAATTTAATTCTCTTCTTTTTAAAAACATTTGAAACAAAATATTTCAGGGTGTTCAGATTGCCCAAGATAGTTGAGCTCATAGTGAGATATCCCTAAATATCCAGTCAGGCTGAGAAGATTTGGCATATACGTTAAAAGTTAGAGTTAATTAAAAGCATGTGGTGACACTGATTAAAATCGGGAGATGAAATCATGATTGCAGTGGTTTTTAACCTGGGGCCTGTGAATGGCCTTTAGAAATTCTCTGACTGCCCTGGGATTAAAAGCAATGTTTTGTGTGTCTGTGCTTTTGTCTCAGAAGGGGATTGGTAGCCTCCATCAGATTCTCAAAAGGGTCCATGTCTCCCCAAAAGGTTAAGAACCGCAAACATTTAAAAATGCCCAGTACATAGGATTAAATTTTAAAAATTGATAAAAAGAAACTTCTCTGGTCATCTATACCTTCTCTTTTTACATTAAAGGCTTAGAATATTAGATATAGGATATACAACCTATAAAAATTCATTCTAGTATGAATTTTAAATCCCAATGCAATGATTATAAAAATTACTTCACAAATAGAGAAGCTCGATTGAAAAGGAGATGCCTTGTCTTAGAATGTGAGATGGCCTTAATAAATTCAAATGAAAAATTTCCTGGGAACTGGAGGACTGAAAAGATGGACACCCTGGTGCTGTGGATGGAAAATGTCACCTGAGCGCCACTGGGAGGCGCTGTGGCACAGGGAATAAAAGGAACCCAGGTCTAATGAGCCCTCAGCTTCCAACTCCAGTGAGACCGTGGACAGGTCATTTAATCTCACACTGGGTCAGTTTGTTAACTGCAAAATAGAGATATTCTGTTTCAATGAGACTAAGGTATGATAGCAAAGCGCTTTTTAAAAGTACACCATGGGGCTTCCCTGGTGGCGGAGTGGTTGGGAGTCCGCCTGCGGATGCAGGGGACGCGGGTTCCCGCCCCGGTCCGGGAGGATCCCACATGCCACGGAGCGGCTGGGCCCGTGAGCCATGGCCGCTGAGCCTGCGCGTCCGGAGCCTGTGCTCCGCAACGGGAGAGGCCCGCGTACCGCAGAAAAAAAAAAAAAAAAAAGTACACCATGGCCATTAAAATAACTGTTGATAAGGATTGCCAAGATACATTATAAGCATAGAGAGTAAGGTGCAGAGTAGTTATAGTATGATGGTTTTGTGTATGAATTTTTATCCAAACACGTATATGCTGATAATATATGCCATTATGATTATTATTTACTAGAAAGGTAAACAAGAAACTGTGGTTACTGTTGGGGAACCAGGAGTGGGGAGCTATTTTTTTCTGTTAAAAAATATTGGGACTTCCCTGGAGGTCCAGTGGTTAAGAATTCACCTTCCAATGCAGGGGACGCGGGTTTGATCCCTGGTTGGGGAACTAAGATCCCACATGCCGTGGGGCAACTAAGCCTGTGCACCGCAACTACTGAGCCCGGGTGCCTCAACGAAAGATCACGCATGCCACAACTAAGACCCGGTGCAGCCATAGATAAGTAAGTAAGTAAGTAAGTAAATAAATAAATAAAGGAGAGCTGATTATAGAAAGTTAAAAAAAATATGATCCCTAATTTCACTATTTAAGAAAATACTAATGGCATATTTGGGCAGTCGGATGATGGGCCATTGTTTTAATTATTTTTATTTTCTCTTAAAAAACTAAAAATAATTTAAAAAGAGAAAATAAAAGACCCTTGGGAAAATAGTGACTCGGAGGTGTTAGGTGGGATTATTATTAATGAAGAATAACCATGGCTGATTTAAGGGCTGATCATTGGAAGGAGGGTGTTTTCAGGAAGATGCTTCCCAAGGATGAGGAAGTACCCCAGATTCACCTCTCTAGGTCCCTTAAATAGAACAAACTTGGAGACGGTTTTCTTCTCTAAGAAACCTATGTCCCTGTCCAATGTGGCTGTGAGACTTGTGCTGGGTTTATTTGCAGGTAACAGCCTAACGCCTGCGCCAGAGCATGCCTCCCTCTCCCATCGTTCTCCCTTCCTACTGGGTCATCCTCACATCGGAACACTAACTTTCTCCAATGTCGCTATTTTCAGAAAACCCTCCCAACTTTCAGAAAATGTCAACCCCACATTCTCTTCTTGCTGCCACCCCATTTCTCTGCTTCTCCCCTGGCTTCTCTAGAGCAGTCCGTACTTGTTCTCTCCAGGTCCTCTCTTCCCATTCTCTTTCAACTAGTTTTTGATGGTGAGTTTGAAACAGTTATAACTGTAGAGTGGATAGTAGAATGAACCCAAGGGTGCTCCTCACCCAGCCTTAACAGTGATCAATCATGGCCAATTTAATTTCACCTACACCCTTATTCATTTCTCCTTTCCCATATTTTGAAGCAAATTTTATATAGCATATCCCTTTATCTGTAAATATTTTAGTGTGTATTACTAAAAGATAAGGACCTTTTACCATAACTAATACCTTAAAAATTAACTATTTCTTGATATCATTAAATATCTCATCAGTGTTGAAATTTCTAATGGTTTCATCTCTGTCATAACTTTTTTTATAGGGTTTGAAACAGGATTCAAATGTCCATATAATGCATTTCTTCTTTTTCTCTCTGTTTCTGAATCTGTTGCTCTTTCTCTGTCTCCCCTCCCTTGTAATTTGTCTGTTGAGGAAACTACGATCCTTTTTCTTTAGAGTTTTTCATAATTTGGATTTTGCCAATGGTATCCCTGTGGTGTAATTTAATGTGTTTCTCTGCCCTCTGTATCTCCTAAGAATTGGTAGCTGAATTTAGAGGCTTGATCGGATACAGGTTTGATTTTGGGGGTGCGGGACGAGGATGACTTTATAGCTGCCGGTGTGTTCTTCCGTCAGGAAGCTTATAAAGTCTGTTTGCTTTTCTCCTTGAGATGCTAGTTGCTCTTGATGATCAATGCCTATTTCCATTAATTCATTAGGGCTTCCAAAATATATTAGGTGATATTCTAATTTTATCGTTCCCTTTTCATTTATTTACTAGCTGGAATAATTCTATTTTTTTAATTAAAAAAATTTTATTTATTTAGGCTGCACCGGGTCTTAGTTGCGGCACGTGAGATCTTTGTTGCAGCATGTTTAGTTGTGACATGCGGGACCTTTAGCTGCAGCATGCGGGATCTTTAGTTGTGGCATGTGAACTCATAGTTGCGGCATGTGGGATCTAATTCCCGACCAGGGATCAAACCCGGCCCCCCTGCATTGGGAGCCTGGAGTCTTACCCACTGGACCACCAGTGAAGTCCCTGGAATACATTTTAAAAGATAAATTTACCTTCATTTACTATTTGGATACCCAATGGTACAATTTATGTAAGAAAAACAAGATAAATTCTTTGATTTTTAAAAAATTCACCAGTCTCAGAATAATGAGTTGGTCCCCTAGCATCCTCAATTTCGATTTTCTGGGTGATTTTTTTCAAGTATTATTATGAACTCATGTATTTAAATATATTAGATGTGTTTCAGTCCATTACAGCTGTTATTCATATTGATGCACGAATTTTCCCATTCCCACTCTCTCATAAACTCACTTCAGTAATCCCCACCACTTTTGTCAGTGTCACCATTGGCCTTCATGTCACAAAATCCAATAGTCAACTCTGAGTTCTCTTTTTTAAAAGATTTTTTTAAATGGAGATATACCACACACCATAATATTCACTCTTTTAATGTATACAGTTCAGTGGGTTTTTAAGTTTATTCACAAAGTTGTGCAGCCATCTCCATTCTCTAACCACAGAACCCTTGGACTTCCCCGGCCGTCCAGTGGTTAAGACTCCACGCTTCCACTGCAGGGGGCGTGGGTTCTATCCCTGGTTAGGGAAGTTCCACATGCCATGGGGTGCAGCAACCCCCCCCCCCAAACAACAACAACAAAAACACCCAACGAAAACAAAACACAGAGGCCAGAACACTTTCATCACCTCACACCCATAGCAGTGAATCCCTGTTTCTCCCTCCCCCAGCTTCTGGTAACCACTAACCTACTTTCTGTCTCAATGGATTTGTGTATTCTGGACGCACTATATGAATGGACTTGTACAGTATGTGGCCTTTTGCGACCGGCTTCTTTCACTTACCGTAATGTTTTCAGGGTTCATCCGCATTGTAGCGTGAATCCTGAGTCCTCATCTTGCCCTGTCAGGAGCATTTGACGTGACTGATCATGTTGTTTGTTCTTTTGGCTGCTGGAGCACCCTCTCTCTTACGTGCCTCTCACCACTCTGGCTGCATCTTCTCAGTCTTCTTTGATGCTTCCTCCTTATTGTCCAGTCCTCTTAATGTCGGTGAGCCCGGGGCTCAGACATCAGACCTCTTCTACTTCTTTTTTTTTTTTGGCTGTGCCACGCGGCCTGTGGGACCTTAGTTTCCCGACCAGTAATCGAGCCCGTGCCCCTTGCAGTGGAAGCGTGGAGTCTTAACCACTGGACCGCCAGGGAAGTCCCAGACTTCTTTATACTCACTCCCCAGGGGCCCTCATCCAGTCTCACGGGTTTATATCCCATACAAATGCCATCAACTCCTGAATTTGTATTCCTAGCCAGGACGTTTCCTCTGAATTCCAGAGCTATAACTTCATCTCTTTTTGGATATCTCACATGCACTGCAAAAGCAACATGTCCAAAATTGAACTCCTGAGTCACCACACCCTCCTGCTTTCCAATTTGTTCCTCCTACAGCCTTCCATCTAGATGCTTTGACCAAAAACTTCATAGTCATGCTTGACTGTTTTTCTTACTCCCCACGTCACATCTATCAGCAAATCCTGCTGGCCTTTCCTTCAAAATACATCCAGAATCCAGCTCCTTCTCATTACCTTCATGGCTAAATCCCCTTGTCTAAGCCCCCATCACCCCTTGTAGGATAATTGCAATAAGTTCCTGACTGGCATCCCTCTGGTTGGGACTGGCATCCCAACCCCTTATGGTATATTCCTAGCAGCTCGAGAGGTCATTCTATAGCCTAAGTCAGATCACGTGTCTCTTCTGCTCAGAATTGTTCAGTGGATGCCCATGTTGGGCAGAATAAAAGCTGAAGTTCTTACAGTGTCTTACAAGCCCTCCGTGATGCGCCCTCCCCTCACTCCATCACACTCACTTCCTGCTGCTCTCTGCCTTGCTTTCTCTGATTCATCCTCACTGGATTCCTTGCTATTCCTCATAGACGACTCACATGTTCTCACCTCCAGGCCTTTGCGCTTACTGTTTTTCTGCTAGAATGCTGTTCCTCCAGACACCTCAATTCCTCATCTTTCAGTTCTGTGTTTATATGTCACCTAATTGATGAAGCTCACTCTATTTAAAATAATAACTTGTACCCAACCCCTTCTCCATTCCCTATGCCACTTTCTCTGCTTTTCTTTTTTTCCAAAGCACTTACCTACTGACACATACACGCACCCATAAATATATGCATCCACATGGGCACACATTCTCCACCTATGCCTGCATACGTGCACACACACACACCTGCTTGTTTATTTGCCTATTGCCTGTCTTCCCCACTAGAAGGTAAGCTTTGTGGATACAGGAACGTAATTTTTTTCCCTGCTGTAGTCCCAGCACCTAGAATAGTACTTGGCAAACCATAGGCTCTCAATATATTTTTATGGAATAAGTGAATGAATTGTGTGAATACTTCTTTCCCTGACAGAGACAAATGGCAAGAGCAGGAACTTTCAAGCATTATTTTGGTGCCTTCTGCTTCTGCTTCCTTTCTAAAACTCAGCTGGTCAGGAATGACACAGTCCCTCCGAGCTCTGGGCTCACACAGATTCCTCCTGGACGTTTAGTCAGCACGTCTTCCCCTTTGATCTCCCGCAGCGTCCCTGGGGAGTCAACATTTAGGCCCATCTGCGAGCCTGGCACAGAGCCTTCCTCCCCTCCAAATGTATGGATGATTGGCTTTTGGGTAGAGATGCTAAACAAAGAAAGGAAGATTATCTTTTGGGCTGTGGATTACTTCCAAAAGCTAAATGTGATAGAAGCGCTATCACAAAGGCTAGCGCACACAAGTAGCTTGAAAAACTGGCTTGAGCATTTCTGCTTGCTACAGATAGAGGAGAAAAGAACTTCTAAATGTAGAATTTCCCAAACCATCAGACTTTTAGAATCAGGAGGGCATTTCCTTCCCTCCCTCTCTCCCTCCCTTCTTGACTTGGCTCCCCTCCCCTCCCTCCCTCCCTCCCTTTCTTCCTTCCTTCCTTCCTTCCTTCCTTCCTCAAATAGACACAAAAGGCCAGAGAAATGAGGCAGATCTCCAGAGTCACACAATTAACAGCAGAGTCAGAACCCAAACTCAGGTTTCCTAATTCTCACTCTTTAGAATATATTATGCCGCCTTGCCAGTAAACAAGGAAATAGTCAGGAGAATGCTCAATTAAATATTTTTGTGGAAGTTAACCACTTAGGTCTCAAAAAGCTCAGTGTCCGTGGACAAGTAATTAGAGTATCACCCAAGAGATGGAAAAATGAACACTTCTTGGTCTTTAGCCACTCTAAAGTTTCCAGTTTTCCTCTCTAATCCTGTAGATTTCTCCCAAGGCTATTTATTTTCAGCTCAAATCATTATTTGCTCATTTGCTTGCAGACAGTTTATAACCTTCTTTGGGCAAGAGAGAACAGAGAGGGTCACAAGGAAAATGTGTTATTTAAAAAAATTATTACAAAACAAATTTTTAATTTTTTTGGCCATGTTGTGCAGCTTGCAGGATTTTAGTTCCCTGACCAGGGATCGAACCCAGGCCCAGAGCAGTGGAAGCGTGGAGTCCTAACCACTGGACTGCCAGGGAATTCCCTACTACAAAACAATTTTCATGTACATTAAACTTAATAAAAATAATAATAGCTGACATTCATTAAGCATATTGTGTGACAGATGCTATTATTACTTTTCATACATTATCATATTTAATCCTCATAACCTATGAGGTAGGTACGATTATCATCTTCATACTATAGAGGCAAAAACTGAAGCTTGGAGAGATAAGGTAACTAGAATTGGGTTTTCTTCAGTCTCAAAAGATATTTTTAATATTATGTCAGGGGACAGCTCTTCTGCTACTGACATACCCTTTGTCTTTCTATGGCTTAGTGGGTATGGGATTGTACCAGTCTATACAGTTTTCTGGTTTTTTTAATGTTAATTGTTTCTAGTGGTAGGACCATATATTATATTTATATAGACTTGGACATACAGACAATTATAGAAAAATATATAGGCCACATATATAATTTGAAACACTCATTCTAAATCAGGACACACAAATTCTCCAAAGGAGCTCCTCAGACATGCTGAATCCAGGATTTGACTCCAGTGACTACTTTCTAAGCTCTTACGCTTTGGAATATAAAACTAAAATATATTTTGCAAGTTTTCTTTGTATTTTTGTAACTCATAATAAGAGAGTTTTGGTATGATAGTTGTCTTACATAAATCAAAACGATTTATTAAAATGACATTTTACAAAGGTATAAAACTCTTAGGAGAAGACATAGGTGTAAATCTTCGTGATGGTGTAGTAGGCATTGGTTTCTTAAATATGACACCAAAGGCATAAACAACAAAAGAATAAATAGACAAATAGAACCTTTGCAAAATTAAAAATTTTTATTATTCAAAGGACACTATCAAGAAAGTGAGAAGACAACTTACAGGATGGGAGAACGCATCTGCAAATCTTATCTGATAAGGGTCTAGTATCTACAATTTATAAAGAATATTTACAACTTAACAATATAAAGAAAAACAATCCAATTTAAAAATAAGCAAAGGAAAAATAAGTGAGGGAGATTAAGAGGTGCAAACTTATAGTTGTTGAGAGATGTGAAAAAAGAGGTTGAACTAGGTCAGGAACGGTTCTTTTTACATTGCTCAAGAACACTAGAAGAATTAAAAATTTATGGATTACCTCCTAGAAACAATGATCTGGTAGAGAAATGTATAAATTTTATACTGTATAAAATGTACAGTGTGGGGAATATAGTCAATAACTATAATATCTATATGGTGACATATTGTAACTAGACTTATCATGGTGATCAATTTTGAAATGTATAGAAATACCAAATCACTATGTTGTGTAACAGGAACTAACATAGTGTTGTAGGTCAATTATAATTCAACAATAAACAAACCAACTCATAGAAAAAGAGATCAGATTTGTGGTAACCAGAGGTAGAGGGTGAAGGAGAGGGGGAATTGGATGAAGGCAGTCAAAAGGTACAAACTTCCAGTCATAAGATAAATAAGTACTAAGGATGTGATGTACAACATGATAAATACAATGAACACTGCTGCATGTCATATATAAAAGTCATTAAGAGAGTGAATCCTAGGAGATCCCATCACAAAGCATTTTTTTCTATTTCTTTAATGTTGTATCTATATGAGATGATGGATATTCATAACTTATTGTGATAATCATTTCATGATGTATGCAAGTCAAATCACTATGCTGAGATCTTTTTTGATCCATCTCCTAGAGTAATGGAAATAAAAGCAAAAATAAACAAATGGGACCTAATGAAACTTAGAAGCTCTTGCACAGCAAAGGAAACCATAAACAAGATGAAAAGACAACCCTCAGAATGGGAGAAAATATTTGCAAACAAATCAACGGACAAAGGATTAATCTCCAAAATATATAAATAGCACATGTAGCTCAATATTAAAAAAACAAACAACCCAATCCAAAAATGGGCAGAAGACCTAAATAGACATTTCTCCAAAGAAGACATACAGATGGCCAAGAAGCACATGAAAAGCTGCTCAACATCACTAATTATTAGAGAAATGCAAATCAAAACTACAATGAGGTATCACCTCACACCAGTTAGAATGAGCATCATCAGAAAATCTACAAACAACAAATGCTGGAGAGGATGTGGAGAAAAGGGAGCCCTCTTGCACTGTTGGTGGGAATGTAAATTGATACAGCCACTATGGAGAACAGTATGGAGGTTCCTTAAAAAACTACAAATAGAACCACCATTTGACCCAGCAATCCCACTACTGGGCATATACCCAGAGAAAACAATAATCCAAAAAGATGCATGCACCCCAATGTTCACTGCAGCACTATTTACAATAGCCAGGACATGGAGGCAACCTAAATGCCCATCGACAGATGAATGGATAAAGAAGATGTGGCACATATATACAATGGAATATTACTCAGCCATAAAAAGGAACAAAATTGGGTCATTTGTAGAGACGTGGATGACTCTAGAGACTGCCATACAGAGTGAAGTAAGTCAGAAAGAGAAAAACAAATACCGCATATTAACGCTTGTATGTGGAACCTAGAAAAATGGTACATATGAATCGGTTTTCAGGGCAGAAATAGAGACACCGATGTAGAGAACAAACGTATGGACACCAAGGGGGGAAAGCGGCGGGGGGCGGGGTGGTGATGTGATGAATTGGGAGATTGGGATTGACATGTATACACTGATGTGTATAAAATGGATGACTAATAAGAACCTGCTGTATTAAAAAAAATGAATTTAAAACAAAGGACACAGGGGTGGGGAGGAAGGGTAAGCTGGGATGAAGTGAGAGAGTAGCATTGACATATATACACTACCAAATGTAAAATAGATAGCTAGTGGGAAGCAGCTGCATAGCACAGGGAGATCATCTCGGTGCTTTGTGACCTCCTAGAGGGGTAGGATAGGAAGGGTGGGAGGGAGATGCAAGAGGGACGGGATATGGGGATATATGTATACATATAGCTGCTTCACTTTGTTATACAGCAGAAACTAATGCAACATTGTAAAGCAATTATACTCCAATAAAGATATTAAAAAATAAAATAAAACTAGACTATTATAAAAAATAAAGGAAAATAAATGGAAAAAATCACTATGCTGTACACCTTAAGCTTATACAGGGCTGTATGTCAATTATATCTCAATAAAACTGGAAGAAAAAAATAAAAATAAGCAAAAGATCTGAACAGACATTTCTCCAAAGTGGATACACAAACGGCAAGTAATAACACGAAAAGATGCTCAACATCATTAGTCATTAGGGCAGTAAGTCAAAACCACAATGAGATACTACTTCATACCTACTAGAATGGCTATAATAATAATAAAAATAATAACGAGGGAAAATAACAAGTGTCAGTGAGGATATGGAGAAATTGGAGCCTTCAAACATTGCTGGTGGGAATGTGAAATGCAGCAGTTACTTTGTAAGACAGAATTGGCAGTTCTTCAAAATGTCAGAGTTATCATGTGACCCAGCAATTTCATTCCCAGGTATATACCCAAGAGGGTTGAAAACATATGTTTTCATATGAAAACAAGTGCATAAGAACTTGTACATGAATGCTCATAGCAGTATTAATAGCCAAAAGGAGGAAAAAACCCCAAATGTTCATCAAATTATCATTGGATAAACAAAATGTGGTGTATCCATGCAATGCAATATTTTTCATCCATAAAGAGAAGCAAAGTACTAATGCATGCTACACCATGGATGAACCTTGAAAACATTCTGCTAAGTGAGAGACGCCAGACAGAAAAGGCCACATATTGTATGATTCCATTTATATGAAATGTCTAGAATAGGCAGATCCAAGAAACCACAAGTAGATTAGTGGTTGCCAAGGGATGGGGGGAATGGGGAAATTGGGAGTAACTACTAACAGATAAGGGGTTTCTTTATGGTGTGATGGAAATGTTCTGCAGTTAGATAGTGATGATGGTTGTACAACTCTGTGAATATACCACTATGTTATACATTAAAAAATGGCTAACATGGTGAATTTTATGTTAATTGAGTTTTATCTCAGTTAAAAAAATGGCATTTTACGAGCTTTAAGTGATGCGTATATTTGAATAATCTTATTTAAATTAGATTTCTGTGCTCTTTATTGCAAGCAAGCATTGCCTCTTTTTGTATCTGTCAGAGTTTGAGTTTTTAAAATTAATTTTTATTGGAGCATAGCTGCTTTACAATGTTGTGTTAGTTTCTGCTGTATGGCAAAGTGAATCAGCTGTGCGTATACATATTTCTCCTCTTTGTTGGATTTCCTTCCCATTTAGGTCACCACAGAGCACAGAGCAGAGTTCCCTGTGCTATACAGTAGGTTCTCATTAGTTATCTATTTTATACATAGTAGTGTATATATGTCAATCCCAGTCTCCCAATTTATCGCACCCCACCTTCCCCCCTTGGTATCCATACGTTTGTACTCTACGTCTGTGTTTCTATTTCTGCTTTGCAAATAAGTTTATCTGTACCATTTTTCTAGATTCCACATACAAGCGATATTATACGATATTTGTTTTTCTCTTTCTGACTTACTTCACTCTGTATGACAGTCTCTAGGTCCATCCGCATCTCTGCAAATGGCACTATTTCGTTCCTTTTTATGGCTGAGTAATATTCCATTGTATACATGTACCACATCTTCTTTATCCATTCCTCTGTTGAGGGACATTTAGGTTGCTCTCATGTCCTGGCTATTGTAAATAGTGCTGCAATGAACACTGGGGTGTGTGTATCTTTTTGAATTATGCTTTTCTCCGAGTATATGCCTAGTAGTGGGATTGCTGGGTCATATGGTAGTTCTATTTTTAGTTTTTAAAGGAACCTCCATACTGTTCTCCACAGTGGCTGTATCAATTTACATTCCCACCAGCAGTGCAAGAGGGTTCCCTTTGCTCCACACCCTCTCCAGCATTTATTGTTTGTAGATTTTTTTGATGATGGCCATTGTCAGAGTTTGATTTTGCGGCAACGCCAGGTTGGGGTTAGGGCATGTGCTTCTTGAGTTGTATCAGAACTTTACTGTGGTTGCTTTGCCTCGCCTGCTGCCCAGCTAATTTTACAGTGCTACCTTCAGAAGGCAGGGAGCAAACCTGGTCATCGCCAAAGTTGGGTCTAAATAGTGGCAAAACATTTGATGACTTTAATCTAAAAATCAAGCTGGAAATAATAGACTCTTAGAATTCTAGTTAGGATTGTGGTTGCCCTTGGTGGGGAGAGGCATGGTTATGACTAGGAAGGAAACATGGAGGAGGTTTCTGCAGTGCTGGGCATATTGTATATTTTGACTTGGACACTGGTTCATGGGTATGTTCGATTTGTGAAAATTCATCCAGTGGTATGCTTATGATATGTGCACCGTTCTGCATCTTTGTAAGTTTCAATAACAAGAAAACAATTCAGTTCAACCTCCATATACACGTTTATGATATCGACAAACTGGTGTGATTAAATGGGGACCAGAATCCACTGAGTTGACCTGCTGCTGTGGAGGTGACACCCAGCCATGGCCATTCTGAAAGTTTGTTGCCAAACTTCGTAGGCGCTCTCTGAGCTCTGCATCAGGGCCCTGTCCCTGAGGCAGTGAGTGCATCTTAACCATCTCCTAATCATTGTTTTGAAGAGCAAGGGCATGGCTAATGAGTGGCTCCTGTGCATTGGGGCTGCTGGAATATAAACCCCCTGGATGACGTGATGCTCCGAGCCAGATATGGAGCCGCCAGGCAGGCGTGCCCCACTCCCTGCTCTGTCATCAATGTTAGACGTCCAGAAGCTACGTACCATCGTGCTTGCTCTTTCCACCTGGGCCCCAGAAATGTCCTTATTGGCACTGACTACAAACAGATCAGATTGGCCTGTTCGTGGGTTCAGGCCCACTGTCCCATACCTAAAATATGTGGTGCTGGGTGTATTTTAGCATCCAGACATTTTGGGGTTTTAGGAAGGTGATACATTGCCTCTACGGTATATTATGTAATACTGCCAACACGGCCTGGGGCAGCAGCCTGTAATCAAAGTTGAGTATTTGGATCAGGTGGCATAAAGACTACAAATGGTCTCCTGTCAGTTCAGGCCAGGGCATTCTGTCAAATGAGTTTGCCTTAAGCCTTAAAAAGTTTTTGGATCAAAGAAACAATAAATGAAAACAAATTTTAAATAGAAAAGATATTCTTTTTTTTTTTTTTTTTTTTTTTTGCGGTATGCGGGCCTCTCACTGTTGTGGCCTCTCCTGTTGCGGAGCACAGGCTCCGGACGCGCAGGCTCAGCAGCCATGGCTCACAGGCCCAGCCACTCTGCGGCATGTGGGATCTTCCCGGACCGGGGCACGAACCCGTGTCCCCTGCATCGGCAGGCAGACTCTCAACCACTGCGCCACCAGGGAAGCCCTAGAAAAGATATTAAAAACATTTTTTTATAAAAGAAAAAAGTTTTTGGTTTTCAGAGTTTGGGGATTTGGAGTTGCTCATGGGAGAACATAGATCTGTATCAGTCAATTTACTGTTAAGCGCTGAGTCCCCGCTCTTTCCAGAGGGAGGTTTCGATGGGCTGAGTGGGCAGGGGAATGGGGAAGGGTATCAGATGTGGAGGAATGTCACAGTCTGCTCAGGCTGAGGCTGTGCCTCTGGGTCAGTAAATGGAGGTGGAAGCGTGGCCAGAAGGTACCCTTGATGAGGTGGGACAGAGATGCTTGGTGGAGCACAACCGTTTTCTGGATTCGCCTCTCCTCCGCGGCACCTGCGGAGCTGTCAGTGCTCGTTAACATTTCATCGATTCCTGCAGCTCATAGGGGCCTCCTGGAGCATCTAGCTGTAGCCAAGCTTATGATGTAAAATTTAAGGAGACTAATATTTATCTAAATTAAGTTAATTATAGGGATGATAAAGCTCACTTACACATGTGCTTTGAGGAGATGAGCGTTGAATTCCCTACATGAGGAGCAGGAAACAAGGAGCCTTTCCTGGAAAACGGATTTGTCACTATTCCTGCTGATCACTCAACAGCATGTAAATTCACTGTAGGAATGGCTTCTAGATGTTTTTCTACAGGACTGTCGATAGAGGTTGGAGGGGCATAAACAGACAAGTCTCACATCACATCGGGAAAATGTCCCCCATGATCCCCAAACATGCTAATCTTGGTGTAAACTGTTTAAAGGGAACGATAAAGAAAGTGATGATGATGGTGTGTTTACGTGTGTCTGCAGACGGAGGGTGGTAGCCAGCGCTGGGGGTAGCTTGTAAGCTGATCCTAATTGCAGTTGGTGATTACATTTCACTGTGATGTAGTATTTTTTAGTTCTCTTACAACCTTAGAGATATTTTCCTGTCTCCCTCTTGCACCTCCACCATCTTCTGCCCATCATCGCATCTCATTTGGATCCATCCAATAGATGTTTGTTTACGGAGTGCTTTTGGTGGCGTGGGAGATACCACAACGGTGTAGTAGGTGCTAGGGAAATAAAGCTGTTAGGACATGGTCTTTGCCCGCTAAAGCTTTTGGCCTGGCAAGGTAGACAAATGACTTCAACAGTTGTGTACATACAGTAGGATAGGGTAAGTCCTGCAATAGAAGGGTTCATGGAGTGTTAGGTGGGCACAGAGGAGGGTTATCTGAATCAGCCTGTGGGGCTTAGGGAAAACTTCTTATAGGAAATGATGCTTTGGGTTGACTCTTTTCGTGTTGCTTCCCATTATAAACAGTTGAAATAAAATGCACAGATGGTAATATATTTCAGTGCATTTTGATCTTTTTTTTTTTGTGGTACGCGGGCCTCTCACTGCTGTGGCCTCTCCCGTTGTGGAGCACAGGCTCCGGACGCGCAGGCCCAGCGGCCATGGCTCACGGGCCCAGCCGCTCCGCGGCATGTGGGATCTTCCTGGACCAGGGCACGAACCCGTGTCCCCTGCATTGGCAGGCGGACTCCCAACCACTGCGCCACCAGGGAAGCCCCATTTTGATCTTTAATCAAGATATAAATAATTTTCATCAGCACAGAGCATTCCTTTGTGCTCCTTTCCAGCCAGCGCTCCACCCCAAGCCACCACCTCAGAGGCAACCAGATGAATGGTCTTTGGTCTAGACATTTACAATAGGAAGAGTGGAGGAAAGGCAATTCCACGGAGGGAACAGCGTGCAAAGGCATGGACATGTGAGCAATTGTGGTGTGTGTAAGGGACCTGCTGTCCTCTGGTCACCGTACCTCTGGGGCTGAGGGAATGTCATCTCTGTTGGATGGAAGTTTGACAGAGGTGAGGCTAGGAGCCAGGTCACTAAAGGACGGGCAGTCAAGTAACTTGACTTTCATCTTATAAGACAAAAGGAGTATGGAAGAGATTCAGGCAGGGTAGTGGTACTAGTACCAAGACCAGTGAACTTAATTTGTTTTTATTCCTAATTAAAAAATCCCAATCTTTTTATTGAGGTAAAATACACACAACATAAAATTTACTGTCTTAGCCATTTTAAAGCGTACTTTTCAGTGTTATTAAATACCTTCATACTGTTGTACAACCATCATCACCATCCATCTCCAGAACTCTTACCATCTTGCAAAACTGAAACTCTACCCAGTAAATAATAACTGCCCATTCTCCCCTCCTCCCAGTCTCTGTCAACCATCCTTCTACTTTCTGTCCATATGATTTTGACAACTTTAGGTACCCCACATAAGTGGAGTCATACAGTATTTGTCTTTTTGTGGCTGGCTTATTTCACTTAGCATAATGTCCTCAAGGTTCATCTATGTTGTAGCATATGTTAGAATTTCCTTCCTTTTTCAGGCAGAATCCTTTGTATGTATTCAGTATTTTGTGTGAATGTATTTTGCTTATCCTTTCGTCTGTTGATGGACATTTGTGTTGCTTCCACGTTTTAGCTATTGTGAATAATGCTGCTATGAACTCGGGTATGCAAATATCTGTTTGAGACTCTCATAATTCTTTTGGGTATATACCTAGAAATGGAATGGCTGGATCATATGGTAATACTTTGTTTAATTTTCTAAGGAATCATCATACCGTTTTCCACAACAGCTATACCATTTTACATTCCCATCAACAGTGCACAAGGGTTCCAATTTCTCCACATCTTTTTTTTTTTTTATAAATGTATTTATTTATTTTATTTTTGTCTGCATTGGGTCTTCATTGCTGCTCGTGGGCTTTCTCTGGTTGCGGCAAGTGGGGGCTACTCTTCATTGCGGTGCACGGACTTCTCACTGCAGTGGCTTCTCTTGTTGCGGAGCACGGGCTCTAGGTGCGCGGGCTTCAGTAGTTGCCGCACGCAGGCTCAGTAGTTGTGGTGCACGGGCTTAGTTGCTCCACGGCACGTGGGATCTTCCTGGACCAGGGCTCGAACCCGTGTCTCCTGCATTGGCAGGTGGATTCTTAACCACTGAGCCACCAGGGAAGTCTCTCCACATCTTTGTCAACACTTGGTGTTTTCTGTTTTTTGATAGTAGTCATCCTAATGGGTATGAAGTGGTATCTCATCATAGTTTCGATTTGCGTTTCCCTAATGATGAAGACCTTACTTTTAAAGAGATCATCCTGGCACCCAGTGTTTGGGGAAATGGAAGGGGACATTGAGTAGAGGCAGAGAGACCCTGTTAGGAGTGATTACAGTAACCTAGAAATGATAAAGGCCTGAGCAAGACAGGAGGTGGTGGAAATGGAGAAAAGGAAATAGATAGGAGAGGAGTTAAGGAGATAGGCTCTCCAGTACCTGGTGATTAGGTAGAGGTTGACTTTATAAACTAAGGCACCTACAAAGCAGTACATGCATGGTATTTCCTTTAGTGACACCGGACTGTGTGCCTCCCCATATTTCCAGATTTTGCTTATTCAAAATTACCAGCAGGTTAGTGGAGGACACTAGAACTCAGATCCCTGGCTCCCAGCCCAGGTAGGGAGAAGGTTTTTCTACCATATTTTTAGGACCCCTTAAATAGCTCAGAAATGGGCCAGTTGTTATTCTTAAATAAATAATCGTGGGCTCCCTTCCTCAAGGAGTGACTGTATACCAGTTCAATCTATGATTTTTTCAACCTATAATTTTTAAATAACGGCTTTATTAAGATATGATTCATATACTATGCAATTCACCCATTTAAAGTATAGAATTCAGTGGTTTTAATATATGGGCAGATTGTGCAGCCATCACTATAATCAATGTCAGAACATTTTTTCACTCAAAAAAGAAACACTGTTTCTATTAAGAGTCACTCCCAATTCTCCCCCTGCTCCCGGCTCCCAACCCTAGGCAACCACTAATCTACTTTCTATTTCTATAGGTTTGCCTATTCTGGAATGTTCACGTAAATGGGATCACACCCTATGTGGTCTTTCGTGACTGACTTCTTTTACTCAGCACAAAGTTTTCAGGGTTCATCCATGCTGTAGCATGTGTTAGTACTTTATTTCTTTTTATTGCTGAATAGTATTCCTGGATGGATATGCCAAATTTTGTCTATCCGTTCATCAGTTAATGGACATTTGGGTTGTTCTCACTTTTTGGCTAGTATGAACAATCCTGCCATGAACACACATTTACAAATCAATCTGTGATTTTAAATGGGAATGGCTACCTTATGAGATTGTTGCAAGAATAAAGTGAGAGGCTGCATGTAAGGCACAAATACAGTGCTTGGTACACAGTAAGTGCAAAGCAAATGTTGACATCATATGATGAGGGTGGTAACAATGGTGATAGGTGTCTCTGTTAGGAGCTGGAGATTAATGGCCCTCAAACACTTCTTTCTCTCCTTTTGTCCTACTCCATGGCTCCACTTCCATCTTCCCCTTTTAGTTTCTCCTTTTCTTCCATATTCCTTTCTTTTCCCTCCTCAACTCATATCTTAACATTATTGGTGGTTCCCTGATGGATTGCTTAGCACCTGGTAGCCTGAGGACAGAGCCACAGTCTTTGTTACTCTTTGAGAATGAACGTGATAAAGACTTGGGAGCAAGTACGGTGATGGACAGGAAATGACTGCTGGGAAATTCTATACGGATTTTTTCGGATTTCACAGGCTCTTATTTGGGTGGCAAAACCTATGTAATGGAATATTACTCAGCCATAAAAAGAAATGAAATTGAGTTATTTGTAGTGAGGTGGATGGACCTAGAGACTATCATACAGAGTGAAGTAAGTCAGAAAGAGAAAAACAAATGCCGTATGCAAACACATATATATGGAATCTAAGAGAAAATGGTTCTGAAGAACCTAGGGGCAGGACAGGAATAAAGATGCAAATGTAGAGAATGGACTTGAGGACACGGGGAGGGGGAAGGGTAAGCTGGGACGAAGTGAGAGAGTGGCATGGACATATATACACTACCAAACGTAAAATAGATAGCTAGTGGGAAGTAGCCGCATAGCACAGGGAGATCAGCTCAGTGCTTTGTGACCACCTAGAGGGGTGGGATAGGGAGGGTGGGAGGGAGATGCAAGAGGGAGGAGATATGGGGATATATGTATATGTATAGCTGATTCATTTTGTTATACAGCAGAAACTAACACACCATTGTAAAGTAATTAGACTCCAATAAAGATGTTTAAAAAAATAAAGGAATAGGAATCAAGACACTGTGGTTTTTTAGCAGATGCAAATTATTACATAGACAATGGATAAGAACAGGGTCTTACTGTATAGCACAGGGAACTATATTCAATATCCTGTGATAAACCATAACGGAAAATAATATGAAAAAATATACGTACATATAAGTGAGTCACTTTGCTGTAGAGAAGAAATTGATACATTATAAATCAACTATACTTCAATAAAATTTATAAAAGAAAACAAAAACCTAATATAAGTTTTTCAGCCATAATTATTTGTCTTACAGCTTCTTTTTTTATATTCAAATGCTCAGAGATTTTTATCTTTTAATCAAAGGAGTGCTTGGGTGTTTTCTATACTGCCATGCAAGATAATTATTTTTAATAGGTAATTATCCCTTTTTCTGAATTTGTTGGTATTTTATCCATTTTTAATTGAAGTATAGTTAATTTATAATGTTGTGTTAGCTTTAGGTGTACAGAAAAGTGATTCAATTATACATATATATATATATACACATATATATATTCTTTTTCAGATTCTTTTCCATTGTAAGTTATTACAAAGCATTGAATATAGTTCCCTGCACTATACAGTAGGTCCTTGTTGTTTATCTATTTTATACACAGTAGCGTGTATACATTAATCCCAACCTCCTAATTTATCTTCTACCCCCACCCCCCTGCTCTCTCTGGTAACTGTAAGTTTGTTTTCTACGTCTTTGAGTCATAGCTATTTATCTTAATATTAAATAAATTATTCTTATCAATTCAAAGAAAATAGAAAGTAACTGTGGAGACCATTTGCATTTTAAAGTTCAAGTGGTTAAAACATTATGAGGGCAAAGTTTTGTTTTATTGGTAGGAAATTTTTAAATTCATTCCTCTATATAATACAGTAATCTGTCTTTTTATGTGAAGAGAGACAAGCATCTAATTAAATAATACTGCTTGACATCAAACAGTTCATCAAATATTTCAATGAAGACAGTTTTATGCTCAGAGTTGCTGTTGGATGGTGTCTGCGTTTGAAACTCCCTTTCACATTAATTCAGTATGTCATCCGTCTCTCTCTTTGACTCACACAAAGGAACAGAGATGATTCTTTTCTGTCGGGAGGACCTCAAAAGCAGAAGCTGAACTGACACTGAAGAAGATTTGAAAAAAGATTCATCAGGCCTTTTTGAAAGTGTGTTATGTGGGTGCACTTTCCTCTGACTAAATTGATAGTTTATTTGCTTTTGAAGTCTGGAAGGAAAAAACAGTTACCTGAAAGAAACTCCTCATCTCAGGAGCAAAGCTGGCTTATCTCTGGGGGTTCTTAGTGTGTTGTTGACTGGTGTTGTGAACTGCTTTTCCTTACTCTTCTCCAAAGAAACCTTAGGATGCAAATTTATTTTTAAAATTCAGTTGTTTTTTGTGTGCTTCAAAAAGTGAACTTGTATGAGTAACCACTAACAATGGTGTGTTAGTTTCTGCTGTATAACAAAGTGAATCAGCTGTACATATACATATATCCCCTTATCTCCTCCCTCTTGCGTCTCCCTCCCACCCTCCCTATCCCATACCTCTAGGTGGTCCTCAATGTTTTTGTGCAAAGATGAAGGGAATATAGACAATGAGAGCTTGCCAGAAGGCATGCTGGAAATATCATTAAATATAGTCATATACTATTTCAGAAGAACTAAAGGACATTAAGAAAATTATAAAAGACATAAAGAACCTTAGTCATCAGAATTAGAAAAACTTACAAATGAGGTGACAAAATTCAAGACAGAACTAGAAATAAAAGGGAAAAAAATCATTTTAGAAAAGACCAAACCAAAAGGAACAGTAGAACAGAGATAGTAGAAGGTAAAAAGAAATATAATTTAACAGTTAAAAAGAAATGAAGAAAGAAATTAAAAGGACTTGTGGGAAGTGATACATAGGAGATAAGAAAGGTCAGAAATACAGATAACGGGAGGGGAAGAAGTCCAAAGAAATGGAAAGAACCAGTGTTAAAAGTGAAAGTCAAGAAAACTTTCTTGAAATATTTCCTGGAATATTTTGAACTACAGATTGAAGGAGCTACATTGACCCAGAACTGCAAATACCAGGACACATTCTAGAGCAATTGCTGGACTTTAAAGAAAAATAAAAAATTTCTTTTAAGGCACAAATAGCATGTGACTTATGAAAGAAAGGAAATTAGATTATTACCAGACTTAATTTTCAAAAAAATTTTTATACAAAGGTTTTATATAAAACCTTTTATGTGGAAGGTTACTTTCCATTTATAGCTGTTACAAAATATTGGCTATATTCCCTGTGTTGTATAATGTATCCTTGCGCCTATATTACATACAATAGTTTGTACCTCCCACTCCCCCACCTGTTTATTGCCCTTCCCCACTCCCCACTGTATTACCAGACTTTCTGACGGCAAACATTTATGCCAGAAGATGGAATAATATAGTAAGATACTCGAGGAAACAAAATCTGAACAAAAAGTTTTATATCCAGTAAGATTGACACGAGCTGTGATCAACATGCTAGAACTCGGGGAATATTGTTCTCATGGGCCCTTATTAAAGCATCCACTAGATATCAAGTCCACCACAAAGATTAGAGAGACACTGACACAAGAACTGGCGGTGAGCATGATACACATGGTTGCTTGTAGAACTAAGACTTAATGAGGGTTGAAGGCAGGCGATTGTAATATCTAAAGGTTATATGAACTGTCAACACAGATCTAGTACAACCATTAAAAAAGAGGAGAGAATGAGGTTAGCCTAAGAAAAACATTTTTTTCCAAGATTTTTTTGATGTGGACCATTTTTAAAGTCTTCATTGAATTTGTTACAATATTGTCTCTGTTTTATGTTTTGGTGTTTTGGTCCCAAGGCATGTGGGATCTTAGCTCTCCAACCAGGGGTCGAACCCGCTCCCCCTACATTGGAAGGTGAAGTCTTAAACATTGGACCACCAGGGAAGTCCCCCAAAAACATTTTTTAAAGTGTTTTCTCTAACCATAATTTGTGATGGTATTATTATTCCAAGACTGTTGTACAATTATTATAGCTTAGAGTAAATGATGGGATATTCTAATTCTATCAGCCTCTGGATCCTTGAGACTAGGATTCTTGGGATGGAAGAAAGGGTGCAATCCCCTAGTAACAATGAGTAGCTCTAGTGCCCAGAGTATGGCCCTGAAATACTAAAAGAGTTGTGGGAAGTGATACATAGGAGATAAGGAAGGTCAGAAATATGGATAATGGGAGATAAGAAAGGTCAGAAATACAGATAATGGGAGGGGAAGAAGTCCAAAGAAATGGAAAGAACTAAAGAATACTAAAAGAAACTAGGGCTTCTTGGAGAAATGGCTGATTCTAGATCTGGAGTAGGAAATGTACAAGATGAACAGGAGCATCTTGGTATAGAAATGGGGCAGGAAGGCTATCAAAGACTACTAGAGGGGCAGACAAAAGGCTCAGGGGCCATTCTGAAGAGGCTTCCACATTGTTAGTGAGAATAATGTTGAAATATGTTTAAATCCATGATTTTATAGTCGTATCTAAAAAGAAAACTAATTGGTCACCTTCTGAGGATGATAGATAAGCAATTCATTATTTTGAAAACTGAATAAAAACAAAGAATCGGCTATTTCTCCTTTATGAATTGTGCAAACACATGGGTCACCAAATGGTATATGAGGGGAAGTATCTCTTTATTAGATGATTCCAGCCAATAAATAAAAACAATGTGATAGAATATCACCATTCCAACTATCTCAAATGAACTAATTAACCTAGTCGTTGAGCACTAACTGCCAACATTAAAAGAAAAGAACAACCCTGGTGAAGGAAGGAATACCCCACCGCTTCACCTTGTCAAAGAGAAGGAATCTGAGTCTCATTAATACTCTGGATCCGGTGGCCAGTTTGCAGGAAAAAACAGAGGACAGAGGAATATGCTGACCTGTACCATAAGCAAGCAGTCATAGTAGTCCAGATTGGAGGAAGCTGCACAGGTTAAACAGCCTAGGTCCTTCAACAGATACACTGTAAGGGAAAGAAAGGGATGGAGGGGGCTATACCAAGTTAAAAGGGGAGCAAACTAAACTACTGTGCCCATTGGGGTGATAAAACCATAAAGTAACACAAGAGGGTGATGATATTTTTAGAGGGAGAGTTGGAAGGTGTGATTAGTATGGGGTACACAGAGAATACGTCACCAAGTGTTCCATTATTAACACACTACGATACTTGCTTTACCATACATGTAGCCAAAGCTATCCCTCCATCCATCTATCAATCCATCTTAATTTTGGATGCATTTAAAAGTAAATTACAGGGCTCCCCTGGTGGCGCAGTGGTTGAGAGTCCGCCTGCCGATACAGGGGACACAGGTTCGTGCCCTGGTCCGGGAAGATCCCACATGCCGCGGAGCTGGGCCCGTGAGCCATGGCCGCTGAGCCTGCGCGTCTGGAGCCTGTGCTCCGCAATGGGAGAGGCCACAACAGTGAGAGGCCTGCATACCGCGCAAAAAAAAAAAAAAAAAAAAAGTAAATTACAAACATTTGTATACTTCCCCCAAAGTACTTCAGTACTCTAATACGATTAACCAGACCTTAATATTTGCTTACAGTTTTTTTCTTTTGATGTAAAATTTACATGAAATGCACAAATTTGTAGGGTACATCCACTGAGTTTTGACAAATGCATACACCCATGTAGCTCCTATCAAGATATACGTTACCATCACCCCCAAATTCCCTCATGTTCCTTCCAGTTCTCTAAAATCTGAATGTATTTTTCCTCAAATGATTAGATTCAAGAACAAAATTGACTTCCTTTTGAGTAAAATGAAAAAGAAGCCTGTTCTACTTCCCCCAACATCGCTACTTTTTGTAGATATATTCCAGGAATCTCACTTTGGATTATTGTTAGCAGTACTGAGAGGAAGTCTAGAATGGTGGTTAAGATTTTGGAACCAGACCGCCTGGGTTTGAATCCCAGCTCTTTCCCTTATCAACAGTGTGACATTTCTATGTACCTTCTCTGCCTCAGTTTCTTCCTTTGAAAGATGGAGGTAATAATAATACCTTCATCAAAGGGCAGATCTGAGGATTAAATGAGGTGGTACAGTCGGCCCTCCCTATTAGTGGGTTCCACATCCACGGATTCAACCAATAGCAGGTCAAAAATATTCTAAAAATTCTAGAAATTTCCAAAAAATAAAATAGTGAAACTTGAATTTGCCACAGACTGGCAATTATTTGCATAGAATTTACATTGTATTTACAATTATTTACATAGCAGTTATATTGTATTAGGTATTATAAGTAATCTAGAGAAGATCCAAAGTGTACATGAGGATGTGTATAGGTTATACTCAAATACTAAGTCATTTTACATCAGGGACTTGAGTATTCATGGATTTTTGGTATCCTCGGGGGTCCTGGAACCAATGCCCCATGGATACCAAGGGACAACTACATATGTAAAGCACTTACAACAGTACCTGGCACATAGTAAACAAGACATGTGTTTACTTTATTGTTATTAAATTATCATTTTACACTGTGGATTATTTCTTTCAAGAACTATTTTGATGATTGCATTCAGATTTAAAATTACGTTAATGGGCTTCCCTGGTGGTGCAGTGGTTGAGAGTCTGCCTGCATCCGATGCAGGGGACGCGGGTTCGTGCTCCGGTCCGGGAGGATCCCACATGCTGTGGAGCGGCTGGGCCCGTGAGCCATGGCCGCTGAGCCTGCGCGTCTGGAGCCTGTGCTCCGCAACGGGAGAGGCCACAGCAGTGAGAGGCCCGTGTACTGCTAAAGAAAAAAATAAATAAATAAAATAAAATAAATAAAATTACGTTAACAAGAATTAAATTAACAACAATTATTTAGACTTAACTGGATTCGAGGGTCTATTGGAGGCATTCGATGATTTAACTATGGGTCATCCTTGCAATCTGGAACCATTTGTTCTAGTGTCCTTCAGAGACCATCCGTCTAGTGAAGATCCCATGTGGTATTGAGGAAGCCTCGTACCTTCTCTCTTTAGTTTCCTTTTCTATGAGGTGTGAGGAGCGCCAGAGACTCACACAGGGGATTCATCAGACTCATCACAGGAACTGCTTGGTTATAAATTAGATTATTCATAGGAAAACTTGTGGAAGTCTTCGGGAAATCGATACTCTACAAATGCCTGTGATTGCTGTTATTTATCATTCTCCAAGTGAGTCAGTCCTTTTCCTCAACCCGGGCATGCTAACTTTAGCAGACAGGGTCAGCTTGCAGGTCATGCATAACTGGTGTCCCCTTTTTTCTTCCCCCTTGAGTCATCCTCCCCAAGGATGCCTCCATTTCCACCACCACCTTCCAGCCATCTCTCCTGTACGACACGGTCAGCCACCATTACAACAGCTCCAGCCCATCCAGGACTCTCACAGAGGCCAGATCTACCTTTTTCTCTATGAGGGAGCAAGAAAATACCTACCATTTCTTTGAAATAGTTAGCTTTGCAGCTATGGAATTGAGGGCAGTCATTTGGAATTCTGTTTGATTTTACTGTGTGCATGTTTACTCTTCTGTGATCAAACCTCTGAAGTTTACTGACAGAACGTGCAACAGAAACTTTGTTCCGTCAAGATGGATTGTTTGGATAATGTTAAAATTATCCTAAATTTCTTCTTTCTCTTAGACAAGCGAACCTACATTTAATAGTGGTGATGGCTGCACAAGACTGTGAATGCAATGAATGCCCCTGAATTGTATACCTAAAATGATTAGAATGGAAAATTATATATATTATTATATAAATATATATAAATCATATATTTATATTATAATATAAATCATATATATAATATATATATGATTTAACTGCAATAAAAAGAACGTGTTAGACTTTGGAGGTCCTATAGCCCACTGACAAAGGCTGGTAAGGGGGAAGAAACATGTAAGTTATTATTATCCTTTACTGGCCTGCATCTGTAGAGGATCTGTACTCTAGGTAGCTCTCCTGAGCAGCCTGTGTTTAGTGGAAACTTAAGCAATTAAGACAAGGTGTGTTGGGGACTTCCCTGGAGGTCCAGTGGTTAGGACTGCGCACTTCCACTGCAGGGAGCACGGGTTCGATCCCTGGTCGGGTAACTAAGATCCCACAAGCTGCGCGGTGCGGTCGAAAAAAGACAAGGTTTGTCAAATTTGAGGATCTTTAAGTAGAACTTTGGTTCTTGGCCACAAAGTCAGCTGACTGTGGTGTAAATAGGTGAGCGGGGAGAGCTTTGCGTTATTGATTTTCCTTCCTATGATTTAAATCTGATTACCAGCTGTGGAGTGATAGAGTGGATGCGCTAAACTAGAGAAGAAAGAGCTCAGTGTTTGCAGCCAGGGCTACTGGAAACCCTCATGTAGACCTTATCTGACTCCACTCCCTTTGTGCTCCTGCATTCATTAAGCCTCTGTCCTTGAGCCATCTGCAGTCTCAGTAAAGTAAAATGCTGACTCCACTTCACCATGGGGTTAGTGTGTCACACCCTAAGTGACTGGGGACTCCAGAGAAGTAGCCTAACCCATGAGGTGTGTTCCTTTTACCGAGACCCACATTCCCAGGGCCCCTTAGGTTGCACAAATAAAGCTGTTTTGATGGCCTGTTGGCTGAGTTATCTTTGAAGTTTGGCTATTGAATGATTAATTTGGCCTTAGCCTGAAAAAAAAAAGAGGGCACTAATATAACTTGTGAAGCATTAAATATACTATTTTCGAGAACGAGATCCTTTATATAAACATTTGCTACACATTTTGCATATGCTTACGTTGAACTATTAAGTGTGTCAGTTAAGTTCTTAGGCATTACTTACAGTTTTAATATATCTGGGTGTGTTGAATCCCAAGCAATCTGTATCCAAGGAAGCATTTCACACTGTGAATTGCCAGCTGGGAGATCATTCATTCTTTCATTCAGCAGCAGTCAGTTAGCATGTGCAAGGCCCTCTGCTATGCCTTGAGTCCAGATCTAAAAGCATTCTCCCTATCATTCTTACTGCCACCAGTACGCCAGAAGCAGGGGACTTCCTTGGCCTTGGCAGGATGCCTCACCCTGAGAAAAAGCTGCTGTTCCCTAGCAAAGCCTAGGGTTGTTTTACTGACTTTCCAGGAATTTAGAGAACAAGGTGAGCAGGTGCTGGTATTAGGTGTATGATGTCTCCTTTCATTTTAATCATATAAATAAAGGGTTTTCTTTTTTTTTTTCCTGTGTTTTAAAACGGAAGTGTAGTTGATTTACGATATTGTGTTAGTTTCTGGTATACAGCAAAGTGATTCAGTTATACATATATATTTTTTCCAGATTCTTTTCCATTACAGGTTATTACAAGATATTGAATATAGTTCCCTGTGCTATACGGTAAATTCTTATTGTTTATTTTATGTATAGTAGTGTTTATCTGTTAATCCCATACTCCTAATTTATCCCTCCCCCGCCCTTTTCCCCCTTGGTAACCATAAGTTTATTTTCCATGTCTGTGAAATCTGTTTCTGTTTTGTAAATAAATTCATTTGTATTGTTTTTTAGATTCCACATGTGATATAATACAGTATTTGTCTTTCTCTGTTTGACTTATTTCATTCAGTATGATAAACTCTAGGTCCATCCATGTTGCTGCAAATGGCAATATTACATTTTTTATGGCTGAGTAATATTCCATTATATACATATACATCACATCTTCTTTATCCATTCATCTGTTGATGGACACTTAGGTTGCTTCCATGTCTTGGCTATTGTGAATAATGCTGCTATTAACATTGGGGTGCATGTATCTTTTTGAATTAGAGTTTTCATCTTTCCCAGATACATACCCAGGGATTGGTGGATCATATGATAACTCTATTTTCAGCTTTTAAAGAACCTCCATACCGTTTTCCATAGTAGCTGCACCAATTTATATTCCCACCAACAGTGCAGGAGGGTTCCCAATAAAGGGTTTCTATTTGTTTATTTATTTATTTTAAAGCGTTTTCTTAATTTTCCACATCACCAGGCATTTTCTCCTAAACATCTCTTGAAAGCAGACAGGCTTTTATCTCCCCCATAAGGTGGAACCTGAGATATGGATATGAATAGGCCAGCTCAAATCATGCAGCAAGTCACTGACAAAACTGGGGATCCCAGGTTCCAGGAAAGGATGGCATCTCATCCATCCCTTGAGGTCCTGACAGTCTCCTCTCCTTTGAGAAGCCTTCCTTCCCCTTCCCAGTCATTACCCGTCTCTCCACCTCTTTCCTATAGAACCCAGCCTCCAGGCTCCTGGTCACACAGTTTTGTACTGTGTCTCGTTTCCACAACTAGATTGTAGGCTTCTTGAGTCTCTCAAGCAGAGTGTAGCACATAGTTGCCTTCTACGGCAACCCTTTCGTATCTTTCTATCTTCTCTACTTCTCCTTCCAAAATGTATCTGTGCTTTTCTATGTCTCATCTAGGAAGGGAAAGTGATATTCTCAGAACACCTATGGTCTATACTACAGTTATGATTGGCTAGTTTGGGACAAAGCCTCTTGTTTGTGTCTTTCTTTTAATATACATTTATTTATTTATTTTATTTTTGGTTGCGTTGGGTCTTTGTTGCTGCATGTGGGTTTTCTCTAGTTGCGGCGAGTGGGGGCTACTCTTCATTAAGGTGTGCGGGCTTCTCATTGCGGTGGCTTGTTCTGTAGTGGAGAACAGGCTCTAGGCACGTGGGCTTCAGTAGTTGTGGTACACGGGCCCTAGAGCGCGTGCTTCAGTAGTTGCTGCATGTGGGCTCAGTAGTTGTGGCATGTGGGCTCTAGGGTGCTTGGGCTTCAGTAGTTTTGGTGCGTGGCCTCAGTAGTTGTTGCTCACAGGCTCTAGAGTGTAGGCTCAGTAGTTGTGGCTCATGGACTTAGTTGATCCACGGCATGTGGGATCTTCCTGGACCAGGGATCAAACCCGTGTGCCCTGCATTGGCAGGTGGATTCTTAACCACTATGCCACCAGGGAAGTCCCTTGTTTGTGTCTTCTAATCAAATGGAGCAATTCTCCTTTTGTAGGGGCCTTGAAAACCCTAAGGCAAAGGCAGAGAATTAAGGTCTAGCTAGAAAACATCGTTTTCTATTTTTAAAAATAATTATTATAGGAGTTCCCTGAAGGCCTAGTGGTTAGGACTCTGGATTTTCACTGTTGTGGCCCAAGTTCAATCCCTGGTCAGGGAACGCAAGCCACGTGGCATGGCCAAGAAAAAATTATTACAAAAAATTTGATATTTAACTAAATACGTGTATATGTACACACACACAAACATGTATGTAAGTTATGAAGGTCAAAAATAAAATACCAATGAAGCTGATATTCAACTTAATAATAAAATGTAACCAATACTATTGAAACTACCTTTGCATTTCTCCTTTATTTTATTCCTCTGCTTCCCCAAACCTACCTGAGTGAATCACTATCCTGAATTCTCTTCTTTATAATTTTAATACATAGGCTTATATCACAAAACAATGTATTATTTAGTTTTACATGTTTCGACTTTAGACAAATTATATCATATAGTGTGTTTTCTTTTGGTATCTTGATTTTTTTTTTTTTTTACTTAACATTATATTTTTCAGACAAACGTTACTGTGTGTAGCTGCAGTTCATTTATTCTTACTGCTGCATAATATTCCACTGTGTGAATATTCTGCAGTGTTTTAACCATTCTCCTGTTGATGGACACTTTGGTTGTTTTCAGTTTTTTACTAATAATGCTAGAACATTCTTGTCCCTGTCTCTTGGTGCAGATGTGCAAGAGTTTCTCCAAGGTATTTGGCAGTCCTTGGTTGGATTTACCCTCAGATCTATTTCTTGCCCTTCTGCTGACCTGCTTTGTATTACAGGAGGCTGACCCCTGCAGGCTGTGTGCTTCAGGCTTTTGTGTCCACTGGGTTTGGTGAGTGGGAGGCACTGGGGGGAGATTGGAGGGACAAGGAAGAGAGAAGCCAGGTATTTCTCCCCCTCTGTCTTGAGCAGTATTTCCAGAAATGGCTGTGGCTGTCTCCTCCTGGCTCTAGGGTCTGGACAGGCCATTGTGGTTCCAGCTTCTGCCAGGTGACTGTTGTCCATGCGCTTCTAGAACATTGTTTTCTCCCTTTGTCCCTTGTGACTAAGAGTCATCAAACTTTTCCTATAAAGGGCCAGATAGTAAATATTTTAGGTTTGCAGGCCACACAGTCTGTGTCGGAACTACTCAACTCTGTGAATGGGTGTGGCTGTGTTCTAATAAGACTTTATTTACAAAAACTGGAAAACATGTTTGTGAGACTATTTGATAATTGTTGTATAAATTCCTGAGGCTGAGCTTTATTCTTTCTGTCTTTTTTTTTTAAAACATCTTTATTGGAGTATAATTGCCTTACAATGGTGTGTTAGTTTCTGCTTTATAACAAAATGAATCAGCTATACATATACATATATCTCCATATCTCCTCCCTCTTGCATCTCCCTCCCAGATTGGATGATTTTTAAGACCTGTCTTCAAGTTTGCTAACACATAGTTCATCTATTAAGCCCATCCAGTGAATTTTTCATTTCAGTTATTGTTCTTTTCAGTTCTATAATATCCATTTAGATCTTTTAAAATGTTTTGTTTTATTGCTGCGATTCCGTATATGTTCACTCAGTAAGACAATATGCTCCTTTAAGTCCTGGAACATACTTATAGCTGCTTGAGGTTGTCTGCAAAATCCAACCTCTGTGCTGACTCGGGGTCACATTTTCCTGTTTTTTTTTTTTTTTTGCATGTCTAACACTTTTGAACTGCATACTGAAGATTGCTGCTGATACATTGTAGAGACCCTGGATTTTATTGTCTTCATTTGAAGAGTGGTGATTTTTGCTCTATCAGGCAGTTCAGTTACCAGCAGGTCACCTTGAATTTGTGCAGAGTTAGTTTTATGCTTTGTTAGGATAGATCTATGCAAAGCTCATATCTGTGGCAAGCCCATTCCCAGCCCCTTGACCTTGGCAGGATTCCCCTCAGATCTTGTCAAGACTGCTGAGTGGTCTTTTTATTCCATACATATTTTAGAATCAGCTCATCAAATTCCTAGTTATTGGGGACTTATCATGTTTTCAGCTAAAGAAGAGTGGTTTAAGAATATGTGACGTGGTCTTTGTTTACAATGAGCTTACATTTAAATTGCAGAGAGGACTAATATCCATGAAACAGTGAAGAGAATAAGATGGTATGTAAAGTGCAGGATGGTGTGGAATGTGTTAGACACAGAGGAGAAACCCAGAAAAGAGTTGGATAAAGAAGTTAGAAGAGATAGTGAGATTCCAGAGAGGGTGGTGGGGCTTGGAGGGTGAGATGAAGAAGAGAAGGGGCGGTGTGCTCAGAGGTGATAGAAATAGAACTTACCTGAGTGTTACTGCATCCCAGCTTACATATATTATCTCATTTGTTCCTCAAAGAACACTACTGGGTAAGACAGGTAATAGTCTTATTTTAGGGGATATAGAGGGAAAGTGATTTGCCTAAGAATCTAGTTTGTAAATGCTAGGCTGGAACTTCAGAGCGGATCTTCTGCTTCTAATCCAGAATCCTTTCCACTGCATCCCCTTAGCTCTTCATATAAAGAATGGTTTCGAAACAAAGCCAGGATGCCTGGAACTGTGGTTTGTGTTATGCACGTGACTTCTCCCTTCCCCAGAGCATGTCAGGAATCAGGACAAGCTGCTTGATCTGTGACCCTGTGTAATGCTTTTAGCATCCAGGCCGACTCAGCCAGGGGGCCTGAAGGGGAGATTAGGGGGAGAAAATAAGAGAGGCAGGTGAGAATCACGTGACCTCAAAAAGATCTTGAGTACCTCTTAGGAAATTAAATTTAATACAGAATCCTTATATTGATACCATGGCTCTATTATAACAGGCTTGTTGTTTTTCCTTAAAAAGAATGTCACCCAAAGGGGAAAGGGCAAGGGTGGGATGAATTGGGAGATGGGGATTGACATGTGTACACTATTGGTACTATGTATAAAACAAATAACTAATGAGAACCTACTGTAGAGCACAGGGAACTCTACTTGGTGCTTTGTGGGGACCTAAATGGGAAGGAAATCCCCAAAAGAGGGGATATGTGTATATGGATGGCTGATCACTTTGCTGTACTGTAGAAACTAACACACCATTGAAAAGCAGCTATACTCAATAAAAATTAAAACGAAATGAATGTCACAAAGTAATTCTATATTTTTATCAGACAAAATTCGCGGTACCATCGCTGCCTCCGGACTTGCATTTGGCACAACATGGATCTGGGCTCAGAACGCGTCCTCCCGTGCAAAACAGCTGTAAAGTTGATAGTCCTTTCCAGCAATTTCCCTGTCTTAATCTATTCCCAACACTTCAACTGTTGAGTCCCATCTGGTAGCCAGTGCCCTCTTGATGACTGTCCCTCACTTCTAAGCAACAGCAGTGTTCAAGATTGAATGTGACTGAAGCAGGCTAGGGTAAACTGATTTGTGATAAGCTATTTTGATGTCTTTCAGGAGCATCTTCATTTTTTAAAAAATATTTACTTATTTATTTTATTTTTGGCTGTGTCGGGTCTTAGTTGCCACACCTGGGATCTTCGTTGCTGCACGCGGGATCCTCCACTGCTGTGTCTTCTCGTTGGGTGCGCCGGCGTCTCTCTCGTTGTGGCGCGCGGGCTTAGTTGCCCCACGGCATGTGGGATCTTAATTCCCCGACCAGGGATCGAACCTGTGTCCCCTGCCTTGGAAGGCGGATTCTTAATCACTGGACCCCCAGGGAAGTCCCCAGGAGCAGCTTCATTTAATTGAAGCAAAGCCTCAAGTGGAAGAGCTAAAGGTGTGCAATGGTGGACTTTCCAGCCGTTATCACTGTTGGGTGGGAGGCGGACGGCAAATTAGAGAAAGAAGATTTTGTTTTAGTCCTTCGCTTTATATCAGAAGTCACATCAAATCAGCAAGCATTTATTGAGTGCCTGTGAAAGGCAAATCAGCAAACTTCTACTGGATGCCTACAATATGTCTCACCATGAGATATATGGTTTAATCTTGAGCAGTGTAGGGTCTATTAGAGATGATGTAACTTGGGAAGTCTTAATTTGGCGTCTTTAGATATTCCATGAACTATCTGAAATTCATGCAGTATTTGATGCATGTGAGTGTATGTATATATATTGGTGGGGGGGAAGGGTCCAGATCATTCATCAGAATCTCAAAGGAGCCTATAGCCACCCCCTTTCCCCCAAAGCTTAAAAATTACTAGCAAGAGTTCCCTCTTCTGTCTGCATGTAGACTCAGGACTATGGTAGAGGTGGGCTCATTTCCTTCTCAAATAGTGATGTCACAGTCAGGATTTGGAATCACATCTCAAGGCTCCTTCCAGCTTCGTCATTGTTGCAGGTTAGATTGGGAAACAGATTCTTCAACTGAGATTAGACTTCAGGAAGTTTATTTGGGAGTGCTTTTGGGATTGACACTTGGGAAGGGAAGAAAGCAGGACTGGGCAGAGGGAGAAGCTTTGATGCCATCTCAGAGGATGCTGTGGTTGATCCCATGGGGACCAGGGGGCTTGGCCTTTACACCTCCCACTGATCAGTGATTGGATGAGGAAGTGTGACCTCGGGTGAGGCGGCAATCTCCATCTGAGGCAGTCCCAGCGGCAGGGGTCTGGTGGGGACTAACAGTGGAGGGCTTCCTGCTGGCAGTCCGCTCAGCAGTGTAATTCCTTCCTTTTCAGTGTTCACAAGGGTCTAGCTCTGTGCTGCTCAGGTCCACTTCTTTTGTGTAAGGTCTGGGGGAAACTCCTCCAGGATTCAAATTGGACTGTCCTCCTGGGTAAGCTGATCTTACTGATGTGGCAGTAAATCTTTGTAGTCTTTATCTCCCACCCCTGGGAGAGCATATGTCTTAAGTCCCCCAGTGTGCTAGCCACTTGTCCCTCTGGTCTGACTATATAATCATCATCTGTGTGGAGCACCAGTGTGATGTTCTGTGGGGTTTTCAGCCAGACCACCAGGTCTCTTCAGAGAGTGGGAGGGTTAATATAGCTCTGGGGCAGGACTGTAAATGTATCCTGTATACAAGACTATAAATGTATACTGTTGTTTGTTCTAAGTGAATGGGAACCATTTCTGATCATCTTTTCTAAGAGAGATAGAAAAGAATGCAATTTGCGGATCATAGCACATACCTGAGGCCACGTTAATCTGCTCTACCAAAGAGAGGCACATCTGGAACAGCAGCTGCAATTGGGGATACTGCTTGTTTGAATTTGCAGTAGTTTCCTTTCATACTCCAGCATTTGTCTTATTTTTTGCAGGATCCCAGATTGGTAAATTAGATGAGGACATGATGAGGACCATCCTCTCTGCATCCTTTAGATCTTTAAGGGAGGCACTGTTTTTTTGCCAGTTCCCCAGGATGCCATATCGATTTGGATTTACTATCTGGGCTTATTTGTAAGCCAAGGGGTGGTGGTCAGTTTCAGAGTTTTCACCTGGCCTTCCCATGATGATAGCTCTTACCTGACAGGCCAAGAACTGATGTGGAAGTTCTACCACATAATAAGCGTGTTCTTCCAGTTATACATTTGGGGATCCAAGAAATGACTGTTACGTGGGTCGTAGACCCAGTGGACTTTCTGTGAATAGGACCTGGGCTAGGATTTCAGTTTTTACCTAAATCCCATACGATCCCACTGTAAGGGCTGGGGTGGGAGTGCTTGTGCTGTTTTGTTTTTTTTTTGTGGTATGCGGGTCTCTCCTGTTGCGGAGCACAGGCTCCGGACGCGCAGGCTCAGCGGCCATGGCTCATGGGCCCAGCCACTCCGCGGCATGTGGGATCTTCCCAGACCGGGGCACGAACCCGTGTCCCCTGCATCGGCAGGCAGACTCTCAACCACTGCGCCACCAGGGAAGCCCTGTGCTGTTTTAGGTCTCTGGAAACTAATGTCAATTTCGACCCTGTGTCCAACAGTCCTTCTGGGCAGTTCCCTTTCCTCAGTGCATGGTTATCTGAGCAATGGCTCTAGAGGCCCATGTGGAGAGAAAACCTAAGGAAACATCACCATGTACGCTTGCCAGGATGTTACAGGATCCTTGCATTTGGGAATCTGTCTTCTCTTCCAGGCAGTTATTTCTGTGTCAAAAAACTAGCTCAGGTTCAGAAACCCGGCAAGGGACCATGACGTTTTACTGGGGTAATGGACCTCAGCTTCCTGATTATCCATCCTTGATTTATTTTGATTTTACAGTTTGAGTGATACATTTATTGGGGTCCCACTTATTTTGTCCTTAGGGATCCTGTGTTCTGTTCATCATCTCCTGAACTCTGTGTCTCAGGCCTCCTGGTCTCTCCCAACTTTGCCGCTCACTGTGATAATTACATCCACCTTCCCTCTGACTGGAAGCATTGCCACCTGGCCACGGAGTTAGGGTAAGGTGGTAGGCGTGGATTGTACCATCCCATCCTCATTGCTATCAATGAGTTGTTTTGTAACGGCATCTCTCCCATCGGCTCTGGCCCACAGAAGGCAGCCACCACTGAACTTCTCAGCTTTGGTAAGTGCTGCATCCTCTGGTGGGTTTTCTGGCCTCCTATCCATCTAGCGACACCCACCCCAGCATTTCAACCCTTCTTCTGTGGTCTGCCATGGCAGTTCTGGTATTTCTACTTCACTTAGTGGGGCCCATTGCCTTTTCTATGCTTTTAGGAATCATGCTAGGAATGTGTCGGCACCATTTCCTGGGATCCTTGCCAGGGTGTTACATCATGTATCCCAGGAGAGTGCTCTCCAAGCGATAAACTCTCCATTATTAAGCCTTGTGTTCTGCCCTCCTTGATGGGGCACGCTCAGGATGCAGCCCTGGGTGCCTGCCTCACTCCTGCATGCTGGCGAGGACCTGCAGCTCCTTGGTGGCCCCTTCCTCCCTCCCCATGGCCAGATCCTTTTCCCCCACTTCGCTCCCAGCTGCCTGCACTTAAACAGCATTTAATATTTACAGTTACAAAGCTGGATTTTGTTGTGACTTAAACCTTGTTATCGGCCTAATGATGGGAAGGGGAGGTGAGGTTGAATCCAAAACACGTTGTTTTGCTGGGGAGAAGCCTCTGTGTCACCTCCAAGCGAGAGGGGAGTGCTATCCCCTAATAGGGAGGAGTGGGCCACTTCAGCAGGTTCAGAAGTTTAGGGGAAGTATAGGAATTTAGCATTTCCAGGTGGATCAACCCAGATGCCTCCATCCTATGAGTCACGGTCCCGTTCTTTCCCAACCAGAACTCTATCCTTGGTATAGCAAATCTATACTGGTCGGGACTTAAATGTACCTTGGAGCTCAGCTGCTCTTACTATTAAGTCCTGGGACCAACCCTCAGCCTTTTCTACCCTCCCACTACAGATGATGACAGCCTCTTCACATGCTATTTAAGAGGCCATCTGGCTTTTACACTCAACTTTTTGCTTTCTTAATTTTTTTTTTTTTCTGGCTGCACCACACAGCATGTGGGATCTTAGTTCTCTGACCAGGGATCGAACCTGCGTCCCCCGCATTGGAAGCGAGGAGTCTTTACCACTGGGACCACAGGGAAGTCCCTACACTCAGCTTTTAATTGATGATTAATCGCTCTCAGCTTTTCATTAATTTAAAAAAAATTTATTAATTAACTAATTTATTTTTGGCTGCATTTGGTCTTCGTTGCTGTGTGCGGGCTTTCTCTAGTTGTGGTGAGCGGGGTCTACTCTTTGTTGTGGTGAGCGGGTTTCTCATCGTGGTGGCTTCTCTTGTTGCGGAGCACAGGCTCTAGGTGCATGGGCTTCAGTAGTTGTGGCACGTGGGCTCAGCAGTTGTGGCTCACGGGTTCTAGAGCTCAGGCTCAGTAGTTGGTGCACGGGCTTAGTTGCACCGCGACCTGGGGGAATCTTCCCGGACCAGGGATCAAAGTGTCCCCTGCATTGGCAGGCGGATTCTCAACCACTGTGCCACCAGGGAAGCCCTCATTATCTTTTTCCATAGTGTCAATTGTGTTTAGCAATAGCCATGCAACTTCATTACCCTTACTGCTACTATTTCTCTAATGCATGATACATCACGCCAGCCAATGCCTTTCTTTCCACCAGTGTAGCATCCCAGCTCACCACAGATGAAATTTTAACGATTACAGTGCTACCTTATGCCACCTAGCACCACACAGTCCCACTAGTGATGGGATCCTCATTGCCAACTGGGTGATCCACTTCCAAAATCCTAACCTGATGTCCACTTTCTCTGACTATGCCTGGTACCAACTTAAGATTAGCATGCAAAAAATTTATTAGGAATTGC
Source organism: Stenella coeruleoalba (assembly GCF_951394435.1). Taxonomy (NCBI): domain Eukaryota; kingdom Metazoa; phylum Chordata; class Mammalia; order Artiodactyla; family Delphinidae; genus Stenella; species Stenella coeruleoalba. The sequence goes on from NC_137156.1 coordinate 69,762,464, forward strand.
TCTTAGGATCAAAACCTGTGGAGGGGAAGGGAAATGGAGCTGTGATGCAGTCTCAGTGGAGGCCTAAGCTGACCCCAGTGGGAGCTCAGAAGCTGAGATCCATGACCCTTTAGGATTGCCCCAAGTTGGCGCAAGAGGGCTTAGTCTTAAACCGCCATGTCAAAAAGTCATTGGATGCAAGATGCTTTGGTAAGGAGCCATGAGATTGAAAGCGCGGCTGACATCAGCCAGGGTGATTTGTGTAGGGGCTCACAGCTGAGGGCTTTTGGCTGGCAACACTCCTAGGACCTGGGAGTGACTTTCATCCCTGAAGGCAGATCACTGTAGAGCATCACAGCGTCCAACACAGGCACTACTTAGGATTTTTAAAATCTTGAAAGTGACATCTCCAGACTCATCTGCCTTTGTTGATGAAATAGATGTGATTGTCTTCATAGTAAAGAATAAATAGTAAACTTAAAGACTAAATACTCTTTTAAGGGTGGGCAAACTAGTCGGGAAGTGAGAAGAACAGGCTCTGACTCTGTGGTCTTGAGCAAATCATTTCACCTTTGAGCCTCTTTCCTTCTCTGGGATCTAGAATGCCAGTCCCTGCCCTGTTTGCCTTCTGTTGATTGAGGATCTCATTAGCTGTTAGACAAAATATTTGAAAGGGATCTCTGATTTTAAAGCTTCAGCCAGCCTAGCACGGTTCCCTGTGCACAGTAGGACCTGCTACAAGTAATAGGGGTTGGAAGGATTCCTCCTTTTCCAGAAGAGTTTCCCTACAGTTAAAATTGTTTTCCACTGGAAGTCTTTTCAGAGTGCTCAACCCTTGAGAAAGAAAGCGTATTAAGTTGCTATCACTCATGCACACCCTCCTAGGATGTTGGGAGGAGCCTCCCGATGTGGAGAGGGATCCCAGGAAGGAGGTATGTGAGAATGTTGAAAATACACCATTGACATGTGCCCCACTGGCTAGGGTAGCTAGGTTGAGTGGGCTGTGGCTCACTGGTTTGCTCACGGGAGGTTTGGAGCCCTCCTACAGCAATAAATGAGCTTGCCTATTTTTCTAGTTAGATTCTAAATCAACTGTGTTTCTGCAGAAACCCAGAGTCCCTCAGAGGTCTCCGAATCCTGGCACTCCTGGCAGTGTGTGTTAGGGACTGACTGGGCAGGTAAGGAATGGACAGGAACTTCTCACTGTCTATTCAGTAGAAATGGAGTGGATAAAGAGAACTGATAAAACGCAGCTTTGAAATTTACCTCATTCATCATTTCTAGTGTTTTCGATGCTGGCTAATGCACTGCACTCAATCTCTCCTCAGCTCCTGGTAGGAGGTAATAATGACACCTATTTGGGGCAGAGTGGATAATGACAAAAATCCCCTGCATCCACATAGTATCTGTTCACAACTTTATTCTCTGCTCACAGAGCCCAGCTAAAATCAGCCTGTGTTAGTTCAGGTCTGTGGAGAAGCAGACTCCAAGGTGGCATTAGACACACAAGAGCGTTCCTGAGGGGGACGTGGGGAGCCGGGGAAGGCCGACGCGGTGATGTAGATCTGACACCCGAGGAAGGAAGAAGGAAAGAAGAAGAGTCTCGGACGAAAACACAGTCAAAAGAGGTTCAGCCAGGCCGACGGGGAGTCCTCAAGCCGGTTACACACTGGAGAAGTCCTGCCTCTTGCTGGGCTGAGCCACCTTAATCTCCCCAGTGTGCTTAACTGTTGTCAATTACCCACCCCACAGCAGGAGGTCTGAGCCGTGCATTTTCAGGGCCACCAGGGTCCATCCCTTGCTCTGCACAGATCTACTGCTTTCCACAGCTCAGGGAGCAGCTTCTGCATAGCTCCTGTCAGCCTCTCTTCCTGAGGGGAGCCTAGAAGAGGTTCATGGGATGAACAACGACCCATTGTTGTGGTTGGTCTCTGGGCCACAAGAAGGGCTCATCCTCTTCTTCCTCCATCATCCATCCTAAATCCCCTTCACCCTCAGCCATTACCTTGGTAGGTGGCAGCAACTTACTGGTATTGTGACCCAAACCTTCATCTCCAGGGCCTGAGCTCTTGGTAATCATACCCTTCTCAGGCTGGTGCTGCTACACATCTGTTTACAGTTATAAGGTGAGGGAGTACCAGCAGGCACTACCCCAGACCCTCTCCTGGTGCCCTGAAGTAAAGGGCCAGCCACTGGCCACCACTCCAGAACCTTTGCATACTCTCACTTTGGGCCACTTCTCCACATGGGCACGACGAAGAGCTCTGCTCATAACTCAACTCACAGGGAAGACTTTTTGTCTCTGCTGTCTTTCAAGACCAACTCTGAACGTGGCTGCAACACAGTTGCTGTCCATTTTCAGCTTGTATCCACATACAGCTTGTGACCAAACATTTAAAAAATTGAGGTGTAATTCACATACAATACGAATTTGTAAGTCATTGGAAAGCCAAACGTGGGCCTTTTCCTGCTCTTCCAGCTGGTTGTGTAGAACTCCCTGGATGGCCATAGACGCAAGCTCAGAGGGAGGCACTGGAGCAGCTGTGGCGGATGATCTGTGGACTGTGCCCTCTGTTCCTGCTCAAGCCCAATTACAGATGCACATTTCATCTTATGATGGGCTGAGGCTGGGCCTGTCCCACTTTATGACTTGGCAGGTCCAACAGATGCAGCTCTTCATGGACAGCTCTATTGGTTACCCCAGGGCCAAGCATTCTGTCTCTATCAGGACCCCTCAGGAACTGTTTTTCAAGAGGCATAAAACCCTCCACTGCAGATGGCATGGCCTTGCTCCAGAATCGCAGGGGGCTACATTGTGATTCTCCCACCGGGGATTACCATAGACTCCACAGCGTGTCTTTTTTCCACCACTAACACCCCCTGCATGATAGGGTCCGCTGGATAGTATGGCCCAAGTATCAGGACAGGTCTGTAGTACCTGCCGTATAGCCCTTTCCTGCTTTGGGCTCCACCCAAATCAGGCATGCCCCTGATTACTGGACCTCTAAACACTTCGCTGAAGTGGCAGGTCCCTGGTGCTTCAAGGGGTTTAGCCTCCATCCCTGCCACAAGTGTGTTTTATCAAGGCCTCTAGTGTACCACAGCTTTTGCTCATCCTGTCATTGATGGAATGTTTTGGTCTGATGTTCTGTGGGATGGCCAGGTGACCAGAGGGCTTCTGACTATATCACGATAGAGGGCAGGAGAATTAACATAATCCTGAGGCATTACTGTAAATGAACATTGTTATTAGTCCCCTGTGAATGCTGAATGGGAAAGAATGCATTAGCCAAATCGAATACACATTCTGTACTTGAGGCCTGGTTAGATTGATCTAGCATTAATCCTAGGCCCAGAGCAGCAGCTACAGTCGGGACTACTACTTGGTTGAGCTTGTAGTCTACAGGCATCCTCTGGGAGCCATCCAGTTTCTGCAGGGGCCAGACTGGTGAACTGAAAGTATGATAGGTCTTCCATCCTGTAGGTCTTTAATGATGATACTAATCTCCATCCCTACTAAGTGATATTGTGTTTGATTTACTATCTTGGCTTGTGGGGACTCAGTTTCAGAATTTCCACCTGGCCTTTTCCACTCTGATAGCTCTTACCCCGCAGGCCAAGGACCCAATGTGAGGGTTACTGCAACTGCCACGTATATCACTTCCAATCATACAGTCAGGGACTGGGGCAATGATCACTGGGTGGATCACTGCGCCCACTGAGAGCTGGATGATAGCCAGGATGTATTTACTACGTGGCCTCGCCTAAGATAACAACAGGGGGGCGTGATGATGCTTTGGGTCCCCAGGTATCAATGTTACCTCAGATCCTGTGTCCAGTAGTTCTCAAAAAGCCTGGAAACTTCCGTATCCATATAATCACATGAGTAAATGGCCCTAGGTCCTTTGCAGAAGGAATCATTACAGTATATACTTGCTGTGCTATTGTGAGTCCTACATACCTGTCCGCCTCACGTCTTTTAAGGCAGTGGATTCCAGATCTACAAATTGCCTTGGATCTGGGAGCTGAGAAGGGAAAGTGACTTTTTACTGAGGTGACCACCCTCAGCCTCTTGTTCCTCCATTCTTGCCCTTTCCCCCCCTTATCGACATTAAATTAAGTAGCATTCTTGATGGCTGCCGATCTATTTCTCCTGCAGGAACATTGTGCTCTATTAACTATCTCCAAACTCTCTGAGTGTCAAGCCCCCTTGACTGCCCCCCGGGCCACTGTGACTTTGGACCCCATCATCCTCATAGATATGAACAAGCCTGGCTCTGTGATGACCTTTCCTATCATGAGCTCTGGCCCGCCGAGGAGAGCCACCACTCAACTTAGTGATGCCAGGTGGATGGAGAGTCCTTGAGCCAAAGCTGCCTGTTGGAAGAGCGTGTGCCCTGCTGGAATGAGCCCGCCTTAGTAGCCCTGCTGTCCTCAGTCATTGGCTGGGAGCGGCCAGAAGAAGCCTGGCACAAGGGCGGTGGCCAATCTAGAGCAGGAGCAGCTGGGCCATCAGTCAGTTATGCTCCCTGCTGCAGGCGGCCTGGGCACTTTCCCTGGCCGCTGCACAGCCTCTCTCAGGAAGCATCCAGGAGTGGAGAAAGCCTCTAGCTTATAACGTGGTAACAGGAAGGAACAACTGTGCCAAAGTCACTAAGCATAGTTTCTGGGTTTTTTTTTCCCCTAAAATATTTCTAAACAAGTCACTTTCAAGTACTAATTCTTCTATGTGCCCGACCTTTAAAAAATTGAGATATAATTCATATACCGTAAAATTCACCTATTAAAGTGTACAATTCAGTGGGTTTTTTTCCTATATTCACAAAATTGTGCAAGTATCATGAGAGTCTAATTTCGGAACATTTCATCATCCCCAAAAGAAACTCCATCCACATCAGCGGTCACTCCCCAGTCTTCCCTCCCGCCTAGCTCCTGGCATCCACAAATCTACTTTCTGTCTCTATGGATTTGCTCCTTCTGGACATTTTATATAAATGGAATCACATATATGGCCTTTTGTGTTGGGCTTCTTTCACTGAGCAGAGTACTTTCAAGGGTCATTCATGTTGTAGTATGTATCAGTATTTCATTCCTTTTTATGGTTAAACAATAGTCTTTTGTATGGATAGACCACATTTGGTTTATCCATTCACCAGTTGATGGACATGGGGATTATTTCCAATTTTGGGCTATTATGAACAATGCTGATCTGAATATTTGTGTACACATTTTTGTGAAAGTACGTTTTCAGTTCTCTTGGGTATAAGAGTGAATCGCTGGGTCAGAGGGTAACTCTGTGTTTAAATTTTTGAAGAATTGCCAACCTGTTTTCCAAAATGTGTGCCCAATGTTTTTATAGGCATTTTGGAAAACACGAAAGTGAAGATAACCTCTCATTCCAAAGAATTTACAATTTACAGTAAATGAGGAGATGAGATTAAGATGCATACATTAAACTATAATGATAAGATAGCTTATAATTAAGAGCCAAACCATGTAGCTCTAAATTAAAAGTGGATCTACAGTCCTACACACTCTCAGAGCTGGAAGGGAAGGATGAATATGTCTGAAATAGTTAGGGCTATGCCGCTGAAAGCCTGCATTTCCACAATCCTCTTCAACAAGACCGGCGTGGGACTACCCGGGACAAAGGAGTAGCAACTGCTTGACACTCTGGAAAGCCTGCCCTGTGTCAGGGATGTTTTCTGCTTTCTTCATTTTACATTATTTTTAAAGATAAAAAATCAGATATGGTGGACATAGTTTGAAGTTATGTTTTAGATACTTTCTCCAAAAGTGAACATAAATTTGAGGAAAGCTACTTCCGTTCTCCGATCTGGTCTCCCTTGTGACATATGGCACCCATTTTGTTGACCCACTTGTTGGAGTTATGGTTAAAATCCGTGGCCAGGAGCAGAGGGAGAGCAACTAGTTCACAGAAGAAATGAACCCTGACCTATGCACTCGGGGCCATGTTAAGCAATAGCTCGGGACATTTTCTAGCTATGCTAAAACAATATTGTAGCATTAGTATTCTGTCTCCTTCTTCCTTCAGAGGTCTTCTTAATGGAAGGAGTCAAATGCTTTCCACTTGCTATCCATTTATCTTTCAGAGAGCAAATAAATGATAGGATGGGAGTTATTCCTACTGAATTATTCTGAGATACTTCTTAAGTAAAACTGGCATCACCTTTGGTCCATTTCATGTGGATGTTTGCAGTTGATTTTCCGCTCTCTGAATTTTGTAACTCTTCCTCTCAGCATCCAGACCCTGCTGTCCTCCTTAGAGAAATCAGCCGCCATTGGCCACCCTGGAAGCCTGCGCTCCCCTCATGCTGTCACCTGCAATTGCTCACCCAATTTGTCCTTCACAGAGAGATTTGTTCTGAACGCCACACACCCTTCTTTCTAAGCTCCCTCACCTTCTTATAAGGCTGACATTCATTCTGAATTTTCAGTAAGAAAATATAGGGAGTGGGGGGAGAAAGAAGCCTTTTCTCTTTGTGCACGAAGGAGCATGTTCTGTATCCCTTTTTGAAGGAGCAGAGACTTGATAATGGACTGGTTCCCCCCCACCCCCGCCGTGTTAAAATTCTCATCTTTTAGTATTAAAAAAAACCCCAATTGCATGGTGAATTGTCTTTATTTTCTCCATGACTAAACACTGCATTTTTCAGCATTTAACAAGTCATTGTTCTGAAAAATTGGTTTCAGATCAGACCCTGCTTCCTAATGAGGCAATGACTTTGTTGGTAATACATTTTTTTCCCCGGGACTGTAAACAGCAGCAGACATGAAAAAAGGTATAAAAGATGGATGGGAAATAAAATTATGCAATTCCCCCTTTCCAGTGGTGTGGTGTCTGTGAGTAATAAAAGACTGATGGAAGACTGATGGGGTCTTTGATTGAAATTCTATCTATCAGAAGTGCTAATTAAATAACTACTGTATAACCAGCCCTGGTCATTGTTTGTTGAGGACCCAAGAAAAGGAGAGTTGCTGCAATCTAATCTGGGAGGAAAGTTTTATTTTTTAAATTTATTTTATTTAAGTATAGTTGATTTACAATGTTGTGTTAATTTCTGCTGTACAGCAAAATGATTCAGTTATACATACATATATCTTTTCTTTTTCATATTCTTTTCCATTATGGTTTATCACAGGGGATTGAATATAGTTCTCTGTGCTACATAGCAGGACCTTGCTGTTTATCCATCCTATATAGTTTGCATTTGCTAATCCCATACTCCCAATCCATCCCTCCCCCACCCCCTCTTGGCAACCACGAGTCTGTTCTCTACGTCTGTGAGTCTGTTTCTGTTTTGGAGATAAGTTCATTTGTGTCATATTTTAGATTCCACATAAAAGTGATATCATATGGTATTTGTCTTTCTGTTTCTGACTTACTTCACTTAGTATGGTAATCTCTAGTTCCGTCCATGTTGCTGCAAATGACATTATTTCACTCTTTTTTATGGCTGAGTAATATTCCATTATATATACACAATGGAATAATATAATATATATTATATATTAATTATATATAATATCACATCTTCCTTAGCCATTCATCTGTCGATGGACATTTAGGTTGTTGCCATGTCTTGGCTATTGTGAATAGTGCTGCTATGAACATAGGGGTGCATGTATCTTTTCGAATTATAGTTTTGTCCAGGTATATGTCCAGGAGTGGGATTGTTGGATCATATGGTAGTTCTATTTTTAGTTTTTTGAGGAGTGTCCATACTGTTTTCCCTAATGGCTGCACCAATTTACATTCCCACCAACAGTGTAGGAAGGTTCCATTTTCTCTACACCCTCTGGAAGGGAAGTTTTTAATCTTGTTATTTCTGGACTTCCTGTCTCTATCACATCGAGTCCAAACCCTTCTCTTTGTTTGGATATCTTTGGCAATCTGTGGTTCACCTGCCCTTACACCTTGACTTCCCACTTTCTTCTCCAAAAGGAGCTCTCTTAAAGTCTGTCTGGTCTTCTGGGCCATTTTCATTGGCTTTTGCTCATTGCTTTCCAACTCCCTCCTTCCAAACCCCAAGCTTTTCATGTTTCAGATTCTGATTCAAGTTACACTTCTTTTGGCAGCTTCCCCAACCACTACAGCATTTCCTGATCATTTTAGTCTATTTTCTCAACTCTACAGTACAGTCTATGTTAAATAATTTGATTCTTGCTTGTTAAGTATTCTGTATTGTTCAATAGTTCCAAGTGCCCCTTGAAAATGTCCTTTAGAGTTGAGAAAATATCTTAGGTTGTTCGTCTTTCTCAGAGCACTTAACATTTATCTATCAAATCAAAAATATTTATAAAGTGCTTATTCTGTATCAGGCCCAGTTCAAGGTACGGGAGACACAGTTCCTGCCCACATGGATCTTACACTCTAGTGGGGGAAGCAGACAATATACAAACCAAATAGATGATCTAATGCCAGAAGCGTTCTGAGACTCTCTGTCTTTTTTAAAATTTTAATTTTATTGGAGTATAGTTGATTTACAATGTTGTGTTAGTTTCAGGTGTACAGCAAAGTGATTCAGTTATACATATATAATACATACATTCATTCCTTTTTAGATTCTTTTCTCATATAGGTTATCACAGAATATTGAGTAGCATTCCCCATGTTACACGGTAGGTCCTTGTTGGTTATCTATCAACACATGTAAGTTCTAAATAAATCACTCATTTTGGAGAACAAGTGGAGACCAATTAGAGAGTAATATAGTAAACAACGTCATGCAAATTTTCTGTGCATTTTACAGCAGAACTGTGGTATCATCTTGGGCATTTAATTTTGTGATGCTTCAGTTTCTTCATCTCTTCATCATGCTCATGTTCCATCCTGTGTACACACATGATCACATCAAACACAGCATCACCGTCCCCTTCTGCACTCCAGTGATCATCCTTAGTTACTTGCATATTCACTGGTCTACCAACTGTTCAGAGCCAAGCCTCTGATAATTATTCTCAGTTTTGATTGCTATTGGATTAAAGGGACTTCAGAATCAACTGATCCACTCCCTCACATTATAGGTGGAGAAACTGGGGCCCAAATTGTATGTGTTTTGCCCTAAAACCATATAGTAACTTACTGGCAGAATCAGAACTATGATCTGAACTTCAGATACTTCCCCCCACCCCCACCCTATGATTTCACCATCTCATCTGAAATGGCTCCTGCTTGACCCTTACAGGCTGCCAAGGTCAGTGTTAGCGCCTATTGTATTTTCTGATATGGGACTCTTTTCCTACCAAATAATATACTCTCAAAGCTCACCTTATTCAAGCCTCTATCCCTGCTGTGTACTGTACTGCCTGGCACATGGATGTATCCAGTAAATGTTGGATGAGTGAAGGTATTAGTGAATTATTTAGTTAGTTTTTTAGTGAATAATTCAAGTGTATTTTACTTTTGCAAGAAATACATTTCTAAAAAGTGATGTGTAAGATGAATTTCAGTAAATAGAATGTGACTTTCTTCTTGATTCCCATTCAGAGAAGAAAGATGACTATCTTTATTTCTAATTTGTCTTTGATTCAAAAGTAGTTCCTTACATATTAAGCTTTAAGTTTTTTCCCTCTAGCTCAGGGACTTTGTAAAGCTGTTCATGGCATATAAGATAACACTTTCATATACTCAAGAACTGCTACTTAGAATCACTGTGATTAACTTTGAGTACGTTGAGGCGTGATTTATCCTGTCTTTCCTCAACCTATTATATACCTATTTACCACTCCTGGATTTCCCATATTGAATTTTCTTAAAGTGAGGCCCACCTTTGGGATGTATGTGTGTGTGTGTGTGTGTGTGTGTGTGTGTGTGTGTGTGTGTGTGTGTTTTGAGAACCAATGCCAAGGTTAGGGTGACCGAAGAGAGAGGAAGAGGGAAGACGTATAAGCCTCATCATAGAACAGTCAGTGTCAGAATAAAAGTCTAGAGAGCGGGAAAGAAGACCAGGAGGTAGACCAAGTCACAGTGGATAGAGCCTTGAGTGCCAGGATGAGGAAAGGGCATTTAATTTGGTAAGTATTTGAAGAGTTTTAGCAGAGTTTATAATACCCTTGATCCTCCCTCCAGTGGTCTTTCTAGCTTATTCCTTCTACATCCACTTGCAGGTACACACCCACTGAAATGATGAGCTACTTGCTGTTCACCAAGACTCCCTGTTCTATTGCCTCTGTGTCTCCACCTTCTCTCCCATCCCTTTATTTATGGCCCACGCTAACTTATTCTTGAGGTTTCACCTATCATTTCCTCCAAAGGTCTTCCCTGTCCCCTAACTGAGTTGGACCCTGGTGCAGGGTGCCCCCTCCCCCATGGTCACCCTGTCATACCACCCATCTCTCCGAACTCTAACACTTGCTGAATTTTCTGTATCCATCTCCAGGTAGGAAGCTCCTTCAGGGGGGGCTGTGACACACTCACCAGTGTATTCCAATTGCCTGGCACATAATGGTCCAAGCATTTGATGCATGAATGAAAGAAAGAATGAGCAAATAAATGCGTGGATGGAATGATATAATTGGTCCTGCCCTTTAGAATCCTTACCTGGCAAGACAAATGGAGAAAAGGGAGAAAGACAGGTTAGGCAGTTCCTATGGTATTCAGGCGAAAGAGCATGAGGCTTAAACTAGTAGCAGAAAGAGTACAAAACTGGGACATAAGAAAGTTTCAGAGGAAATCTAGCAACTGATTGAATGTACAGAGTGAGGGACCAGGTATAGTCTAAAGGCTGAGGTTTTGAGTTTATAAGAATAATGGTACCCTGGATGGAAATAGAAGGAAGAGCTGGTTTGGGGTGGTAACGGTGGGGGGATAAAAGTGTGGTTTTACACACATGCATGTATAATATTATCTATTGAAGCTAATTTTATGGTTGGTTTTCCTGATTCTTGAAAACGTACCAGAATTAAGCTACTCATGCTTGAATGGCGGGTCTGGCCTCTTCTTCATCCTCATTGCCAATCCTTGGATTGTTGGAAAGAAACTACCTTCCTTTTTCAGTGTGGATTTCTAGGTTACTTGGGAAACTCAGCTGTTTTTTTGCACTTCAATCCAGGCAGGATCCTGTATGCTCAGGAAATTAATATTTTGAGCCTGACTCAAGATGGTTGGAATTAAGCCCATTTACATGAGCGTTCTCTCAAGTGTCATAGCAATGGCCATTCTTCTAGGACAGTCCCTATGACTAGTGACATTACCCTCCTTCCCTGCCTCCAGGTCAGATGGGTGCTGAGACTGCAGGGGTGGGATGCACTGGTCATGGCAATGCCACTGCCAGGTCAGATGGCACATGAAATGTCTTCTCCAGTAGGATTACTCTCAGTATTAACATTTGGCAAAAGACTGCTGCTGAGGACGTTTGTCTTTGGCATTTTTGGTCACTTTCTCTCCACAACCTTTCTTAATGACTTTTACAACTTTGACACTCTTCCCAGTGTCTGATCCAGGCAGGAAGATTCTCTAAACTTCTGGGCCACTTAAAAAGAATAAGATCATACCATTCAAGTGTAGGTCTTAATGTTGGACATTGTTTCACCTCCCTTTCTCTGTGGCATTCCTATTTTAACAGTGGTTAGATTCTTGGTAATATCTGAGAATATTGGAAAGTTGCTTGGTCTGGTGCTATGGGCCCTGAAAGCAGAGAGGGGTCCTAGGTTCTGGTCCTAGCACTGTTATTGACAGACTTTGTAACCTGTATAGATTGAATAGGTATAGCCTCAGTTTCTTTATTATGAAATGAGGCAGTTAAACTTAATCAGTGGTTTTCAGCCATACTATTGTCTTCTCTTTTATTTGAAGCTCCTCTTTTACTATTCTGAAATGGAATTCAGAGATAATATAATCTACTTAACATACATGATTTTAAAAATCAATATAGTATCTTAACTGTAACAGAAAAAAGAAATAAAAAGAAAGTATTTTATATAAAACAATATGTATTTCAATATGTAAATGCTCAGGCCCACCTACACCAGAAGATATAAAGTCATCAGATACCTGCAGCTATATGTAAAATCACCATAAATGTGACAGCTACAAATGCTGCAACTCTGTGTGGTGTTGGCATTCATTTGTCATTTTTATTGACCATCAAATACAACTAGCGGTATTGCTGTCAGTGATTTGACTTTCCAAAATGGTGAAGGTTTCTTGGTAAAGTTCCAAACAAAATAAAGCATGATCTTCCCTTCTGGGTTGCTTTCCTAAAAAAAAAAAAAGTCAGTATATATTTAAACTGTGCAAAAAAAAAAAAAAACCAAAAAAAAAAATCATGTGCTTATATGTAGAAAGGAGTTTTGTTCTAGGCTCAGATAATTAAACACACACTTTCACTTATGTAATTGGCTGGCTGGACCTTGGGAAGTCAGAGGAGGAGTGAGACAGTTTTCTGTGGGTGGGACTCTTTCCTACGGTGCAGGATGTTGAGTGTCCCTCACCACCCCTACCAAATGTTCAGAGGTTCACTCCAAATTACTGGGAGAACAACAAAAACACCCACCACAATTTCGAAAACATGCTGGAGTGGGGGTAAGGGGGTGCAGGCAATACTGCCTCCCTTGAGAATTACTGAACTAGATGATGTTCTACGTCTGTGGAAGTTCCACCAAGGGCAGATTCAGGTATTACGGGACACAAAGCTTATTCAATTTGGGGGCCCTGTCTTTAAACAAAGAATCAAAATTAGAAATACAAAATTAGGTAGGAACTTGGGCATGTATTTACCATGAAACGAGAAATGGCAACAAAATACAAAAATATTAAAAGCTGATAAGTACCACAAACGTCATAAACACTTACTATGTTTAAAATTAGTTAACTGCCTGTCATACCTCTCTAAGACTTTTTCCCTGCAGCATCCTCTGGTCCTCTCTTCACATGACAATGAATATCATTTTCTATGGAGACAGGAAGGATAATTCCGTCTTTCCTTTAACATGGTTGATCAAATTTCATTTCTATTGGTAATGATTTAGAAAAGTTTCTTTTAGCTTCACAGCTCATTACGATCATATAAATTGTTAGGATTGTTATCAGATTTGGGAAAGCTTCTAGTTTCTTTTATATGTAAGCTATAAGATAAAAAGATTTTTGTGTGTGTGCAGTGACCAATCATAAGTAGCCCTTAAATTGACAATACTCATTAACCAGTTTGTCACTGATGTTCTCATTTTAGTAGCTTAATGTTAATTTATACTGTCTTCATCAAACTCATATTTCATGTTAAGTCAGCAGGAAATTTAAAGACAAGTATTCTGATAAATTCTGTTTTGTATGATTCCCACCAACAAAGAAAAAAAAATGTTGTTTTCTTTTTTTATATTTGCCTTACTATCAAGTATATTTCTTTTAGGAGAAAACTTCTTTTTTGACCTGGCATCAATGAAAACTTTATCCTTCATTCACAGTTTCACATGTCTGATGATTGGAAGAATTTTCCATAGGCTAGCTTCTAGTTATGTACATTTCAAACCTTGATTCTCCTGCACCACTCACATACTTCTGCACCTTCATATCAGGATAGATACCTGATATGGTGGACAGTAGGAGCATTCCTGGGGGTCTTTCTTAGATTACAAGAGAAAGCAAAAACAACTCTACATAGAAGAGCCTTATAAATATTTCCCAGTAAAGCAAAACTAAATGTATCCACAATTCAACTTCCCCTTATCCAGATTCCCCAAATCATCTCTACTCTAATGGTGCCAACTCTAGAAGTGTGATAGAAGGGAAGCTGGAGAGGAAAGAGATAAAATTCTCAACAATTGTGGTTGAAATATTTTATTTCTGCAAATGACCTGTAAAAATATTTTTTAAATATTTCATTTTAATGCAAAATATTGCATTTCCCCCCGCTGTGATGTTGCCAAATTCTGGGTTATAAATCACTTAAATTTTTAAAAACTAATTTTTACTACTGGTAATAGAATAAATTAACATATATCTAAAATTCAAGTAGGGCTAATAACAAAAATCAGTGATCCCATGCTCTCTCCCAATCCAAGAGGCAACCACCTTCAACCTATTAAACCACTTTTTCAGGTTTTCTTTATATTTTCAAAACCAATATTTATGTACTATGATCTCTTGGGTTATTGTTTTAGATGTTATTTATTGTCTCTATTCTAATAGATGCAAAATTTAGCTTTCAGTTTCATGTTTCTTTCCTGGAGGTATCCCTTTGGCAGCCTTCTGTCCTTTCCTCCCAGTCTGGACCTGTCCTTCTCCAGGAACACGTATGGGGTTTTCCTAGAACTTCTTTTTTCCATCATCTGAGAAGTCCTTCAGTTCAGCTCATCTTCTGTGTTCTAGCCCCAATTCCTGGCTCTCATACCTCTCTTTTTCTTGGTTTAATCCTCTATTTTGGTGAAATACATCTTTCAGTAGCTTTTTGAAAAAGAGTATATGGGAGATAAATCTTTAGAAACTGAAAAAAAATTTGTGTTTATTTTCCACTCTCATGTTTTTGGGTGTAGAATTCTAGATAAAAAATAATTTCCCAACACATGAGAATTCTGAAGGCGTTCTAGTGCTTTCCAGCTTCAGTGTTGCTCTCAATAAGTCTGATACCATTTGATTTCCAGTTCTTTGTAGATAGCCTGTTTCTTCCCTCTGGAGGTTTTAGGATCTTTTATTTAACTCTAGTGTTCTGAACATTTATAATAATTTGCCTGGTCTGTGTTGTTTTTCAGTCACTGTGTTGGACAGTTGGTCGGTAGGCCCTCTCAGTCTGGAAGATGATGTCCTTTAGTTCTCAGAAATTTTCCCTTTTAAAAAATTTTTTTATAAGTTATTTTTTTTTTAGCAATTCTTTTTGAAAATTTCCTTCTCACGTTTTCTTTGTTCTCTGTCTGGAATTATTATTTAGAAATTGGACTTCCTGTATCACTTATACTTTCCTTTCCTTTTCAGTATTATTGTTCATGTCTTGGTCTTTTTGTTTTACTTCGATTTTTAAGGACATTTTCATAGATTTAAAAATTTCATATATTTTTAACTTGAAGAGTCCTTTTTGGGTTCTTGGATTATTACTTTAAAACTTTTATATATAGTATTCTGTTATTATTTCAAGGATGAAATAGCTTTTCTCATTTCTCTGATATTCTAATGAGTTTTCTTCTGCTCCCTGGTTATATCTGTTTTCTCTGAGGTTTTGTTTGTTTGTTTGTTTTCTTTTCTCCTACTATATTAGAAATATTCCTAATATTTCTCAAATGTCTGATGATCCTGTGCTGTCTCATCATATGTAAGGATGAGGTCTAACAGTCTATTTGTGCATCTCAAAATTTATCTAGAATCCTCCTTCTCACCACATTCACCTGTACCATCTTGGTCCAAACCACCGTTGTCTCTTGCCTAGATTATTGCAATACTCTCCTAATTGGTCTCCCCTGCTTCCATACCTATGCCTTATAGACTCTTCTCAACAGAGGCTAGAGTTATCTTTTAAAAACGTAAGCCATATTATATCACTTCTGTTGCAAATGCCCCAATGGCTTCCCATCTTATTCCAAGTAAAAGCCTAAGTCCTTACAATAAGGTATTAGTTTTCTATGCTGTGTAATAAGTTGCCACAAATTTAGAGGCTTAAAACAACACACATTTATTATTTTAGTTTCTGTGGTTCCGAAGTCCAGGCATGACTCAGCTGGGTCCTCTGCTTAGAGTCTCACAAGGCTGCAGTTAAGCTGTTGGCCAGGGTTAGGTTGTCATCTGGAGCCTCGACCAGGGAAGCACCTGTTTTCTAACTTGAGTGATGGTTGGCAGCATTCAGTTCCTTGCGGTTGTGGGATTCACAGAAGTTTGCTTCCTCAAACCAGCAAGGTGGTGGTGGTGGGTTGGGGGTGGGGAGAGAGAGAGAGAGAGAGAGGCACTAGGGCAAGCCTACTAGCAAAGCAGAATCTTATACAATGTAACTTAATCACAAGAATGACATCCTATCATCTTTGCCATAATCTTTTGGTTAAAATCAAGTCACAAATCTTGTCCACACACAGGAGGGAACAACACAAAGGCGTGAACATCAGAAGTCATGATTATGGGGTGCCACCTTGAGTCTCTCTGCCACAAATGGTCTACAAGGCCATACCTGCTCTGGCTCCCTATTACCTCTCTGACATCATTTCCTACCATCGTCATTCTTGTTCACTCTGCTAGAGCCACAGGAATCTTAGGGCTTTTGCATTTTCTCTCTCCTCCTCCTAGAACTCTCTTCTCCCAGGTTTCCACATAGCTCACTCTCTCATCTCCTTCAAGTCTGTGTTCAAGTGTCACCTCAGAGGACCCTTCTCTGACCACCTTATTTAGAATTCCTGGCACTCTCCCTTTTTCTGCTTTATTTTCCTCCATATACTATATCATTTATCTATTTCTTGTGTTTATTATGTTATCCTCCACTAGAATGGAAGCTCTTTGAACATAGGGCTTTCTATCTGTTTTCTTTACTGCTGAATCCCTTGTATTAAAACATAGTGTTCGGGCTTCCCTGGTGGCGCAGTGGTTGAGAGTCTGCCTGCCGATGCAGGCGACGCGGGTTCGTGCCCCGGTCCGGGAAGATCCCACATGCCGCGGAGCAGCTGGGCCCGTGAGCCATGCCCGCTGAGCCTGTGCGTCCGGAGCCTGTGCTCCGCAACGGCAGAGGCCACAACAGTGAGAGGCCCGCGTACCGCAAAAAAACAAAAAACAAACAAACAAAAATAAAACATAGTAGTCACCTCATAAATATGTATTAAATAAATGAGTGTGCTGTGCAAGATTTGTTGTCTGATGGGTTTAACAATAGGACAATTGGATGGGTGGCTGGCTAGCTTTTTTGTTGGGGACCTCCGAATTTCAGCATCTGTAGGCCTCTGTTCATGTGTCCTTCAGTTTCTCCAAGAGGCGATCATCCAATCTCCTGCCCGAGGATTATAAGAAGCCTGGCTGCCATTATTTTGTAGCTATGCAGTGGGAGGGGCTGAGGTTCTCATATTCAATATGCAAATTTTTACTTTATCTTTTAGTTTTTAGTTTTGCTCCTGACCAAACCCCCTCTCCTCCCCAGGCCTAATGTCCTCTAGACTTGATCTTCTCTGGTTCAATGTCACCAGAGACTTGATCTTTGTCTCCTATGGGAAGGAGAATTAATTGAAAATGCCAGGTGAAGGTTGGGGTCTTGCAGCTTACCTGCTGCCTCTGGCTCACCTCTGCCTTCTATCTGGTACTTAATATTTCCTGAATTCCTCTAGAGTTCTTGAGAGTGAGTTAGTTTCTCTTTCACTGGCCTCTTCTTTTGTATGCCCTTAGGTTTGACCTTTTTCTCTTCGAAGTCATTAAGCCTTCCTACATCTACTTTCTGACTTTATATGGAGTTTCTCTTTCTGCTTCTTTTCCTTCTCGTTTTGGAGAGAGTTTTGAGAGAAGAAGGCCATCTTAATACTGAAAATCCCAACGGATATTTTCATCCTGATGTTTAACATCTCCTTGGGGATACGCTTGAAGTCTAAAAATATTGATGACAAATGGAAAATCTTACCAAAGGCAGCTTGATTCTGTACTAAAGGTGAACATTAGGAAAAGGATTCCAGATCACCCAAGTGTTAAATCACAGTGAAGAGTAACCCCTGCTCGCCACAACTAGAGAAAAGCCAGTACGCAGCAACAAAGACCCAATGCAGCCAAAGATAGATAGATAGATAAACAAACAAACAAACAAATAAATAAATAAATTTATTTTAAAAAGATTGTTAAGACTGTTTAATGATGGGAAAAAGAGCTCACAATATATTAAATGATGAAAACAAGATGAATACATATTACTTTTATTGTAAGAAAGCTTTTGAAAGGCACAATTAAATTAAAAGCCATTTATTTTATTTTATTTTATTTTATTTTTTTTGCTGTACGCGGGCCTCTCACTGTTGTGGCCTCTACCGTTGCGGAGCACAGGCTCCGGACGTGCAGGCTCAGCGGCCATGGCTCACGTATTTAATTTATTTTAAACCAGTTAAAAAGATGAAGAAACAGTTAATGATACACAAAATGAGTGTTATATGTACCAGAAAATACAAAATTATGGCTTATAAATGAGTTCAAAAGAAAGCATCTGTTTCCTTTCTTAGGTACCTACTGCTCCTATAGATGGGAAAGGGAATAAAGCAGTTACTCCTTTTCAAGGAAACCAATTATCTTTCCTTTGGACTGTCTGGTAAACTTATATGCCCTCACTTTCCAGCTTTCCAGAATAATCTTTGTATGTACTTCAAAAGAATGGCTTTTTCCAATAGTCTGCCAAGCTTTTAAAAAAAGCCCTATTCTTGACCAAGTTTGGAAAAGCACATAAATGTTCACTGCACACAAAGTCAGTGTGTCCATTTCATAGGAAAATTCTCCAGCATGTAGGACAATTTTAGAGTATGCAGATGACAAGTACTCTAATATTAGTTACGAATGCTAGAAGAGTTTAATTCAGGGAAAAATTGTTTACTTAGTGAAGAGGTCAGTTCTTTTTTTTTTTTTTTTTTTTTTTTTTTTTTGTGGTATGCGGGCCTCTCACTGCTGTGGTGTCTCCCATTGCGGAGCACAGGCTCCAGACGCGCAGGCTCAGCGGCCATGGCTCACGGGCCCAGCCGCTCCGCGGCATGTGGGATCTTCCCGGACCGGGGCACGAACCCGTGTGCCTTGCATCGGCAGGCGGACTCTCAACCACTGCGCCACCAGGGAAGCCCCAGAGGTCAGTTCTTGAACCTAAACTCTTCATTACATGAAAGAGATGTTGGGAACTATGATGGCTCCAGAAATAATCATCACAATGAACCTTCACACTCAGTCCACATTCATCTACCCAACTCACAGGCATAGAAAATTCTAGGAGGGTAATTCTTGCCCTTGGGGGGAAGCAAAAGCTAGGATGACAAGCAGAAGTTATATTAGGGTACGTTTTTTGTCCCTGTTTTCCTTTCTCTTATTCCTTTTCCTCTTTCTCTCCTTCCAGACCCACCCCGCCTTTCATTAAAAGGGGGGTGGCGCGGTGGGAGAGATATGTACTATCTGTATTTTCTGTTCTAGTTCTAGAGGAACTTCTCACAGGCTCATGAACTGACACTGACTATACAATTATCTACTTCCACCCTTCACCTCTCATATACAAGTACTGAGCATCTTATTATGCAAGGCATCACGTGAGACGCATGGTCCCAAGGAGCTTATGACAGCTCACGACTCAAGGTAGCTCAGTACACGCCATGTATGGGACAGGTGGACAAGAAGAGAGCATTATGGGTAGGTGCCATAGGAAAGAGCTTCTGCTCTGGGCATTTAGCTTTTTGGGATAAAAGGGTTTTCCTCTTTGGAATTCCACTTGAATTTTATTGTTAGAGCCATGCTTTTGTATATACTCATGAAACCACGCATACTAGGCTCAGCAGACAGACATCTTTGCCCAAGAAAGTTGGAAGTTGATCGCTGCACACTTGGAGAGATGAACTTTCCCTACATTTCACAGAATTGGAGGATTTGTTTGGTAGAAATGTTAGGCACAGCTACTTTAACTAAAATTAAAGAAGCTGGACTAATTTAAAAAGGCTGGAATTCTCAGTTTTTATATATTTCAAACCCTTAAAGTGTTTTGTTGAGAAAATTTTACTGATCAGAGTAAAATATCTGAACCAGTCACTTTAGAGCTTCCATATTCCAGACCTTTTAATTCTCTCACTTGCCTTTGGAGGATCTAGCCTCTTTAATGTCCTTGGATCCACATGGCAGAAGTTGTAGTGTTTTCTGTTTACTTGAAAGGGGAGGTTTGGGATGACAGTAGCATTTCCATAGTTCTGTTATTAAATTTTGTTCACTGACCTTTAAACATAAAACAAATCATCCTAGAACTCCACTATAATATTCTTAACTGTAGAGATGAATTCCGTGTTAACTCTGTCTTGGACCTTCGCAAGGAGATTTAGTTACTAAGAGGCAGTTAGCACAACACTAAGTGCGTAGGAGGAGTTTAATAGTTAGTGATTACTAAATTGATTAATCTTTTGGGAGCAATGCTGTTATATTTCTTTCTTTTTTAAAATTTTTTATTGGAGTATAGTTGATTTACAATGTTGTGTTAGTTTCAGGTGTACAGTAAAGTGAATCAGTTATATATATACATATACCCACTCTTTTTTAGATTCTTTTCCCATATAGGTCATTACAGAGTATTGAGTAGAGTTCCCTGTGCTATACAGTAGGTCCTTATTAGTTACCTATTTTATATATAGTAGTGTGTATATGTCAATCCCAATCTCCCATTTTATCTCTCCCCCACCTTTCCCCCCAGTAACCATAACTTTGTTTTCTACATCTGCGACTCTGTTTCTGTTTTGTAAATAAGTTCATTTGTACCATTTTTAAAAAGATTCCACATATAAGTGATATCTTATGATATTTATCATTCTCTGTTTGGCTTACTTCACTTAGTATGATCATCTCTAGGTCCATCCGTGTTGCTGCAAATGACATTGTTTCATTCTTTTTTATGGCTGAGTAGTACTCCATTGTATCTAAGTACCACACCTTTATCCACTCCTCTGTCGATGGACATTTAGGTTGCTTCCATGTCTTGGCTAGTGTAAAGAGTGTGGATGCTGTTATATTTCTAAAGACTTCACATACATTATGGAAAGCATTGATCTTTTTGAACAACTTGTTTGTGCAGTTACATGGGATCAAAAAGCTACCGCTGAAAGCAAAGAGGGCTGACCCTACTCTACAAGGAGAAAGAAGGGAAATTTAGATACATTTCAGAGTCTGGTTTAATCCCATGAAGACTTCTCTGTCCACCCATGTTTATTGCTTTCCCTCTGCTTTCAGATCTTACAGCTTCTGCACACAATTTATGACTTGTTTCATATGTACAACAGCCACAGCTATGTTTTGGTAACTGCTTTGTTACCAGGGCTGTACTGGGTGCTAGATGACGTGGTGATTCCTGCCTCCTGGATGTTACAAAGGAGTAGGACAGACAATAAACAAGTAACAGGAATAAACAGTTCATCGAGGATTCTCAGTTCATTTGGATATAAACTTGAAACAGCTCTATCTGTTTTTCCAGTGACTGCTTTCAACCTTGTTCACATAATTTCCTACCTCTTGGTGAATGTTTGGCAGATCCTATAAATTTCCAGTCAATTTGAGTGGTTAAAATACAGTCTAGGCAAGCTTACAATTCAACCTGACTTCTGGTTCAAAGTAAACTCCTCCCTCATCACATGATGTACTTACATTCACCCTACCTGTAAAGAAATTCTCAGAGATCCTGGTTGGTCTCTTTTCCTGGGAAAACCTAGAAGAGCAAAGTTAGTGGGATGAAATATCTTTCTACTGCAGCTGGTCTCAAGGCTGCAACTGATGCTCAGTGTATCCTTCCTCTGTGTTCATTCTAAATCCCCTCACCCTTGGCTCGCACAGCTGCTGGCTTACTTTATGTGGTGAGGGCGGAACCCCTGTTCATTTCAGAAATACCTGAGATCCATGGCTGCTGTACTTGTTCATGTGTCGTCAAATTGGGCAGTGGAATACCAAGAGATGAACCAGTGGGTCACCTGGGTCCTTCTTGTGTAGTAGTCGCCCTACCGCCTGCTGATGAGCAAGATCAGTGACTTCTGCTAGCCTGGAGACACCTTTCCTCATGCTGGTCTTTGGAACGAGGAGCTCAAAGTGACTAGGTGGCAGCTGTAGCTTAAAGTTGAGTGGATCACTCATGACTCCCCTGGTAGAAGTGCTACTCCTATGGGAAAGAGGACCTCAAGACCCACAGAGTCTGAAGTTGCAGGGCGGAGCAGCGCGCATTCCCCTAGTGGGTTGCTGGGGGTGATAGTAAGTGGGGACACTCCTACTTTTACTCCTTGGTTCCCTGACCCATGCATTCTTCCTCTTGTGACACAGCACAATGTAATCGTCATTGCTTTAGGTGTAAGCTGGGTATATACCCTATGGGTATCATCTCTAAACTGGCACCTCAGTTGCACCTTCAATGGGCTGTTCTGTCTCTTTGTCAATGTGGCAGCTTTTGGAGAGATGAACAATATGGTGGGACCAGTGGATCTCATGGTTATGTGCTACACTGTGTCACCTCCTTGGTCTAATGCACTGTTGCGCAAGATTCTGTGTTGGTAGACCAAACGCTCTATAAACCCTCCAATAATGGTGCTGGCCAAGAACTTATAGGCATGAAAGAGAAAGGTAAACTGTCAAATTCCAATAGATGAATTGCTACCCCTTCCAGGGAGGAGGGGTCTGGTGTAATCAACTTGCCACCAGCTGGCTGGTTGGTCTTTTCAAAGAATGATGCTGTATCAGGCACTCAGAGTTGGTCTCTGTTGCTAGCAAGATAGATATTTGGCAGTAGCAGTAGGACGATCAGGCGTGTTGAATAAGAGCCCATTTTGTTGACCATGCATGTCCTTTATCCCTGAACCATGGCTACTCCAGTCATGAGCCCATCATGCCCGCATTGGAGTAGCCAATGATAGAGGCTGGCTGATGTCAGCTGGCTACACCATTCTGCCTCCTTGATTGCTTGATGCCTTTTCTGTGGTGGATGCTATCTGAGGAGAATTAATATGTGATAGAAATATCTCCACACTTTATGTTTCTCCCCATAGTTCCATCCATATGCCTCTTCCCCAAGCCTCCTTGTCCTTCATCTTCCATTTTCCTTCCATGCCCCTGAACAACCAGTCAAGTCATTCACTTCTGTCCAGAAGTCTGTGTATATTCTTGCTTCATGCCACGTCTCCTTCGACATACAGTGGATGACCAGGTGCAACACGCATAGATGCTGTCTTTTAGTGTCACCCCTGAGTGCACTAATGGTCCATTTTTGGCACCTACATATCAAGTCACTCTGTGAATCATGTTCTGTCTTCTTCCTCCTCTGTCAGCTGTTCATGCAGGACTCCCAGGTGGCCATAGGTGTGAGTTGAGGGAGAAATGCTTACCACAGTGGGGGAGGACCTGGGGGTCTGTGCTACCCACTTCATTTTTTTGTGCCCTCCGCATGCTCAATCCTAGGTGTACTACTTCAGTCTTATGATGTATCACGGGTGGGCCCATCTTATGACTTGGGCCTTACAGAACCCTGTTCATGAGGAGCAACTTCAGCTGTATGGTCACTCGATGTCTTATGACAAGACTCTTGTGTTGTGAGTCTCCTGCAGGAGTTTACCATAAACTCCTCAAGGCATTTTTTCCCCCTACCAAATATACCTCTAGAATCATAGGTTTTGCCAGGTCGGACGGTTAGCGTATAGTGTGGAATGCATCAATGCTTAACTGCTTGGACTTGTTATAGAGTCCTTTCCTACTCTGGACATACTTGAAACCTGTGGTCTTCCTGCCACTTAGTAAATGAGTTTGAACGGTATTCCCGGATGTGGAATATGCTGCTTCCAGAACTCAGGGACAGGCATGGTGAAGGAAGGTGCCTAATACATCCAAGCAGGGAGGTTTGTCAGGGGAGTCCAGCAATACAAGGAGAGGGGCAAGAGCATTGAGGGGATTCGTAAGGAAGTGATTATTAAGATGGAACATGGGATCCAAAGAGTATAGGAGGGAGAAGTGGTGAGAAAGAGAGAGAGAGAGAGGGAGAGAGAGAGAAATGATGTGAGAAAGTGCACTGCAGTTCCAAAGTGATGTTGAAGAATTGCTATAGCTGGGGTACTTGAGCAAGTAGATCAAAAGACCAGGAGGTTGGAGTGTGAATTTGGAAAAACAGAAACTCTGTGTGTGTGTGTGTGTGTGTGTGTGTGTGTGCGCACGCGCACGCGCGCACATCATGAGGGTAGGTAGGCTGCTGCATTGGAATGGAGGAAAGAGTAATTTGAAATGAGAAGATGCAGAGACCAATACACTATTCTGTTTCGTTTGTTGTTAATTTCCTTGCAGTATGTGTCTTCCCTACCAGACTCCAAGTTCTTATATTTGGCACCAGACACAGTGCTGAGCCCATTGTACGAATTCAACGTATACACGAGAGGAACAGCCTTCAGGTCTATGTTACATACAGAAAGAACTTCTAGACATAGAGCTAGGGCTATTTAAACTGATGCATTTACCTGTTAGCAGACATCATATTACTGTTTGTAAGGAGGCCAGAGGAGCAGCTATAGGGAGTACATTTAATTTTTTTTGACTTTTGCATTAGGCAGGCTGACTGGGGAACAGGAGATATAACCAGAACACAGAATCACTACAGGGGTTTTGTTGTGTTGTTATTCCCAAATCTACTTCTTTCCTTATATTCAAGTGTCTGGTTCATTATTTTTAATGCCAAGGAGACCCTGTATAGATATTTCTTTTCCCCTTATGTTACATATTTGTGTGACTCTTTCTCTGTTCTTCCAAAGAAAACTGGGGATAGCTTTGATATTTTAGGGGCTAACTTCTTTAGCTAGGGTGTATTTCTGTTGGGGGGAGCAGATTTTCCTTAAAGGGGTTGGCAAATGCTAAAATTCCTTTGACTAATGTGGTGTTTTTCTTCCATTAAAGAAAAGGCTTAAAATGCAAACTCCTAGGGGAAAGATAACAAAGCCTTAAATAATATTAAGGTGTAAATGACTGAAGCTAGAGTCTTTTCTGAGAGAAAGGGGAGGAGGATCAGAAGACAGTGATGTGGGCATGGAAAGAAATTGCTCTAAGGAGAAGCAGAGCTACAGGAGCCAAGCCTTTTGCCTGGTGCTGGCTCTGTCACCTATGAGCCTCTGGGTTGCAGGGTTTAGTGGTTATTGACCTAAAACAAATAGACTGCCAGATACTTCTCCAGCAAAGATAGGTTTATTCAGAATCAGCAGAGAATTGCAATTCAGGGTCTGCAGCCCTGGCAGGCCACATGTAAGATCCCCCGGCAAGGGAAGGAAAACGCTTTTATAGAGGAGAAAGGAAGTGCGGAGGGCTGTAGTAAACAAAGTCCATGGCTTCTCATTGGCTGAGTCCTTGCAAGGGAAGAAGAGGCATCTTTCTTTTTTGGTGAGCTTTGCTATCATCACAGGGCATGAGAGCTCCCCCTTCTGGTCTCCTGACTCTGTTTAATTGAGGTTTCTGTTTATAATTTTTTTCCACGGTGATTATGGCTTGTGAGCTCTGAAGTCATGATAGTGCTTCTGAATGACCTTGAGGCCAGTGGAAATATTTACCTCCCTATAGGGCGGTGCTCGCTTTCTCTCTCTCCCCTAGGGATTCACCTGGCTTATCAAGTTTACATTCCCTCAAATGGATGAGAATTCTATGTCCACCTGGTTTTCCTCTATGTATTCCAAACCATTCTTTCCACTATTTCCTATTACCTATGAGTGCAGGAATGAGTCTGTTTACACCAGTGGTTCCCAACCTTTTTGGCACCAGGGACCATTTTCGTGGAAGACAATTTTTCCACGGGGAGTGGGGAGGAGGGTACGGTTCAGACGGTAATGTGAGCCAGGGGGAGCGGCAGATGAAGCTTCGCTCACCTCCCGCTGTGTGACCCGGTTCCTAACAGGCTGCGGACCCCGTAGTGGTCCGTGGCCCGGGGGTTGGAGACCCCTGGTTTACACAAGCACTAATCAGTCATCAAATTAAAATGGGACCTGTTCCAGTGCTTAGAAAAGCAGAATTCTGAGCTTTAAAACAAGTAAAATCTTTCACGAAAAAAATTGTTTTCAAGCTAAAGTCAGCTGAGATGCCAAAGCTCGGAGTTATTTCTAGTTCTACTAAACAGCTATATGAACTTGGATGAGTTGTTTTACTTTTCCGGGCCTCAGTTTCCTCATCAAACATGAGAAAGACTGCATTCACGCAATTGCCGTGTATTAAAGTGCTTGGTAAACTCAAAACAAACAAATGACTGTTAGATGGCACTGCTCGTGTTGCGGTTTGAATCCTGGTGAATATTCCACGGTTCACAGCTGCTTGGGAATCTGGTCAGGCTTTTGCTGCTTTTGTTCAGTTGGGTTTTGCACCTGTTTCAGGTGGTGGAGGGCAATATTAGAATCGCTGATGAACCTTTTTATTTCTGGCCATGTTACCCTCCTGAAAGCTAGTTCCTAGGCTTAAAAGTCAGATCCTCCCCGCTTTTCTCTCCCAGAAGTGGTGTTGATGTTTCTGGCTTTTTACTTCCGCTCTCCCTCGAGGCCTCTTAAGTTTGAAAACTCATTTAATTCCCCATCTCCAGCTGGGAGTGTTCTTGAGTTCTGTATTTTCCCCCAGGATCTTTAAGGAGACTGTTTGCTCATTCCTAGATATGATTTTCCTTGTATTTTCAGAATTGAGCACATGGCTTGACATTCATTTTCTGCATTTTCCTTTTCTTTTCTCTAATAGTCTATTTTCTAACCATTGCTGCTTCCATCAAGAATACCCTTTGCCTTTAGTTAGATCCAGTGAGTACTGGACACCATGGTTCTTTCAACAGTATTATTATATATTTATAACCTAACTCCTCTGCATCAGTTCAGATACCATCGATGATGTGAAAATTCGAGTTACCTTTTCCCCTTTCTTCCCCTTTCTAACCCTGTGGCTCTGGCTTGACCAGGGAGTCTGGCAGCACGAATAGAATTATACCACTTTGTGTTTTGGTTGGATTGACTTTATCTACCAATCTCAGAGTCACAAGATATGAATTTGCGTTCCAATTTGCCATCTACTTGCTGTGGGATATCAGGGGGTTCACTTACCTTCTCTGAGTCTCCTGATTCCTTATCTGTAGAATGGGTGCAATAATTTCTTGCCTACTTCACAGTTATGAAGATAAAATTAAATGTTTTGCGATATGTAAAGTACTATATACACGTAAGCGATCTTTGTCATTATTATTATCGTTATGGCTGATTTTCTAGGAGTTTAATATCAATATTACCATAATAATATTAATATGGGACTCTGAGATTGGCTGGCTCACTGGGACACAGGAAAGGGTACCGCTAGAATATTGGAGAGTGGACAGAGTGACAGAGTGGAGCTGAGGTGCCCGAGGTTCCAAAGAACCTGTGTGTAATGAATAAGACTCGGGCACTGGGTCCTATCTTTAGCCCCAAGGTAAGGGCCCCCTGTCTTCCTTAGCAATGCCCTCTCCAGTCTCCCTCACCTTAGAGCTCACTCTCAGCTTCTCATTTCCTATAGCTCTAGCCACCCATACCACTTGTCTGATTAAATCAGGGTAATCTATTTTGTTTACCTTTTCAATTTTCACATTCTCTCTCCCCTACCAAATCGCAAGTATTTCAAAGTCTAGAACCACGTGCATGCATGTCATTTATCCCATAGAGATGGCACACCACTGTGATTTATACCTGCTAGGTACCAGAAATGTATGGTGTTTATGCAATGCTGGGCCATGTATTTCTTTGTCAAAGATTGGAGAGAAGAGTCTCCTGTGTGTGTTCCGTTATTCTCTAAATTTTTTATCTTTAACACAGTCATAAGTGAATATACATTAAAAAGTTAAACAGTGGTAAAAGACTTATAATTCCACACTTACATGAGGTACCTAGAACGTACCTCCAGTTCATAGAGACAGAAAGCAGTATGGTAATTGCCAGGGGTAGAGGGAGGGAGGAAGGAATGGGGGTTGTTGTTTAATGGGTGTAGACTTGCAGTTTTACAGGACGAAGTATTCTGGAGATTGGTTGCACAACAACATGAATGTATTTAACACTACTATTGAATACAGTCTCTTAAAAATAGCTAAGATGGTAAATGTTATGTGTATTTTATTACAATTAAAATAAACTTAAAAAAGAGTAGTCCCTGTCAACCTCACATTGTAATCTGTTCCCCAGAAATAACCACTTCTTAACTCTTTACTTGTTTTCTCCTCCTTGAAATTGTTCTCTCTCTCTCTCTCTCTCATATATATCTATATTTTATAACATATATATAATAGCTATATATAATATATTATATATAACTACATACATTATAGCATGTATAATATATATTATACACTATCTCCTGGTTTATCAAATATATCCATTATCTACTAACATAAACATTGGTAGATGAAGATTTTTTAGCTTTCTTTTACTCCCCTCTTCTCTTCCTATAATCCAATATACTCATATCTCAACTTTTGGTTAATTTGATTGTCAATGTTTCAGTTATCTATTGCTGCTTAACAAATCATCACAAATCTTAGTGGCTTAAAACAACTAGAATCATTTTCTTCTTTCCCACAGTTGTGCTGGGTCAGGAATTAGGCAGGGCTTGACCGGCTGGCTCTGACTCCAGGTGTCCCAGGCAGTTGCAGTCAGGCAGGGGTTGGAGGCGGAATGGCAGGGGCTGGCCAGAATGTCATAGAGTTGGAATCCTACAGTATATAACCTTTGCAGATTGCCTTCTGTCCCTTAGTAATACGCATTTAAGTTTCCCTCATGTCTTTTCATGGCTCGATAGCTCATTTCTTTGTAGTGCTGAACACTATTTCATTGTCTGGGTATACCAAAGTTTATTTATCCATTTACCTACTGAAGGACATCTTGATTGGTGCCTAGTTTTGGCAATTATACACGAGGCTGCTATAAACATCCATGTGCAGGTTTTGTGTGGACATAAGTCTTCAACTCTTTCAGTAAATGCCAAGGAGAGTGATTGCTGGATCACACGGTAAGAGTACGTTTAGCTGTATAAGAAACTGCCAAACTGGCTTCCAGAGTGGCTGCACCATTTTGCATTCCCACCAGCAGTGAATGAGAACTCCTATTACTCCACATCCTTGCCAGTATATGGTGTTGTCAGGGTTCCAGATTTTGGCCATTCTAGTAGGTGTGTAGTGGTATCCTCATTGTTATTTTAATTTGCATTTCCCTGATGGCAAATGACGTGGAGCATGTTTTCATATACTTCTTTGTCATCTGTATATCTTCTTTGGTGAGGTGTCTGTTAAGTTCTTTGGCACATTTTTTTTTTTTTGCTGTACGCGGGCCTCTCACTGTTGTGGCCTCTCCTGTTGCAGAGCACAGGCTCCGGACGCGCAGGCTCAGCGGCCATGGCTCACGGGCCCAGCCGCTCCGCGGCATGTGGGATCTTCCCGGCCCGGGGCAGAAACCCGTGTCCCCTGCATCGGCAGGCAGACTCTTAACCACTGCGCCACAAGGGAAGCCCCTCTTTGGCACATTTTTTAATCAGGGTGTTTGTTCTCTTATTCTTGAGTTTTAAGAGTTCCTTGCATATTTTGAATAACAGTCCTTTATCAGATGTATCTTTTGCAAATATTTTCTCCCCGTCTGTGGCTTGTCTTCTCATTTTCTTGTCATTGTTTTTCACAGAGCAGAAAATTTTAATTATAATGGCATCCAGTTTGTCAATTATTTCTTTCATGGATTGTACATTTGGTATTCTATCTAAACATTCACCACCATGTGCAAGGTCATCTTAATTTTCTCCTATGTTATCTTTTAGGAGTTTTATATTTTTGCATTTTACATTTACATGATCCATTCTGAGGTAATTTTTGTGAAGGGTGTAAGATCTGTGTCTAGATTCACTTTTTAACATGTGGATGTCCAGTTGTTCTGGTATAATTTGTTGAAGAGACTATCTTTGTTCCCTTGTATTGCTGTTACTTCTTCGTCAAAGATCAGTTGATTATATTTACGTGGGTCTAGTTTTGGACTCTCTGTTCTGTTCCATTGATCTATTTGTCCATGATTCTACCAAAATACCATACTTTCTTTTTCTTTTTTATAAAATAATTTATTTTTTAGAGCAGTTTAGGTTCAGTAAAATTAAACAGAGTTACAGAGATTTCCCATATACTCCAGGCCCCTACACATGCATAACCTTTCCCATTAACACCAACTCCCATGAGAGATATTTGTTACAACTGATGACCTAAATTGACATATCACTATCATCTAAAGTCCATAGTTTACATTAGGGTTCACTCCTGGACTTGTACATTCTATGAGTTTGAAAAATTTACAATGGTATGTATCCACAATTATAATATCATAAAGAATAGTTTCACTGTGCTAAAAATCTGTCTTCTACCTATCCATTCCATTTCCTCTCCCAACACTTGGCAACCACATTTTTTTTATTGTCTCCATAGTTTTGTCTTTTCCAGAATATCATATATTTGAAATCATACAGTAGGTAGTCTTTTCAGATTGGCTTCATGAATTTAGTAAATATGCATTTAAGTTTCCTTCAATTGTTTTTATGGGTTGATCATTTCTTTTTTTTTTTTTTTTTTGTTCTTTTTTTTTTAACATCTTTATTGGAGTATAATTGCTTTACAATGATGTGTAAGTTTCTGCTTTATAACAAAGTGAATCAGCTATACATATACATATATCCCCATATCTCTTCCCTCTTGCGTCTTCCTCCCACCCTCCCTATCCTACCACTCTAGGTGGTCACAAAGCACCGAGCTGATCTCCCTGTGCTATGTGGCTGCTTCCCACTGCTATCTATTTTACATTTGGTAGTGTATATATGTCCATGCCACTCTCTCACTTCGTCCCAGCTTACCCTTCCCCCTCCCAGTGTCCTCAAGTCCATTCTCTATGTCTGCGTCTTTATTCCTGTTCTGCCCCTAGGTTCTTCAGAACCATTTTTTTTTTTTTAGATTCCATATATATGTGTTAGCATACGGTATTTGTTTTTCTCTTTCTGACTCACTTCACTCTTTATGACAGACTCTAGGTCCACCCACCTCACTACAAATAACTCAATTTCATTTATGTTTATGGCTGAGTAATATTCCATTGTATATATGTGCCACATCTTCTTTATCCATTCATCTGTCAATGGACACTTTGGTTGTTTCCATGTCCTGGCTATTGTAAATAGAGCTGCAAGGGACATTGTGGTTCATGACTCTTTCTGAATTATGGTTTTCCTAGGGTATATGCCCAGTAGTGGGATTGCTGGGTCGTATGGTAGTTCTATTTTTAATTTTTTAAGGAACTTCCATACTGTTCTCCATAGTGGCTGTATCAATTTACATTCCCACCAACAGTGCAAGAGGGTTCCCTTTTCTCCACACCCTCTCCAGCATTTATTGTTTGTAGATTTTTTTGATGATGGCCATTCTGACTGGTGTGAGGTGATACCTCATTGTAGTTTTGATTTGCATTTCTCTAATGATTAGTGACATTGAGCACCCTTTCATGTGTTTGTTGGCAATCTGTATATCTTCTTTGGAGAAATGTTTATTTAGGTCTTCTGCCCATGTTTGGATTGGGTTACTTGTTTTTTTCATATTGAGCTGCATGAGTTGTTTGTAAATTTTGGAGATTAATCCTTTGTCAGTTGCTTCATCTGCAAATATTTTCTTCCATTCTGATGGTAGTCTTTTCATCTTGTTTATGGTTCCCTTTGCTGTGCAAAAGGTTTGAAGTTTCATTAGGTCCCACTTGTTTATTTTTGTTTTTATTTCCATTTCTCTAAGAGGTGGGTCAAAAAGGATCTTGCTGTGATTTATATCATGGAGTGTTCTGCCTATGTTTTCCTCTAAGGGTTTGATAGTTTCTGGCCTTACATTTAGGTCTTTAATCCATTTTGAGCTTATTTTTGTGTATGGTGTTAGGGAGTGATCTAATCTCATACTTTTACATGTAGCTGTCCAGTTTTCCCAGCACCACTTATTGAAGAGGCTGTCTTTTCTCCATTGTATGTTCTTGCCTCCTTTATCAAAGATAAGGTGACCATATGTGCATGGGTTTATCTCTGGGCTTTCTATCCTGTTCCATTGATCAATATTTCTGTTTTTGTGCCAGTACCATACTGTGTTGATTACTGTAGTTTTGTAGTATAGTCTGAAGTCCAGAGCCTGATTCCTCCAGCTCTGTTTTTGTTTCTCAAGATTGCTTTGGTATTCGGGGTCTTTTGTGTCCCATACAAATTGTGAAATTTTTTGTTCTAGTTCTGTGAAAAATGCCATTGGTAGTTTGATAGGGATCGCATTGAATCTGTAGATTGCTTTGGGTAGTAGAGTCATTCTCACAATGTTGATTCTTCCAAACCAAGAACATGGTATATCTCTCCATCTGTTTGTGTCATCTTTAATTTCTTTCATCAGTGTCTTATAGTTTTCTGCATACAGGTCTTTTGTGTCCTTAGGTAGGTTTATTCCTAGATATTTTATTCTTTTTGTTGCAGTGGTAAATGGGAGTGTTCCCTTAATTTCTCTTTCAGATTTTTCATCATTAGTGTATAGGAATGCAAGAGATTTCTGTGCATTAATTTTGTATCCAGCTACTTTACCCAATTCATTGATTAGCTCTAGTAGTTTTCTGGTGGCATCTTTAGGATTCTCTATGTATAGTATCATGTCCTCTGCAAACACTGACAGCTTTACTTCTTCTTTTCCGATTTGGATTCCTTTTATTTCTTTTTCTTCTCAGACTGCTGTGGCTAAAACTTCCAAAACTATGTTGAATAATGGTGGTAAGAGTGGACAACCTTGTCTTGTTCCTGATCTTAGAGAAAATGGTTTCACTTTTTCATCCTTGAGAACGATGTTGACTGTGGGCTTGTCATATATGGCCTTTATTATGTTGAGGTAAGTTCCCTCTGTGCCTACTTTCTGGAGGGTTTTTATCATAAATGGGTGTTGAATTTTGTCAAAAGCTTTTGCTGCATCTATTGAGATGATCATATGGTTTTTCTCCTTCAGTTTGTTAATATGGTGTATCACATTGATTGATTGGCATATATTGAAGAATCCTTGCATTCCTGGGCTAAACCCCACTTGATCATAGTGTATGATCCTTTTAATGTGCTTTTGGATTCTGTTTGCTAGTATTTTGTTGAGGATTTTTGCATCTACGTTCATCAGTGATATTGGCCTGTAGTTTTCTGTTTTTGTGACATCTTTGTCTGTTTTTGGTGTCAGGGTGATAGTGGCCTCGTAGAATGAATTTGGGAGTTTTCCTCCCTCTGCTATATTTTGGAAGAGTTTGAGAAGGATAGGTGTTAGCTCTTCTCTAAATGTTTGACAGAATTCCCCTGTGAAATCATCTGGTCCTGGGCTTTTGTTTGTTGGAAGATTTTTAATCACAGCCTCAATTTCAGTGCTTGTGATTGGTCTGCTTATATTTTCCATTTATTCCTGGTTCAGTCTCAGAACGTTGTGTTTTTCTAAGAATTTGTCCATTTCTTCCATGTTGTCCATTTTATTGGCATATAGTTGCTTGTAGTAATCTCTCATGATCCTTTGTATTTCTGCAGTGTCTGTTGTTACTTCTCCTTTTTCATTTCCAATCCTAATGATTTGTGTCCTCTCCCTTTTTTTCTTGATGAGTCTTGGCTATGGTTTATCAATTTTGTTTATCTTCTCAAAGAACCAGCTTTTAGTGTTATTGATCTTTGCTATTGGATTGATCCCTTGATCATTATGTAGTGTCCTTCTTTGTCTCTTGTAATAGTCTTTATTTTATAGTCTAATTTTGTCTGATATGAGAATTGCTACTCCAGCTTTCTTTTGATTTCCATTTGCGTGGAATATCCTTTTCCATCCCCTCATTTTCAGTCTGTATGTGTCCCTAGGTCTGAAGTGGGTCTCTTGTAGACAGCATATATACGGGTCTTCTTTTGGTATCCATTCAGCCAGTCTATGTCTTTCAAAATACCATATGTTCTTGATTATCGTACCTTTTTAAATAAGTCTTGAAGTCAGATAGTGTTAGTCCTACTCTCTTCTACTTCAATATTATGTTGGTTGTTCTGGGTCTTTTGCTTTTCCATATAAACTTTAGAATCTATATGTTGATATCTATAAAATAACTTGCTGGGATTTTGATTGAGATTGAATTGAATCTACAGATCAAGTTGGAAAGAACTGACATCGTGACAATATTGTCTTTCTATCATGAACATGGAATATTTCTCCATTTACTTAATTCTTCTTTGTTTCTTTCATTCAAGTTTTGTAGTTTTCCTCAAATAGCTCTTGTACATATTTTGTTGGACTTACAACTAAGTATTTCATATCTGGGGATGCTAATGAAAATGGTGTTGTGTTTTCAATGACAAATTCCACATATTCACTGCTGGTATATAGAAATGTGATTGATTTTTTATCAATCACATTTTTTTATAGAAACCTTGCTATAATTGCTTACTAGCTCCAGGAGTTTTTAAAAAAAATTCCTTTGGATTTTTGACATAGATGATCACATCATCTGTAAGCAAAGACAGTTTGCTTTCTTCCTTCCAAATCTATATACCCTCTATTTCCTTTTCTTGTCTTATTGCATTAGCTAGGACTTCTAGTACAATGCTA
Organism: Stenella coeruleoalba; assembly: GCF_951394435.1. Lineage (NCBI taxonomy): Eukaryota > Metazoa > Chordata > Mammalia > Artiodactyla > Delphinidae > Stenella > Stenella coeruleoalba. Next base: position 69,796,687 of record NC_137156.1, read on the forward strand.
AGAAGAAGTGGTGAGAGGAGACATCCTTGCCTTCTTCTTGATCTTAGTGGGAAAGCTTTTAGTTTCTCACTATTAAGTATGATGTTAGCTGTAGGATTTTTGTAGATATTCTTTATCAGGTAGAGGAAATTGCCCCCTATTCCTAGTTTACTGAGAGGATTTCTTTTTTTAAATCACGAATGGATGGTGGATTTTGTGTTTTTTCCATTTATTATTATCATGTGATTTTTCTTCTTTAGTCTGCAATATGATGGATGACATGAAATGTTGTTTAAATGCTGAACCAGCCTTACATTATTGGGATAAATCCCACTTGGTCATGGAGTCTTATTCTTTTTGTATATTGTTGGATTGAGTTTGCCAATTTTCTGTTGAGGATTTTTAAATGTATGTCCATGAGAGATTTGGTCTGTAATTTTATTTTCTGCTAATGTTTTTGCCTAGTTTTGGTATTAAAGTAATTCTGACTTCATAGAATAAGTTCTGAATTATTCCCTCTGCTTCTGTCCTCTGAAAGAGATTGTAGAGAATTGATATAATTTCTTCCTTAAATGTTTGGTGGAATTCACCAGTGAACACATCTAAGTATGGTTCTTTATATTTTGGAAGGTTATTAGTTATGGTTTCAATTTGTTTAACAGATGTAAGTCTATTCAGATACTCTGTTTCCTCTTTTGTGGGTTTTGGCAGATCGTGTTGTTCAAGGAATTGGTCAATTTCATCTTGATTATCAAATTTGTGAGTATAGATTTAGTAGTTCATAGTATTCCATTATTATCCTTTTAATGTCCATGGAATGTGTAGTGATATCCTTTCTTTCATCTGACATTGGTTATTTGTATTCTCTCTCTCTTTTTTTCTTAGTTAGCTTGGCCAGAAACTTATGAATTTTATTGACCTTTTCTAAGAGCTAGGTTTTGTTTTATTGTTGTCTCTATTGATTTCCTGTTTTCAATTTCATTGATTTCTGCTCTAATTTTTATTGTTTCCTTACGCTTATTTTGGAATTAATTTTCTCTTCTTCTAGTTTCCTAAGGTGGAAGCTTAGATGACTGACTTTAGATCTTTCTTTTCTAATATGTGCATTCAGTGTTATAAAATTCCCTCTAAGCCCTGTTTTTATTTCATCCCACCAAATTTGATAAGTTGTATTCTCACTTTTATTTAGTTCTAGATATTAAAAAAACCCTTTTCTTGTGATTTCTTCTGTAACCCATGTGTTACTTAGAATTGTGTTATTTAATCTCCCATTATTTTGGGATTTCCTATCTATCTTTCTGTTATTAACTTCTAGTTAATTCCGTTGTGGTCCAACAGCAGACATTATATCATTTCTTTCCTTTTAAATTTGTTAAGGTGTACTTTAATAGAACCAGAATGTGGTCTATTTTGGTGAATAGTCCCTGTAAGCTTGAGAAGAATGTGTGTTCTGATGTTGTTGGATAAGGTAGTCTATAGATGTCCATTATATCCTGGTGACTGATGGTGCTGTTGAGTCCAACTATGTCTTTACTGATTTTCTCTGCCTGCTGGATCTGTCCATTTCTGAGAGAGGGGTGTTGACATCTTTAATTATAATAGTGGATTTATCTATTTACCCTCGCAGTTCTGTCAGTTTTTGCCTCATGTAGTTAGATGCTTTGTTGTTAGGTACATACACATTAAGGATTGTTATGTCTTGGAAAATTGACTCCTTTATCATTAGATAATGTTTGCTCCTCTTTATCCCTGATACCTTTCCTTGCTTTAAAGTCTGCTTTGAATGGAATGAATTTAGCTTTTTTTTTTTTTTTGGCGGTACGCGGACCTCTCACTGTTGTGGCCTCTCCCGTTGCGGAGCACAGGCTCCGGACGCGCAGGCTCAGCGGCCATGGCTCACGGGCCCAGCTGCTCCGCGGCATGTGGGATCTTCCCGGACCGGGGCATGAACCTGTGTCGCCTGCATTGGCAGGTGGACTCTCAACCACTGTGCCACCAGGGAAGCCCTGAAACAGCTTTTATCTACTTTTTCATCAGTGATCTTTTGACAACTGATCTCCAGTTCTGGCTTAACCAGTTACCAGTTGCATAACCTTGGGCAAACTCTTGTCCCAGATTAATTAATCTAGTTTACTGCTTCATAAACAGGCAGTGATAATATTTTCCCTGATCACGTACTTCACAGGCTTAGTGAGGTTTAAAGGTTAGCATGGAAGTGGAAAAGTGTTATTAAAAATAAATTATGGATATTACATCTCAAGAAGTTTTTCATAGGAAGAGGGGTAAGTTAAAAAAAGGAAGCCTTGGTTGACTCCTGAGAGTCCTATTCTTGGGGGTAAAAACAGAACATGCGACAATGTGGTGCTGAGTTTGCAAAAGGCTCTGCCACCACTGCCAGCTTTCCCCTCCTTTCCTCAGCCCTCCCTGCCCCCAGATGGAGACAGGAATTGACACTGGGCAGGACACCCCTCCCCATTGCTGCTAGGCCACCTATGCCGAGCAAATTTGTCAGAGGTCTGACAATCAGCTCCCTGCTGCTTTCTCATCTTTTAAAATCCAATTAAACATCTCTGGCCACAGCGTGACAATTGTCTGGGCTCCACAGAGTGGAACTTCACCTGAGGTGGCATTAGGAAGCCAAAAGATAAAAGAAAAGCTGCTTTATCCTGGAAAGATCATGCCCACAGCTCCAGAAAGGGTGGAACCATTGTGAGGTCTGGACCCATGTTCAGACTGAACCGTTGTCTAGCTCAGTTCCAAACTTCAAGATGTCAAAGGTCATGGAGCAGATTTAACCCCATCCACATGGACTCCTGTGCAAAGAAGTGTTCTGGTGGTTTAAGAATCATCAGTGGCATAACGTGTGTGTGAGAAACATCGAGTTTGAGTATAACATCCCAGCAGGGACGGATGCTGGAAAGTTAGGATGGAGCCAGATTATAGGGGACCTTGAAGCCATCATCAGAGTCTGACACTGAACTATAGGGCCCGACCTCTTGTGGAAGGCAGGAGGATTCTGCTATGTATAAAGTGTTCACCTTGCAGATTGCCATCCTGTAACATCTTGCCATTACACTTGTTTCCTGAGGTTTATCCAGCCCATCTAGTCACAGGGCATTGGCATGTTGTTTGCATGATACAGTAATGGCTCCCCTTAAACACTGGGAAGATGCTACCTCTGGAAGAATCAAGAGCTTCTTGTTCTGAAATAAATGCTATGCAGTTACTGGATCAACAAAACAAAACATACAAAACAAGGAATCTGGACTCTGGTACTGAATTTCTTACTGTCCAGTTGGTCATGTGAGGAAACTATTCTCTTCTTGGGGTTTCAGCTTCCTTATCAATAAAATGATGGAGAAAGTGATGAGAACTTGTAAGATTTCTTTCTTTTTAGCAACTTTCAAATATGCAATACAGTATTATTAACTGTAGTCACCATGCTATACATTATATCCCCATGACTTATTTATAACTGGAAGTTTGTACCTTTTGACTCCCCTCAACCATTTTGCCCACCTGTCCACCCCCACGTCTGGCAACCACAAATCTGTTCTCGGCATCTATGAGCTTGTTTTTTTCCCCGTTTTAGATTCCACATGGAAGTGAGATCATACAGTACTTGTCTTTTTCTGTCTGACTTATTTCACCTAACATAGTGCCCTCAAGGTCCATCCATGTTGCAAATGGCAAAATTTCATTCTTTTTTATGGCTGAGGAGTATTCCATTGTATGTATATGTATATAAATAATAATCATAAATAATGCTGCTATGAACATAGGGCATATATAAGCATATATCTCTTTGAATTAATGTTTTCATTGTCTTTGGATATATGTCTAGGAGTGGAATTGCTGGATCATATGGTAGTTCTATTTTAGTTTTTTGAGGAACCTCCATACTGTTCTCCATAGTGGCTGAACCAGTTTACATTCCCACCAACAGTGCAAAAGGGAGAGAAGTTTCCCTTTTTTCCACATCCTTGCCAACACTTGTTATTTCTTATCTTTTTGATAACAGCCATTCTGACAGGTGTATGGTAATATCTCATTATATTTTGATTTGCATTTCCCTGATGATTAGTGATGTTGAGCATCTTTTCGTGTACCTATTAGCTATCTGTATGTCTTCTTTGGAAAAATGTCTATTCAGATCTTTTCCTCATTTTTTTTTTTTTTTTCTTTTTTGTGGTACACGGGACTCTCACTGTCACTGTTGTGGCCTCTCCCATTGCGGAGCACAGGCTCCGGACGCGCAGGCCCAGCGGCCATGGCTCACGGGCCCAGCCGCTCCGCGGCATGTGGGATCCTCCTGGACCGGGGCACGAACCTGTGTCCCCTGCATTGGCTGGCGGACTCTCAACCACTGTGCCACCAGGGAAGCCCTTTGTGTCTGTTTTTATGACAGGACCACACTCTTTTGATTACTTTAGCTTGGTAATATAGTTTGAAATCAGGGAGCATGATACCTCCAGCTTTGTTCTTCTTTCTCAAGACTGCTTTGGCTATTTGGGTTCTTTTGTGGTTTCATATAAAGTTAGGATTGTTTGTTCTACTTCTGTAAAAAATGTCATTGGAATTTTGACAGGGACTGCATTGAATCTGTAGATTGCATTGAATCTATAGATTGCTTTGGGTAGTGTGGACATTTCAAGAATACTAATCCTCCTATCCATGAGCATAGAATACTTTTCATTTATTGTGTCTTCTTCAATTTCTTTCACCAATGTCTTACAGTTTTCAGTGTGTAGGTCTTTTATCTCCTTGGTTAAATTGATTCCTAGGTATTTTATTCTTTTTGATGCAAATGTAAATGGGCTGGTGTTCTTAATTTTCTATTTCTGATAGTTTGTTATTAGCGTATAAAATGTAACAGATTTCTGTATATTAATTTTGTATCGTACGACTTTATTGAATTCATTTATTAGTTCTAACAGTTTTGGGGTAGAGTCTTCAGGATTTTCTGTATATAGTATCATGCCATCTGCAAATAGGACAGTTTTACCTCTTCCTTTCCAATTTGGATGCCTTTTTTTCCTTTTTCTTGCCTAATAACTCTGACTAGGACTTCTAACACTATGTTGAATAAAAGTGGTGGGTGTGGGCATCCTTGTTTCATTCCTCATCTTAGAAGAAAATCTTTCAGATTTTCACCTTGAGTATAACATTAGCTGTGGGTTCTATTATGGCCTTTATTATGTTGAGGTGTGTTCCCTCTATATCCACTTTGTTAAGAGTTTTTATAATAAATAGATGTTGAATTTTGTCAAATGTTTTTGTGCATCTATTAAGATGCTCATATGATTATCCTTTATTTTGTTAATATGGTGTATCATGTTGACTGATTTGCAGATATTGACTCATCCTTGCCTTCCTGGAATAAATCCCACTGGATCATGGTGCATGATCTTTTTAATATATTGTTGAATTCAAAGGCATTTTTCAGAAACAGAAAATGACCCGCCTGCAGTCACAATGTGTCAACAATGGTGCCTAGGTTCCACATCTCTCTTCTTCTAGTTTTCTTCTTGCTGTCAGCTGCAGAGCTTATTGTAAGCTAGAATGATCACCACACTTTCTGTAGTTGTGGGAGATCAGAGGAAAAAGAAATGAATAAACCATGGAGTGGTTGGGGAAGACTAAATGGGAGAAGAGGGCCTAGGCTGGAAACTGACAGGGGGTAAGATTTAACGAGGCAGAGAGAAGGGAGTCAGGCTTTCCAAGTAAACCAGGATGGCAAGGCAGGGCTGGTGTGTTAGGAGGAGTCAAGAGCTGTACTAGTGAGAACAGGAAGCCTGGGAAATGAGGAAGGGCCTTACAGTCACCAAAGGCCCCAGGTAATACTGAAGCTCCTACACTTGGTGTGCTAGGACCTTGAGACTCAAAAGTATGGTCTTGGGACTGGGAGCATCATCATTACCTGGGCTTGTTAGGAACACAGCATCTCAGGCCCACCCCAGCCCTACTGAGTCCAAATCTTTATTTTAACAAGATCCAAAGGTGATTCCCATGCAACTTAAAGTTTGAAAAGTACTGTCATTCAGGACAATAGGTCTCAGTGATATGATGTCTTATCCCCCACCCCCAGGCCTACTGAATCAGAATTTTCTAGGGATGGGGCTTGGACATTAAAGGTTTTAAGAAGCTCTAACCTGTAAGAAGTACTGTTAAGCCAAGGTTAACAGTAAGTACTTAAGTACTTCTTAAGCCAGGGTTAAGAAGTAGTGTTTTCATGGCTATAAAGCAAGAGTGAAAATGTTGGATCAGAGAATAGCACGGTGAAAGATTTAATAAAGATAAGTCATGCAGCAGTATAAAGAGTGTGCTCAGGAAAGAGAAATTAGTGGCAATGAACCAAATATACAAAATGAAAGAGAAGACAACTCCACCACGCTGAGTCTTGATGGTTGAGAAAATAGTTGTGCCAGAAGTTGCTGTGGGGGTGGGGAGCTGGTCTGCAGAGGATAAGGAGGAGTTAGTTTGGCTTAAGGCATTTCCGCTTAGTTTTCATGGCAACCACATCTGGCAGGCATTAGGTGGTGGGGCATTGGGGCTTAGGTGAAAGGGCGGCACTAGAAGTGTGGATTTGTGATCCATTATCCCGGAGGTGGGAGCCTGCGTCATACAAATGGTACAAGAAGTCCAGATAACAGAATAAAGACTTTTCGTGCTTATAAGTTAGAATGGGAGGCATGGAAGGAATTTTAGAAAACTTTAGGCCAAACTTCTATGCATGATCCAAGTGTCCTGACCTCAATGATAGTGCAAGGAATGTCCTTTCAGGTTGGCCTCAGCAGCTGTCAGCTTAGATCAGGGAAGGGCCATGCCCTGGGTCCCCCGCTAGAGCCCCGTGGAGCTCATTGCCAGAAAGGCCTGGCCTGTGTGTCATTCTCTTGCCAACTCTGTGACTCAGCTACACACTTCCAGAGTGATATTTTCAGAATACAGTTATGTGTAGCAGAATCTCTTTTCCATGGCTGGCAGTGTTGCCCATCTGTGGCGTCATCAAGCTCTGTGCTCTAAAAGCAGGGAGGAGGTATGCAGTTGGAGAAAATTGGGAGCCTGCTTGGATGACGGGATTCTGGGGTTCATGCTCTGCACCAGGGCTCCACACCCCCAGAAGCCCTCTCCTAAAGGGAGGGTGGGAGTTGACCAGTAATACACAGACCACCTCAGCAATAGGGTACAAACCAGACTGAAAATACACACCAAGATAAAAGAAGTAGGCTTGGGGGACTTCCCTGGTGGTCCAGTGGTAAAGCATCTGCCTTACAATGCAGCGGATGTGGGTTCAATCCCCAGTCAGGGAACTAAGATCCCACATGCTGCGGGGCAACTAAGGCCGCAGCGCCACAACTACAGAGCCCACGCGCCCTGGAGCCTGCGTGCCACAACTAGAGAAGAGAAAACCCGCATGACGCAGCTAGAGAGAAGCCTGCGTGCCGCAACGAAAGATCCCACATGCCTCAGTGAAGATCCCGCATGCTGCAACGAAGACCCGATGCAGCCAGAAGTAAATAAAATAAATAAATAAATAATAAATCTTTTTTTTAAAAAAAAGCAGTAGGCTTGGGGTCGCAAAACCAGGGTTCAAATCTAAGTGAGCTCTGTTACTTATTGATGGAATCCTTGCACAAGTTTCCTCCTCGACAAAATGAGGAATTTTCTCTTCTTCATGGGCTGTAGAGAGCAAATGAAATGCTGCATGTAAGAGTGCTTTGCAAACTATACAATACTTTTATAAATACAATATTTTCTTAAAAAGAACACCAGAATGTCAAATGTATAGACAGATGAGGAAGAAGAGGACCCAGTGAAATCGGAAGATTTGTTTCCATGATAGTTTGGGAGGTTTTCTCTCTTTCCCAGTGCACCAAAAAGGAGGCATCTTCCCATTTGGTTCCATCTCTGGTATGGTCTATTCATTCTTCCTCCTTCAGCCTGAGACTCCCCAAGTCAATCCTTAAGTTTTAACACACCTATGACGTACACCTGGTTCTGTGTGCACACCTGGCTTTGGGCAAAATTGTGAAGGAAGCACAGTTACCTGTAGTGACCCCAGATAGCCCTTTAGGGTATGCTTCCCAAAGCAGGCGTGGGCATCCCACTTCCTGAGAACAGGACCATTTAACTGGGAAGTAAGGGGTTTGCTGTGATATTTCCAGGGATGTTGGCATTTCAGGTGGAGGACTAAAGCTTTAAGCTCTAATGATGGAATTTCTGGCATCAGTGAGCTGGGTGGAAACGTGTAGAATTAGATCTTTCTAGTATCCTTGAAACCATAGTACGTAGTCTTCCATCGAGGTGTTAGGCTGGCCTTGTGGTGGAATAATTCTCAGCCCTCAAAGATGTCATAGATTGTATGATCCACATTGTAAGTGCTCTGGGATTCCGTGAGATGGAGCCAAGTGCATTACCTTGTTGAATTTTGTGAGAACCAAGAAGAGAACAGAGGAGAGTAAGCTATTGTGTTCATCCCGTGATAAGTACCCGTGCAATACGAGGGCATTAACATTCCTGATGCTGGCAGAATCTATTCAGCGCCATAGAAAGCTGCAACCAGAAGAAATCTCATGAAAAGCAATTCATCTGTATAGGGCAGGGTCTTCAAACTTTAGCAGGTATCAGAATCACTTGGAGGACTTGTTAAAGCATAGATGGCTGGACCTCACCCAGAAACCCTCCAGAGTTTCTGATTCAGTAGGTCTGCGGTGAGTTGGAAAATTTGTATTTCTAACAAGTTCTCAGGTGAAGCTGATGCTGCTCTTGTAGGAAACCTTTGGAAACTGTGGGTCCTGTGCTTTGTAATTTATAAAATGCTCTCCCATAGTGATCTCCTGTGATCCTCTTACACCTCGTGACCTCGTGAGGCAGGTACTTCACAGATGAAGAAGTCAGTCCAGAAAGACTGTGATTGCTAAAGTTCACCTGGCTAGTGGCGAGCAGAGCTGGGACTCAGAGCCCCTCACTCTTAGGGCCATTTTTCTAGTTCTAAAGTGTTCCACTGCGGAGTTCTAGGACGTTGGCTAAGTGTGACCATCAATTTTCTAACTCTTTCTGTAGGATTCTTTTTATTCACTTTGCCTTCTGCAGTCTGCAGTGAGCTATAATAGTTGGGGAATTTTGGAGATTTGGGAAGAAATAGTTGGAGGAGGAAGCAAAGGGACTAGAGGGAAGAAGTTTCTAAGAAGAAAGGTCTGTGAGTGATGAAAGGGTCCCAGTTAGGCAGGAGCTGGGAAAGGAAGCCGAAGAGAGGCCTGCTGAGGGAAAGGGGAGGGGGAGCAAGCTAGTAAAAAGTTAAGAATCCTGAAAGACCTTTCGTAGCGCTTAGGCATTTAGCTTCACAGGACAAGAGGTGTGGTGTTCTGTCCTTTAGCCACTGGGTTACTCTGCCACGTCAAAGTCTAGCCTGTTTCTGATGTGGAGTGTTTGCAAAGCCCCTCCCACCCATCCTGGCATTCTTTGCTATTTACTATTAAAGTAGTGTCAGTCTTTGAAAAAGTATGAAGCTCTGGATATGTTTCCCTCTCAGCCCCATGTGTTCCTTGTATTTATCAAAATGGAACACTAACAAATATTTATCCAGTTTTATAGATGTGTTGACGATAAAGACTACCAGGTGTGTCTCCCTGCCATGGTGATTATTTTGCTCAATACATGATTGACTGAGATGTCTTCAGTGTATTATAAACACACATTAAAAATAGCAACCTAAAAAAAAAGATAAAACTGACAAGTAGGAAGTTCCATATTTTTGGATGCAATACATTGCCAACCTCGTTATTAGGACACAAAACAGATAATCCTTAGTGAGTTAGATAACTTTATATAATGATTCTTCTTCAAATAAATGTCTTTTTGGCTCCTACAATCTTATTTTTTTCATTTATAAAAGTGTTTCAAATTGGAACCCTTTGAAAAAAATTGTTTTTTTTTTTTGGTTCAAATTGGAACCCTTTCAAAAGAAGCTTTTTTTTTTTTTTTCCTGTGTGTATGTCCTAATAACCTAGGACATATAAAGATCTGGCTACTTTATCAAAATTTCAAACTCACGGTCCATTTCAATTTTTAGCATCCACTTGTGACCATAATCATGAAGCTAAGAAAGGTTACTGCATTTTCATGTTGCATTTTTGTCAAACAGAAAATGTTCTTAAATTGGCCCAGTACTCTCTACTTTGCTAATCAAAGGGGATTAAAGGGGTTCAAATCACTCAAAATTTGTTACTGCTTATTTCTCTGTTATGAAAACAATTTAAAATTAATGAAATAAAGATTCTTAATATTTTTATCATTTCCTACTTAATGTTCCCCCAAAACATTGATTTAAAAGTTGAAAAGACATATAAGTATCAAGGATTTGTGACTTAGATTTTTCTTTAAAGCAGTAAGAAAAGTGAACAGGTCCGCATATATTGTCGGTGCCAGGTCGGAGAGATACTGGTGCCATTTAAACTTCAGTTTTTGTTTTGCGAATTGAATAAACAACTGCTCTGAAGAAACGAAAGGAAACTATAATGTTTGAACTATAAAATTTCTGACGTTTATTGACTCTCTGGATCTCCCAAACAACTTCCTGTCCTCGTAAATTTGCTCCTGTGCTTGGTCAGATGCAGGCTTGTGTTATTTTTCCATTGCAGCATGTGAATATACCAGTTTTATTTCCAGCGGTTAGCTGCTTTTAACCTGGAGGTGGCTGTGCAGTAGTGCTGACTAAACCCAATGTTGGATATGCTGTGTGTGTGTCCACTGTCACATTCAGTATGTGCCATGGGGCTGCACTTATGTGCATGGATGTAAATACCTATTTCACTATTATCTCTGTCCTCTACTTTACCTCCTTTGGGGTTGTCAGTATTGACTGTTGAATCTAAATAATAAAGCATGTACAGGAAATTAAAATATGTAAAGCAAAATACAAAAACTATTTTAAAAATCCAACCGCATTCTATTGCTTTGGGACTATATTGAATGACAGAATACTCATGAACGAAAAGGAGAGTCATCACAATGGATTGATCTTAATGGGGGCAAAGAGTTAAGTTTTGAGGTCAGGTCATAAAGGTAAGAACTAAGACCAACCAAAGGAAGGGCAGACTCCTGCCAGCACTATTTAAATGGTGCCCTCCCTTCCTTCCTTTCTCTCCTTGCAACTGCGTATACTTAAATTCACATAAGGTATGTGATTCAAGTTGATGGTATGTACAGCGCTTCTACAACATTATTTTACTTTATTAAAAAATATATTTATTTATTTTTGGCTGCGTTGGGCCTTTGTTGCTGTGTTCGGGCTTTTTCTAGTTGCGGCGAGCGGGGGCTACTCTTCTTTGTGGTGCGCGTGTTTCTTATTGTGGTGGCTTCTCGTTGCGCAGCATAGGCTCTAGGCGCGCGGGCTTCAGTAATTGTGGTATGCAGCCTCAGTAGTTGTGGCTCGCGGGCTCTAGAGCCCAGGCTCAGCAGTTGTGGTGCACAGGCTTATTTGCTCCGTGGCATGTGGGATCTTCCTGGACCAGGGCTCAAACCTGTGTCCCCTGCATTGGCAGGCGGATTCTTTACCACTGCACCACCAGGGAAGTCCCTACAACATTATTTTAAATCTTTGCAATAAATCATTAAGATGGGTGATATTATCCCTGTTTTACCCAAAGAGAGAAAGTGACTTCCCCAGAGCAACATAGCTAGTAGCTGGCAAGGCCAGGATTTGAACCCAGATCTACCTGGCTCTGAAGTCTAATCTCTCAAATACACCATATTAGAATGGTAAGAACCCTTAGAGACCATGTTTTATAACCACTTTATTTCACAGATGGGAAACAAGACTTGCCCCCTTTGCTGCTTCCCTCAGTCAGCGTGGATAATGGGGTGTCAACTGTATATACTAGACTTTGCCAGGATTTCCCAACTGGGGAAATGGAGAGGATTTGGTCCATCAGAGAGTGATGGATAAGATTTAAGAATTGGGTCAAGGGGGATGGGAATGAACCAGTTAAAGGAACTGGAATTACATAGCCTGATGTGAAACATAAATCCGGCTCTTCAAGTGAATAGTTAGTTGATGAAGGATAAAGACCAGCTGGGCTCTACTTTCCATGTGCCAACTCAAGAAGAAAGGCCTGTGTATTTTGCTGGGTGGGGGTATAAGTCAGTTGTAATCAAGAAGTCCTGATGGGGGGGGATGTTGGGAGGAGGGTGGCTCGTTAGAATAGTGGGATAGGGGACCCTGCCCCCCACCTGCCAGGCTGGAAGCTGCCTTCTGCAGGTCTTTATGCTTTCCTCCCCAAGTTAAGAATAGCATTGCCCCTCTCAATAGCTATAGTTAAAAAGTAACGTATTCTTAATTAACCCATCAGAACCTCCTGCACCTACAAATGTTTCTACTCTCTGATCGATCCTGCCCACTGGGGTTAGAGCTATTTTCATGAAGCACAACATTGATACCAATTCTCTGCCCAAAGATGGCCCCAGAACAGCTATTTTCAAAGTGTGGTCAATGAAACCCCAGAGGTAAGGTTGCCATTTTAACTAATCAACAGAAAATTTTTTAGTATATCTATGTCCCAGGCAATATTTGAGCATCCTGTATTTTATCTAGTAACCCCTACCTGGGGGACCTTAAGATCCTTTTCAAGGGGTCTTTGAGGTCAAAACTATTTTCACAGGACCGCTAAAACTTCTTTGCTGTTTCCACTGCGTTGACATTTGCACTGATGGTGCGAAATCAACAGTAGTTAAAAGTGCTGGTGTCGGGCTTCCCTGGTGGCGCAGTGGTTGAGAATCTGCCTGCCAGTGCAGGGGACACGGGTTCAAGCCCTGGCCTGGGAAGATCCCACATGCCGCGGAGCAACTAAGCCCCTGCACCACAGCTACTGAGCATACGCATCTGGAGCCTGTGCTCCGCAACAAGAGAGGCCGCGACAGTGAGAGGCCCGTGCACCGCGATGAAGAGCGGCCCCCGCTCGTCGCAACTAGAGAAAGCCCTCGCACAGAAATGAAGACCCAACACAGCCAAAAAAAAAAAAAAAAAAAAAAAAAAAAAGTGCTGGTGTCTTAGCATGAATCAGGGCAGTGACACCAAAGTGTACTTGGTGGACATCGTGTGATGCACAATCTCTGTCATGTGCTCACAGTAAAAAAAAAAAAAAAGCCAGTTTTACTTAAGAATCTCCTTGATGAAGCAGTAAAAATGATTAGTTTTATTAAATCTCAATCCTTGTGTAGATGTCTTCTTAATATTCTGGGTGATATATTGGGATGTATGTATAAAACATTACTGCCTCATACAATGGTTGTCTCACTTGTGTGATGGTTTGAGATGCAAAGCTGAATGGTTGCTTTTTCATGGAACACCACTTTTACTGACAAACTTTGGTTATTGAGACCTAAGTATTTGGCAGATGTTTTGAAAATGAATGAAGTGAGCCAGTCACCTCCAAGAAAAAACTTGACAGTGTTTGTGCCAATTATAAAATTTGAGCTTTCAAGTGAAAATTAGAATTTTGAAAAACTTCTGTCTACCACTGAGAGCTTGACAACTTCTCAATGCTGAAAGACTTTCTGATGAGCTTGGTGGTGATAACAATGAATGTGGGTTTTTTTTTTTTGACACTTTAATGAAACATGTCAATATTTAGAAAATCTGTGTAACTCAGTGAGTCAAAATATTCCAAATGACCAATGCATGATATTACCAAATTCTGCATCGGTAGAAAGATCCATTCACAGTGCAATATAAACTGAGTGATTTTAATGTAACAGTGTATAAAAAGTTTGCACTGTTATGGTTTTAAATTCCATATTTCAACTAACCTTTAAAAGTCCAGTTTTGGTGTCATACCAAAGAAGAGTATCAATAATTATCCGAAAAAGTTCCTCCCTTTTTCAAATTCATATTTGTGTCAGGCTGGATATTCGTCCTTTATCTCAACACAATCTATCACTACAGATTGAATGCTGAGGAGATAAGAGAATCTAGCTGTCTTCTTTTTCATCCAGACAGTAAGGAGATTTGCAGAAATATAAAAGAATGCCATTCTTCTCATTATTTTGTTTTGGAAACTAGAGTTACTTTCCTTTAAAAAATTATGTTAACACGTAATGGGCTTATTACTATTTTTTTTTTTTTTTTGCGGTACGCGGGCCTCTCACTGTTGTGGCCTCTCCCGTTGCAGAGCACAGGCTCCAGACGCGCAGGCTCAGTGGCCATGGCTCATTCGGGATCTTCCCGGACCGGGGCACGAACCCGTGTCCCCTGCATCGGCAGGCGGACTCTCAACCACTGCGCCACCAGGGAAGCCCCATGGGCTTATTACTATTTTAAAGTGAACTATAAATGATTTTTAAAATGTTCTGTTTGAATTTTGCATATGGTGAATATCAAGTGAGACCATCTACATGGTAAAAGCTCTTTGGGGTCTACCATAATTTAAAAAATATATATTTATTTACTTATTTATTTAGTCTGTGCCAGGTCTTAGTTGTGGCATACAGGATCTTTGTTGTGGCATGCACGCGTGATCTAGTTCCCTGACCAGGGATTGAACCTGGGCTCCTTGCATTGGAGGTGCGGAGTCTTACCCACTGTGCCACCAGGCAAGTCCCTACCATAATTTTTAAGAGTGTGAAGGGATTCTGAGACCAAAAAGCTTGAGAATCACTGGCCTACAGGACAACACCTAAACTGGTGAACCAGATATTAGGGATTCCTGCCATTCTACTCCAACCTGCCTTTGCCACCTCACTTATCACGACTGTCTCTGTAGTAACCCCAGGTTCCAGCCTAACCACCTACTTACTGATTTCTGCACATGTTCTGCACTTGTCTGCCTGACTCTGTGCATGCCATTCCTCTACCTGGAACACATGTCCACACCCCCTTTATCCACCTGTCTGGTGGTTAGTGGGTCAGAGCTACCTCCTTAGGGCCTGAGGATGGAGAGACTCATTTAGACCCAACGTCACAGTCTGTTTATGGCTATACTGTGCATATAGCCTTCAGGATCTGTTTATTTGTCTTCCTTGATTAGAATTCCTGGAGTGCAAAGGACCCAATTTTCCCTCTGTTTATATTTTCCCATCTAAAGGCCAATATGGGATTTTTGTAAATATTAGCTGACAATTTCTACCGATATCTGTGGGCTTTTATGATCCTGTGCAGATTAATCAGAGTATTTAGTGCCTGCTGTGAGAAGAACACTTGGCAGTGGGGGAAAGGGGGCTAAGGAGGTGACCCTTGCTTAAGGACCTGAACTGTGCTTGGAGAGACAGGATTTATAGCCAAAAAGCAATCAAACAAGACACAAGAAGGTATGTAATCAAAGGAATAACCAGGTGCTGTAGGCCTTTAGGGAAGGGGAGATGGGAGCCAGGGCACGTGCGTGTTTGCGGTCGCTGGAGAAATCTGAGCAGGCTCCTGGGAGGAGGCAAGGACTTGCTGGGGACTCGTTAAATAGGGAGGGTTTAGTTAGAGGTCAGCAAGGCAGGATTTTGGGTCAGCAAATAAACACAAGCCAGGGCAGAGTCAGGAATGAGCACAGCATGTTCACGGCCTAATGAGGAGGCTGCTGGCCATGGTGAAGGTGAATGGTGTGAAATGATAAGGTTGAAAGCTGGTTAGAGGAGTTTAGATTGGACTTGGAA
The DNA here is from genome assembly GCF_951394435.1 of Stenella coeruleoalba. Taxonomy (NCBI): domain Eukaryota; kingdom Metazoa; phylum Chordata; class Mammalia; order Artiodactyla; family Delphinidae; genus Stenella; species Stenella coeruleoalba. Next base: position 69,812,302 of record NC_137156.1, read on the forward strand.
GGAAGGAAGAACCAGCTTTTTTTTTTTTTTTTTTTTGGTTAGGTAAGTGACATGGTGTTTTTTGAGCCAAAGATGGGCTATTTGTGGGAGAAGGAATGGAGATGGGGCATCTAGTTAATGGCCTAGGGGTGTGAGGAGGTGAGGCTCTGGACTGGGGAATCAGCAAGTTTTTGGAATGAAGTCCACGCAGGTCACCACGTCTAGAATGCCAGCGTGGAGCCTTTAAATGGCAATGTTTTATATATAAAGGCCTAGGGATTAAAACTCCACAGTAGTGTGTTAGTGACATAATTGGGTCTTATCATGTGTGGCTGATTTAGAGGTGAAATCTTTTATTCTAGCCTTTCCTCATGTTTTATTGTTTCAGCTACTAAATAATTGTGTGTGGTTTTGGGCTGTTTACTTAACTCCTCGGTGTCTTGGTTTTGTCATCTGTAAAATGAGGGTATTAATAGTTTAATAGTACCTGTCTCATAGCCTCGTTATGAGAATTACATGTGGTAATACATGTAAAGTGCCTATTTTTACACCTGACACATAGAAGGCCTTTAAAAAATATTAGCTATTATTATTTATTTATTCAGTAATTCACATTATCATGGGAATATAAGTATTTAAATTACCCAATGGGCCAAAGCATTCAGTGCTAAGCTGAATGAAGGCCCTCAAAAAAAAAAAAAAAAAGCTTCCTGGAGACACGGCAAAGATGGGATTCAGAAGCCGGGATGGAAAAATGTTAAAAATTCTAATTCCATAAACTCATTAAGATCTAAAGTGTAAAACTGGGAGACCCAAGTCACAATTTAATCTTGTCACTTCTCAGCTTAAACACCTTCACTGGCTCCCACTGCAGAAAAGATAAATTTGGTCTTTTTAGCAAGCCAGCAAGCCTTCCTTCACTGACGTTTCGTTGGCCATCACAGCCTTCCTTCCCCAGCCCAGCGGCCTGCGCCTCAGCTGCTCTGCACTCCTGCTAATTTTCAAACACATCCTGTCCTGCACAAGCAGTCTCCCTTGCCTTCACTCTATCCCCCAAAGCTCATTCCTCTTACCCCATTTATGCACTATAAAATTAATCACCTGTTTTTAATAGACTTTATTTTTAAGGGCATTTTTAGGTTTACAGAAAGATTGCATAGAAAGCAAAGTTCCCATAAACTCTCTCCCCCAACAGTTTCTCCTTTCATTAACATCTTGCATTAGTGTGGTCCATTTGTTACAACCGATAAACCAGTATTGATACATTATTCTTTTTTTTTTTGCGGTACGCGGGCCTCTCACTGTTGTGGCCTCTCCCGTTGCGGAGCACAGGCTCCGGACGTGCAGGCTCAGCGGCCATGGCTCACGGGCCCAGCCGCTCCGCGGCATGTGGGATCTTCCCAGACCGGGGCACGAACCCATGTCCCCCGCATCGGCAGGCGGACTCCCAACCACTCCGCCACCAGGGAAGCCCGATACATTATTCTTAACTAAAGTCCATAGTTTACACTAGGGTTCACTCTGTGTTGTACACTACTATGGGTTTTGACAAATGCATAAGAACAATGTCCTATAGCCACCATTACAGTATTACAGAATAGCTTCATTGCCCTAAAATCGCCCTGTCCTCCACCTACCTATCCCTCCCTCTTCCCCTTCCTGTCAGTTTTTAAGAATCAGTTAAAATGCCATCTCTTTTGTGAAAATATCTCAGGATCCCTCTATTATGAATCTCTTTGATGCTTGCATAACACTTTCTTCATACCTGTTATAGCTCCTATGTTCCAAATATTATTAGAGATACACACACTCTTTTCTTCCTTTACTAGAGTGTATGTCCTTGACGGAGGGTCTGTGCCATAGATTTATCCTCATAACACCTAGCCTAGACCCTGTTCTTAACGGGTGCCTTGTGAATGCTGGCTGAATTGTGAGCAAATATTAGGGTGGGATTTTCCAGAACAGGTCTCAAGAGGCAAAGCTTTAGACCTAGAGTTCTAAAAGTGACAAGTGTACTTGTGAATTTTAAACATGCTTCAGGACTCAGGGGTCCACGGATGGGAAACTCTCTGAAGGGAACTGGCTTCTGTCCCTTCAGATTTGGGCTCAGAATCAGCCTCGGTGGAGGTGGCCCAGGCCAGCTTTATAAATATTACTAACTAGGCCTCAGGGCTCTTTCCTTGCCTCTCCTCCCCTCCAAAAACAAAGCAAAAAAGAAAAGGACAGGGAAGTTGGTTGTTTCCATCCATCTAGTCCTGGTGCCCCTCTCTGGAAGGCCCCTGGAACGTCTGTTTGGTACCCCTCTCTCTCTCCCCAGATGGCTCTCAACAATTGAGGGTGCCCAGCGTGCCTTCTTTGGCCAAGGAGCACCTTCTCTTAATTTCCTAGTTCACGCTGAGCGTTTTGCTTTATTTTCGCTTTAAAGACGTTGTTCTCAAACATTCTAAAACGCTGTAGGAACATGCAGATCAGAAAAGCAAATAAATCGAATCTTGTGAAGTAACAAAGCAGACGTCCTTATTCAACAACCAGCACAACGCTAAATGGGAAATATCAGTCATGCACTAGAGACAGTAGCTTCCCCTCCAGACGGGAACTGCCTGTTTGCAAAAACCCCCACCCCCAAAAATGAGGCAGTGAAGGTTCCGTAAAACAAACTCCTCTCCTCAGCTCCCAAACGGGAGTCTGCAGTTTCTAGCAGCACTGCCTGTTCTTTTTACGCGACACAAGCAGTTTGCAAGACCTCGGCTTTTACTTCCCAGTACCTGCCTCCTAACACACGTGGGGGTGGAGAGGGAGGGAGGGAGTGGGAAAAAGAGATGTCCTCCCCCTCCCCCAACCATCTTAGAGCCCACAGCGGCGCCAGACCCAGCGCTGGGCGGGGTGGGATAAGGGACACTCTGGAAGCTAGGTTAGATCTAAAGGTGCTGTTACCTGGGGCGGCGAGTGCTCTCCAGACAGCCGGGCTCCCCCATCTCCCCCGCAATCGGAAAGAGCCGAGCAAAAGTGTGTGGGGGGCTCCTGCCCGGCTCCGGAGCGGTTTGGGAGCCGGGCAGAGCCCCTCGCCAACCGAGCGACAACCGCCCGCCGGCACCTGTGCTCCCAGGGGGCGGGGCCTCCTCCAGGTGTGCTCCGGGGGAGGACGACGCCGACTGCCGAGGCCAGCCGCGGGAGCCTAAGCGTCCCCCGGCCCCCGCCCCGAAGAAATGCCGGGGGAGGAGCGGTTAATCCGCACCCGGCCTCGGCGGGATCCGCGGGCCCCGCCGGGGGGAAGGGGAGAGCACGCCGCGGTACCGAGGGGGTTAAGCGGGAGGCCCGCGGCTGGAGCGCGCTTAACCCTTCGGTGCCCGCGGGTCAACCGAGCCTGGCCGGGGTGGCGGGCCCCCGAGTCCCACGCGGCGGCTACCCCGACCGCGCGGGCCGTGCGGGGGGAGCCGCGGGTCGGCCTCCGGTCGCCGGGGCGCGGCGCGGCCCGTGGGAGGCCCGGGGCGGGCGGGGGGAGGGAGGGGGACGCGGCGGCGGGCGCGCAGCGTCGCCAGGGCGAAGCCGGCGTGCGGCGCGGCGCGGCGGGCGCGGAGCTAGCGAGCGAGCGCCTCCGTCCCCGGATGTGAGCTCCGGCTGCCCGCGGTCGCGAGCCAGCGGCGGCGCGGGCGGCGGCGGCGGCGGGCACCGGGCACCGGGCACCGCGGCGGGCGAGCGGGCGGGCATGGGGGGCGCGCCGAGCGGCCCCGGCGGCCGGGCCGGCATCCTCGCGGCGTCCCTCCGCTAGAGGGGGGGACCAAGCCAATTCTCCTTTGCAGCAAAAAATTACATGTATATATTATCAAGATAATATATACATCCGATCTTATTTTTTAAAAAAAGTTTATTTTGCTCCGATTTTGAAAAAGAGGGAGCGTGGGTGGCCAGCGGTTTTTATAAATTATTCTTATTTTCTGTTATCTGTCCCCGTCCCTCCCCACCCCCTGCTGAAGCTTGAATAAGGGCAGGGATCGCGGCTCCTACCTATCGGTCACCCCCTTGCCCGTTCCTCCCCCGCCCCATCGCCTAGCACAGTGCCCTGCACACAGTAGGCGCTCAATAAATGTTCGTGGATGATGATGATGATGATGATGAAAAAAATGCAGCATCAACGGCAGCAGCAAGCGGACCACGCGAACGGTGAGCAGCCAGAGCCTGGGCACCCGCTGCCAAATCTAATCCTTGTCATGGTCCTCTTCTTCCCACCCCCCTCTTCCTTCTCACCCCCCTCCCATCTCTGATGCGCTGGTGGGTTGAGGGGGTTGGAGAGGATGCTTCTAGCTCGGTGTCATCTACACAGAAAGGGGAGATGCGTGACAGCCACTCCGTTCTCCCCTTCAGGCCTTGAATGTCAGAGCTAATTCTGCATTTGTGGGGTGGGGGCGGCCGTGGAGTCCGTGGAGTACTGTGCCGCCGGAGGGGCGGCAAGCCGAGGTGATTCGGCTTCAGTGTCCTCGGGCTCAACTTTCCTCCAACGCTCCCGAGCGATAGAAAGGGGGTGGCTATGAGTCTTCACCCGGAGCCCCCTTTCCAGCCTCTTCACCTCCTTCCCCGGCCCCTGGTTAATTAGGAAGAAGGTCTCTGGTGGCATCCGGAAAATTCTAGGATTGCCAGGTTTCAACCTCCTCGCCGGTGGGTGAAGCATCCCCCTACCCTTGAGAGGGAGGCTGGGTCTCGGAGTCGCCGGCCAGGGGGTCGGGTGGAACGCGTATTCCCGCTCGCAGCGCCGCTGTGCACACGTCGGTAACCTAGCAATGCCCGGAGAGTCGCTGCCGCTGTGAGGCTCTGCGCCCCAGCCCGGCCACGTGCAGTTACCATGCCGGCCCGGCTGGGTCGAGAGAAGGGGGCGCAGCTCCTGGCCAGCCCTCTTCACTCCTGCTTGGAGGTCACTGGCGTCCCCCACAACCCTCCATGGGCTCGCAGCCTTCCCGATGACCGCTCCCCAAGGGAAGACTTGGGGCGACTCCTCCCCTGGCTCAGACCGTCTGCTGCCCAAACCCAAGGCCCCCTCTCAGGCTGCTGGCCAGGCAGATGTGTGCTCGCTTTGACTCTTCCTTGCTTTTTACTGAGCAAGAATTGGTTTTGCAAATGCCCATCCCTCTACCTCTGCCACCACGCTCACTTTGACTTCTGTCTCAGTAAGGAGGTTGTGACCAGAGGCAGGCAGGTGCCGGGGAGACCTGCCTGGGTCTTGGCCTGACCCCAGGCTGGAGAGGGCTTTGTACATGGAACCCTCTTGGGGTTCTACCCTGTGTGCACTTGGATACCAGCCTACACTGAGGTGATTCCTGTGTAGGCCTTGAGGGCCCCTGGCATAACCCGGCCTGTCTATCCTGGGTGTAAGGGTGCAGGCTGCCTGCCTTGTCTGTTTCTTTGGATGCTGGCTTGGCTGCTGCAGCTGCAATTTAAAATGCAAAAAAGCCCTAAAGATGTTTTCTGTTTTCCAAAGACTGTGGAGGAAATGCGTCCCAAGCATCATGAATTTTCATTTGGAGGAAGTGTCAGTGCATAATCTAGATATTGGTTATGGGGCTTTTGGTATTGCCCTGGTGCCAGTGGAGGATTTTTTTTTCCATGCTGAAAAAAGTGCATTGGTGGCTATGGAAAGATGTTGGAGTAACACCCTGAAAATGATTAAGACTGTTGAATTATTGCCACTGCTTTTTGTGTGTGTGTGTGTGTGTGTGTGTGTGTGTGTGTGTGTGTGTGTGTGTGTGTGATGGTAGTTATTTTGAAGAAAAGCTGTTGTATGTATCTGTTAACTCATTAGAGATACATGGGTTTTAAAAGTCAGAAAAGATTTGAAATAAATGTGGGAATGACCTCAGTTTGTCTGAAGGAATGCACTGAAAGACTCCTTGTGAAGACACGGGTGTAGGGAGTTACTGACCCATTGGGCGTGATGCAGCAGTGGTCCTGTGTTACTGACACTTTGGGCAGGGCTTGCGGACTTTCCTTGCTACTCTTGCTGGCCAAACCCTGCTTCTAAAAAATAGGACATGAGGTTTCAAATGGAAACATGGGGATGATTTCCCTACTGTTCTTGATGGGAAACCACTTTAGCTTTCTTCTGACACTGGATTCTCATTGTTTTGTTTTTTAATTTTCCTTTTTCTCCTTCTTTCCAGAGGCAAACTATGCAAGAGGCACCAGGCTCCCTCTTTCTGGTGAAGGACCAACTTCTCAGCCGAATAGCTCCAAGCAAACCGTCCTGTCTTGGCAAGCTGCGATCGACGCTGCTAGACAGGCCAAGGCTGCCCAAACTATGAGCACCTCTGCACCCGCACCTGTAGGATCTCTCTCCCAAAGAAAACGTCAGCAATACGCCAAGAGCAAAAAACAGGGTAACTCGTCCAGCAGCCGACCTGCCCGCGCCCTTTTCTGTTTGTCACTCAATAACCCCATCCGAAGAGCCTGCATTAGTATAGTGGAATGGAAGTATCCTTTTTTGGGGGAAGGCTTTCTCGTTTTCCCTTTTACCATCTGTTCTTTAAAAGGATTTGCTTTCTGAAATGGCACTTACAGAGTGATAGCATTTTGGAATGTGAGCAACAGAAGAAGTTGTGTGTAGAGGGTTTCATGGTATATAATTTCCTATCTCCTCTGGGTGCAGAGGGGTATCTCTCTGGGTAAGTATAGGCTACTGTGTGTGTGTGTGTGTGTGTGTGTGTGTGTGTGTGTGTGTGTGTGTGTGTAGTGGTGGGGGAGGGAGTGACAACCTGAAACTTCAAAGTGGTAGATAATTAAAATATGAAATTAACCTTTGGCCATTTGACACTAGATGGTTAGTTTCAACGCACCATTGTTTTTTGGCAGTGGTATGCGTTGAACCTATTGCAAATAAGGTATGCTGATTTAAAAAAAAAAACTGTACTAGAAATAAATACATTTTTGACCTTTAGTGGAATCTTCTCATTTTGACGTTTGGAATTTGCTTCGGAAACTCCAATTAATGCTAAGATGGCTTGTAGATCTGACATTTGGTGAGTCTGATTGTTCAGGTAGCTACAAATATGAACACTTGCTTCATAGGGAGGGAGCAATTTGCTCATCAATGCTATGACTTCCTGGAATTTCCTTTTGACAAGTTCCAAAACAGCATTTGAAACGTGAGCGTGAGGGAGCATGTGAAGGGAGAGGTTTGTGTGTGCCTCTTCTTTCAGCGCCCGTGTGGGTTAGAGCACAGCCCTCTCAGTGGAGGAATTTGCAGTTGCTGCCTTTATAAAAAAATTCTGTCTGTGTCCTTGGACTGGAGTTACATTTCTGGGTGTCTCCTTTGTATTTTTAAAACTGAACTCCAACTGCCCCAGGAGGGTTGTTAGGGCCCAGATCTTGGAAAACTAGGGTGTGCTCCCTCCCCTAAACCTGGAGGCCAGGTTCCAATGCCTGTCACCCTTCAGAAAATGTTGACCGAGGCCTTCTTTCTGAGCAAATGCCTTTCTAATTAGGTGATTCATTAGTTTGGGTAAAACACAGCATTTCCTTCTGCCAGAAGTATATTCGGAGTTGACCTGGGCCTTAGAGCAGTTCCTAAGCATAGGAAGGAGTATGAATAAAGGGCTTCCCCACGGAGGCTGGGGGGAGGGGAGGGGCGGTCATGCTGCAAAGGGAGGGGGTCGGTGACCCGGGCTAGAAAGTGGAGCTGAAACCCCCGTATCATCTGAGTGCCTAGCTAGGCAGCTCTTTGCACGCCCGCCCTCTGTCTTAGCTGGCTACTTTCTGTGCTCTCAGAGAGTTAAAATGAGGTAACTGTCTAGAAAGGTTTTGGAGAGAGTAGCCAAGTGTAGGATTTGAGGGGTTTTCATGTGCTTTTTCCTTTTTAGAACAGATGTCTCCTCTCCAGAGGGAGTTGCGGTGTCTCTCACATGGCTGGGGTTGTGTGGATGTGTTTTCTCTTTAGGTTCTTTTTGAGTCTGAGGACGAACACTGGTGTCGGCCCGGGAGGGAGCCGGCTCCACAGGGTGTCCCTCAAGTGGCATGGCAGCAGTCAGAGGCACAGACTGCACTTAGCCGGAATGATCTCGTCCTCCTCAGGTTGGCTTGACGTGACTCTGAGTAAGCAGAGGCCTCTCGGTGGGGTCATTAATTTCATGTGGAGTGAGGCGGGAGGCCTGGTGCTGTCTGTGCACAGTAGTTTCTCTTTGTGCACAGAAATTTGTATATAGTAATTTATGTGAACGGAGCGAATTCCTGGATGGTGCTGCCGACTCCCGTTCCCGCACCGCCAGACATGTGTGCAGAAATCAGGGGCTGTGGCTGCCAGTGCAGGGAGAAGCCGCCCCTACAAATGGGGAAGTTTGCAGAATAGATCCTGAAACGATACATGATTTGTTTTTTTCAAATGACCGTTTTCTTCAGGTTCAGGGAGCAGGGTATGGGCAGCTTCCTAAAGCCAGCAGTGCCAGGCCCTGTCCGCACTGGGAGAGTGAGTTTTTACCTGCTGTTTGCCTTTACATGCAGGCAAAGCAGAGTGTCCTGCACTTGGGGAACGAGGAAGGAGTATTTAGGATCAGACCCATCCGTTTCTCTAACGCTCTGTTCTGCTTGGCTTGTCAGAATCTTGTGGCCGTGGGTTAGGATCCACCCGTACCTGGCGTCTTAAACTGGACCACCATGAAGAAAAAGGACTCTTATGTTTGCTTTCCTGAACAGCATCAGTGCTTCTCAGATTTGCTGGTTTATCATTTAGGTAGCAGGAAATTAAAAAGGCAGAGTGGTGGTGTGGGGGAGGGGAGAGACAGTAAGTGTGTTTCCATATAGGATAGCCCCGGGGCAATTGACTTTTAAAATTTTGGAAGGAACTGCCAAAAGGAAAAATGAAGAGGAGATTCTGAAGTCTTTTTAAGGTGGACTGCCTTAAAGTTGGGTCCCTACATAAGAGATTTTGTAATACTAGATGAGTTAAAAGAATAACTACTGAGGGAAGGATAACTGGCTTTAAAAATAAGCCCATCAAATTAGTAAGGGAATAATGTCTTTCACGTCCATATTTCAGTGAGTGTTAAAGTTCTTCAAGAGGCTGAGGCTCCATGAAACTTAACGTATCCCCAGAGACATGAGGGGGTCTCTGTTTCCTTCAGCATCTTTGGATTTCCCAGAAGGAAATCAGGATGAACGGAGAAGGTCTGTGCATATGCTCAAAGCTTTAGGACTTGGAGATGTTGAGTGAAACCGTGGCCTTGCCTTTTGTGGGTGAGTGTATGGGAGAAACAGTGTCGTACAACCAAGCCCGGGGTTGGAGATTAGATTGGTGCTCGTGAAACCTTGCATTTGGAAAGGCTGAAAACCAAGAGAGGAAAAACAGTCATTTTGGCAGATGTCAAATTTTGTATTGCCAGTTTTGACAGTGTCTCTTGATAACAGCAGAAGGCTTAAGCAAGTATCTGTTGAAGGCTGCTCTCAGAGTGATTCTTCCAGACAGACCCCTGAGATTTAGAAATGTTAAGTTGAACTATGAAAGTATCTGGTGGTGATTTCTTCTGGACTTTTATTTAATTTGTTTATAAATTGAACAAAATAACAACACGTTATAAACGGAGCTCTGGTCTGGCTCTAATCTAAAATAGTGATAACTGCTGATTAGTAAGGAAGGAAAGCGGAGGAGGGAGGTGAAGCCTGGCTTGCTTGTTACAGCGAGGGATTGGAACAGCCACAAGACGGTCACAGGTGGAATGGAGAAGGTCCTTTGTGACTTGTCCTATCCCAGTTCGGACAGGAGATTCAGACTGACCCAGCCAAGAACAGCCTCCAAGACAACGGCTGTAACACATGGTGACAAGGATTTGTGGAAGAGGTTTGTCTCATGATGGCTTTTCTTTGTGTCTACAACAGCCAGAAATTTAGCTCTCTAAGGCCCTTGTTGCTGTGAGAATGACACGAAGTAGAAACCTGTTTCACACAGTGCCCTAATTGGATGTACTTTTAGGTTTTCATCTAAAATGTCCAACAGAAGAATGAGTGTAATGTGATCCTTGCAACAGAAGAAGAGGGCGTGGAGACGTCATTTGATAGGAAGATCTGCTGTGAGTTGACCACTAACTATTACTCCTGCTGGAAACCTTGTAGTCACAGCAGTCAGTTGAATAAGGATTTGTGGGTAAAATTTTCATTTAAAAAGCAGTTCAAAAGTGGTGTGATTGGGAGTGTGACGAGAGAGATGGTTTATGTTGGTGTAACACGTATATACCTTAACAAAAATTTTCAGACCATTTGACATATTTATATTATTGGCTATTTTTGCCAATTGTGTGGCCTTAGCTATTTACATCCCATTCCCTGAAGATGATTCTAATTCAACAAATCATAACTTGGTAAGTGTCCTTAGAGTTGCTGCTTGTCCTGATGTGTGCTTATCATTTACCTCTATACTGAAGCTGGAAGCTGGCGGCTGGCTTTCTGGGTGGTTGAAGTTAACAGCTATGCATGTGATGTTTCACGGAGCTTTGCAACAGTGGTGTTTTTTTTTTTTTTTTTTTTTCTTGACCTGTATTCTCAAATTCATACTGAATGAAAGTGTTTAAAGTCATGAATCTTGTATAAATAGATGTGGAACTTTTCATAGAAGAGGTTTGTAGCAGATTTAAAAATAACTTTTCTTTCCATATAGGCTTTTTTTGTCGACCATTCTTTTCCTGGTAATGTTAGCCTTTTTTTTTTTTAAATCCAGTGTTATTTGGGAGTTGTGGGTACTATGGTTAATTTTTCTGGTAAGCAGAGAGTTATCATCGCTTCTGTACCTGAACTATTAATTTTTACAGAAGTAGAACACAACAGAACTAATCCACGTAGCGCATAATTTGGTGAATGTACAGTAGAGTATTGAAGTTCCTTCACTTAGTTCTTTGAAATGCTCCAAGATAAAATGATTCTATGGTGAAATAAATTGGGATACTTCCATATACCTTATTGCTCTCTTAAAGATTTATCGTGCACATTAACTCAGTGAAAGCTCCAGGAAAGTCTGTAGTTAAAAAACCAGTTTCATTTTGTTTAACTCAGCTAGTCCCTAAAAGTAATTGGTCATGGATTCTTTAAACATTTTTTTGGCAGAGTGCATCACAGTGTTTCATGGAACTTCCTTTGGGAAAGGTTGATATAGTTTAAAAAAAAGCACTGAAGAGCCCTGGAGTGGGACTAGGAGTTGTCCCGGTGGACTGTCAACTGGCTGTATTTTGGGGCATTTCCCAGACCCTTTGTGCGTTGCCGTTTACCCACCTGTCAATTCGGGGGATCGGATGAGAAGGTCACCAGGGTTGTTTTTACCTCTGACACCCCGTACTCTTTCCTTGATGATTCAGAAGCCATTGCAGGATTTTTCTGGTGCTGCAGCATCCTCTTTGCAAGTCCTTCATGAGTTGAGGCCGTGCAGAAAGGAGGTGAATGAGGGGCTGGTCCCGGATAACAGGAAATTCTCCCTATTGTTTTGCTTTCCCCTCTTTTAGCTGGTTCCATTCGGTTTTGGTCTCTCATGCTGAAGCTGTATTTTAGTAGGGCTGGATGTTCTTAGCTGAGTGTTGTAAAGTCAAAACTAGTGAGGGGAGAGCTCTGCCGGGGTCTGTAGATGTTGACATTATTTATGCTTTTATGATTTTAGACTTCATGGTTTATGTACAGGATTTCATGTTACATTTAAAATGTGCGGCACATTTCAGATGTAGTGTGATGTCTCTTCACATTTGGGCTTTTGTAGTCTGATGTGTAGGGAATTTTAAAAAATTTTGGACACTGCTACTGAAAGTACAACTGTAAATGGGAGTTGGATACACATGTAAAGACTTACTGTTAGTATATATTTATACTGTGCTAGAGATGATCTGTGTGACTGGATATTTTAAATAGCTTCTGATTTAGTTGTAGGCATGTGACTTTAGACAATCATTTCAAAGGAAAAGCAGAAGTAGTGAAAAGCCCCCATCAATGGGGCTAGATCATCACAGTCTAGGCCACAGATGGTGTCAGCCTTGTTACCAAATTTAACAACGTGGATGGTGACCCAGTTTGTTGCTTTTTGTAGCTCAAGAGAACATGATTAAACAAACTTAGAAAATAGATACCTTTCTGAAAGGCAGATTAATTCAGATCCATGGAATAATTAATGTAGCTGCATGTGTAAGTCAATTAATATTCTGATTTTTTTTCCCCCAGGGACGTTCAGGGCACTAATATAAGTACTGTCGGACCATTTGGATTTCTCAGCTAATAAGTGAGGGAATAAAACATAGGAAATGGATAAATCTCTCTTCCTCCCCCTGGCAGTCCCTCCCCAGTGGATCTTTTATTGACAGTTCTTAAAACACTGGCCTTTTTTGGGTGGGGGAGGGCAGTGTGTTAGTTTGGCAATCCTTTCTAAAAAACCCAACATATATTTCTTTGACCTCTTAACATTCTGAAACTTATAGCATTCAAGTTTGTGTCTTGTGTTCACTTGGCTGGTCACATGGCCAGACGAATTTAATCTCTGCCTAACTCTTTAAATATTTCCTTTCTCACTGTGGGAAGGGAAGATCTTTGTGGATTTCCCCCTGACTCTTAGCAAGGTCCCATGCCATGTCAGTCGTCCTGCCAGGGAGCCGTTTTTTTTTTTAAAAAAACATTTGACCCAATTTGTACCAAAGTGATTGCTCTATTTTTGGGATCGGTTTAGAGGCAGCTGAACGAAGCTTATTTTTCATCTGTAGTAAATACCTTTCAATTAATGTGAATGGCAAAACAAAGGGCAGAGGCTGATACAGATTGCAAAGCTGCACGTGTCAGGGAGCTGGTGGTTTCCTTTGCCTCCAAGCTCTGTCGGGAATGTAGATGTTGAGCGCTTAGAGTACGATTCAGGGCCAGCTTTGTGGAAGATGTTTCTGCCTGTTACAGGTAGTTTGCAGTGAAATTATTACTTTTGTTGGGTAAGAAATGTGGCCATCTCCCTTCGTCCAGTGTGTGGTTGGTCTGGGTTGTACCTAACTGAGCCAGCTTTGGGGATTTGGAGACTACCCTGGGGGCAGCAGGTTTTCGCAGGGTTAGATTAAAAAAAAAAAAAAATATATATATATATATAAACAATCTCAAGTTTCTATGCAGCTTTCATTTGTGGACTTGCAGGGACTGGTGGAGGATGCAGCCATGGAAACGGTGCAACTCAGTTCCCACAGCAATCTCCCTCCTAGATCAGTCGGTAGCAGGATTTCCTCAGTTCCACTTATTGAAAGTGTGTATCATTTATTTAATTTTTTTCTTAGCATGGGGCAGGGGGTGGGGAGCGCTTCTTTATGGAGTGTCAGCGTGGTGATGATCACAGTCCTGTCCCTCACTGTGTTGGAAAATGCTTTATTTCGCTTCCCAAACTTCAGTTTCTCATAAGTCACAAACTGACTGAACGCTTCGGTCTGGGCATCCTGCTACTGGAAGTCCCACCCCACCCCCGGGCCCAGTTCTCCATAGTGCTGACCGGCCTCAAATTAGAACTGTCCAAAGAGGGGCGCCCAGCTGGCCAGCCCTGACCTTCCTTGATGTCTGCAGCCACCGAGGGCAGGGCGCGTGGCCTAGGCCACTCTGTCCCTTTTCCAGGTGCTCAATTAATGCTTTTGATACTCAACGAGAAGGTTTACTAAGTCTTTGACCCCCTTTTTGTTCCCTTTCTCATCTTGCCTTTGTGTTTTTAGACTGCTGACACTTGGCCTCTATAAAGCCCCTTATGTCTTCCCCTTCCTCTCCATTCACATTGCGGTCAGATGGCTTTTGCTAGAGGAGTGATCCTGAGGTTTCAGGGGCGACCTGCTGCCCAAGGGAAGGCTGGGTGCTCCTTGGTCTACCCAGCCTTTTCTGGTTCACCTTCTGTGCCTCTCCTTCATACCCACCCCCCACCCCCATCCATTAGTCCACCAGCTGATCGTAAACACCCCTCCCTGGTCTTGTCCACCTCCTGGCCTCTTCTCCATCTGAAATACCTCTTCCTCCCTACCACCCCGTCATCACTGTCACTGTCCTTAGAGCTGCTCAGGAGTAATCGTAAAGGATGTCTCTTCTGTGAAGCCTTTTCTGACCCTGATTAGAAGTAACGCTCTTATCTGAACTGCTCTGCCGGCACTTTGCATATAAAACACCTTATATTTGGTTATTTATGTGCACATCTTATCTTGTCTTATCAAGCCTCTTCAGAATACAACTCACAGTGAATCATTTTGGAACCCCAATAGCGCCGAGCCTGACAGTGTGTAGATGATGTTCATAAATGCGGGTTGTTGAGGACCACTGAATGAACGCTCTCAGGAGAAGTTCCTCACCCAGTCTTTCCTCTGAGCCGTACTCAGGATTTCCTTGTGTGGCAGGTTCCTCTGCGGACTCTTTCGAGGTCCTTGGCGGGGGCTAGGTGGGAAGTTCCACGTGTTTACTCCTGAAAAGCTGAGGGTCTCGTGACCCCGCTCCTCACGTACCCCTGGCTGAAGGCACCGTGGGAGCTGCGTTTCCGAGCTGAGCAGCCTTGTACGTTTTGTGCTCCAGCTCCAGGGCTCGGAGTGGCAGAGTGGTGAGAGCATCTCTGGGAAGCAGTGCTGGCTGGGGACTCCTGTCAGGGGGACCAGATGCCTTATGAGGGCCAGGAACGCTGTGGGACAGCCTACTTTGATTGCATTCTCTCCTCCATGGCCGAGATTCCCACGCAGTGTTTCCTGGGCTTAAAAAGCGAGTTCATGGGCTCTGCACGGTCCATAGTTTAGCATCTCACATAGTGAGTGGTGTGAATTGAAATACCTGAAACACAGTTTCATAACCTGTCTCCTTGGGCTTTGCCTAGAAGGTGGCTTTTATTTCCGTACCTCATCTCCGTGGCTTTGCTCTGTTGTCTTTCTGTTTGAATTGCGAGTTTACTTCTGCATGCCTAGATGCCGTTTTTCTAGGACAGCTTGTGTGCTGCCCTCAGTTCAGCCTTCTCTGAGCCTTGTCCCTGTCTTCCACCCCACCTGCCTATGTGCAAGCAGTACTTGCTTTCCTTTTTGCAGATATCCACCCCTTTCCGCCTTATTCTATAACTGCTGTGGGAAGTGGCTTGGTGTGTGGGGTGCAGTTCTGCACATGGGCTTTGGGCTCTGACAGCCTGGCCCTTTGGCTGATGAGCTGAGTGACTTTGTTTTAGTTTTTTTAAGTTGATTAATTAATTAATTTTTGGCTGCACTGTGTCTTAGTTGCTGGGCTTTCTTTAGTTGCGGCGAGCGGGGGCTACTCTTCATTGCAGTGTGCCGGCTTCTCATTGCGGTGGCTTCTCTTGTTGTGGAGCACGGGCTCTAGGTGCGCGAGCTTCAGTAGTTGTGGCTCGCAGGCTCAGTAGTTGTGGTGCACGGGCTTAGTTGCTCCACGGCACGTGGGATCTTCCCAGACCAGGGCTCGAACCCGTGTCCCCTGCACTGGCAGGCAGATTCTTAATCACTGCACCACCAGGGAAGTCCCGAGCCGGGTGACTCTGGATGAAAGTAGCATATGCTGAGTCTGACTTGTCTCGATGGTGTTGCGAACTTAACCCTTTGCAGGCGCACAGTAGGCACATCAGGAAATGCACGTGGAATGGGTGGGTCCATAAATGAATGACCGTGTGGGGTTCCATGGCATGTCCTTATAGATCAGGAGTTAATTTTCAGCAATTGGCTAATGATTAATGTTTGCTCGAGAGGCTGACTTTCATTGTCCAATATTAATGAGAATCCCAGGAAGCACCTGTGAGAGGTTGCCTTGAATTTCAGGATTGTATATTTCTCGGCAAATTTAACTCTTTATATCTGAAGCAGGAGAGAAGAAAGGCAAATGCTTGATACTTTTTGAATCCCTGCCTCATAAGCTGGCTTCTGTGTTCAGCACTGTGTGTGAGCCAGGTGTGAGAGGTTGTACTTGGGAGGGTGTGTGTCACATTTCGTGTAAAGGTTGGTGGGGCAGCAGAATGCCCACGATAGATGGACTTGGGGAGTAACATTTAACCCAGAGCTGGTGAACCCGTTTATGCCTCGTACAAGTAATTGCATCTCTTTTGTCGTCTTGCCTCATATTGACAAAGAACAAGTTACCCAGATTGATGTTTTATTGAACAGACTTGGATTGGGAATCGGCAGTTTTTCAGAAATCAAACCCAAGTCTTAAGGAATTCAGATTTACTTCTATTAAAGTTCCTTAAGAGGAATTCCCAAACGGTCCTCACCCTTTTGGTTTGTTAAAAAGCGAATCTCATTTCTTTATAGACACACCTCGAACACTGGAACTTCCCTGCTTAGACCCTTGAAAAATGAACCTGTCTTGGAGTGAGGATATGTTGGTGTATTGGCCAGAACTTGTTGGATTACAAGTTGCAGAAACACAAATTGGCTTAGTTGGGGAAAAAAAAGTATGTGTGTGTGTTTGTAATTTATTAACTTAGGTAACTGAAAAGTCCAAAGGGTAGAAATTGTTATCAGACACAGCTGGAAAGGGGGCTTAAAAGAGGGTCTCAGGATCCCACCCTGCACCCCAGGCTTCCCGTCTCCCAGGAACAGTCTGACTGGCCTCCAGTGGGTCCCTCTCACACACTGCCTGAAGTGTGCGTCCCGTCAGCCCACTTTGGGGAGGGTCTTTGGGGAGATGCATTCCTTCCTTAACCTCAGCTCAAGTTCAGTATTTTAAAATGATTGTGTGAGAACCAGGAGACGCCTGTAGCAGATTTGTGGGTAGTTTCCTTTTTTAACCTTCCCCATCAGCATTTAACTTTTAACTGTCTGCAAAACGTGAGAAGTGCCTGATACAGAGGGGTCAACTTGCCCAGCTGCAGAGACATTTATGTCTTGTTAACTACAGCTGCTGGTGGTGGGGTGGGACTCCAGAACAGACCCTCAACTGCTCCTCCCCCCAGGAAAGTCTCTAAAGAAATTGCAGAGGCCCTAGGATGCTGGTGGTTGAGCAGAGTGTTACTGTTGCTTGGACGACGTGCCCCGGGAAGCGACATCGGTGGGTTTCCTTGCCCTGTGGGGTGGCAGTGGAGGTTGGCAGGTCATTTCAGAATAGACGTGAGCCTCCTGTCATGCTCACACTCCTGGGGCCCTTTGCCATCAGCACTGTAGGATGTGTCCCCAAGTCCTGTTCTGCCCATGTGATTGAAATGAGGAAAGGTGAGATTGGTATTCTCACAGCTGGGGTTCTTGTGGGCAGTGTAGTGTTTGGCTGGGCAGGCGGAGCTGGCACTGGGAGGTGGGCACAGTGAGAAAAGCTGAAGATGGGGTTGGAGGAGGAACTGTCTGAGCGAGGAACTGTCCTCTGTCTCTGTGTGTGTGTGAGAAAGCTGGGGGAGAGTGTGGTGGGTGGATGGACCGCTGGGTGTTTTTGACAACACACACCTTGTAGCATGAAGCCCTCTTCTGGAGATTTTAACTATGCAGGGTTCCAGACACTGCCCAGGCTGGGGAAAATGACTTTCTCCTCCAGAACCTCAAAGCAGTTATTTCTGCTAATTTCTTTTTCCCCTCCCTACTGGCTGAGTGGTAAATTTAGAAATCACCTGTTGAAATTATTGAATGAGTGAACATGAGAGTCAGGCTGGAGGGAATTGGCAGGGGGTGACCTGAGGGAGGGAAGGCCGGCTCCAGACTGCTCAGGGAAGATGTAGCTGGCAGATGGACCCAGCCTGGGAAGGAAGGAGGAGGTGTCCTTGGTCAGCTTGACCTGTGGATTCACAGCAGGCTGGGTGTGAGGCTCATGCTTTCCCTGCCGTGGTCATCTTCTGAGGGGCCCACCGTGCCTCCGTTCCCTGCACCCATGGGGAGGTCTAGCACGGCATACTCACAGATATTTCTGTAGTGCCGTAAGGACCTTGTTTATAAGACAGGAAGTCAAGGCACCATTATTCAACAAATATTTATTGAGACCTGCTCTGCAGAGCATACCAGACTTATGTGTCCGGACTTCTAGCCGGCGCTGCTATGGGCTCCCTGTGCCCGGTCGCCCTGTCATAAGGAAAGCCCACAGCATGGGGTCCGAGAAAGGCCTTCTTTGTTTTTCGTATTTTGCATTCTTACAGTAAATCATCATTCAAATTTATACAAATTATACACGAATACATTCTTCTAAACTATTAAAACGCTGCAAGTAAACTGAGTCTCCTTTTCCTTACTCAGCTCCTAATCACAGTAATCAGTTTCAGAATTGTTTTTCACTGTGTCTGTACGTGTATATCATCTGTGTTTTTTGAAACCTATGTCTATACAGTTTGGGTATTTTAAGTTTTACACAAGTGGAAACAGTGCATGCATTATAAAGCTTCCTTTTTTCCCACTTGATGTGTCTTACAGATCTTTCCGTATCTGCACGTAGAGATCTAACAACTCCTTAGTTGCCGTAAAATATTCCGTGTATGTGCCATGGTTTGTTTAATTGTCCTCTTTCTGATGAGCAGTTAGGTTAGTTCCTAAAGTTTTGCTGTTTCAAACAATGCTGCATTGAATATCCTTGTGTGTGTTCTTTGTGTGTACAAGTAAACTGTTCTCTGGGATAAGTACTTAGAAGGGAACTCTCTGGGTGGGAGGATAGTGCATTTTAATTCCATACTTACTGCTGCATTGGCTTCCACGAAGCCCATACGATTTACGCTCCCCGCCCGACAGCTCCTTGAGGTCAGCCGTCCTTTAAGTCTGACGAGTGACGTCATTCATTCCTTGTCTTAGGCCATGGGAAAGGAAATCTTGGGGGGAGGGTACAGCCTCTCTCTTGGATGTCTGGTAGGCACCCAGAGCATCTGGTTCGAGCAGAAAGTCCTGGAACTCTGAGCACCAGACTTGTCATCTCTTTTGAACCACAGGCAACAAGGCTCATTATTCTTTCCCTTGCTTTGGGTGCACGCGCTTGGGGACCGTGCTTCTTTCAAGAGAAACATTCATTCCACGTGGCTAACAGATAAATACGTCCCTAAGGCAAAAAACTGAGTCTCACTTTTGCAGTGTTTGCTGGCTACAGCTGAGTTCTAAGACGAATTCTTCCTTTATGTTCCTTTTAGTGGCGGAAGAAAAATATCTCACCTGGTATGTTTCTGCTGTCCCGTGGTCTTTGATGATTAATTATTCTATTTTCACAGGCAGTTGAACCTCGCGATTATTGTGGTATTTATTATAGGGTTTGTACCCCCTCCTGCTTCCAGAAGCTCTGAGGTGGCTTAGAAAATGGAAACTGATGAAGGATGGGGCAACCTGGAATCAAAACAAAAAAGCAGACTTGCCCAGGTGCTCCAGATGAACGGATCGCTGACACCTGGGCACTGAACTGGCCGTTAGGCTTTCCAGCAGTGGCGGCGAAAGGGAGCACTCCTAACTTACAGGGTTTTTATCCTCTCAACAATGGGAAGCAGCCACATTCATTGAGAGAGGCATTTTCTAGGAAGCAGTTCCAAGCAGGAATCTACAGCATGGGTCCTTGTACAAGGTACTGTTGGGGCACGGAGAGCCATGTCTTCGCTGTGCTTTTGTTAACGAGAAATAAATGCCCTGCAAGCAGACGGTCTCTGGATTCAGAGTTCCTAAAGGGTTAGGACACAGCAGTAAAACGTGGCATACTGGAGGCACTTCTGTGTTCTATAGCAGTTTTGCTTTTTGATTATATAAATTACTATAGAACTAAAGCTGGGAAGATTAAAAAAAGGTGTAGTTTAAAACACCTACCACTTGATCACACATAAAGTACTTTCCGGAGCATTTATTATGTGTAAAATATAGTCCATTAGACATTCACTTACTGGCTTAACTTGGTTTAAGTCAGAGTACAAAAGGATAGCATGTATTAATGCAAAGAACCCCTCCCAAGCCCTCGTTTTGGAAGAGATGTGGTTTTATTATTTTACTCTAATGTGAACTAAAGAAGTGACCAATGTATTTTTTTTTTAAATAAATTTCTTTCTTTCTTTCTTTTTGGCTGCAGTGGGTCTTCGTTGCTGCGCTCAGGATTTCTCTAGCTGTGGCGACCGGGGGGCTACTCTTCGTTGCGGTGTGCGGGCTTCTCATTGTTGTGGCTTCTCTTGTTGCAGAGCGCAGGCTCTAGGCGCGCGGGCTTCAGCAGTTGTGGCACGTGGCCTCAGTACTTGTGGCTCACGGGCTCTAGAGCTCAGGCTCAGGAGCTGTGGCGCACGGACTTAGTTGCCCCGCGGCATGTGAGATCTTCCCGGACCAGGGCTCGAACCTGTGTCCCCTGCATTGGCAGGCGGATTCTTAACCGCTGCGCCACTGGGGAAGCCCGTGACCAATATTTTTAAAAGAAAACATCCTCGAATGCTCTTCAGTAAATAGATAACAATGGGGTATCATGACACACTGTTTATACTTAAATGACTCCTTTCAAATTGTACAAAAACAGCTTGACTGAGTAAATGGTTAAAATGCTGCCCTTTTATAACAGTAATTAGTCCCTTAGTCTTTTATTTTTGAGATAATGCGAAAGTGTGCTTCTCTTTGGGCATTCACAATTTATGAATTATTGAACTATAAATTAATGATGAATCTATCTAAAGCTCTTTTCATAATTTTTATCCGGTGGGAGTGAAATTAAAACATCTAAAGTTCTAAATTAGAATGTGGGGAAGTGGTGACACCCAGCAAGAATTTGGTAAAAGAGAGGTGTTTAAGAAATCTTTTTCTAGAAAGCCCCGTGGGGTCGCAACTAGTTTGATCCGGGCAGAGAAAGCTTTGGAACTAGTTTAGGTTGGCCAGCTGTATAAGCTAATTGATAATCATTAAAGACAGGGTGGGGGATGAGGGGATGGGGAACAGGAGGTTAGATGCTGGTTCTGATTTACCCTGGATGGTACTGAATGTGAATCACAGACTGGTGAGGTTGGGATTGGGAAGGACCCGGGAGACCTTCAGGTGGACACGTTCATTCTTCAGACCCAGCAGTCGACTTGCTTAGGGTCGCACAGTGACAGAGGAGTCAAGTGGGGACTTAGGCCAGGGCTTCTGTCTCTGGGTCTGTTTCCTTCCTACCCTCACTGTGACAGCCCTGAATCCCGGTTGAAGTCAGGCCTTTGCCATCTGACCGGTAGGTCTGAGGATGCCAGGGGCACTTGTGACATCTGGAAAATCAGATGGCAAAAGAGTGTCTCTTCAAAGCAAGCTGGGCATTCAGCCAGTTTCTTTGTCTTCCAGAAGACAGTTTTGATCATTCCTCCCTCCCTGTTTTACTTCATAAATTATTCTCTTACTTTCTTCATGCCTGTTAACAGGCAGGAATCATTTGGCCATGGACGGCCTCATTATCTTATGGAAAGAGCCAGGCCGCTGGCCAGTGGGTGTGGGAGGGCAGGAGGGAGTCAGCAGGCCTGGTGACAAATGCTGTGGGTCTTTCCTCAGTCATCTGGTTCTGGTGTGGCTGCCGTACCCTGTCTTTCTGACCATAACTGGAGGCACAGAGATAATTGGCCTTTGTTACCAGCTCATGGCTGACACCTGCTGAGCTAGGTGGGCTTTGTATGTATAATCTCCTTAGTTCTCCTTTAATCCTCACTGTAGAGTCTTGAAGAAGAGACGACTGAAATCCTCATTTTGCAGGTGAGGATAAAAGGCTGGGAGGGGTCGAATTGCTTACGTGAGGCCTCGTAATTGGCGGGGCCTGGATCCACATCCGGGCTTCCTGACCTCAGAGCCCACACTCCACCACCAGGCGGTGCAGACAAGTCAGGGATCACAGGCTCTTGCCGTCTAAACGCCCGGCAGCGCAGAGCAGCGCGGGGAAGGCCGCGGACTAGAGCGACGGCAGGAACTCCAGGTGGGTCTCTGCGCAGGCTTCACGGCCTGGTTTCGCTTAGGGCTTGGAACCCAGGTTCGGGGACTGGCACCGAAACTCCTTGCATATGATGCACTCCCGTCGCCCAGAGGCGTTGCCAGGTGGGGTGGGGTGGTGGCTGAAGTCAGGGTGGCCCTCTGCCTGTCTTCTGAAGCGCCTTGTGAGCCATCCAATTGAAATGGGAGTTAGAGGAGTTTAAATCAGGGCATTAAGTAGATTTTATTGCATTTTAATTCCTTGAAAAGTGTTACTCGAGAAAGGAAAGCGCGGGGGGCTCTTGGTTAGGAAGGAACGAGCAGTTAGGCCGTGGCCTCCGAGTCACGCCCGCCCGCAGTTCGGCGCCTTGGAGGGGCCAGATGCGCCTCCTTGCCCGGTCTGTCCCTCTTCTGTAAAAGAGGAGATTAAGCGGCTGGCGGGGTTATCACTGACCCTGGCTCCTAGGGTACGTGGAGTTGCAGGGTTCACTATTCCTGGGGCTGGGGCGACAGTCTGGCGCGTCCTCAAGCCTCCGCGCGGCCCGCCCTGGGAGGTAGGGGTTGCCGTCCTCAGCCTCGCAGGTGAGGAACCTGGGCTGGGAAGCCGGACCGCTTGCTCCCGTCCGTCCATGAGGAAGCGACCCCTCCAGCCACACCAGACGGGTTTCCTGGGCGGACGACTTGCTGGGTTAGGGGTTGGCTTTCCAAAGCCATTTTACGGAAGACGTTTTCACCAGACCCGTTCCGTCTGTCCCCTGAAGAGCCTGAGACGTAGCCGTCAGAGAGGGTGTTGGGGGGACCTGGTGAAGCAGTGACGGAAAATTACCCACTGGTCGTAGGAGGCCCTAGACCTGGACTGCAACCCGTCTTTGCTTAGACAACAGTCAAGGGCTGCTGATTTCCCTTGGGACGCCGAGGAAAGAAGGGGGCTGGGTTAGCCATCAGGATCTGATTCCCACAGCCAGGAAGCCTGAAGCCCCCCCTCTACAGAGAACAGTCCAGAGCCCAGTCCTCCCGTGAGGCTTGGTGGCGTCTCTGCCGACTGCTTCCTCAGCGGCTTGGGAATCGACTTGACCAGCTGTGTCTTGTTCCTGCTCGGCCCAGGTGGGAGGCTCTGGCCAACTCTTGATTTAAATGTTACTCAGAAGAGAACAGAAAACAAGTGCTAAGGAGCAGAACAGATGTCGGGAGTTCTGGCCTGATTGCTGCGTTCTCAGAAGGGAAGGTGGGGCAATTCCTAGAATCGGGGTAGTGGAGTCACCGCTAGCACCGTGAGCTGCCATCAGAGCGTCTGATGTGCTCTCACTGCGACCTCATGCGTCCTGCTCACAGATTACAAAGCAGGTCTCTGGGCCTCGGCCGTTAAATGATCCCCCCTCCCACCCCACACCAAATAGCCAGGATGTGGCAGAGGTAGGACGTCTTGGGCCCTACCCACCACACGCAGTTCCAGGGCGTATCGGGGTCCTCCCTGCAGGGGGTTCTGCTGGGCGACTGAGGCTCACAGAGGGGATGTGACTTGCCAGAGCTAGGGCTCCCCAGGACCTGGGAAATTGTTTGTCCTTCTTGGCCAAGTGACCTCAGTTTCTTTTTCTTTAATTTATTTATTTTTGGCTGCATTGGGTCTTCGTTGCTGCGCGCGGGCTTTCTCTAGTTGCGGTGAGCGGGGGCTACTCTTCGTTGCGGTGCGCGGGCTTCTCATTGTGATGGCTTCTCTTGTCGCGGAGCACGGGCTGTAGGCGCGTGGGCTTCAGTAGTTGCGGCACACGGGCTCAGTAGTTGTGTTGCATGGGCTTATTTGCTCTGTGGCATGTGGGATCTTCCCGGACCCGGGCTCAAACCCGTGTCCACTGCATTGGCTGGCAGATTCTTAACTACTGCACCACCAGGGAAGTCCCTGATCTCAGTTTCTTCACCTGTAAGATGGGAGTAATGGTGATGGTACTGCCCCATGTGTTGAGACGATCAAAAGGGATTTGCAGGAGAACGTTCTGCACCATTAATTTCCCTACACGTCAAGCCTGGCTTCTAGGGCTTTCCCTCATCTGACTCCCTCCCTCCTTCCCTTTCAGTCTGTGTTATCCTGTCCTTTGGAGAGCAGAGACTCTGGAGGAAATAGATCTGGACCTGGGTCCCAAGGTTTGCTACCCACTAGCTTTGTGACTGAATAAATTGTTACCTCCCTTGGCCTTAGTTTTCTCATCTGTAAAATGGGGTATAGTCATACTTGTCTCACTTTTAGCAGGGGGCCTTTGAGGAGTGAATCAAATGACGTGTGAGTGAGCCCCAGTTCACCAAAGACGTTATTCAATCAGTCAGGAATGGTCTCAAGGGGAATCTCTGACCTGCCGGTGATGTTCGAGGTCCGCAGTGTCTGAGTATTGGGGGAACCTCCTTTCCCTCAGCCCTTGTGGTGCTGTGGGGTTTTAAAATCAGCCCCAGGCCACGCCTGTTAAGTCCCCCAGTTCTCTCACGAGTGCGGCATTTCTTGGCCCTAGGATTTTTGTTTCCCTTTTCCTTAGTGTGGCCTAGTCCGTGGAGGTGGGAGGGGAGCGTGCCCCTTTCCTTCTCTTCGAGGGGGGGCGTCGTCGCTGCTTCTGGCCCGAGGCTGGGCGGCCACTGAGGCTGGAGATCCTGACATGTGGTCTTGACTCCTTCCCATCCTGGTGGTTTGTGAGCTTGAAGTCCAGCGCCTTCCCTGGGGAGCTTCATGGACTAGCCCCGGGTGGGAGCTGCCCTGTCCCGTGAATCACACGCTTGATTGGTTTTGGTCTTATGCTCTTTTCTTATTTCCAACAAGAGTGTGACCTTTTGTGGGCAGGGACCCAGTTTGCCCTCATCTGCATCCTCCTCAGCTCCCGGCATGGGGTGTTTGTAAACGATGGACCATTTCGTGAAGCATTGCTGTGTCTACATCAGGTGCTCTGAGGTTGCCTTATCGCTTTGACTGCTTTCTTAATATGGCCTGATGGTCTCTCTTTGCAAGCTGGGAGCAGAGCACTGGGGAGATGGATGGAGGGATGGAGGGGCACTGGCAGCAGGACAGAGAGACAGAGATAGGGGAGAGGGAGAGATAGAGACGGGGGAGGGGGGAGAGACATGGGTTGGGGGAGAGCGAGAGAGGGATATTCCCTTAGGGAGAGACTGTGGTTGCTTAATGAAAACATTGGAACTTACAAAACCAAAACACAGTGAGCTCTTCAAAGCAGTTTTTTCTGAGGCTGCACCTTAGTCCCAGTGATGCAGGAATGCTTGTTTTGAGAATTGCTTTCAGAGCCAATTTCTACTTTTCATTTTTCTCTGCTTCTGGAGAAAAACGGGGTGATCCACGTTGATCGCTGACCTTATTCACCAGCATTTTCCTAAAGAAATTCTTGGGTATTTGTAAGAAAGTCAAATCTGTCTTCAAAGAGAGCCATGTTCTCTTATCTTTGAGGCTCTTGAGAGGCGTGTGTCCTGGGCTCTGGAGAAGGTCTTCACTGGCATCTTGGAGTTGCTCTGAGGGGTGGCAGTATTCCCAGCACCACGCGGCCTGCTTCCCAAGCTTCCTCCTTTGAAAAGAACAACACTTGTTTATGTAATTCTAGTGTGTTGATTAAACAGAACAGCCTTCCTACTTTGTAGTCACACTTCCCTAAGTCTGTAGTCTCATCTGGCCTGACTTCTCCTGGTGCCAAGAATCCGTCCGCCTAGGCTTTCCTCTTTAGCCACTGGCCCCAGGAACCACGGTCAGGTGAGGTGTTTCACTCCCAGCTGTAGCCTGGCTTTTGAAGGCCTCTCTCATCCCTGGCAAGGCAGACTTTCACGTTACCCCAGAGTCAGGGGACGTGGATGTGGGCTTCTTGGGAGCGGGGATACCTGCCTGACCCCTGCCGGGATTCGGGGGTCCTGGGTACAGGTGTAACTGCCCCATTCATAGCTGTCGTATGGGTGATTTACACAAGTAGACAGAATTCCTTCAGTTCCCAGGAGGGCTCCTTGGGCTTAGAAGAATATGTGAGTTTCCGCATTTCTTCTTTTCTTGCCTTTTAAAAAAAAAATGAACTTTTGATCCCAGTTAGGTTAGACTTTTTTTTTTTTTTTTTTGCGGTACCCTGGCCTCTCACTGTTGTGGCCTCTCCCGTTGCGGAGCACAGGCTCTGGACGCGCAGGCTCAGCGGCCATGGCTCACGGGCCCAGCCACTCCGCGGCATGTGGGATCTTCCCGGACCGGGGCACGAACCCTTGTCCCCTGCATCGGCAGGCGGACCCTCAACCCCTGCACCACCAGGGAAGCCCAGGTTAGACTTCTTAATCTTAGCTACAGCAAAGAGAGCTCCGCTCTTGCTCTGTGTGAAGTGTGCGAGACGACGAGGCTTCTTTAAAAATAGCCCCTCATTTATAAGTGGGGCGTCTTCGACCTAAGTCATGTTCTGTGCAGGTTCAGGTGGTTGGCATTGGCACCTGGCGTTGGGACCTGGGGGCAATAAATAACAGAATTAATTGGTCTTCACTAAGTAGGTGGGATGAAGGCATGCACATTGTTTTTTTTTTTTACATAGCCTTATTGAGATATAATTCACATACCATACAATTCACCATTTTAAATTATGCAGTTCAGTGGTTTTTATTATATTGTCATGCAACCATCATCAAAATCAATCTTAGAACGTTTTCGTCACCCTGAACAGAAACCCCATATGCATTAGCCATCACGCCGTATGTCCCACCAACACTCCCTCCCTTCCCCAGCCCCAGCCCACCACTAAGCTACTTTCTGTCTATGGGTTTTCCTATTTTGGACATTTTATATAAATTAAATTATATGATATGTGATCTGTCAAGTCTGGTTTCTTTTACTTAGCATAATGTTTTCAAGACTCATTCATGTTGCAGCCTGTATCTGTACTTCATTTCCTTTTGTGGCTGAATAATATTCCATTGCATGGATATGTCACATTTTCTGTATCCCTTCGTGAGTTGATGGACATTTGGGTTGCTTCAATTTTTTGGCTGTTACGAATACTGCTTTGAGCATTCATGTACGAGTTTTTACGTGAACTTATGTTCTCAATTCTCTTAGTATATGTACCTAGGAGTAGAATTTGCTGGGTCGTATGGTAGCTTTCACATTTTGAGGTACTGCCAAACTGTTTCCCAAAGCAGCTGCGCCATTTTACATTCCGACCAATAGCGTATGACAGTTCCAGTTTCTGCACATCTAGCCTGACACCCGTTAATGTGTATCTTTTGGGTTCTAGCCATCTTAGGATATGAAGTCGTATCTCATTATATCTCATGACTAATGATGTTGAACTTCTTTCCTTGTTCTTATTAGCCATTTGTATATATTCTTTAGAGAAATGCATATTCAGATCCTTTGCCCATTAAAAAATTTGTTTTATTATTGAGCTATAGCAATTCTTTATATATTCTGGATACCAGTCCCTTTTCAGATATATGCTTTGCAAACATTTTCTCCTCTTCTGTGGGTTGTCTCTTCATTTTCTTGATGGTGCCCTTTGAGCACAAAAGTTTTACATTTTGACAAAGTGGCATGTACATTCTTAGAATCTTAGAGCTGGATAGGGCCTTCGTGGTTGCCTGTTCTAAATCTCTTGTCCTAGTGATGACATGCCCTGTGGTCCAGAGAGGAGGTGCCTTCCTCAGGGTCACAGGCTGAAAAAGTCAGGACTGGAGGTTAACCTCTGGGAAGCCTCAGTTTCATCCCCACTGTTTCTGAAGGTGGTAAGTTTAGGTGAGTAGGGAAAGAGTTGGCAGCGCTGAACATTCTCATCTTCCTGGAAGCCCACAGACTCCAAACTCAGCTCTCCTTATAGGTGGAGACCCCTCCGCATGGTTCATTTGTTTTAAAATAGAGGAGGGTCCTGTCACGTTTGGTCCTTTCTCTGGGAGGGTGCACTCTATGAGAGACTAGCGTAGATCAGTGCTGTCGGGAGTGGTCATCACTAGTCACCTGTAGCTATGAGAACTGAAGTTAAAATTGACTCAAAGTTAAAATTTTATTTTCTCAGTCACACGAGCCTCATTTGCATTGTTCAGTATCCATATAGGGCTCTCATATGGGACAGCACACGTAGGGAATGTTACCATCATTGCAGCAAGTGCTGTTGGATGGCGCTGGCCTGTGCACTGGCCTTCTATCCTCACTTCTGACCCAGGCTGGTGCCCTGGACTCACAGCCTTGATCCATCTTCTGTATGTTCCTCCTGCACCTGCCACTCAGACTTCCTATGTGTGTAGCTGCCTCTGGGCTTCTTGGCAAGGCCCCTCCTCAGGTTGGATGGTCTGTGGTCCTGCTGGCGGAGATGCTGCTTTTCTGTAGCTTCTGGACTTGGTTGCTAGTAAGGAGACCAGTGTGTTCCCTCACTTCAGCCAGTGGATGTGACTTGCAGAAATCAAGCTGGAAGATGCTTGGAGAGGAGTGTGTTCTTTCTTGGAAAGGCTAACTCCCGAAAGTGAATGAATGAACGTATCGATATGCTCTGTGGACGAGAGGCAGCGGTTGAAGAACTTTGGAGTTTAGTTCTTTTGGTTGCATTCGTGGGTAGTCTTTGAGTGGGTCCTTCCCTTTAGAGACAGTCGGTCCCAAGGATTTGCAAGATTGCGAAGGGATGCAGGGAGGGAGGCAGGAGGAGCTGGAAGCCCAGTGTCCCGAGTCAGTGACGTGGCAGATGCTGGCCTTGTCCTGTTTAGCGCCCTGTGGCATCACCTTCATTTCAGGTGCCTGTAATCCTGAGGGCCGTCCAAAGCACTGACCCCAGGGTCACTAGGGCTGCACAAAGACTCTCAAAGGAAGTGCTTTATGTAAAAGGATGGAAGACATCATGGTTGTACCAAGTTGGAGCATTAGAGCAGAAATGAGCCTAGAGGATATCAGAGAGGAGAAGGGACTGACCCAGGTCACAGCAACTTAGTGGTGGCAAAACTGATGAGAACCCGGGTCCTGTGGCATCTGGCCTTATGCTCATTCCACACGCCAGGGTGTATTTCTTTTCTTTTTTTTTTTTTTTAACATCTTTATTGGGGTATAATTGCTTTACAATGGCGTGTTAGTTTCTGCTTTATAACAAAGTGAATCAGTCATACATAAACATATGTTCCCATATGTCTTCCCTCTTGCGTCTCCCTCCCTCTCCAGGGTGTATTTCTTCATTTACACAAGGAACAAACACAGCGACTTCTTGGAGGTGTTGCCCAGGCAGAGACATGAATTAATTTAACCCACATGAGGCTCTAGGTCTTGCCTTCAAGCCTTCGTCTGCTGCTCACGTCATTTCAAAATATTAAGAAAACTTTCAGTTAAGGTGGGATCACCCAGGGTTCTCATTCCTTCTCTACATCCTATCTCCAGGATCTATTTTCTGCAGGGAGGTCTGTCCTTGACTTTAAAGAAAGCGTTGGGAAACAGAGACTTGTTGTTTTTGAGGTCAGCCTTGTTCACTGGGCTTCGAGAGCCTTGAGGGCAAGGCCAGCATCATCTGTCACCACTTGGGGACTGGCACAGTGTGTTCAGTTAGGGAATATCTGTGGACTTTCCCTTTTTCAGGAAAACTTCCCTTTGGATGGGTTTCTGAGGTATGAGGTCCCTTCTCCAGGTGGTCCTGAAACTTTGTCAGTTCTAATTTGGAAATAGTGACCAGAAGAATTGGGATCATTTTTTTCTGTCTGCAGGGAGAGTTGAACATTTTGACTTTGAACTTTATAAGAGCTGGATGACTTTCATGTTTGTATTGAGAAAGTGAGAGCTACTTTTTGCTGAATTGGTCAGTAAGTATACAGAACCCAACAGGACATGCTGGGAAGAATTCCCAGAGCAGTGAGGGGTAAGCAGGGAATTGTGGAAGGAATTCCAGGCCATAAACACAGAATATCTCGCTTAGTGGTGGAACTTTTCTGCTCTCTCCTCCAGAGGTGGCAAACAGTTCTTTTCAAACACAAGCTTAATGACTACTGTGCCAACACACCAAACTACAAGGTAAATTTATGTACCAGTTTAGCACTAGAAATGCGGTTTACAAAAGATCTGCACGACAATCTTAAAAACAGGTGGAAACATCGTAGGCTCAGCTGGTTTACTTTTAGGTTAGTTATTAGGGACAAGGCTGCAGGGACAAGATCATCGAGCAGGGATGTGACCCAGGTCAGAGCACCTGTTCGTCTGGCATTTGAAGCCTCTTTTTGGGTTCATTTTAATTAATTTCTTGTTCAGCTTTTACCAGGACCTGAGTTTGTCTGGTTGGAGCAGAGAAAGTTTTCAGGCTGAATTACTTGGATCATTGCCTTTGTTTTCTTTTTCACATAGCCTGTGGATATCTGGCCTTTTCAGCCAAGGAAAATGGAAATGCTTTTAAACACTCACTTGCGCCATGAATTTCAACCATATATTAATTTGCTGCTTATTTGATTTTCATATCTTTTGAGAAGTAGTGAAATGACACTGGGGCAGGCCTTTGAGGTCCTTTGGAGGTAACTCAGGGGCCTGGAGCTGGGGGGAGTGCGGCCAGGGAGAATGGAATTGTGCCCTCCCACCCGTGTCACCCACAGAGCAGTTCTCCCCTCCCTCCCTCCCTCCCTCCCTCTCTCCCTCTCTCCCTCTCTCCCTCTCTCCCTCTCTCCCTCTCTCCCTCTCTCCCTCTCTCCCTCTCTCCCTCTCTCCCTCTCTCCCTCTCTCCCTCTCTCCCTCTCTCCCTCTCTCCCTCCCTCCCTCCCTCCCTCCCTCCCTCCCTTGTGTGTGTATTTGAGGTCTGCACTTAAGATTTCATTTGGGGGCTTCCCTGGTGGCACAGTGGTTGAGAGTCTGCCTGCCGACGCAGGGGACACGGGTTCGTGCCCCGGTCCGGGAAGATCCCACATGCCGCAGAGTGGCTGGGCCCGTGAGCCATGGCCGCTGAGCCTGCGCGTCCGGAGCCTGTGCTCCACAACGGGAGAGGCCACAACAGTGAGAGGCCCGCGTACCGCAAAAAAAACCAAAAAACAAAAAACATTTCATGTGGGAGAAAAGTTTCTGAAATGCCTCTTGTTGGCAGTTAGAGGAGGGGTTGGTCTGTGTCCTCTCCTCACTTGCGTCCGCGAGGACTCCCAGCTGCACGTTTAGGGCTTGGCTCTTCTTGTTCCTTCCTCCTAAGAGTCAGCCACAGGATAGACGCCGTACTAAGGTCTCAATTTTGCCTCTAACTCATAGGTGTTACTTAGCTCTTCGGGGCAGCAGAAGTAAGAAACCTGGTGTCAAGAGTGAGCACAGGCCCTTTAACAAGTGATTTCTGTGTATTGTGGACATCTTGATTCAATGTTATCCCCATTTTTTTTTTAACATGAAAAAAAAACCCCAGCTAGATCAGAGTATGAACTCATTCCTGTCTTCTCCCAAACTTCTTCTCCTAGGAAGGAAAAGATTCAGGATGACGAGTAGGTAACGGGTGATATGTAACGTGGTGGCTTTGCAGTGGGGGAGGTGAGGAGTACAATGGGAATAAGCTGATTAAGTGATCAATAGAGGGTTTTGCAGGTTTTTGTTATTTTCTGCTTTGGGTATAGGTTTTGCTCTGTAAAGCCTGGAGGTGACCGATTTAATCCCTGTATATTTGGAGCTCTCAGAATGTGCCAAGGATCAGCTCCAGTCACAGAACGCTAATGGAAGAGGAAAGAAGTCGGTCCCTGACCTCAGGGAGCTCACAGTTCAGTGCCGGACAGATGGCCCTTGTGAGCCCGTGCATTAGGACTCCTCTGGTCCAAGTAATGGGCCCAATCCCAGCACAGACTGGATTAAGTCAAAAAGGAATTTATTGGCTCCCATAACTGGCCAGTCCAGAGATAAATCTGGAGTCAGCTCAGGGACTCAAATGATGTCATCAGGATCTGGTTTCTCTCTCCCCATCCTGCCTCCACTTCCTGTGTGTTGACCCCATTCTCAGACACGCCCTTCCCTTGTAATTGCAGGATGGCTGCCAGAAGTTCCTAGGCCTGCCTCCTTCCACCTTCCTTCCAGCAAAAGAGAGTGTGAGAGTCTTTTGTCCAGCCCTGCCGGGCAGTCTTGTTTGATCTCATTGGCTCAGGCTGGGTCACGTGCACATTCTGAACCTGTCACATGGGTGGGGCACGTGAGGCACTGACTGACTTAAGCCCCGGCCCTGTGATTCACCCCTGAATCCAGGGTGGTGCCAACTCTACCCTAAGCCCCTGGGCTAAAAATGGAGAGAAACTGGAATGTTGATTGCTAGGGAAAGGTAATAGAATCAGGCTTGAACTCTGGCCTGACCCAGCGTCGGGGCAGGCTGAACTTGGGGCTGTACTCCCACTGGACATACCCATGGGTCAGAACTTATTCCACAGTGAGCGGAGCATCTTGCTACCATGCGGTTTAGCTGCACCGTGGATTTAGACACCAAACCTTGTCTGCCCTGAGAACCTTATTCCTGCCAGTGTTGGGAGGGAAACATTTCAGGGGGGCGTTAGGACCTTGACTCTGATAGCGGACATCTTCATGGTGGTTACTGTTTGAGACTCTCGAATGCATACAGGTGAATAAGGACAGTGGTGCACTGGCACCCCTCCCATCAGCCACGTCATTCAGATGAGCATGTTTTAATCTTTCTGGGGTTCGAATAGCAGAGTGGGGAATGGTACCGACTTTAGATAGAGTTTGGAAAGAGACCTGGGTGTACATCCTGACTTCAGGTTCCTCATCTGTAAAACGGTAACCACCTCAGAGTTGTTGTGAGAAATAAACGAAGTGGTGTGAGAGAAGCCCAGTGCCTGGAACATAGTGCACAGTCCATAGTGGTGGCTATTGTCATTTCCTAACTTTTCAGATGAGCAGGGGATGCTGCCAGATAATCTCTTTAGAGTTTGTTTTAGTGTGACCGTTCTGTAAACCTATGAAAATCTTTCTTCCACTGCCCACACCTCTCATAGTTGGAGAGATGCTTCTTCACTGGGGATGAGAGGGTGGAAAGCTCTCACACATCATGGCCCTTACCATGTAGCTCACTGAGTACCTTTGCGTTCATGCTCTCATTTGCTCCTTAGAACAGCCCGTGATGAAACAAAGCAGGAGTCATAATTCCCATTTTATAGATGAGGAAGCTCATCTATGATTCAAGGACCTCGTAGTGGGAGAGCTGTAGGGCAAGTCCTACTGTCAGGAATCTTCTCAGATATCCTATGTCCATTGTAGCTTTCTTCTACTCCAGTGTGGATTTGCCTTTCTGATATAATTCATTGAATTTGTTAGAGATCTACCATGGTTTCAGATGGATTTGACTGGAGAGCCATACTGTACAGCTTATCAAAATAAGAACCCTTGAATTTATCTAGTGAAAAATAAAATTGTCCTTTTACATCTGTCTTTGTTCACTGGCTTAATTCATCAGGATTGTACTGCAAGCCTCTCTTGCCATTAAAGCAAATTAGCTCAATTTGTGTTGTTACGAAATAACATAAGTCAAGTTTATAACATTGCAGAGTTACAGTCAGTAGCTTCCCAATTAGAACCGGAAAAGCTTGCCTTGCTGAGGTCCAAGTCATTTATCTTGGTTAAGGTAGAGATTTCTCAGGGAGGTTGGACTCCTGGGAAAGAGAGTTAAATGCTAAATTCTTAATCTGTTAACACCTAGCTCATTTCTTCCTAACCACACCCATCAAAGCATTGTGCACTAGCCTATCTGCAGTACTGGATAGTAATTACGATGGCATTATTTGAGAAAAATTGAGGGTGCCTGGCAGCCAATAGACTATTGTTAGAATATTATTAATATTATCATATACACATCTTCGTCGACTTAATGATGGGGTTACGTTCTGATGAAGCCATCCATTGTAAGTTGAAAATACCGTAAGTCGAAAATGCATTAAACACACTCAACCTGCCAAACATCATAGCTTAGCCTTGCCTACCTTACACATGCTCAGAACACTTAGATTAGCAAAACCATCTGCCACAAAGCCTGTTTTATAATAAAGTGTTGAATAGATCATGGAATTTATTGCATACTGTACTGAAAGGGAAAAACAGAATGTCTATCTGGGTACACATGGTTGTATGTGTATTGGCTGTTAACCTCCTGATCGCGTGGCTGACTGGGAGCTGTGCTTGCTGCCCTGTCCCACGTCAGGAGAGGGTATCTCTCTAGTCTGGGAAAAGATCAAAATCCAAAATTCGAAGTATGGTTTCTACTGAAGGCCTCTCGCTTTCGCACCATTGTAAAGTTGAACCATCGTAACTCGGGGAGGTCTGTGTGTCTTTTGGGTTCTCTGTTGGAAGACATTTGAAAATGTAGACCAGATCAATCGAACGCGTCGTGCATGATACGTGGCTGTGTGTTACCCTCTTGTTCATGTGTGAGTGAAATGGTCACAAGAACCAGCAAAAGCAAGATCATCTGGAGTGAGTTTATCTGTTAGGTGGTTTTAGGGTGAGTAACATCTAGTTGACTGAGGGTTGAGGCTGAAGCCAGATTACTGGACTCGTGATACACTAGGAACGGGCTTTCTGTGAGGACACACAAGGCCTTAACCCAGACTTCTAGTCTAAAGGTATGCAGGGTCTCTGTGAAGACATCTCCTGTAGTGGAATAAACCAAGCACCTGAGACCAGAGCTCAGATGAACAGCAGATATGTTTGGGGTGCGCCATACATTTGGTGAAGGGCGTGAAGTGCGCAAACATGAATTTTAACGTGTACAGACCCATGTAACCACCATGCAGACCAAGCTATAGAGCATTTCCATCACTCCAAGAGGGTTCCTTTGTGCCCTTGCCCACCTCTACTCCTTCAAACCCCCACCAGGAAATCGCTATTTTGACTTTTACTAGCATCAGTTAAGGTTTGCCTATTCATGAGCTTCATTATAAGTTGAATCATGCAGTAGGTAGTGTTGTATGTTTGGTTTCTTTCACTCAGTATGATGCCCAAAGCACAGGTTTTCTGCAGTCAGGGTTGGCTTGAGAACTCACCTGGAGTAAAAAAAGGATTGGAGAAACCTTGGCTTATACAGGTGGGCAACATACATTCTGAGATAAGAGATGTCCTGGAACCATCATGAAATAAAATGATATAAAGGCCAAGGAAAACAGACATCACCTAAAGAAAAGGACTTCCATGAAATGGGAAGCTTCTGATGGTACACCTTTTCTTTACCTGGTGGTGGGAATTCTACCCTCCCCACCTTGCCTCTGCATCTTCCACGTGGTGGTGGGAATTCTACCCTCCCCACCTTGCCTCTGCATCTTCCACATAGGCACTGGAGAGTCCTGGCTGCTTGGGTCTGACGTGTATAACATCATGTGATTGATAACATTTGAATGCGTGTGTGATGTGGTCAGGGAATGTGTTAGCTGGTATTCTGTTTCAGCTGTTTCTTCCTGGTCTTGGAATAGTTCCCTCATGTAATGTGAATGGTTGTAAAAGACCTCGTAGAAAGAGACCTTATTTGTTTTTTGTTACTTACATTCCTTGTCTTAAGAGTCCCTTCTCTTCTCTTGATGTCATTTCCTGTTTTTCTTCCCTTTTTTGGACTCTGAATAAATCCTGAAGAACCTCTATTTTGTCCAACTATAGTCCTTTAAAGTGGAGAAGCTAGAGTTCCAGCTATATTTGTAAGTACTTTTCAATAATGTTAAATATAATATATACAACAACTTTTTCTTTCTTTCCATAGGTCTTAGAACATTCTGGAAATGTTCTCAAATATACACAGCCAGATCAAACTAAACAATATTTATAACTAAAAGGGAAGAATTGAGTTTGAAGTACAGAATATTTGAAGGGAAATCTAGTTTTATTACTTTTAATTTAGTAATTAAAATT
Organism: Stenella coeruleoalba; assembly: GCF_951394435.1. Taxonomy (NCBI): domain Eukaryota; kingdom Metazoa; phylum Chordata; class Mammalia; order Artiodactyla; family Delphinidae; genus Stenella; species Stenella coeruleoalba. The sequence goes on from NC_137156.1 coordinate 69,847,840, forward strand.
TTTTTGTTTTATGGTTAATGTTTTCTAGGTCCTAAGAAAGGTCACAAAGATGCTCTGTTTTCTTATAGAAGCTTTACAGTTTTAGCTTTTACATTCAGGACTTTGGTCCCATTTCAAATTTTTTTTCCTACGGCCTGAGGTAGGGGTCAAGGTTCATCCCCCCACCCCCCACCCCCCATGAATATCTGTGTTCTTTAAACAACATACGTAGAAAACCTTTCCTATCTCCATTGAATTGCTTTGGTACCTTTGTTGAAAATCAATGACCCATATAAATTTAGTTCTATTTCTAGACATTTTCTCTTCCATTGATCTGTTTGTTTTTTATGCCATTTGTACACTGTTTGGATTACTGAAGCTTTATTATTGTAAGTATAAAATCAGATAGTATAAGTTCTCCAATTTTGGTTCTTTTGTTTTTACCCCCAAGAATGTATTGGCTATTCTAGGTCCTTTGCATTTTCATGTACATTTTAGAATCAACCCGTCAATTTCTTTTTTTTTTGCGGTACACGGGCCTCTCACTGTTGTGGCCTTTCCCGTTGTGGAGCACAGGCTCCGGATGCTCAGGCTCAGCGGCCATGGCTCACGGGCCCAGCTGCTCTGCGGCATGTGGGATCCTTCCAGACCGGGGCACGAACCCGTGTCCCCTGCATCGGCAGGTGGCCTCTCAACCACCGCGCCACCAGGGAAACCCAACCCGTCAATTTCTACAAAACAACTTTCTGGGATTTTGATTGAGATGACATTGAATCTATATATCAATTTTGGGAGAAGGACAGCTTAGCAATATTGAGTCTTTCAATCATTGAATACAGTGTATCTCTCCATTTATTTAGATCTCCAGTTTCTCTCAGCAATGTTATTAGTGTAGAGGCCTTACATGTATCTTATTAAATTTATCCCTAATATTTTAGTTTTTGGTGCTATTGTAAATGGAATTTAAAAAAGAATCTTCCAGTTTCCCTCCCTCCCTCCCTTCCTGCCTTCCTATTTTTGGCTGCATTGGGTCTTCATTGCTGCGCGCAGGGTTTCTCTAGTTGTGGTGAGTGGGGGCTACTCTTCGTTGTGGTGTGCAGGCTTCTCATCGCGGTGGCTTCTCCTGTTGTAGAGCATGGGCTCTAGGTGCACGGGCTTCAGTAGTTGTGGCAAGAGGGCTCGGTAGTTGTGGCACACGGGCTTAGTTGCTCCGTGGCATGTGGGATCTTCCCAGACCAGGGCTCGAACCCATGTCTCCTGCATTGGCAGGTGGATTCTTAACCACTACACCATCAGGGAAGCCCTTCCAGTTTCTTTTATTGCTACTATGTGGAACCATGCTTGATTTTTATATATTGGCCTTGTACCTGTCATCTTGTCAAATTTATTTGTCAGTTCCAGTAGTTGTTTTGAAGATTCTTTAGGATTTTTTATGAATGCAATCATTTTGTGAAAAAAGATAGTCTTATTTATTGCTTTCCAATATGTATGAATGTATGTATTTTTCTTGCTTATTGCATTGGCTGGGACTCCAGTACAGTGTTGAAATGGAAGTGGTGAGAATGGACATCCTTGTTTTATTCTTGAACTCAAAGGAAAGGCAGTTAGTCTTTCATTATTGAGTACAATGTTAATTGTAGGTTTTGCAGAAGTGTCCTTTATTGGTTGAGAAAGTTTCCTTCTGTTTCTAGTTTGCTGAGAGTTTTTGTTGTGAAAGGGTGTTGAATTTTATCAAGTGCTTTTTCTGCGTGTATTGAGGTAATCATAGGCTTTTTCTCCTTTATTCTATTAATGTGGTAAATTCCATTGAAGTTTG